>NW_027362761.1:110541119-111141119 GCF_046119375.1 Phyllobates terribilis
GAAATCCAGTGTTTCCATCAATTGCATAAAAGGTTTTAGCCATTATTGGAGAGAGTTGCTCTCTAAACTGTTAGTAAAATGCCGGCATAAAGCCATCTGGGCCCGGGCATTTACCTGACGGTGAGGCACATATCGCAGAGTCAATTTCATCTATGGATATCACCTCTTCCAGAGTTTCCACCATTGAATTGCTCAACATGGGTAGAGGTGTTTCCTAGATATATTCTTTTATCTTATTGGATCGGTCTAAGGGGGACATGTCTGCAAATTGATTTTCCATATTATATAAGTTCTCATAGTAAGACCGAAAAAGATCTACAATTTTTTGGGGATTATGTTCATCCCTGCCCTCTTTCCCCTTAACATTTGGGTAAAGGTAGCTGTCATATGTGGGTGGAGCAATCTGGCCAATTGTCTCCCACATTTATCTGAAAAATCGTAGAAGAAACGTTTTGATTTTTCCCTGGATTGCAAATATTTTTTATCTAAAATTTCTTTTAATTCGTCTCTTTTCTTTGTCAAATCAACAAGAGTGGAAGCAGAGAGGTTTTTTTATGCAAAATTTCAAGCGAGTGAATTTGATTTAATAATTCTTCTATTTTCCGATCCATCTCTTTCTTTAACCTAGATCCATGCTTTTTCAGGATCCCTCTCATGACACATTTCAATGTCTCCCACTGTAACAGGATTGAAGTTTGATCAGAAGCGTGAATTTGAATGAAAGAGTCGATAGACTCCCTTAACTCTGATTCACACAGAATATCTTTGATAAGGTTATCATTCAATCTCCAAGTCCAAGAGCGTTGGGCTAGGGATGGAAGAGATATTGTCAGAAAAATCGGAGCGTGGTCAGACCTCAAAATTTCTCCGTTTGTGGTTTCAGGTTGCCAGGACAAAGCGTGATGGCACAAAAGAAAGAGGTCTATGCGACTATATGAATTATGTATATGCGAAAAATACGTGTAATCCTTACCCTGAGGGTTCATTATCTGCCAAACATCGGTCAGTCGGATGGCGTGGAGGGCCCTTTTGAAAGATCGAAGTTGTCTCACCAGGACTGTTCCCTTACCCGTAGAGGTATCTACTTTTGGGTTTATGGTAAAATTTAATGGTAAATAGATGAGGGTAGGGGTGCACCATGTGCCAGTCGTAAAATATAATACTAGTTTAACGGGTGCTAAATCCTACATTGACATAATAATCTATGGCAAAGAAGTAATTGTAATTTTGATACTATTGATTTGACCCTCGGTGTGCATATCCATTTTGCATTGTCTCTTTCCTCCTTTTCTTTGCCATGGTAAAATTTAAGTCTCCTCCTGCCATCACTGTACCTTCTGAGAAATTAGACAATGCGGTTAATAACGTGCGGCATGTAATAATCTGACCCTTATTAGGCAGATACCAATTAGCAATTGTGTATATTGAATCTACATTTTTTATCTTGAGAAATACGTATCTGCCTTGTGTATCAATAAGTGTGTCCATTAGGAAAAATGCTAATGATTTATGGATTGCGATGGAAACCCCTTTGGATTTTGCTTCAGGATTTGTACTATGAAACAAGTTGTTATAATATCTATCTTTCATCTTAGGAACCTGATCAGATTTAAAATGTGTCTCTTGTAACATGAGGACATGAACCCTTTGTTTGTGCATAGAGTACAGAATCTGAGAACGTTTCTGAGGAACATTGAGGCCTCAAGCATTTAGAGAACAGAATTTGACTGTGTTCATTTTGAGGACCAGAGATTACGTCTGAGGGAATATTAGTGAAAGAGAGAAAGGAAAAAAAAGGGGGAAAAACTTAAGAGAAAGACAGTTTCTCTATCTGAATAATGATGATAACTCCTTCATCTCGGAAAAAAAAATATAGGAAAGGAGGGAAACAACACAAAAAGAGAGAAGAAGAAATCAGTTGGGAACCTTCCCCAACCACAAAGAAAGTCCTCAAAGAGGAGGAATACTAGGGAAAAATATAAAATTCTACACCCGTCCAGCAGAATGTACTTGTAGATACCCTTAGTGGAAATGCGCTTTCTATGGAGGGTAGCTCCCCCCCAGGCTCGGTCCGCAGACCCATAATGACTTAATAAATGTACTATTATGAGAAACGTATGCTATCTACCAAAACTTGAATGCCCAACTCGAATATAACAATATCTATGCATGTGTGCTTATATCAACTTTGTATAGGATTCCCCAACTGCTAAGCATTAATCAGTATCAAAGAGAACAATGAGTGAGAATAGTGAAGCCAGTCAATCCGGAGGTGATGCTCCTCTTTCTTCCATATTGCTACCTCCATTTCTCATGCCAAAATTGTGTGTCTTCCTTTTTTGAGGGCTAGGTGTGTCATTCCTTCCAAGGCCTCTAGGAAGACCTGGCCACTCTGATGGAAGCACTTGGACCAATGGAATTCCCAGTCCATTAGTGAACGTTGATAAATCTCCCAGACTTCGCAAAACATGTACAGTTCCAGATTGTCTCACGTGAAGTCTAAAAGGAAAGCCCCAGGAATAATGGATTTTATGTTGTCTCAGTATGTCGAGCAGGGGCTTCAGGGCACGTCTCTTCTGAAGTGTGCACCAGGACAGGTCATGCATAATCTGAATAACATGTTCATTGAAGATGATAGGTTCCAATGTGCGGGCTTTAGCAAGAATGTTCTCCTTCACTTTATATCTGAGTATCGGGCATATGATATCTCTAGGTCTGTTTGTATCAGCAGACTTGGGACACAGGGATCTGTGAGCCCTGTCAAATTCTATGTCTGAGTCACATGGTAAATTTAATATAGAATTAAAGATGCAGCGTAAAGATTCCTCCAGCTGATTCTGTTCCACGGACTCTGGGAGGCCTCTAATTCTGATATTATTGCGTCCCCCTATATTTTCTATATCGTCCACCAGATCAGACAGGTATTCCAATTGCTGATAGAGAGCTGCAGCCGTCTGTTCTTCTGTGTGTAATCTCTGAGAAATGGCCTCTGTATGGCTTTCTTCATTAGCCACCCTTTCAGACAGCTTCTGAAGTTCCCCTCTGGTAGCAGCAGTCTCAGACCTATAGGATGCTTCCAGCCCAGAGATATAGTTCTCTATTTCTTCCTTTGTGGGAATTGCACATATATGAGCCTTAAGAACCTCCCATACAGTCTGTGCCTGAATAGATACATTGCCTGACAGGCCCTCTGAATTCTCAGGAATGCCACAGGACAAATCCCTCAGCTTGTGCAAGGAGCTATTCTGCTTGTGAATAAGAAACATGAGATGTCTCCTTCTGCCCCTGGTTATCATCTTTAGAGGCCTGTATCATGTAAGTCCCGACAGTATTATTTATGCAACTCACAGTCCCTGATGTAGATAATGCTGCTCCTCCATTCTCCATTTTTTTTCCAGTCAGAGAGCATGTTAGCTCCAGTGTGAGGCCCTCAGAACTCCTCAGATATCGGGAAATACCAGTTGCATGCACCACTGAAGGACGTCTGTTAGCTTGGTCAGAGCTGGGACGCTTCTTAGCTGACATTTGGGGGTAGATAGTGTTTCTTAATTGGGTCTGCAGACATCACCCAGGCAGGAGCTGAACTGCTGCACGTACTCACTCCTCCATAGCAAGGCCACGCTCCCCTGTGCTGAGTAATTTAAAGATCATGGTAGACAGGTATAAACGTATGGCTGACAGAAAACGCTTGCCAGATCCGGACTTGAATGTGAATGACTTTGTGTGGTTGTCTACCAGGAATATAAGATTGAAAGTTCCTTCTTGGAAGCTGGGACCTAGGTTTATTGGTCCCTATAAAATAACCACTGTCATTAACCCAGCAGAGTTTCGTCTTGAACTTCCTCAGGCCCTTAAAGTCCACAACGTGTTCCATAGGTCCTTACTTAAAAAATATGTGGAACCTCTTGAGCCCTCGTCTCTACCACCGCCCGCAGTAATGGTTGATGGTAATCTGGAGTAACAGATTTCGAGGACTGTAGATTCTCGTCTCCAACGTTGTTCTCTACAATACTTGGTGCACTGGAAAGGCTATGGTCCAGAGGAGAGAATGTGGGTTTCAGTGTCAGAGGTGAACGCTCCCAGATTGGTTCGCTCTTTTCACATCTCTTTTCCTGAGAAACCCGGTCCTGAGTGTCCCAAGGCCACTCGTAGAGCGGGGATACTGTCAGGTGTGTGTCAGAGGTGACAGACAGTCGCCCTTCAGTTGGTTGCAGGAGATCTCTACGTTTGGCATTACAGATATCTTCTTAGAGGCTGGTTGTCTCTATGACCCAGCGGCTACCTCCCTCTGGCTAATTAGCTCTCTGGCCTGGGTGTATAAATACCTGGTGTGTCTGAGAGGGAGGTGCCAGTGATATTCATTATTACTTGTGAGGCTTTAGCAAGAGCACTACTTCGTCCTCTCTGGAGCTTGAGGCGGTGTGCGCATTTTTTTGGAGTTGTCTAAATCTAAGCAATTCCCCCCTGTTTGTCTACCCTTGTTGTCTATAGAGTTTAGTGAAGATCGACTAGTGCTCATCTCCTTCCTTCCCTAGCCTTAGCATACGCCAGGGAAAGTCAGGGCGAGGCACGCGTGCGGCGATTGGTGAAGAGCCAGTATAGGGACGGAAATTGAGACAGGGTGATACTAGACCAGACTAGGAGGTCTCCACTTCCCCCTTTCCCTAGTGTCTGGGCTCCCTTTCCCTTTTCCCTCTGTGTTGCTCTAAGTCTTTCCCACACCTGGCGTGACACTTGATCAGGTGGGAGTTGGCACATAAGCGTATGACTGGGACTGTAAGCTTGTTTTCTCACCACACAGTCAGAGATGGATATCTACCTGAGGTGAGGAGGAATAGTCAAAGTACGACAATTCACCTGTGTTGTGCTATCTGGAGGACTATAAATGCAGAGATTCTTAGCACAGCAGCAGAGCAGTGCCGAGGCTGCATTTTAAGTGCGGAGGCGGCAGATAAGTGCATAGTTAAACCCATTATCATAGTTTAACACAAGAGCATAGTTTGGTGTTTTCCATACTAGCTTTCCATTGGTTTTTCTGCTTTTACCTGTATTGTTCATCCCCATTTAGTATGTGCTCCGTGGACAATGCTACCAGGTTTGCGTCTTGTGAGATGTATGCATGCCTTGAGCAGCCGTTTGAGGGTGAATATGTCTGCGCTCGATATCAGCAAGTTACTTGTTTGGAAGCCCAAGTACTGTATCTAAATGTGCAGCTTGCAACACTCAGGAGCATTGCAAACCTGGAGAGGAGTTTAGAGCTCACTGAGCTTGCTCTGGATGGGGCCAGTGAGGAGGGTGGAGGTGGGGGAGATCAGGACTGAGAAGTACGTAGCTGGGAAAATGTTACAAGAATAGGAGTGCAGCAAAGGCAAGACAGATGTTGGTGGTAGGGGACTCTATAATTAGGCAGACAGACAGGGTCATCTACTGCCAAGACCGTGAATGCCGAACAGTGTGTTGTCTGCCGGATGCTCGGGTTCGACATAGTGCATAGTGCAGATACTGCAGATCACATAGTGCAGATACTGCAGATCAGATAGACAGGTTGCTGGGTGGGGTTGGGGAAAACCCAGCGGTCATGGTACACATGAAAGAAGGAAACTGAAGGCCAGGACCTCAAGGTGCTGATTTCAGAAGCACTGCCGGTGCCACGAACGTCACTAGAAAGACAATGGGAGCTTAGAGAGATAAATAAGTGGCTTAGAAATTGTTGCAGGAAGGAAGGGTTTGAGTCCATGGAGAACTGAGCCGACTTCTCTGTCGGCTACAGGCTCTACTGCAGGGACAGGCTACACCTCAATTGGGAGGGTGCAGCTGTGCTTGGGCAAAAAATGGTCAGATGGATAGAGGAGCTTTTAAACTAGGATCGGGGGGAGGGAGGGAAATTGTGCTAATAAGGGGATAGATAGAGTAGACAGAGAGATTGAGACATTAGGGGTTAATGAGGATTTGGGGTGGGATGGAATATGCAAGGAAAGTAGGGAGCTGAGTAAGAGTAACCAATGTGCTAATAGTATTAAATGTCTGCTGGCAAATGCAAGAAGTCTCGCAAACAAAATGAACTGGAGACTCTTATGTCAGTCACAGAATACGATGTGGTGGGCATTACGGAAACCTGGCTAGATAAAAGCCATGACTGGGTGATAAACGTAGAGGGTTACACTACATTTAGAGAGGACAGAAAAAATAAAAAAGGTGGAGGGTTGTGTATTTTCGAAAAAGCCAACTTAAAACCTGTGCTCAATAACGACATTGGGGGGAGCTTCGACAATGTAGAGTCAGTATGGGTAAATGTACACGAGGATGGCAACAATGGAAAGCTACTAATTGGAGTTTGCTACAAGCCATCTAATATAGCTGAACAGGTAGAGAATAAAATGCTGCAACAAATTAAAAATGCAGCAAATAATAATATGGTCCTCATTATGGGGGATTTTAACTATCCAGACATTCAATGGGACATAGAATCTTCTGGTTGTGCTAAAAGCTGCAAGTTCTTATCCACAGTTCCGGACAATTACCTCTCTCAGCTGGTAGATAAACCAACCAGGGAAGATAATTTGCTGGATCTGTTTCTGACAAATAGACCAGATACAATTTCAGATCTACAGGTCAGGGAGCATTTGGGAAGCAGTGACCAAGATATGATGTTTCAATGTAATTTTCAATCAAACATTCAAAAGGGGAAATGCAAGAACCTGGAACTTTAGGAAAGCAGATTTCAACAAATTAAGAGAAGAGCTTCATTATGTAGACTGGGAGCATGTCATGGTAACTAGGGACACCGATCATAAATGGGATATGTTTAAGGAAATACTACTAGAATCCTGTAGAAAACGTATACCCTTTGGTAATAAAATGCCAAAGAAACCATTATGGATAAATAAGACAGTACAATGTTTAATAAGACAAAAACAAAGGGCATGCAAAATCTTGAAGGCCGAGAATATAGAAATAGCATTTCAGGAGTATAAAGATCTAAATAAGAAATGTAAAAAAAGAAATCAAGCTAGCAAAGTTATCTACAGAGAAACAAATCGCCAGCGACATTAAAATAAATCCCCAAATTTTTTATAAATACATCAATGCTAAAAAGAAAAAAACAGTTGGCATCAGCCCCTTAAAAGACGATAATAACAAGATAATTATAGAGGACAAAGAAAAGGCTGACATATTAAACAGGCACTTTTCATCCATGTTTATCAATGAACTGTCTGTTCCAGGGATCTTTCAACAAGGCTAAAATCAAAGTTCACCACCTGATATAACTAGTTTAACACAAAAAGAAGTATGCCTGTGTTTGAGCAAATTAAACATTAACAAATCCCCCAGCCCAGATGGCATTCATCCACGGATATTGAGGGAATTGAACTCAGTAATTGACAGACTGCTGTATCTCATATTCTTAGACTCTCTTGGAACAGGAGTGATGCCACAGGACAGGAGGATGGCTGATGTGGTACCGATATTTAAGAAAGGTAAGAAGGTGGATCCAGGTAACTACCGTTCCGTAAGTCTGACATCAGTAGTGTGCAATGTTTTTGAGGGTATCATAAGAGATAACCTGCAGAGATATATCACAGAGAATAATATAATAAATAGCACGGATTCATAAAAGATAGGTTGTGTCTAACCATGTTGGGTTTCTTTGAAGAGGTAAGTGCAAATCTGGATGTTGTAATGCGGCTGATGTGATTTATCTGGACTTTGCAATGGAATTTCATACTGTATTACATAACAGCCTTATACTGAAGCTACACAAGCAGGGACTTGGGGGAACTATATGCAGATGGGTAAGGAATTGGCTAAATGACATGAAACAAAGAGTCGTCATAAATGGTACTGTTACGCACACGCCCGAACTGACTGGCGTGAGCATGATTAGTGATCCCACTGTACCATGAACCGAGGAGTGCCTGGAGGGGCATAACTAAGTATCAACTCGGTCCGACCCAGGTCACACGGCGGCTCAGTCGGCTCCGTGAACCAGGGAGGAACCGAGCAGAGGGACCAGGTGCTACTGCTGGTCAGAACCCGGTCACAGCTGTTGACCCACACCGGGGAATGCAGGAACAGGCAGGTTAGGCTGGCATACAGACAGGTGGATACTGGCAGGCACGGCTGGTATGCAGACAGGTGGGCACAGGCAGGCACGGCTGGCATCCAGACAGGTGGGCACTGGCAGGCATGACTGGCATGCAGACAGACGGGTACTGGCAGGTAGGAACGCAGACAGAATAGGGACCAGTACAGACTGGAACACAGGAACGGAACCGCAGGTAGACAAGCTGAGCAGAGCAAAACCCGCAGATGCGGTAGACAAGCAGAGCAGAGCAAAACCCGCAGATGCGGTAGACAAGCAGAGCAGAGCACAACCCGCAGATGCGGTAGACAAGCAGAGCAGAGCAAAACCCGCAGATGCGGTAGACAAGCAGAGCAAAGCAAAACCCGCAGATGCGGTAGACAAGGAGAGCAGAGCAAAACCCGCAGATGCGGTAGACAAGCAGAGCAGAGCAAAACCTGCAGATGCGGTAGACAAGCAGAGCAGAGAAAAACCCGCAGATGCGGTAGACAAGCAGAGCAGAGCAAAACCCGCAGATGCAGTAGACAAGCAGAGCAGAACCCGCAGATGCGGTAGACAAGCAGAGCAGAGCAAAACCCGCAGATGCGGTAGACAAGCAGAACAGAGCAAAACCCGCAGATGCAGTAGACAAGCAGAGTAGAGCAAAACCTGCAGGTGCGGTAAACAAGCAGAGCAGAGCAAAACCGCAGGTGCGGTGAACAAGCAGAGCAGAGCAAAACCGCAGGTGCGGTGAACAAGCAGAGCAGAGCAAAACCGCCTGTGCGGTGAACAAGCAGAGCAAAGCAAAACCACAGATGCGGTGAACAAGCAGAGCAGAGCGGAACCGCAGGTGCGGCGAACAAGCAGAGCAGAACAGAGCAGGTGCAAGCAGACAGGACAGGGCTCTTGTAACGGGTCCGGGAGGCGGAACCTCTGAGCTACTATACAAGGGGGCGGCCCTTGTAAGGGAGCGGGTGGCAGTCTCTGGGTGAACGGACAGGGAGTTACGGCAAGTGATCAGGGCAGTCTCTGGGTAAGGGGTAGGTACGACCTGTGATGGCAGAACCTCCGGGTAGGCTAGCAGGCAGATGGTAGACGTGTGCTCCCAGGTGAGCAAGCGAGAGTCTCTGGAATAGCAGGTGGTCACGGTACGTGACGGCGGAACCTCCGGGCTGGCAGGCAGGTAGGTAACGGAGAAGCGCTCCCAGGTGAGCGGGCAAGAGTCTCTGAGATAGCTGGTGGTCACAGCACGTGACAACGGAGCCTCCAGGCTGGCAAGCAGGCAGGTAGCGGAGAAGCGCTCCCAGGTGAGCGGGCAAGCTGGTCCATAGACAGACTGACCGGAGTTGTAAGGCAGACCGTCGGACCTCAGGCAAGCAGGCAGGTAGCTGATGTGCGCTCCCAGGTGAGCGGACAAGTTGGTCCTTAGACAGACTGACCGGAGTTGTAAGGCAGACCGTCGGACCTCAGGCAGGCAGGCAGGTAACAAGTATTCAGGCAGGAATCAGGCAGGTAACTAGCAGGAAACTGGCAGGAAACTGGCAGGTAACTGGCAGGTAACTGGCAACGGGACCTGAGGGCTGAAGCACAGGTGAGACACAGGTGCAAACAACATTGCTCGGGCACCTCCATTTTGGAGGAGGTGCCTTATATATGATGAAGTCCTCCGGCCATTGGCCGGGGACTCCTTAGGACGGCGCGCGCGGCCCCTTTAAGAGGAGGGGAGCGCGCGCGCGCGCGCCCTAAGCACAGGGGCCGGGAAGGAGCGCGCGCTGAGAGCAGAGCGGGAGGAGGACGCCGGGAAGGAGCGCGCGCCGACAGCAGAGCGGGGAGAGGACGCCGGGCACGGAACAGAGCGGTGAGGGGAGCAGCGTCCCTGCCTAGCAGAGGGCAGGGACGCCAGCGCTACAGCTCTGTTCACATGGAACAGACAGGAAGATACAGGAAGATAGTAGAACTCAGGAGATAGCTACGGAGGCAGGGAAACGGGACGAGCAGAACCAGATACACACAAGGTACTTACAATGAAGTAGCGAGTGGACACAAAACTCACAAACAGAAGTACAGAGACAATGAGTTGGAGTTAGGTGCAAGCTCAGACACTGCAGGAAAAGGGAAGGTTCGGACATAGAGACAAACAGGTAACGGGCTAGGACACTGTTCAGACAGGAACTGAACCAGGAACAAGATACAGGAACGAGCCTGGGAACTCAGCCCCCAGGGTGGCAGAAACAAACTAGAAGCCAGAGATACAGGTAACGGCCCTGGGTACTCAGCCCCCAGGGTGGCGGAAACAGACTAGATTCAGGACAGGACCTGGCAACTCACAGTTGCACAAAACACACTGTAAGAAAGTGTTGCTCAGTCACCTCCTACTGGGTGGAGGGAGTTTAAGTATCCAGTGACTCACAGCAATAGGCTGGGGACGCATTAGGACTGCGCACGCTGTAGCTTTAAGAATCAAGAAGCAACAGCGCCGCCGCCCTAAGCCAGCAGACAAGAGACATACAAACAACAGGTACTGGAGCAAAGTGTGCAGCCTGGCCTGATAGGTAAGATTGCGGTCTTGCATGGTGGGAGATGGTAAGCCATGCAAGCACGCCTCCATAGATGTTACAGGTACGTTCTCTAAATGGGATATAGTCAGCAATATGGTACCGCAGAGATCTGTGCTAGAACCAATTCTTTTTAACCTTTTTATTAATGACCTTGTGGATGGGATTGAGAGTAAAGTGTCAGCCTTTGCTGACGACACCAAACTATGCAGGATACTAACATCTGATATTGACATTACAATATTGAAAACGATTTGAATAAGATGTCTGAACGGGCATACACTTGGCAAATGAGGTTTAATGTAGGTAAATGTAGAGTAATGCACCTAGGACAGAGTAATCCTATTGCTGCATATACATTAAATGGAAATATACTTGGGACTACAGAACAGTAGAAGAACGTGGGAATTTTGGTTACAAGTAAGCTGAGCAGCAGTACATTCTTTCACATGTCTTGAATGCCCCTAGTCCTTATAAGATCCTTGGAAGGGAAAAGCTATTTCTATTGTCCACACATGTATTTCTATGTGTAAATAAAATCACCTCTTACATGTCTATTTTCCAAACTTAACAAACCCAACTTTTCTACCTTCACTGTAAGGGCTCATTGAGATGAGCATATTATATAGATGTGTGCTGTCCGTGTGATCTATTCTCTGTACTGTAAGGCAGCACTAGTCATCATAATGGGGGATACTCGCTGCACCGGGTAAATTAAGCACACGTGCAATGTCCTTCCGGTATTTCTCAATTCAGCAGTTTATTATTGCACTTCATAAACCGCAGTTCACACATATAAAGTCCACGAGCCTTTCCAGTGGCAGCTATGCCCACTTGGCTCCAGGTAAACTATAACACTTGGCTTCAGCAAACGATAACAATGTCCATATATCACAATGTCCATATATCGTACCGCTTTTACCTTTTGCAGGGTCTTAACGGTTCCAGGTTTAGTTTGCCACCACTTTCACTTTTAGGCTTCCCAGGTGGGGGTCTCCAGCCCTCGTACCTTCGAAGGCTACTGGTATGTTTTCACTCACATCCAGTCTGCGCCTTTCAGGACTCTTGTATGCCAAGCCGGCTCTCCCTCAAAGGTCACTGGCATCCACGCACAGGATCCAGGCTCGACCTTTCAGGCTGCCAGGCTTCACTCTCAGCCTCACTAGGCCTCACACAAACGGTGTCCCACACACATGGGGAACAGGCCTCATGCCTCTCACAGAACACACCTGTCTCCCATCAAGCAGGGTTTATATATGCATCCCGTGCACACACACACACATACTGACAGGACCTTGCTGATGTCACAGTCATGTAATCAGACAGACATTCTGTGCGTGCAGGACCTGTGCTATGTCACAGTCATGTGACCAGTCACCTGAGGGGGAAGGTACATGGTCAGGTAAAACACATCCTGGACCATTACCGTAATGCCAGCAAGTCACTGCATTACAGTACACAGAGCGCTTATGCAAGCTTTATAGCTAATGTGCCAATTCACACGGACGATTTCCTGCACAGATCAACGCTCCGCATGGAAAAAATTGCAGCATGCATTACTTTCATCAGTTTTAGATGTGGCCTTACAAGTGATTTTTAGAGGTGTAATAATACATTGGAATCATGGGATTTTATATATCTTTTTATACACCCCAAAATCTTGTTGGCTTTTGCAGCTGCTGCTTGATATTGGGTGATACTGCCCAACATATTTCCATTTCATGTATATGCAAGAATACAATTACTTCGGCCTGGGTGCATTATTTTAGTTTTATCAACATTAACTTAATCTGCAAAGTGTTTGCCCATGCAGACATCTTATCCAGATCGTTTTATAATATTATACTCTCAAACCCAGTTATTATTATATTATTATTATTCTATAAAGTTTTGTGTCATCAGTAAAGACTTTACTCTCAATCTCTTTCACAAGGTCATTGATAATGAGCTTAAAAAGAATTGGTCCTAACACAGAACCTTGTGGTCCCCACTGCTGACTATCCCATTTAGAGAATGTACCATTTAACATGACTTTGATTCCTGTCCATTAACCAGTTTTTTACCCATGTGCATATAGTGTCCTCTAGCCCCTGCTTCTGGAGCTTCAGTATAGGCTTTTATGGGGAACAGTAACAAATGCATTTGCAAAGTCCAGATAAATAACATGAGTCACATTACCAACATCCAGATTTGCACTTACCTCCTCATATAAATCCAACATGTTGGTCAGACATGACTTATCGTTCATGAATCCTTGCTGGGTGTCAGTTAATATATTATTCTCTGCAACATAATTTTGCAGGTCATTTCTTATAAAGCCTTCAAAAATATTACACACTACACTGTGTACACAGTTATTAGACAATTTGTATTTTTGATGATTCATATTGGACAACTACAGTGCTGCCAATCCAGAAAGTTAATAAACCTAACCCTGAATATTCAGGTGAGTATACGTTTATTTTGCTCCTTGCCCAGAACAATGGCTACTATTATTATAAAGTGGCACAGGGGAGCATTGTTACTACCGTGGTACTATCGAAAGGCACAGAGTTGGCACTACTATTTTAAAGAAGCATGGGGAACATTATCGGTATAAGGAGGCAAAAGGGGTCATTATTAGTGATGAGCGAACTGCTCGCCACTGCTCGGTATTCGCCCGAGCATCACTGTGTTCGACAAGCTCGGCGAGTATTTCCGGGTTGCTCGGGCAGGAACTCGGGTCCCGGCCCTGCATGTTTGACGCTCCTTAGAGAGCCAATGAACATGCAGGGATTGCTTGCCATGCACTGTAATGCCATAGCCATGTTGGTTGTGGGCATTACAGTGATTCGCTGGCCGCACAGCATCATCAGGTCTATATAAGACCTGGCGCCGCTATGCTCGTCACAGTATACCCCGGAAACAGGCAGAGTAGGGAGAGCTGCTTCTGAGTCAGGGAGAGATTTGCTTGTTCATAATTAGTAAAAGAATTCCACAACATATATATATTCATCTGAACTAACAGTCCTTCTGAGGACTAATCCAGCTGCATATATTCAGGGGTGATAGCAGGAGTTAGGCAGGCAGGCAGTGTATGTGGCAGACTGCAGTGCATATAGTGCAAGAGGGTCCATAGCACGTTTCTGCTGTAGCTGTTCTTACAGATATTTGTAGACATAGCCCGAGGTATCAGGGGCCAGGGCAAATTTTTTTTTTATCTTAATCGTGGTTATTTTCTTAAAAAGCAATCCAGAGTACACCATTTTTCTGCTCCATTTTTAGCACTGCAGAATACAGCCATATCTTTTCGATATTACATAAATATAAAAATCCAGAAATTTGAACTGAACGTGGAAAATATTGGCCTCTTTTTCCATTTCGTTGCAATGTGTCGGTCAAGCTATTCACACTAGGTCTCTGTGAAGAATAGTATTAGTAAACTACAGGCCTGCTATTTAAAACTGTGGTTCTCAGTCAGACGTATCACATATAACTGCGTTCCAAAATCAGCTATTTCTGCCTTCCATTTCCATTTCGTTGCAGTGTGTCGATCAAGCTATTCACACTAGGTCTCTGTGAAGAATAGTATTAGTAAACTACAGGCCCGCTATTTAAAACCGTGGTTCTCTGTCAGATGTGTCACATATAACAGCGTTCCAAAATCAGCCATTTCTAGTGAACGTGCAAAATATTGTCCTCCATTTAAAATGGGCAAGGTGTGTAGCAAGTGACGGGTAAGTGGACGTGATGGTGCATGAAGATACCGAGGACGTGGCCGTGGGCAAGCTGAAATTGTGCCACAAAAACACCCACATCTTGTCGCTCGACCTTTCTATCCCAATTACTAGGGGACCGCAGCACACCACCATTGAACCCAGAGCAGTGTCAAAAAGGTTGTTGGTTGGATAGCAGATAATGCTTCCAGTCACTTTGCCACCACCACCCTGTCTTCGACATGGTCAAGTCTCAGTAGCCGTGAGTCTGGACCGCATGTTCCTCACCCTGATCCTCCTTTCTCCCACCATGCTGAGTGCTTGGAGACAACTGATCCCACACTTGGACACTCAGAAGAGCTGTTCACTTTTCTATGTGTAGATTCAGGCCTCTCGCCCGGCCAGCTTCAAGCGAGTCAAGAGGAGAACGACGCATGTAGCGATGCCCAAATATTTGAGCAGCCAGAGTCACACGAAGGCAATGGTGGGAAAGTGCAATTACTGTCGCAAGAGGTGGATGATGTTGATGAGACACAATTGCTAGAAAGTCAGAAGCAGGACCAGGGTGCGGAAGTGGAAGACGAGGTGGTAGATGATATAGTAACTGACCCAACCTGGCAGGGAGACATGCAGAGCGAGGACAGCAGCATACAGGGGAAAGGAGGCGTACAACCACAACACGACGGAAGTTGCCAGTACAACTGTTAGGTCTTCCCGAGTCTGGTTGATTTTTAAAGACTGCAGATAACCCCAAAAATGCTATTTGCACCATCTGCCAGGCCAGCATCAGTAGGGGTAGCAAAACTAGCAGCCTGACCACCACCAGCATGATCAGGCACATGGCAACAAAGCACCCGACTAAGTGGTCCGAACCCCAGGGTCCAGAAACAGTGTCTGCGGGTGACAACACTGCTTCTTCCGCTGTTGTGCGTCCACGCCAATCCCCTGTCCACGGCGCATGTGAACATGCCTCCCGCCCTGCACGTCTCGTTGCACACTCTCAACTAGCACCATCAGCAAGCACGTCCACGTCCTTGTTCCAGCGCAGCGTTCAGTTGTCCCTACCCCAGTCCTTGGAACGCAAGCGCAAATATGCAGCCAACGCCCCTCAGGCCATACTACTAAATTCACACATTTCCCGAATGCTTGCACTTGAAATGTTGCCTTTTAGGCTCGTGGAGACAGAAGCTTTCAGCAACCTGATGGCGGCGGCCATCCCTTGGTACTCGGTCCCCAGCCACCACTATTTCTCTCGGTGTGCCGTCCCCGCATTACACGTCCTCCCGACACCGAGGATTGCGGGCCCTCGGTCAATCAGGGTTGCCCCCACATTCTACAGCTTCTGCACCTCCTCCTCCTTTTCAGCCTCCAACTCCGAAATGACCACATCAGTCACAAGTTGGAAGCACTGCAGCACTGCCTTGGCCAAGCGGCAACAGGCTGTGCTGAAGCTAATATGCTTAGGTGACAAACTGCACAACTCTGAAGAGTTGAGGACAGCTCTGAAAGAGAAGGCAGATCTGTGGCTGACACCGCTGACCCTACAGCCAGGCATGGTCGTGTGTGACAATGGCCGGAACTTGATGGCGGCTCTGGGGCGAGGCGAGCTCACATACAATGCCTGGCCCATGTGCTTAACCTCATGGTTCAGCGGTTTCTCGAAACCTACCCAGACTTGCCTGATCTGCTTGTCAAAGTATGCCGCGTGTGTGCCCATTTTAGAAAGTCAGCTAAAGCTTCCACCGCCCTTGCCGTGCTTCAGCAGCGTGTGCAGCTTACAGTTCACCGACTGGTGTGTGATGTCCCCACGCATTGGAACTCTAGATTGCAGATGTTGGGAAGGATTTGTGAGCAGAAGAGGGCAGTTGTTGACTACCAGCATCAACAAGGCTGTCGTTATTCAGGTCAGACTCCACACATAAGACCTCAGGAGTGGACATGGATATCAGACATCTGTACCATCCTCCAAAACTTTGAGGACTCCACCAAGATGGTGAACAGCGGTGACGCCATAATTAGCGTCACCATCCCACCTATGTCTTCTGAAACACTCTCTGCTCACAATTAAAAAGGATGTATTGCAGGTGGAGCATGATGAGATGGAGCAAGGAACCATACAGGGTGATTCCACACAGCCCAGCCTCATCTCATCCCAACATGGATTGGGTGACAATGAGGAAGAGGAGGAGGAGGAAGAACAGGAGCTAGTTTCCTGCTCTATAGACGGCACTACCTGCACAACTGTCATACCGTCTGTTTAGCGTGGATGGCCTGAGGGCAGGGAGGAGGCGGATGAGGAGGAGAGCATGGTCAGCCATCCTCTTGGTGAGGACACGGAAGTCTTGCCTGTTAGCAGTCTGGCACACATGGCTGACTATGTTACGCTGCTTTTCCCGTGACCTTTGTGTTGTCCAAATTTTAGGTGACAGTCATCACTGGTTGGTGACACTTCTAGACTTATGCTACAAGGAGAACTTTCTGTCTCTTATTCCCACGCCGAACAGGCCTAATAAAATGAGGCAGTACCAGAATGACCTTTTTGCGGAATTATTAAAAAAATTCCCATCTGAAAACGCTGGCGGCAAAGGTCACAGTTCATTGGACAACCAAGCAGTTCAGGCGAGAGAAACACAAATGCAATCCTGCAGAGGCAGGGGAACACTGTCAAAGTTCTGGGACAGTTTTCGCAGACCCTCCCATCGCACAGGCCCTGAGGCGTGGGGTACTCTCACAAGGGGGGAAAAGTTTCAGAAGATGCTGAGGGAGTACCTTGCTGACCGTACCAACGTCCTCCATGATTCCTCTGTGCCTTATAATTATTGGGTATCCAAGCTGGACACGTGGCATGAACAGGCTTTCTACACCTTGGAGGTCCTGGCCTGCCCTGCCAGTAGCGTTTTGTCAGAATGGGTTTTTAGTGCCACTGGTGGAATTATAACTGATAGGCGCATCCACCTGTCAACTGAAAATGCTGACAGGCTGACTATTATAAAAATGAACAAGGGCTGGATTGGGCCAGACTTCTCAACACCACCGAATGATAGCAGCGTAACATAAACTCAAATACAGTGTCTTTCTTTGGGAGGTCTAACTCTATTCCCATGCACCTCTATCTTCACTCCCAGACATGGGTATACACTTTTGTCTATTTGCTCTTGTCTTCCTCATCCTCCACCACCATATCACCACAACATCTACCATATCACCATATCTACGTCTCTTGCAAGTGGCATTGGCGTTCCTCCAAATTTTTGGCAGTCGTTGCATTTACTGCATAGGCAAACAGTATGGGAGACTGTAATGCACACGCCCGGGCTGAGCGGCGTGTGCGTGTGATTCCACTGGACCGTGCCGGGGAGTGAATGCCTGGAGGGGCGTAACTAGGTATTCACCCGATCCGACCAGGGTCGCACGACGGCATACGATGCCAGTGCACCAAGGAGGAACTGAGCAGAGGGACCAGGTGCTACTCCAGGACAGACCCCGGACACGGCTGTTGACCCACACAGGGGAATACAGGAACAGACGGGTTAGGCTGGCACACAGACTGGTGGGTATAGGCAGGCACGACTGGTATGCAGGCAGGGGGGTACAGGCAAGCACGGCTAGAGTGCAGACAGGGAGGCACTAGCAGGTTGGAACACTGGCGGGATAGGACCCAGTACACACTAGGACTCAGGAACAGAACCACAGATGTGGCGGACAAACACAGCAGAGTGAGGCCGCCCAGAGTGGTGAGCGAGAGCAGGGCAAGACGAGACCGCCTAGAGCGGTGAGCGAGAGTAGAGCAGGACGAGGCCACCTGGAGCGGTGAGCGAGAGTAGAGCAGGACGAGGCCGCCTGGAGCGGTGAGCGAGAGTAGAGCAGGACGAGGCCGCCTGGAGCGGTGAGCGAGAGTAGAGCAGGACGAGGCCGCCTGGAGCGGTGAGCGAGAGTAGAGCAGGACGAGGCCGCCTGGAGCGGTGAGCGAGAGTAGAGCAGGACGAGGCCGCCTGTAGCGGTGAGCGTGAGTAGAGCAGGACGAGGCCGCCTGGAGCGGTGAGCGAGAGTAGAGCAGGACGAGACTGCCGGAGCAGCGAGCAAAGGGTAAAAGCAGAGCGAGACTGCCGGAGCAGCGAGCAAAGGGTCAGAGCAGAGCGAGACTGCCGGAGCAGCGAGCAAAGGGTCAGAGCAGAGCGAGACTGCCGGAGCAGCGAGCAAAGGGTCAGAGCAGAGCGAGACTGCTGGAGCAGCGAGAAAAGGGTCAGAGCCGAGCGAGACTGCCGGAGCAGCGAGCAAAGGGTCAGAGCAGAGCGAGACTGCCGGAGCTGCGAGCAAAGGGTCAGAGCAGAGCGAGACTGCCGGAGCAGCGAGCAAAGGGTCAGATCAGAGCGAGACTGCCGGAGCAGCGAGCAAAGGGTCAGAGCAGAGCGAGACTGCCGGAGCAGCAAGCAAAGGGTCAGAGCAGAGCGAGACTGCCGGAGCAGCGACCAAAGGGTCAGAGCAGAGCGAGACTGCCGGAGCAGCGAGCAAAGGGTCAGGGCAGAGCGAGACTGCCGGAGCAGCGAGCAAAGGGTCAGAGCAGAGCGAGACTGCCGGAGCAGCGAGCAAAGGGTCAGAGCGGAGCGAGACTAACGGAGCAGCGAGCAAAGGGACAGAGTGGAGCGAGACTGCTGGAGCAGCGAACAAAGGGTCAGAGCGGAGCAGGACTGCCGGAGCAGTGAGCAAGACAGAGCAGGCTAGAACCGCCGGAGCGGTGAGCAAGGCAGAGCAGGCAAGAACCGCCAGAGCGGCGAGCAAGGCAGAGCAGGGGGGACAGGGCTCTGTTCACACGGAACAGACAGGAAGGGAAAGGCAGAACCAGATACCCACAGGGTACTTGCAGTGAAGTAGCGAGTGGACCACAAACTCACAAACGGAAGTACAGTGACAACGAACAGGAGTTAGGTACGAGTTCAGACTCTGCAGAAAAAGGAAAGGTACGGACATAGAGAAACACAGGAAACAGGCTAGAAGAGTATACAGACAAGAACAGACACAGTAGCAAGATACAGGAGCGGGTCTAGGTATGCAGCCCCTAGAAGGCGGGAGGAACAGGCTAGGAGCGTGTTCAGACAGGACAGACAAGATACGGGAGCGGGTCTAGGTATGCGGCCCCTAGAAGGAGGAACGAACAGGCTAGGAACGAGTTCAGACAGGCCTGGAAATACAGCCTCCAGGAAAGGCAGGCAAGCAAACACAGAAAGGGACCTGGCACATTCAGAGTGAAAGAGCACACTGAATGAAATACAATGCTCAGGCAGGGTTTCTTGGGAGGAGCTGGGTTAAATACCAGATGACAGACAGCAATAGGCTGAGGACGCACAAGGGGTGTGCCCGCAGCTGGTACAAGAAACAGGAAGTGATCGGGCGCCGCCCTTAAGCAGCAGAAACAGAGGTAAACAGACAGCATGGAGGGAAGCCAGGCTAGCAGACTGGACTGGAGATCAAGTGCACGCTCTTGCACAGTGGGAGATGGACCACTATGCAAAGACGCCGCCAGGTATGTTACAGAGACCCACTTCTTAATAATGGGAAAATTGTTTTCAGGAGGCCCTCCAACCTCTACGTCTCTTGCAAGAGACATTGGAGTTCCTCCAAATTATTTCGCAGCTGTTGCAGTCACTGCATAACCAGGGGAGGAGTCCTGAGGAGATAATTTGCATATTCCCACTGCATTTTGGGGTAAGTGAAGAGTCTCCGCGAGCTCAAAGAACACTGGATTTTGGCTGTTGGAGCTGAAAAGAGGACATCGGTAAACCATGGGAGGAGTCCTGAGGAGATAATTTGCATATTCCCACTGCATTTTGGGGTAAGTGAAGAGTCTCCGCGAGCTCAAAGAACACTGGATTTTGGCTGTTGGAGCTGAAAAGAGGTCATCGGTAAACCGCGCGCCTACTGGCGCGTGCATTTTTGAGCTTTTTTCACTGTTTTCAGAACATTAACAGTAAGAACATGGAAGAGTCCAGGAGCCATTTGGTGAGCTGCATATCCTGCTATATGTTCACAGACTTGCCAGTGGAAAAGCCAAACTTCACATGCCAGAAATGCAAGCTTGTGTCCCTGTTGGAGGAAAATTTTCGAAATCTAGAAGAGAGGTTAACTACCTTGAAAATCATTAAGGAAGGTGAAGAGTTCTTAGACAGAGCAGAATTATCTCTTCATGATTCAGAAAGAGAAGAAATTCGAACTGCACCTGATGAAACAGAGGAATGGAAGCATGTGACCCACAGAAGCAGGAGGATCGAGAGGCAGTCAGCACCCATACTGCTCAGGAACCAGTACCAGGCTCTCAAGCAGGAGAACCATGAAGAAATACAGCAAAATAAGACTTTGCCAGCAATGAATAACCTTGTAAGCCCTCAGAATCCTCCTGGATGGAAAAAGAAGAATGTTGTGAAGAAAAAACGGAGAGTGGTGGTCATGGGGGATTCCCTGTTAAGAGGAACAGAGGCCGCTATCTGCAGACCAGACATAACCTCAAGAGAAATGTGCTGTCTTCCAGGAGCAAAAATTAAAGATGTGTCTGACAGGATATCAAGACTCTTCAGACCTACAGATCACTACCCATTCCTGCTAATACATGTGGGGACAAATGACACCGCAAGAAAGGACCTGGAAACCATCAGCAGTGACTTTGAAGACTTAGGCAAGAAAGTGAAAGAATTGGGAGCGCAGGTGGTCTTCTCATCCATCCTCCCAGTGGATGGCCATGGAACAATGAGGTGGAATAAGATTCTACAGGTGAACAACTGGCTACGTCGATGGTGCCGTCAACAAGGATTTGGATTTCTGGATCACGGAATGAATTACCTATACGATGGACTACTTGCTAGAGATGGGGTGCACCTTACGAAGACTGGAAAACATGTATTTGGAAGTCGCCTTGCTACACTCATCAGGAGAGCTTTAAACTAGAACAATGTGGGAAGGGAAGCAAAAGGCCAGAAAAAGCCATACAGCTGACAAATACTATTGAGATCTCTGCTACTGGAAGTGGAAAGGAAGAACAAAGACAAAACAATTTAAATAATAAAAATATGGGAGGAAGAGAAACCAATCACAAACTAAAATGTTTTTATACAAATGCACAAAGCATGGGCAACAAACAAGGAGAATTGGAACTACTAATTCAGGAAAAGAAATATGATGTCATTGGAATCACTGAAACTTGGTGGGACGATACACATGATTGGAATAAAAGGCTAAAAGGATACAACTTATTTGCAAGAAACAGACTTGATAAACGAGGAGGAGGTGTCGCATTGTATGTTAGAAAAGCGTATATCTGCACAGAGATTGAAGCTTCAGAGACTGGGAGTTCTGTGGAAACTGTTTGGGTAAGAATACAAGGAGAGAACAACGGAAAGGACACCATTGTAGGCATTTACTACAGGCCACCTGGGCAAGCTGAAGATATGGATGAACTCTTTATGTATCAAATGACCAAGTTCTCCAAAAAATATGACGTAGTGGTCATGGGAGATTTCAACTATCCAGACATTTGTTGGGAATCTCTCTCAAGTAAAACTAACAGGTCAAGCAAATTCTTATCCTCTCTTGCTGACAACTTTATCTTCCAAAAGGTAGGGGAGAAAACAAGGGGATCTGCTACTTTGGATCTAATCCTTATAAACAGGGAGGAAATGGTTGAGGAGGTAAAGGTGGCTGGGACCCTAGGAGGCAGCGATCATGCTATTATAGAATTTTGGATAACTAGAGGAGGAAGACATGTGAAGACTCAAACTTCAAGGTTAGATTTTAGAAAGGCAGATTTTAATAGACTCAGAAAGAGAATAGGAGGGATCCAATGGCTGGATGTCCTTAAGGACAAAAATGTCCAGGAAGGATGGGAAATTTTTAAAAATGAGATTCTCAAAGCACAATCGTTAACAATCCCGAAAAGTAGGAAGAATGGGAAGCATTTAAGGAAACCAGGATGGATGAACACAGAACTTAAACACGTGCTAAAAAGAAAGAAAGAAATGTTTATTAAATGGAAAGAGGGAGGCATATCTAAAGAAGATTATAATGCAGTCTGCAGATCCTGCAGGGCACGTATCAGGTTAGCTAAAGCTGACAATGAATTAAGGCTTGCAAGAGATGTCAAAAGCAATAAAAAAGGATTTTGGGGGTATGTCAAAAGTAAAAGAAAAGTCAAAGATGCTATAAGATTTTTACAGGATGAAAATGGAGAAATGGTAAGAGAGGATGTTGAGAAGGCCGAACTTTTTAACTCCTATTTTGCATCTGTTTTCTCTCAGAAAGAAAATGTAACATCAACTGATCTTCACTGTCCTTTTAAAGGAATAGAGGAATCCAAGTTATCTGTAAACAGAAAGATTGTGAGGGAATATTTAGCTAACATAAATGAGTTCAAGTCTCCAGGTCCAGATGAATTACACCCCAGAGTACTGAAGGAGATCGTAGAAGAAATTTTAGAACCACTCTCCATAATCTTTGAAAATTCTTGGAGAACAGGAGAAGTCCCAGAAGACTGGAGAAGAGCAAATGTTGTTCCTATCTTCAAAAAGGGGAAGAAGGTGGACCCAGGGAACTATAGGCCGGTGAGTCTGACTTCTATACCAGGAAAGATCTTTGAACAAATTATTAAACAACATATATGTAAGTACATGGATAAGAATGAAGTGATTAACCAGAGTCAGCATGGGTTTGTAACTAAAAAGTCATGTCAGACTAACTTAATTTCCTTCTATGACAGAATCACTGACTGGGTGGATCAGGGAAATGCTGTAGATATAGTATATCTTGACTTCAGCAAAGCATTTGACAAAGTATCTCACACCATCCTTATTGAAAAAATGACCAAGTATGCAATGGACCAGGCTACTGTTAGGTGGATTCATAACTGGCTTAGTGATCGGACTCAAAGGGTGGTTGTAAATGGCTTCACATCCAGCTGGATGAATGTCTCAAGTGGGGTACCACAGGGCTCTGTCCTGGGACCTGTATTGTTCAACATCTTTATCAATGATTTAGATGAAGGAATTGAGGGTAAACTGATTAAATTTGCTGATGACACAAAGCTAGGAGGGATAGCTAATACTAGAGAAGAGAGAGAGAGGATTCAAAAAGACCTAAATAAACTGGAGCAGTGGGCAGCAACCAACAGAATGGTTTTTAACAGGGAAAAATGCAAAGTACTACATCTGGGCAATAAAAATGAAAAAAGCATATACAGAATGGGAGGAATAGAGCTAAGCAACAGTACATGTGAAAAAGACTTAGGTATACTAATAGATCATAGACTGAACATGAGTCAACAATGTGATGCAGCAGCAAAAAAGGCAAATACAATTCTGGGATGTATTAACAGAAGCATACAGTCTAGATCACGTGAAGTCATTATCGGTCTTTACTCCTCTTTGGTCAGACCTCATCTGGAATACTGTGTACAGTTTTGGGCACCACATTTTAAAAAAGACATAGACAAACTGGAGCAAGTTCAGAGAAGAGCGACCAGAATGGTGACTGGTCTGCAAACCATGTCCTATGAGGAACGGTTGCAGGATTTGGGAATGTTTAGCTTGCATAAAAGAAGACTGAGAGGAGACTTAATAGCTGTCTACAAATATGTCAAGGGCTGTCACATTGTAGAAGGATCATCTTTATTCTCATTTGCACAAGGAAAGACTAGAAGCAATGGGATGAAACTAAATGGGAGGAGACACAGATTAGATATTAGAAAAAACTTTTTGACAGTTAGGGTGATCAATGAGTGGAACAGGCTGCCACGAGAGGTGGTGAGTTCCCCTTCAATGGACGTCTTCAAACAGAGGCTGGACAGACATCTGTCTGAGATGATTTAGTGAATCCTGCTTTGAGCAGGGGGTTGGACCAGATGACCCAGGAGGTCCCTTCCAACTCTACCATTCTATGATTCTATGATTCTATGATTCTAATAACAGTATGGGGGACCCACTCTTTTCTAATGGGAACATGTCGTTACTGTGGCCCAGCTCTATGTGTCTTTAAATTGTTATTGGGGTATTTCCTAAATTTTGGCAGGCGTTGGACTCACTGCATACTCTATAACTGTATAGCAGACCCTCTCCTTTCTAATGGGAACATGTCATTACTGAGGCCCAGCTCTATGTGTATTTAAATTGGTATTGGGGTTTTTCCTAAGTTTTGGCAGCCGTTGGACTCACTGCATACCCTATAACTGTATAGCAGACCCACTCCTTTCAAATGGGAACATGTCATTACTGAGTTGCACCTCTATGTGTCTTTAAATTGTTATTGGGGTTTTTCTCAAATTTTGGCAGCCCTTGCAGTCACTGCATACCAAATAACAGTATAGGAGACCCACTCTTTAACAATGGGAACAACAAAGCATAGCCGACTGCTGGCCCTTTAACAATAGTAAGGTCTGCCTGATGGCTCTATAAAAATAGTGTTTGTGACTTTCAGAGTCCCTCCTTCATAAATGAAACA
The DNA here is from genome assembly GCF_046119375.1 of Phyllobates terribilis. NCBI lineage: Eukaryota > Metazoa > Chordata > Amphibia > Anura > Dendrobatidae > Phyllobates > Phyllobates terribilis. The sequence goes on from NW_027362761.1 coordinate 110,565,908, forward strand.
GGATGCGTCTGATCATGTCTCACACACCACATGGCAAGATAAGGTATTAAAATGTTAAAATTACATTTACCGGTGAATGTATTTCTCACCGTTGAAAGCAATGCAAAAGTGCAAAAACTCATCAAAAACGCTACATGTTAACATAGCCCAAGGTGTGGAGCAGCATTTCTGTTTTTGTATATTTATTTTGCCTTTTTTACAAGTCATTACCCTAGAAAGGATGTTCCTTAACATTTTTCCCAGGAAAATCCATTTTGGTTTAGTTTTTGTATGTTTTATTGTGAGTCTGTAAAAGTGGAATAATACCTCTGACAACATTGTTGACAGCAGCGACCTGGGAGTCAGAGATGCGTCCAGGGGTCTTCCCCATGCTGTTCCCTTGTCATTTGAGCTCTGTTCTCATCGATTTGGGTAATTTTTAGGCCCTCTGCAGACCGCCGGGGATCGGGGGGGGGGAGGGGGGCGCCGTAAAAATGCTTGAGTTTCCCATAATCTTACATTGGACTCGTTACTCGGACCAAGCACTTCAGCATTCCAATTTGCTCGACCCGAGCAACAAGTACCCGACCATTTTAGTGCTCGCTCATCACTAGTCATTATTACTAAAACATAGTAAAGGGGACATTATTACTACAAGGAGGAGCAAGGGGACATTATTACTGTAAGGAGACATTATTGCCATGAGGCAGCACAGAAGACATCAGCATGGGCCTGTGCGTTTTGAAATGCCACGGCTGAATTTCAGACCCATTCTAGACCTGACTCGTAATACCTCATGGTGGTAAATCCTGCTGTCAGCTACCCTTTAAAGTTGTAAATTACAGTTTACCAAATATATGAAACACAATTTTATAAAAATCAAGCTTTATTAAAATGTAATCAAACCTATCCATCTTATGTAGCAGGAGGCAGTGGAAAAGCTGATCTATAATTCAGAAAAAGATGAGAATTATGCTTCCTTTTAATGACAAGTTCAGTAACTAAAACATTCTTTTTCTTTGCTGTAAATAAGAATTCTTTTGTTAACTCTCGCTTTTGTGCAAGATTGTAGGAGGACCAGTGACATGCAGTAATTGCTTTGATGTGCCGTCTTGACAGGTTTTGCTGTGCCATTCTATATAAGCACTTTAATCTCATTTCAAACCCAGCAGTCTTCCTCTTGAAGGAAAGAGGCATGATGTGTCTGTAAGTGACAAGGGAGCTGTGGTTGCTGTCCTGATGTGTTTCAACACTTTTTTAGAACGTAATTCCAGCTTTTAGAAAGGAGAAAATATACTTGGTGATTGGTAACTGTAATTACAATTTTTTGGCTTCAAAGGAAATTGACTGCTACAAAATCAAAGGCATAATGATATATCAAATATTTAAAGTAAAATATTCTGTGGGTACATAAAAATGTTATGTAAGACCAATGTAAAATTTTCAATGACAATCTTAACTAGGGTCTATTTTCCATTTTTGTTAGGTAAATCTATTTAATACTGCTGCTCTTTGACACTACTCGCTCAGTGAACAGGTATGTCTCCAGACCCCCTGTAAACATGTATACTCTATTCTTGCTTTCCGTGTGGAAAGGGGAGTCTGATAGCAAAAGAGGGGCAAAAGATATGTATATAAAAAATGTTTGCGCTATCTTGTTTGTACTTCTCCATATGTATTAAAATTTGCCTATCACGTTCATTTGACTTTAACCCCTTTACAGTTTCTGCCGGACATGTATGTCATGACCAGCATGCGTATATATGGAGCATACTCATACAAGGCAGATGACCGCTTTAAACCCTTCATACCATGGCGATTTTCTGCTTTCTCATTTTCGTTTTTTTCCTCCCCTTCCAAAAGACAACTTTTTTATTTTTCTAGCCACATAGCCGTGTGAGGGCTTGCTTCTTTGCGGAAAAGTTGTACTTTTGAATGACACCATTTATTCTACCACATAGTGCACTGAAAAACAGTAAATAAATTCCATGTGCATTGAAATTGCAAAAAAAATGCAATTCCATGTTCAGTATATAGTAAAAGCGATCAAGCAATATGATCCTTCAGGTCAGTAAGAGTACGCAGATACCAAACATGTATAGTTTTTCTATTTATTTAAGTGGTGAAAAAAAGTTCGGAAATTTAAAAAAATCAAATAATAATTTAGCTTTTGTTGCCATTTTCCAAAACCTGTAATGTTTTTTATTTTTCAGGATATGGGGCTGTTTGAGGGCTTTTTTGTACCCTGAGCTGCTGTTTTAATTGATACCATTTTGAGGTACAGTTGAAACCAGAAGTTTATATACACTATATAAAAAGACACATATACATTATATTTTTCTTCAATATCTGACATGAAATCAGAATAAACATTTCCCATTTTAGGTCAATTAGGATTACCATAATTTTTACTATTTGCCAAATGCCAGAATAATAGAGAGAGAATGTTTTAAGGCATTTTTATTACTTACTGCAAAGTCAAAAGTTTACATACACTAAGATTACTATGCCTTTAAACAATTCTGGACTGCCCATATAATGATGTCATGTGTTTGGAAATTTCTGAGTTAATTAGAGACACACCTGTGGATGTATTTTAATGCACACCTGCAGGGCCGGCTCCAGCTTTTTGTGGGCCCCGGGCGAAAGAGTCTCAGTGGGCCCTTTTAACACATACCACGATTCATGATGCAGAGATACAGCAGAGAAATATACAGTACAGACCAAAAGTTTGGACACACCTTCTCATTTAAAGATTTTTCTGAAGACATCAAAACTATGAATTAACACATGTGGAATTATATACTTAACAAAAAAGTGTGAAACAACTGAAAAGATGTCTTATATTCTAGGTTTTTCAAAGTAGCCACCTTTTGCTTTGATGACTGCTTTGCACACTCTTGGCATTCTCTTGATGAGCTTCAAGAGGTAGTCACCGGAAATGGTCTTCCAACAATCTTAAAGGAGTTCCCTGAGATGCTTAGCACTTGGTGGCCCTTTTGCCTTAACTCTGCGGTCCAGCTCACCCCAATCCATCTCGATTGGGTTCAGGTCTGGTGACTGTGGAGGCCAGGTCATCTGGCGTAGCACCCCATCACTCTCCTTCTTGGTCAAATAGCCCTTACACAGCCTGGAGGTGTGTTTGGGGTCATTGTCCTGTTGAAAAATAAATGATGGTCCAACTAAATGCAAATGGGATGGAATATCATGCCGCTGCAAGATGATGTGGTAGCCATGCTGGTTCAGTATGCCTTCAATTTTGAATAAATCCCCAACAGTGTCACCAGCAAAGCACCCCCACACCATCACATCTCCTTCTCCATGCTTCACGGTGGGAACCAGGCATGTAGAGTCCATCCGTTCACCTTTTCTGTGTCGCACAAGGACACGGTGGTTGGAACCAAAGATCTCAAATTTGGACTCATCTGACCAAAGCACAGATTTCCACTGATCTAATGTCCATTCCTTGTGTTCTTTAGCCCAAACTTGTCTCTTCTACTTGTTGCAGTCCTTAGCAGTGGTTTCCTAGCAGCTATTTTACCATGAAGGCCTGCTGCACAAAGTCTCCTCTTAACAGTTGTTGTAGAGATGTGTCTGCTGCTAGAACTCTGTGTGGCATTGACCTGGTCTCTAATATGAGCTGCTGTTAACCTGCGATTTCTGAGGCTGGTGACTCGGATAAACTTATCCTCAGAAGCAGAGGTGACTCTTGGTCTTCCTTTCCTGGGGCGGTCCTCATGTGAGCCAGTTTCTTTGTAGCTCTTGATGGTTTTTGCAACTGCACTTGGGGACACTTTCAAAGATTGCCCAATTTTTCGGACTGACTGACCTTCATTTCTTAAAGTAATGATGGCCACTCGTTTTTCTTTACTTAGCTGCTTTTTTCTTGACATAATACAAATTCTAACAGTCTATTCAGTAGGACTATCAGCTGTGTATCCATCTGACTTCTGCACAACACAACTGATGGTCCCAACCCCATTTATAAGGCAAGAAATCCCACTTATTAAACCTGACAGGGCACACCTGTGAAGTGAAAACCATTTCCGGTGACTACCTCTTGAAGCTCATCAAGAGAATACCAAGAGTGTGCAAAGCAGTCATCAAAGCAAAAGGTGGCTACTTTGAAGAACCTAGAATATAAGACATATTTTCAGTTATTTCACACTTTTTTGTTAAGTATATAATACCACATGTGTTAATTCATAGTTTTGATGCCTTCAGTGTGAATGTACAATTTTCAAAGTCATGAAAATACAGAAAAATCTTTAAATGAGAAGGACCAAACCCCTTCCAATCCACCAGAAAAAAGGTTCTCCCTCTTACCCTCTTGGTGGCCAGGATACTCTCCACTTCAAAGACGTCCTCAGCAGAAACCGGATTAGGAGGAGTACCTGGATTGTCGGAAATAGTGTTAAGGACAATGGGTTTGAGGAGGGATACGTGGAAGGAGTTGGGAATGTGTAGGGTGGCCGGGAGTTTTAATTTTTAGGCCACTGGGTTAATTTGCCTGAGGACTTCGAAGGGTCCGATGAACCGAGGGCCCAACTTGTAGGAGGGTACTTTGAGCCGCACTTATTTGGAAGAGAGTCAAACCTTGTCTCCTGGACGGAATTGAGGTGGATCCAGACGTCTCTTATCAGCATATCTCTTCATCCGCTCGGAGGACAGAAGAAGAGCGGACCTGGTACTCTCCCAAATAGTAGAAAACTCGCTGACAAGAGACTCTGCGACAGGGTTGTCCACAGAAGCGGAGACAGGAACTGGAATCCGGGGGTACTGGCAATAGACAATAAAGAACGGGGATTGGGAAGAGGATTCGCTCTCATGGTTATTATAAGAGAACTCGGCCCATGGTAGGAGATCCACCCAATCCGAAAGATGGGCATTAACGAAGTGCCGGAGGTAGCTGGTCAGGATCTGATTGATTCGCTTCACTTGACCATTGGACTGTGGGTGGTAAGCGGAGGAGAAATCCAGGGTAACGTCTTGCAGCTTACATGTGGCTCTCCAGAAGCGTGAGGTGAACTGAACCCCACGATCCGACACGATGTGGAGGGGTAGGCCATGGAGACGGAAGATATGGCGGATAAAGTCCTTAGCCAGCTCGGGTGCAGATGGGAGACCAGGCAGGGGAATGAAGTGGGCCATTTTAGAAAAGCGGTCAACGACCACCCAAATGACTGTACAACCGGCAGAAACAGGAAGATCGGTGATAAAGTCCATAGCAATGTGCTGCCATGGAGCAGCAGGTACGGGCAGGGGCAAGAGATGGCCAGCTGGTAAATGTCTGGGGACTTTGTTACGGGCACAGGATGAACAGGCCGCGACGAAGTCTACAACTTCCTTACGCAGGGTAGGCCACCAGTAATGCCGGAAAATGAGCTGGAAGGTCTTCTTTTGGCCAGCATGGCCAGCTAGTTTAGAAGAATGTCCCCAGCGAAGAACCCTCTCCCGATCTGATACTGCTACAAACGTCTTACCGGGTGGAAGACGAGTCAGATCCAAGGGGGCCACATTCATCACCTTGGAGGAGTCAATGATGTGCGTAGGCTCCTCCTCTTGATCGGAGGACAGGAAGGACCGGGACAAGGCATCAGCTTTGACGTTCTTGTCCGCTGGGCGGAAATGAAGAATGAAGTCGAAGCGGGCAAAAAACAACGACCACCGGGCCTGGCGAGGATTGAGTCTCTGGGCATTTTGGAGATATGCCAGGTTTTTGTGATCCGTGTAGATGATTACCGGGTAGAGAGCCCCTTCTAGCAGATAGCGCCACTCCTCCAGTGCCAATTTGACGGCTAGCAATTCACGGTCTCCTATGGAGTAGTTGCGCTCAGACGAAGAGAAGATTTTGGAGAAGACGCCGCAGGTTACCATTCTCCCGGTAGAAGATTTTTGGGTGAGTACCGCTCCGGCTCCGGAGGAGGAGGCATCAACCTCCAGGTAGAATTGTTTATTATAGTCCGGACGATGCTGGATGGGGGCAGAGGCGAAGCTTCTCTTTAAGGAAAGGAAGGCCTCCTCGGCTTCAGGCGACCATACCTTGGGATTTGCCCCCTTACGGGTAAGCGCAAATATGGGAGCAGTCCGGGACGAGAAGTGTGGGATGAAAAGACGATAGTAATTAGCAAAGCCCAGGAATCGCTGTATCGCCTTCAAACCCTCTGGACGGGGCCATTTTAGAACAGAAGAGAGCTTCTCCGGATCCATTTGTAGACCTGTGTGGGAGATAACATAGCCCAAGAATGGAAGGGAGGTCTGGTCGAAGAGGCACTTCTCGTATTTGGCATAGAGGTGGTTCTGCCGGAGCCTATGCAGGACCTGACGAACATCCCTCCGGTGTGTGGGGAGATCCGGAGAGAAGACCAAGATATCGTCCAGGTAAACCACTACGCAGGAGTACAGGAGGTCACGGAAGATGTCGTTGACCAGCTCTTGAAAGACAGCGGGGACGTTACAGAGACCAAAGGGCATCACAAGGTACTCATAGTGACCGTCCTGGGTATTGAATGCTGTCTTCCACTCGTCTCCTTGACGGATACGGACCAAGTTATATGCCCCTCGTAGATCCAGCTTGGAGAAGATCCTGGCGCCCTTGAGACGGTCAAACAATTCGGAGATGAGCGGCAGGGGGTATTTGTTTTTTATAGTGATTAGATTGAGTCCTCTGTAGTCTATACAGGGACGTAGCGAGCCGTCTTTCTTTTTGACAAAGAAGAATCCGGCTCCAGCCGGGGAGGTAGATTTTCGGATAAATCCCCTAGCCAGATTCTCCTCAATGTATTCAGACATGGCCCGGGTTTCGGCCGCAGACAACGGGTAGATACGCCCACGGGGAGGAGTGGCGCCAGGTACCAGGTCGATCGGGCAGTCATATGGCCTATGGGGTGGCAGCGTCTCTGCTTCCTTTTTACCGAAGACATCTGCATAGGGCCAGTATGGAGCCGGGAGACCGGGAAGATTAGCTGGAGTAGGCGGAGGGCGAGCTGGGCGGACCGGAACTAGGCAGGTCCTATGGCAGTCTGGACCCCACCGGAGTACTTCGCCGGATCGCCAGTTCAATACGGGTTCATGTGTCTGGAGCCAAGGTAGACCTAGCAACAGGGAGTGAGAGAGTCCGGATAGCACATGGAAGGAGATCTTCTCATAGAGCAGCATTCCCACCTGCAGAGTTAAGGGTTCAGTGACGAGCAGGATGGGTACTGGAAGGAGTTTACCATCCACGGAGGCAACTGACAAAGGTTCAGGGAGAGGCTTGGTGGGAATACGGTACCTCTCTACTAAGGACTGGGAGATGAGGTTCCCAGCCGCTCCAGAGTCCAGGTGAGCGTTTTCAAAGTGCCGATCCTCTCCCTACGAGAGAGAGACAGACAAAGTCAGGGAGGGAGAGGACTTACTTTTGTCTAGGACGACCTCTCCGAGCGATCCTAGACACCGGCGTTTCCCGGCCTCTCCGGGCAGGAGCGGATCAGGTGCTCCTTGCTGCCACAATAGAAACAGCTCCCCTCGGCCCGGCGTGACTCCTGGCGGGATTTGACCAACTTGGTCTGGTCGACCTTTATGGGCTCGGGTGAGTGCGCCCGGGGAGTGACTGAAGAAGAGACAGGTCTCTGGAAGTTAGGAGCAAGGCGGGGAAACTTTCTCTCGCGGGTGGTTTCCTTGGTACGTTCCTGGAACCGGATGTCAATCTGGGTAGCAAGTGACACTAGGTTTTCCAGGGTGGTAGGGATGTCCCGACCGGCAAGTTCATCTTTAATCTGACCGGAAAGACCCTCCCAGAAGACGGACAGCAGGGCCTCGTTATCCAAGGCAAGTTCAGAAGTGAGGGTACGGAACCGTGTGGCATATTGGCCTACGGTGAGACTCCCTTGGCGGAGACGTAGCAGAGAGGAGGCTGACGAGGTCTTTCGTCCCGGTTCATCAAAGACTTTCCGGAAAGCAGAGAGGAAAGCTGACAAGTTGGATACTAGGGGATCCCCTCTCTCCCACAGGGGATTTAGCCAAGTCAGTGCCTCTCCAGTGAGATGGGACATGATAAAAGCCACTTTGGCCCGGTCGGTGGTAAAGTGATGTGCCAAGAGTTCAAAGTGCAGGGTGCACTGGTTTATGAAGCCCCGAGCTTGAGTGGGGTCGCCTCCGAAACGAGGAGGTGCAGAAAGCCGGGGTCCGGAGCAGGATGCCATGGTATTGATGGGCAGCGGCGCTGCCGGGGTGCGAGTCATGCAACTAGCGGTGGTTGCTGGTGGAGCAGTCAGTGTGTCCAGGCGGGAGTGGACATTCCGCAGGTGGTTCAGGATGGACTGCTGCTGGGATCTCTGACGGGAGACTTCCTGGTATAGGTCAGAGAGCGAGGGAGCTTGGGTGCCACCGGGTTCCATGGCCCGAGCAAACTGTTATGGGGCCGGGTGGTGGAACCTCTGTGCCGAGGTGCAAGGAGGGACCCAGAGGGGTGTGACTAAGTATCCACCCGAACCGACCCTGGTCGTACGGCAGCAAACGACACCGTGACCAGGGAGGATCCGGGCTGAGGGACCAGGTGCTACTCTGGGGACGGCCTTGTAAGAGAGCAGGTGGCTCCCACGGGTCAGATGGCTGGGACTGACCGGTATGGCGGATGGACACGGCAAGCAGGCGGAAGTCTCTGGTAGCTGGCAGGTGGACACAGTTCGAGAAAGCAGGGCAGGTAGCAGTCTATAGGTTTTACCAGGAAGATGGTCACAACAAGTGATGGCAGGGTCTCCAGGCAGGCTGGCAGGAAACAGGCAGGTGCTCCCAGGTGAGCGGGCAGACAGACGAGGCGGGAAACTGGCAGGTAACTAGTGGGCGCTCCCAGGTGAGCGGGCAGACAGACGAGGCAGGTAACAGTCAGGTAACTGGTGGACGCTCCCAGGTGAGCGGTCTGACAGACGAGGCAGGTGACAGTCAGGTAACTGGTGGACGCTCCCAGGTGAGTGGTCTGACAGACGAGGCAGGTAACAGGCAGGTAACTGGTGGACGTTCCCAGGTGAGCGGTCAAACAGACAAGGCAAGTAACAGGCTGGCAGGCAGGACGAGAAGTCAGGCTAGCAGCGGAACCTGAGGGCTGAAGCACAGGTGAAACACAGTGCAAACAACTTTGCTCGGGCACCTCCATTTTGGAGGAGGTGCCTTATATATGGGAAGTCCTCCGGCAATTGGCCGGGGACCCCTTAGGACGACGCGCGCGGCCCCTTTAAGAGAGGGGGAACGCGCACACACCCTAAGCACAGTGCCCGGGAAGGAGCGTGCGCCGGCAGCAGCGAGGGAAGGAGTGCAGGAGGACGCCGCGCTGAACAGGAAGGTGAGAGGGACGGCGTCTCTGCCTAGAAGGAGGCAGAGACGCCGATGCTACATAGAGATGTGTCTGCTGCTAGAACTCTGTGTGGCATTGACCAGGTCTCTAATCTGAGCTGCTGTTAACCTGCGATTTCTGAGGCTGATGACTCGGATAAACTTATCCTCAGAAGCAGAGGTGACTCTTGGTCTTCCTTTCCTGGGGCGGTCCTCATGTGAGCCAGTTTCTTTGTAGCTCTTGATGTTTTTTGCAACTGCACTTGGGGACACATTCAAAGTTTTCCCAATTTTTCGCACTGACTGACCTTCATTTCTTAAAGTAATAATGGCCACTTGTTTTTCTTTACTTAGCTGCTTTTTTCTTGCCATAATACAAATTCTAACAGTCTATTCAGTAGGACTATCAGCTGTGTATCCACCTGACTTCTGCACAACACAACTGATGGTCCCAACCCCATTTATAAGGCAAGAAATCCCACTTATTAAACCTGACAGGGCACACCAGTGAAGTGAAAACCATTTCCGGTGACTACCTCTTGAAGCTCATCAAGAGAATGCCAAGAGTGTGCAAAGCAGTCATAAAAGCAAAATATGGCTACTTTGAAGAACCTAGAATATAAGACATATTTTCTGTTGTTTCACACTTTTTTGTTAAGTATATAATTCCACATGTGTTAATTCATAGTTTTGATGCCTTCAGTGTGAATGTACAATTTTCAAAGTCATGAAAATACAGAAAAATCTTTAAATGAGAAGGTGTGTCCAAACTTTTGGTCTGTACTGTTTATGTCTTTCTTTATATAGATACATGATGATGCATGTGACTGTGCCATCATGTATCTATATATAGAAAGAAGACATTACATTAGAAGTGCAGTCTCTGACACAGATAAAGTTACCGGCGGTGTTTGCTGGCTGGCGCTTGAATTCCGAGAAGTTTGAGCTCGGTGAAGGGATCCAGGCTGAAGGCAGCGCATGAGCTATAGACAGTTGCGATGGTGCCATCAGACTGGATGTCTGTCGGCGCATGCGCTCTGCGGCACTCGATAGCCGGAGCCGGGAGGCTAAGAATGCATCGGCCGGCCGGCGATAACCCAGGACGCCATGGGCAGCGCTCACATAGCGTGTACAAACAATTATACTCAAGTTAAAACAAGATAGGAATGTCCAGCCATCATGCCACTCAGGAAGAAGACGGGTTTTGTGTCCCAGAGATGAACGTGCTTTGGTCTGACATGTGCATATCAACCCAAGGACAAAAGCAAAAGACTTTGTGAAGATGATGGCGGAAGCTGGTAAGACTGTGTCAATATCCACAGTGAAACGAGTACTGTACCAACATGGCTGAAAGGCCACTCTGCCAGGAAGAAGCCATTACTCCAAAAGAAATATAAAAAGCCAGATTGATGTTTGCAAATACACACAGGAACAAAGACCTTAATTTTTGGAGACATGTCCTGTGGTCTGATGAAACTAAAATGTAACTTTTTGGGCATAATGACCATTGTTACGTTTGGAGAAAAAAGGGAGAAGCTTGGAAGCCTAAGAACACCATACCAACTGTGAAACACGGGGGTGGCAGCATCATGTTGTGGGGTTGTTTTGCTGCAGAAGTGACTGGTGCACTTCACAAAATAGATAGCATCATGAGAAAAGAAGATTATGTGGCAATACTGAAGCAACATCTCAAGACATCAGCCAGGAAGCTTGGGCGGAAATAGGTCTTCCAAATGGACAATAACCCAAAGCATACTGCCAAAATGGTAACAAAGTGGCTTAAGGATAACAAACACAATGTTTTGGAGTGACCATCACAAAGCCCTGATCTCAATCCTATTGAAAATTTATGGGCAAATCTGAAAAGGCAGGTGCGAACAAGGCGACCTACAAACCTGGATCAGTTACACCAGTTTTGTCAGGAGGAATGGGCCCAAATTCCAGCCAACTATTGTTAGAAGCTTGTGGAAGGATATTCCAAACGTTTGACCCAAGTCATTCAGTTTAAGGGCAATGGTACCAAATACTAATGAAATGTATGTAAACTTTTGACTTTGCAGTAAGTAATAAAAATGCCTTAAAGCATTCTCTCTCATTATTCTGGCATTTGGCAAATATTAAAAATTATGGTAATCCTAATTGACCTAAAACGGGAAAAGATTATTATGATTTCATGTCAGATATTGAGAAAAACATGCATATGTGTCTTTATTAGTGATGAGCGAGCACTAAAATTCTCTAGTACTCGTTGCTCGGGTCGATCAAATTGGAATACTCGGGTGCTCGATCCGAGCAACGAGCCCAATGTTAGTCTATGGGAAATTCAAACATTTTCAGGCGGCTCCCCTCGCCGGTCTGCAGAAAGCCTAAAAATTGCCCAAATCGATGGGAACAGTGCTCAAATGGGAACAGCATGGGGAAGACCCCTGGAAGCATTTCTGACTCCCAGGTCACTGCTGTCAACAATGTTGTCACAGGTATTACGCCACTTTTACGGACTCACAATAAAACATACGAAAACTAATCCAAAAGGGATTTTCCTGGAAAATATGTTAAGGAACATCCTTTCCAGGGTAATGACTTGTACATAAAGCAAAATAAATAAGCAAAACCAAAAATACTCCTCCACACCTTGGGCTATGTTCACACTTAGCATTTTTGATGTGTTTTTGCACTTTTGCATTGCTTTCAACCAAGACAAATGCATTCACTGGGAAATGTCATTTTAACATTTTACAACCTTATCTGGCCATGTGGTGCGTGACACATCATCAGACACATGCATACAGTGCTGAAAAGGCATGGGAACAGCATGGGGAAGACCCCTGAAAGCATCTCTGACTCCCAGGTCACTGCCCATCATAAGTGATCCTTGGCGCATGCGAAGATGCCTCCCGCCATGCACCTGTCGTTGCAGACTTGCAACAATCACAGTCCACGTCCTTGTCCCAGTGCAGCGTTCACTTGTCCATACCCCATTCCTTGGAATGCAAGCATAAGCATGCTGCCAGCCACCCACCCACCCACAGGCTGCAATACTATACTGCCAAACTTTTGACAGCTGCTTGCACTTGAAATGTGGCCTTTTAGGCTCGTGGAGGCAGAAGCTGTCCACAATCTTATGGCGGCGGCGACCGGGTATCCATACTCGGTCCCCAGCCGCCACTATTTGTCTCGGGTGTCATCTCCGCCTTCCACAAGCACAGGTCCCACAACATTACCGTGTCCTCCCCAGTGCACTTACTGGGAAGGACCGCCTTACCATAAACACATGTTCAAGTGAATGTGGCCAGGGACGGTATGGAGCCAGTCCACAGCTTTTTTTGCTGAGTTGTATTTCACCACAGCCATATTCTTTAGCTTGGTGAAAGGACTTGGGAAACCATATCAACTCCAGCTGTCATTTCTCCCAGGAAGTCCTCTAAAGCTGCTTTCACTTGAAATGTGGCCTTTTAGGCTCGTGGAGGCGGAAGCTTTTCACAACCTCATGCCAGCGACGGCCGGGTGTCCATACTTGGTCCCCAGCCGCCACTATTTCTCCCGGTATCTTCTCCGCCTTCCACAAGCACGGGTCCCACAACATTAACCGTGCTATCCCCAGTGCACTTACTGGGAAGGACCGCCTAACCACAAACACGTGGTCAAGTGAATGTGGCCAGGGACGGTACGGAGCCAGTTTTTTTGCTGAGTTATATTTCACCACAGCCATATTCTTTATCTCGGTGAAAGGACTGGCATAGAGGGAAACCGTATCTACTCCGGCTGTCATTTCTCCGTCACCAGGTTCCGCCCATAGTCACACACGACCATGCCTGGCTGTATGTTCAGATCAGGCTGCTGTGTTACAGCTTTCAACAACTCTGGGCGGTTTGTCACCTAAGTATTAAGCATGTTATCTTCAGCACAGCCTGTTGCCGCTTGGCCAAGGCAGTGCTGCAGTGCTTTCAGCTTGTGACTGATGTGGTCATTTCGGAGATGGAGGAGGAGGTGCAGGACCTTTATGATAGAGGGACTCTGAAAGTCACAAAGCCTATTTTTATTGGGCCATCAGGCGGCCCTTACTATTCTCAAAAGGCCAGCAGTCGGCCCTCGCTATTGTTAGAGAGCCATCAGCTGGCTATGCTTTGTTGTTCCCATTATTAACGAATGGCTCTCCTATACTGTTATTGCGTATGCAGTGACTGCAAGGGCTGCCAAAAATTCGTACGCAACACAATACCCCTTTGAAGAGATCATAGAGGAGGGTCTCAGTAAAAAAAATGTTCCCATTATGAAGAAGCGGGTCTCCTATAGTGGTAATGCCCATGCTGTGACTGCAAGGGCTGCCAAAATTTGGGAAAACCCCACTAAGAATTTAAAGACACATAGAGCAGGGCCACAGTAACGAGTACGACATGTTCCCATTAGAAAGCAGCGGGTGTGCCATACAGTTATAGGGTATGCAGTGAGTCCAACGGCTGTCCAAATTTAGGAAAAACCCCACTAAGAATTTAAAGACACATAGAGCAGGGCCACAGTAACGAGTACGACATGTTCCCATTAGAAAGGAGCGGGTCTCCTATAGTGGTAATGCCCATGCTGTGACTGCAAGGGCTGCCAAAATTTGGGGAAAAGCCCACTAAGAATTTAAAGACACATAGAGCAGGGCCACAGTAACGAGTACGACATGTTCCCATTAGAAAGGAGAGAGTCTGCTATACAGTTATAGAGTATGTAGTGAGTCCAACGGCTGACCAAATTTAGGAAAAACCCGACTAAGAATTTAACCCCTTAATAACATCTGACGTACTAATACACGTCTGTGCCCTGGGACTTAAGAGCCAGACCCGTATTAGTACGTCATGGCGATCGCGCACGCACACAGGCTGTGCGGGCGCGATCGCCGCCGGGTGTCAGCTGATTGTCACAGCTGACACCCGGTACTATGTGCAGGGAGCGGTCCTGCACCGCTCCCAGCACATTAACCCCCGCGATGCTGCGATCGAAGTCGATCGCGGCATTGCGGGGGCAAGGGGAGGTGATCGGCGATACTCACCTCCTCTTCCGGCTTCCAGCGCAGTCTGCAAAGGCTTCCCGGGTGTTGCCATGACGACCCGATGTCGTCATGACAACATCCGGGTCACCAGAGTGCAGGAAGATTGCTTGGGCATGCGCAGTGCATCTCCAAGCAATCTTCACACTGTGCACTTCTGACAGCCTTCATGGCATAGGGATGGTGCTTCATTCCTGTGCCATGCAGGCGATCAGAAAAAAAAAGTGAAAGTCCCAGAGTGGGACAAAGTAATAAAGTGTATAAACTGTGTGAAAGTGGAAAAAAAAAAATGTGCAAAAATATTATAAAAAACTAAAAAAAATAATACACCAAAAATAAAAATATAATGTACCCATCAATAAATATTATTATAAAAAAAAAAAAAAAAAAACAATAAAAGTACACATATTTGGTATCGCCGCGTCCGGAACAACCTGACCTATAAAACTGTCCCACTAGTTAACCCCTTCAGTGAACACGGTAAAAAAAAAAAAAAAAAAACGAAGCAAAAAACAATGCTTTATCACCATACCGCCAAACAAAAAGTGGAATAACACGCGATCAAAAAGACGCATATAAATAAAAATGATACCGCTGAAAACGTCATCTTGTCCCGCAAAAAACAAGCTGCCATACAGCTCCATCAGCCGAAAAATCAAAAAGTTATAGCTCTCAGAATAAAGCGATGCTAAAAAATATTTTTTTCTATAAAATAGCTTTTATTGTGTATAAGCGCCAAAACATAGAAAAATGATACAAATGTGGTACCGCTGTAAACTTACTGACCCGAAGAATAAAGCTACCTCATCAATTTTACCACACGCGGAACAGAATAAAAAAAAAAAAAAAAACAATTCCTGAATTGTTGGTTTTTGTTTATTCTGCCTCCCAAAAATCGGAATAGAAAGCGATCAAAAAATGTCACGTGCCTGAAAATGGCACCAATAACAACGTCAAGTTATCCCGCAAAAAACGAGCCATCACATGACTGTCTGCCAAAATCTGGAAAAATTATAGCTCTCAAAATATGGCGATGCAAAAACTAGATTTTACAAAAAATGCGTCTTTTAGTGTGTGACAGCTGTCAGTCATAAAAACCCCATATGATTCTGGCATTGCTGTAATCACACCGACCCGAAGAATAAAGTCGTCTAATCACTTATACCGCACAAGGAACGGCGTCAAAAATAAACTCTTGGGTTAGGATTGGGCTAGGGTTGTGCTGGGGCTAGGGTTGTGCTGAGGCTAGGGTTGTGCTGGGGCTAGGGTTGTGCTGGGGCTAGGGTTGTGCTAGGGCTAGGGTTGTGCTAGGGCTAGGGTTGTGCTAGGGTTAGGGCTGGGGTTGGGATTTTTTTCAAAAGTAAGAAAAAAAGATGACGATATGGCGACTAGTGTTGAGAGCAAGTGCTCGCTACTTGAGTTTGCATCGGGTGCTCTGGTATGCATTGAGTATCGTGGGTATTTGAGTGACATGCTCGAGTCTCTGCCCCATATGCTTCGCGGCCAAAAAACTTTACGGGGATTGCCTGCCATGCACGAGCGATCCCCGCATGTTTTTTTTTTTTGGGTGTCTAATAACCGTGAAACATGCGGAGCAGGGACTCGAGCATGTCACTCGAGCACACGCTGTACATGGTGCATACCTGAGTACCCGATGCAAACTCAAGTAGCGAGCACTTGCGCTCAAGAATAATGACAACTTATTCAATATGATGATCTAATGTAAACAAATTCTGTGCCGTACCTCTGGGTTCAAAATGTTCACTATACACCTTAATAAAATCCTTGAGGGGTATAGTTTCCAAAATGGGGACACTTGTGGGGGAGCTCCACTGTTTAGGCACATCACGGGCTCTCCAAACGCGACATGGTGTCCGCTAACAAATTGAATGGAAAATCGGCTCAAATTGTTAGCGGACGCCATGTTGCGTTTGGAGAGCCCCTGTGTGCCCAAACATTGGAGCTCCCCCACAAGTGACCCCATTTTGGAAACTAGACCCCCCAAGGCACCTATCTAGATGCATAGTGAGCACTTGGAACCCCCAGGTGCTTCACAAATTGATTCGTAAAAATGAAAAAGTGAAAAAAAAAACTTTTTCATTTTTATGAATCAATTTGTGAAGCACCTGGGGTTCCAAGTGCTCACTATGAATCTAGATAGGTGCCTTGGGGGGTCTAGTTTCCAAAATGGGGTCACTTGTGGGGGAGCTCCAATGTTTGGGCACACAGGGACTCTCCAAATGCAACATGATATCCACTAACAAATTGTCGGCTCAATTTGTTAGCGGATATCATGTTGCATTTGGAGAGTCCCTGTGTGCCCAAACATTGGAGCTCCCCCACAAGTGACCCCATTTTGGAAACTAGACCCCCCAAGGCACCTATCTAGATGCATAGTGAGCACTTGGAACCCCAGGTGTTTCACAAATTGATTCATAAAAATGAAAAAGTGTTTTTTTTTTCACTTTTTCATTTTTACGAATCAATTTGTGAAGCATCTGGGGGTTCCAAGTGCTCACTATGCATCTAGAAAGGTGCATTGGGGGGTCTAGTTTCCAAAATGGGGTCACTTGTGCGGGAGCTCCAAAGTTTGGGCACAGAGGGGCTCTCCAAACGCAATGTGGTGTCCGCTAACAATTTGAGCCGATTTTCCATTCAATTTGTTAGCGGATACCATGTTGCATTTAGAGAGTCCCTGTGTGCCCAAACATTGGAGCTCCCCCACAAGTGACCCCATTTTGGAAACTAGACCCCCCAAGGCACCTATCTAGATGCATAGTGAGCACTTGGAACCCCCAGGTGCTTCACAAATTGATTCGTAAAAATGAAAAAGTGAAAAAAAAACCACTTTTTCATTTTTATGAATCAATTTGTGAAGCACCTGGGGTTCCAAGTGCTCACTATGAATCTAGATAGGTGCCTTGGGGGTCTAGTTTCCAAAATGGGGTCACTTGTGGGGGAGCTCCAATGTTTGGGCACACAGGGACTCTCCAAATGCAACATGATATCCGCTAACAAATTGTCGGCTCAATTTGTTAGCGGATATCATGTTGCATTTGGAGAGTCCCTGTGTGCCCAAACATTGGAGCTCCCACACAAGTGACCCCATTTTGGAAACTAGACCCCCCAAGGCACCTATCTAGATGCATAGTGAGCACTTGGAACCCCAGGTGTTTCACAAATTGATTCATAAAAATGAAAAAGTGTTTTTTTTTTCACTTTTTCATTTTTACGAATCAATTTGTGAAGCACCTGGGGGTTCCAAGTGCTCACTATGCATCTAGAAAGGTGCCTTGGGGGGTCTAGTTTCCAAAATGGGGTCACTTGTGGGGGAGCTCCAAAGTTTGGGCACAGAGGGGCTCTCCAAACGCAATGTGGTGTCCGCTAACAATTTGAGCCGATTTTCCATTCAATTTGTTAGCGGATACCATGTTGCATTTAGAGAGTCCCTGTGTGCCCAAACATTGGAGCTCCCCCACAAGTGTCCACATTTTGGAAACTAGACCCCCCAAGGCACCTATCTAGATGCATAGTGAGCACTTGGAACCCCCAGGTGCTTCACAAATTGATTCGTAAAAATGAAAAAGTGAAAAAAAAAACCACTTTTTAATTTTTATGAATCAATTTGTGAAGCACCTGGGGGTTCCAAGTGCTCACTATGCATCTAGAAAGGTGCCTTGGGGGGTCTAGTTTCCAAAATGGGGTCACTTGTGGGGGAGCTCCAAAGTTTGGGCACAGAGGGGCTCTCCAAACGCAATGTGGTGTCCGCTAACAATTTGAGCCGATTTTCCATTCAATTTGTTAGCGGATACCATGTTGCATTTAGAGAGTCCCTGTGTGCCCAAACATTGGAGCTCCCCCACAAGTGACCCCATTTTGGAAACTAGACCCCCCAAGGCACCTATCTAGATGCATAGTGAGCACTTGGAACCCCTAGGTGCTTCACAAATTGATTCGTAAAAATGAAAAAGTGTTTTTTTTTTCACTTTTTCATTTTTACGAATCAATTTGTGAAGCACCTGGGGGTTCCAAGTGCTCACTATGCATCTAGAAAGGTGCCTTGGGGGGTCTAGTTTCCAAAATGGGGTCACTTGTGGGGGAGCTCCAAAGTTTGGGCACAGAGGGGCTCTCCAAACGCAATGTGGTGTCCGCTAACAATTTGAGCCGATTTTCCATTCAATTTGTTAGCGAATGCCATGTTGCATTTAGAGAGTCCCTGTGTGCCCAAACATTGGAGCTCCCCCACAAGTGACCCCATTTTGGAAACTAGACCCCCCAAGGCACCTATCTAGATGCATAGTGAGCACTTGGAACCCCTAGGTGCTTCACAAATTGATTCGTAAAAATGAAAAAGTGTTTTTTTTTTCACTTTTTCATTTTTACGAATCAATTTGTGAAGCACCTGGGGGTTCCAAGTGCTCACTATGCATCTATAAAGGTGCCTTGGGGGGTCTAGTTTCCAAAATGGGGTCACTTGTGGGGGAGCTCCAATGTTTGGACACACAGGGACTCTCTAAATACAACATGGTATCCGCTAATTATTCAAGCAAATTTTACAATCAAAAAGTCAAATGGCGCTCCTTTCCTTCCGAGCCCTGCTGTGCACCCAAACAGTGTTTTTTCCCCAAATATTGGGTATCTGCGTGCCCAGGGGAAATTGCACAACAAATTTTGGGGTCCATTTTTTCTTGTTACCCCTGTGAAAATAAAAAAAATTGGGTCTAAAGTAACATTTTTGTGAAAAAAGTTAAATGTTCATTTTTTTCTTCCACATTCAAAAAATTCCTGTGAAGCACCTGAAGGGTTAATAAAGTTCTTGAATGTGGTTTTGAGTACCTTGAGGGGTGCAGTTTTTAGAATGGTGTCACTTTTGGGTATTTTCTGTCAAAAAGACCTCTCCAAGTCACTTCAAATATGATGTGGTCCCTAAAAAAATGGTTTTGTAAATTTTGTTGGAAAAATGAGAAATCGCTGGTCAACTTTTAACCCTTATAGCTCCCTAACAAAAAAAAATTTTGGTTCCAAAATTGTGCTGATGTAAAGTAGACATGTGGGAAATGTTATTTATTAACTCTTTTGTGTGACATATCGCTCTGATTTCAGGGCTTAAAAATTCAAATTTTGAAAATTGCAAAATTTTCAAAATTTTTGCCAAATTTCCGTTTTTTTCACAAATAAACGCAAGTGATATCGAAGAAATTTTTCCACAATCATGAAGTACAATATGTCACGAAAAAACAGTCTCAGAATCAGGGGGATCCGTTGAAGCGTTCCAGAGTAATTACCTCATAAAGTGACAGTGGTCAGAATTGTAAAAATTGGCCCTGTCATTAACGTGCAAACCACCCGCGGGGCTTAAGGGGTTAAAGACACATAGAGCAGGGCCACAATAACGAGTATGACATGTTCCCATTAGAAAGGAGAGAGTCTGCTATACAGTTATAGGGTATGCAGTGAGTCCAACGGCTGACCAAATTTAAGAAAAACGCCACTCAGAATTTAAAGACACATAGAGCAGAGCCACAGTAACGAGTACGACATGTTCCCATTAGAAAGGAGCAGGTGTGCTATACAGTTATAGGGTATGCAGTGAGTCCAACGGCTGACCAAATTTAGGGAAAATCCCACTAAGAATTTAAAGACACATAGAGTAGGGCCACAGTAACGACAAATTCCCATTAGCAAGGAGAGGGTCTCCCATAGTGTTGGCCCATGCAGTGAATGCAAGGGCTGCCAAAATTTGGAAGGCACTCCAATGCCCCATGGAAGAGACGTACAGGGCCTCATGAAAAAATATTCCCATTATTAGGAAGTTGGTCTCCCATAGTGTTGGTCTATGCAGTGAATGCAAGGGCTGCCAAAAATTGGGAGGTACTCCAATGCCCTTAGGAAGAGACTTAGAGGGCATCATAAAAAATGTTCCCATTAGAAAGGAGCGGGTGTCCTATACTTGTAATGCCCATGCACTAAGTGTATGGGCTGGCAAACATTTACCCCTGGGGGGTATACATGAACATACTGTCTAAAAAAATTTTTTTACAGGCATCATAAACACCCTTTAAAAAAATTATGTGGGTGTTGGATCACGGACCACGGTCACCCTGGTGATATGGTGATGGAGGATGAGAAGAAGGAAGAGGACAAGAGCGAATAGCCAAAATCAGGAAGCGTATACCCATGTGTGGGTGTGAAAAGATTCATGGGAATATACCTCCCAAAAAAAGACACTGGCTTTGAGTTTATGTTACACTGCTATCATTCGGTGGTGTTGAGAAGTCTGGCCCAATCCAGCACTTGTTAATTTTTATAAGAGTAGGCCTGTCAGCATTTTCAGTTGACAGGCGGATGCGCTTATCAGTTATAATTCCACCAGCGGCACTAAAAACCCGCTCTGATAAAACGCTAGCGGCAGGGCAGGGCAGGACCTCCAAGGCATAGAGAGCCAGTTCATTCCATGTATCCACCTTGGATACCCAATAATTATAAGGCACAGAGGAATCACGGAGGATGTTGGTACGGTCGGCAAGGCACTCCCTCAGCATCTTCCCAAACTTTGCACTCCTTGTGAGAGTACCACGCGTTTCAGAGCTTGTGCGATGGGAGGGGCTGAGAAAATTATCACAGAACTTTGACAGTGTTCCCCTGCCTCTGCTGGATTGAAGTTGTGTCTCTCTCGCCTGTAGTCCTTGGTTGTCCAACGAACTATGACCTCTGCCGCCAGCGTTTTCAGATGGGAATTTTTGTAATAGTTCCGCAACAAGGGCCTTCTGGTACTGCCCCATTTTTGTGGACCTACCCGCCCCAGGAATAAAAGATATAAAGTTCTCCTTGTAGCGTGTGTCTACAAGTGTCATCAACTAGTAATGACACTTTTGAGAATGCAAGGGTCATGGGAAAGACAGCGTAACATAAACTCAGCCATGCATGCCAGACTGCTAACAGGCAAGACTTCTGTGTCCTCACCAAGAGGACGAGTGACCATGCTCTCCTCCTCCTCTCTGTCCTCAGGCTGGGCTGTGTGTAGTGATGAGCGGGCACTAAAATGCTCGGGTACTCGTTGCTCGGGTCGAGCAAATTGGAATACTCGAGTGCTCGACCCGAGCAATGAGCCCAATGTAAGTCTATGGGAAACTCGAGCATTTTTCAGGCGGCTCCCCCGGTGGTCTGCAGAGGGCCTAAAAATTGCCCAAATCGATGGGAACAGTGCTCAAATGACATGGGAACAGCATGGGGAAGACCCCTGGAAGCATCTCTGACTCCCAGATCACTGCTGTCAGCAGCGTGGTCAGAGTATTACGCCACTTTTACGGACTCACAATAAAACATACAAAAACGAAACAAAAATGGATTTTCCTGGGAAATATGTTAAGGAACATCCTTTCCAGGGTAATGACTTGTACATAAGGCAAAATAAATAACCAAAACCAAAAATACTCCTCCACACCTTGGGCTATGTTCACACTTAGCATTTTTTATGTGTTTTTGCACTTTTGCATTGCTTTCAACCAAGACAAATGCATTCACTGGGAAATGTCATTTTAACATTTTACAACCTTATCTGGCCATGTGGTGTGTGACACATCATCAGACACATGCATACAGTGCTGAAAAGGCATGGGAACAGCATGGGGAAGACCCCTGAAAGCATCTCTGACTCCCAGGTCACTGCCCATCATAAGTGATCCTTGGCGCATGCGAAGATGCCTCCCGCCATGCACCTGTCATTGCAGACTTGCAACAATCGCCGTCCACGTCCTTGTCCCAATGCAGCGTTTAGTTGTCCCTACCCCATTCTTTGGAATGCAAGTGCAAGTATGCAGGCAGCCACCCACCCACCAACAGGCTGCAATACTATACTGCCAAATTTTTGACAGCTGCTTGCAGTTGAAATGTGGCCTTTTAGGCTCGTGGAGGCGGAAGCTTTTCATAACCTCATGCCGGCAGCGGCCGGGTGTCCATACTCGGTCCCCAGCTGCAACTATATTTCCCGGTATCACCTCTGCCTTCCACAAGCACGGGTCCCACAACATTACCCGTGCCCTCCCCAGTGCACTTACTAGGAAGGACCGCCTAACCACAAACACGTGGACATGTGAATGTGGCCAGGGACGGTACGGAGCCAGTCCACAACTTTTTGTGCTGAGAGTTGTATTTAGCTCGGTGAAAGGACTGGCATAGAGGGAAACCGTATCTACTCTGCGTGTCATTTCTCCCAGGAAGTCCTGTAATTGAGCTTGTTGCAGAAGCAATGGCAGCCCGTCCAACATCAACTCGCACTTGTCGGTGGTGCTTTGACACACACACATCTTTCTTTGCGCAGGGTTGGACGGGCCCACCAGAGAACCGGGGACTCCTCAGGCAGGCCCTGGCTTCTCCTTCAAGAGAGTTCATAGTGCCGAGGTGAGGCCATGATGATGATAGAGGCCACCATCTGCTTAGTTTTCTGTTACTTGGAATGCAAGTGCAAGTATGCAACCAGCCACCCACCCACAGACCGCAACACTAAACTGCCAGATTTCTGGGCAGCTCTTTGCACTTGAAGTATGGCCTTTTAAGCTCGTGGAGGCGGAAGCATTTCGCAACCTCATGCCGGCGGCGGCTGGGTGTCCATACTCTGTCCCCAGCCGCCACTATATTTCCCGGTATCGTCTCCGTATTCCACAAGCACGGGTCCCACAACATTACCCGTGCCCTCCCCAGTGCACTTACTGGGAAGGACCGCCTAACCACAAACACGTGGACAGGTGAATGTGGCCAGAGACGGTACGGAGCCTGTCCACAACTCTTTTTGCTGAGAGTTGTATTTAGCTCGGTGAAAGGACTGGCATAGAGGGAAACCGTATCTACCCTGCGTGTCATTTCTCCCAGGAAGTCCTCTAGAGCTGCTTGCACTTGAAATGTGGCCTGAACATTACTGCTGGTACTTTTCTGTATGAATTTGCTTGCCTCCTACCAGCCTGGAATATTTCCAGTAAACTATGGTACAACGCCATGGTATTAGCACTGCCCCCAGTACCAGTAGTGAAGCCATCACCAATTTCCTTCTCAGGAATTTTATTTGGTAGACTGAGTGGCTGCCCAAATACATTTTCTCACAAAGAAGCTGAAGATAGAGTGGCAGTAGGTGCAAGTTTCTCCAGCCTGTTAGATATTAGAGGGTGAACAGCAGCACATTGGATCAGTGGTTAGCACTGAAGCCTTGCAGCGCTGGGATCCTGGGTTCAAATCCCAGCAAGGACAACATCTGCAAGGACTTTGTATGTTCTCCCCGTGTTTGCGTGTGTTTCCTCCTCAGTAAAAATAGAGTGTCCGGGAACCTTCCCACACACTTTTCTTAGCAAGGACTGCTTCTCGGCAGGGTTGAACGGTCCCACCAGAGAATCCTTTGGTGTGCCTTGGCTTCTACCTCAGGAGAGTTCATGATAGCGCTACCTTTGCAGATGCTATGGGGCTCTTGAGCGGGTGAGAAAGGTTATCCCTCAGAATCAAATCCTCTGGTGCTTTTCAATCTGAAACAGATTCTCAGTGGGAGTTGTATTTCACCACAGCCATCTTCTTTAGCTTGGTGAAAGGACTGGCATAGAGGGAAACCGTATCTACCCCTGCTGTCATTTCTCCGTCACCAGGTTCCGCTTATTGTCACACACGACCATGCCTGGCTGTATGTTCAGCTGTGAGAGCCACAGATAAGGCTGCTGTGTTACAGCTTTCAACAACTCTGCAGCGCTGGGCGGTTTGTCAATTAAGCATTAAGCATGTTATCTTCAGCACAGCCTGTTGCCGCTTGGCCAAGGCAGTTCTGCAGTGCTGTCAGCTTGTGACTGATGTTGTCATTTCGGAGATGGAGGAGGAGGTGCATGAGCTGAACAATGTGATTACTTTAAGGTTAAATTGGTGACGCTGTTTTTTATACTAAAGAAAGATCCTATTGTTTTGTTTTTTTTACGTTATTTTTTAAGACAAATGCATTCACCAGGAAATGTCATTTTAACATTTTACAACCTTATCTGGCAATCATAGAATCATAGAATGGTAGAGTTGGAGGGGACCTCCTGGGTCATCTGGTCCAACCCCCTGCTCAAAGCAGGATTCACTAAATCATCTCAGACAGATGTCTGTCCAGCCTCTGTTTGAAGACGTCCATTGAAGGGGAACTCACCACCTCTCGTGGCAGCCTGTTCCACTCATTAATCACCCTAACTGTCAAAAAGTTTTTTCTAATATCTAATCTGTGTCTCCTCCCATTTAGTTTCATCCCATTGCTTCTAGTCTTTCCTTGTGCAAATGAGAATAAAGATGATCCTTCTACAATGTGACAGCCCTTGACATATTTGTAGACAGCTATTAAGTCTCCTCTCAGTCTTCTTTTTTGCAAGCTAAACATTCCCAAATCCTGCAACCGTTCCTCATAGGACATGGTTTGCAGACCAGTCACCATTCTGGTCGCTCTTCTCTGAACTTGCTCCAGTTTGTCTATGTCTTTTTTAAAATGTGGTGCCCAAAACTGTACACAGTATTCCAGATGAGGTCTGACCAAAGAGGAGTAAAGACCGATAATGACTTCACGTGATCTAGACTGTATGCTTCTGTTAATACATCCCAGAATTGTATTTGCCTTTTTTGCTGCTGCATCACACTGTTGACTCATGTTCAGTCTATGATCTATTAGTATACCTAAGTCTTTTTCACATGTACTGTTGCTTAGCTCTATTCCTCCCATTCTGTATATGCTTTTTTCATTTTTATTGCCCAGATGTAGTACTTTGCATTTTTCCCTGTTAAAAACCATTCTGTTGGTTGCTGCCCACTGCTCCAGTTTATTTAGGTCTTTTTGAATCCTCTCTCTCTCTTCTCTAGTATTAGCTATCCCTCCTAGCTTTGTGTCATCAGCAAATTTAATCAGTTTACCCTCAATTCCTTCATCTAAATCATTGATAAAGATGTTGAACAATACAGGTCCCAGGACGGAGCCCTGTGGTACCCCACTTGAGACATTCATCCAGCTGGATGTGAAGCCATTTACAACCACCCTTTGAGTCCGATCACTAAGCCAGTTATGAATCCACCTAACAGTTGCCTGGTCCATTGCATACTTGGTCATTTTTTCAATAAGGATGGTGTGAGATACTTTGTCAAATGCTTTGCTGAAGTCAAGATATACTATATCTACAGCATTTCCCTGATCCACCCAGTCAGTGATTCTGTCATAGAAGGAAATTAAGTTAGTCTGACATGACTTGTTAGTTACAAACCCATGCTGACTCTGGTTAATCACTTCATTCTTATCCATGTACTTACATACATGTTGTTTAATAAACATGTATGTAAGTACATGGATAAGTGGTGTGTGACACATCATCAGACACATCCTGTTTTATTTATGATGGAGGGACTCTGAAAGTCATAAAGCCTATTTTTATACGGACATCAGATGACCCTTACTATTCTTAAAAGGCCAGCAGTCGGCCCTCGCTATTGTTAGAGAGCCATCAGCCGGCTATGCTTTGTTGTTCCCATTATTAACAAGTGGGACTCCTATACTGTTATTGCGTATCCAGTGACTGCAAGGGCTGCCAAAAATTTGGAAGCAACCCAATACTCCTTTGAAGAGACATAGAGGAGGGTCTCAGCAAAAAAAATGTTCCCATTATAAAGGAGCGGGTGGTAATGCCCATGCTGTGACTGCAAGGGCTGCCAACATTTGGGAAAAACCCCACTAAGAATTTAAAGACACAGAGAGCAGGGCCACAGTAATGACAAATTCCCATTAGAAAGGAGAGAGTTTCCCATAGTGTTGGCCTATGCAGTGAATGCAAGGGCTGCCAAAAATTTGGAGGCACTTCAATGACCCTTGGAAGAGACGTGGAGGAGGGCCTCATAAAAAAATGTTCCCATTAGAAAGGAGTGGGCCTCCTAAACTTGTAATGCCCATGCACTAAGTGTATGGGCTGACAAACATTTACCCCTGGGCGGTATACATGAACATACTGTATAAAAAATTTTTTTTACGGGCATCATAAACACCCTTTAAAAAAATTATGTGGGTGTTGCATCACGGACCACGGTCACCCCGGTGATATAGTGGTGGAGGATGAGGAGAATGAGGAGGACAAGAGCAAGTAGCCAAAATCTGGAAGCGTATATCCATGTGTGGGTGTGAAAAGGTGCTTGTGAATACACCTCCCAAGAAAAGACACTGGATTTGAGTTTATGTTACGCTGCTATCATTCGGTGGTGTTGATAAGTCTGGCCCAATCCAGCCCTTGTGCATTTTCAGTTGACAGGCGGATGCGCTTATCAGTTATAATTCCACCAGCGGCACTAAAAACCCGCTCTGATAAAACGCTGGGGGCAGGGCAGGCCAGGACCTCCAAGGCGTAGAGAGCCAGTTCATTCCACGTATCCAGCTTGGATACCCAATAATTATAAGGCACAGCGGAATCACGGAGGACGTTGGTACGGTCAGCAGGGTACTCCCTCAGCATCTTCCCAAACTTTGCACTCCTTGTGAGAGTACCCCGCGCCTCAGGCCCTTTGCGATGGGAGGGTCTGAGAAAACTCTCCCAGAACTTTGACAGTGTTCCCCTGCCTCTGCTGGATTGAAGTTGTGTCTCTCTCACCTGTACTCCTTGGTTGTCCAACGAAGTATGCCCTCTGCCGCCAGCGTTTTCAGATGGGAATTTCTTTAATAGTTTCGCAATAAGGGCCTTCTGGTACTGCCCCATTTTTGTAGACCTGTCCGCCTCAGGAATAAGAGATATAAAGTTCTCCTTGTAGCGTGGGTCTAGAAGTGTCACCAACCAGTAATGACTGTCACCCAAAATTTTGAGAACGTGAGGGTCATGGGAAAGGCAGCGTAACATAAACTCAGCCATGCGTGCCAGACTACTAACAGGCAAGACTTCAGTGTCCTCACCAAGAGGATGACTGACCATGCTCTCCTCCTCCTCGTCCTCCTCCTCCTCTCTGTCCTCTGGCCATCCACGCTGAACAGACAGTATGACAGCTGTGCAGGTAGTACAGTCTATATTGCATGAAACTAGCTTCTGTCCTTCCTCCTCCTCCTCCTCTTCCTCATTGTCACCCAATCCACGTTGGGATGAGATGAGGCTTGGCTGTGTGTAATTACCCTGTATGGTTCCTTGCTCCATCTCATCGTGCTCCGCCTGCAATGCAGCCTCTTTGATTGTGAGCAGAGAGCGTTTCACAAGACAGAGAAGCGGGATGGTGACGCTAATTATGGCGTCATCGCCGCTCACCATGTTGGTGGAGTCCTCAAAGTTTTGGAGGATGATACATATGTCTGACATCCATGTTTATTCCTGAGGTCTTATGTGTGGAGTCTGAACTGAATACCGACAACCTTATTGATGCTGGTACTCAACAACTGCCCTCTTCTGCTCACAAATCCTTCCCAACATCTGCAGTGTAGAATTCCAACGTGTGGGGACATCACACACCAGTCTGAAGCCTTAACCTCTCTTTCTAAAATGGGCACACAGGCGGCGTACTTTAATAAGCAGACCCGGCAGCTCCGAGTAGGATTTGAGAAACCGCTGAACCACGAGGTTAAGCACATGGGCCAGGCATGGTACGTGTGTGAGCTCGCCTCGCCTCAGAACCGCCACCAGGTTCCGGCCATTGTCACACATGACCATGCCTGGCTGTAGGTTCAGCGGTGTGAGCCACAGATCTGCCTGCTCTTTCAGAGCTGTCCATCACTCTTCAGCATTGTGTGGTTTTTCAGCTAAGCATATTAGCTTCAGCACAACCTGTTGCCGCTTGGCCAAGGCAGTGCTGCAGTGCTTCCAGCTTGTGACTGATGTGGTCATTTCGGAGATTGAGGCTGAAGAGGGGGCTGAGGAGTATGAGGTGCAGGAGCTGTAGACCGTGGGGGCAACCCTGATTGACCTAGGGCCCGCAAACCTTGGCGTCGGGAGGACGTGTTCCGTCCCAAAGTCCGACTGGGTCCCGGCTTCCACTATGTTAACCCAGTGTGCCGTCAGTGAGATGTACCGTCCCTGCCCACAAGCACTTGTCCACGTGTCCATGGTTAGGTGGACTTTACCGGTAACTGCGTTGTTGAGAGCACGGCTAATGTTTTGGGACACGTGCTTGTGTAATGCGGGGACGGCACACCGGCGGCTGGGGACCGAGTACCGAGGGATGGCCGCCGCCATCAGGTTGCGGAATGCTTCCGTCTCCACGAGCCTAAAAGGCAACATTTTGAGCGCAAGCAGTCGTGAAATGTGATAATTTAGTAGTGTGGCCTGTGGGGCATTGGCTGCATATTTGCGCTTACGTTCCAAGGACTGGGGTGTGGACAACTGAACGCTGCTCTGGGACAAGGACATGGACGTGCTTCCTGATGCTGCTACTTGAGAGTGTGCAATGACAGGTGCAGGGCAGGGGGCGTCTTCGCATGCACTATGGACAGGGGATTGGCTTGCATGCACAACAGCGGAAGAAGCAATGGTGCCAACCGCAGACACTGTTCCTGCATCCTGGGTTTCGGCCCACAGGGTCGGGTGCTTTGCTGCCATGTGCCTGATCATGCTTGTGGTGGTCAGGCTGGTAGTTTTGCCACCCCTGCTGATGCTGGCCTGGCAGGTGGTACAAATGGCCTTTTTGGGGTTATCGGCAGAGTCTTTAAAAAGCAACCAGACTCCGGAACACCTAACAGTTGTACTGGCAAGTTCCTTTGTGTTGGTGTTAATGGGAACAGTTGCCTGCCTTCTGTCTGCGGCCACTACACTGCTTCTTCCTGCCTGTTGGGGTGTACTGCCTCCCTCCCCCTGTGTGCTGCTGTCCTCGCTCTGCATGTCCTCCTGCCAGGTTGGGTCAGTTACTATATCATCCACCACCTCATCTTCCACTTCCGCACCCTGGTCCTCCTCCTGACTTTCTTGATATTGTGTCTCATCATCATCCACCTCTTGTGACACTTTACCACCGTCGCCTTCGTGTGACCGTGGCAGCTCAAATATTTGGGCATCGCTGCACGCAATCTCCTCTTGCCCCACTTCAAGTGGACCGGGCGAGAAGCCCGAATCTATAAATGGAAAAGTGAACAGCTCTTCAGAGTGTCCAAGTGTGGGATCAGTTGTCTCTGGGTACTCGGCATGGTGGGCAGAAGGATGATCAGGGTGAGGAATATGCGGTCCAGACTCACGGCTACTGAGACTTGACCGTGTGGAAGACAGGGTGGTGGTGGTGGTGGCTAAGTGACTAGAAGCATTATCCGCTATCTAACCAACAACCTTTTGACACTGCTCTGGGTTCAATAGTGGTGTGCTGCACTCCCCTAGAAATTGGGACAGGAAGGTCAGGCGAGAAGATGTGGGTGTTTGTTGTGGCACAATTTCATCTTGCCCACGGCCTTGTCCTCGGCCTCTGCATGCACCATTACCATCACGTCCAGTTCCCCGTCCCTTGCCACGTGCCTTGCTCATTTTAAATGGAGGACAGTATCTTCCACGCTCACTATAAATGACTGAGTTTGGAACGAACTTATACGTGATCCGTGTGATGGAGAACCTGGCTGTATTCTGCAGTGCCAGCAAGCAAATGGCGCAGAAAAAATGGTGTTCTCTGGATTGCTTTTTAAGCAAATAATGTGGATTAAGATCCAAAGAAAAGTATTCCTGGCCCCTGAGATCTGGGCCTTTGTATAAAAATATATCTAACAGCAGCAGAAGGCAGAATTGGAATGGAGCCTCTTGTGCTATATGCACTGCAATCTGCCATATACACTGCCTGCCTATACACCCTGCCTGCCTGATATCTCTGCAGATGGATTAGTCCTCCGAAGGACTGTTTGTTAAGATGCGTATGTGTAATGTACGGTTTTTCTCCCTACACTACCTAATACACAAGCAAATCTGTCCCTGACACAGCAGCAGCTCTCCCTACACTGTCTGATCCGGAGTGACTGTGACGAGCATGGCGGCGCCAGGTCTGATATAGACCTGATGACGCTGTGCGGCCAGCCAATCACTGTAATGCCCACAACCAACATGGCTACGGCATTACAGTGCATGGCAGGCAATCCCTGCATGTTAATTGGCTCTCTAAAGAGGGCCAAACATGCAGGGAGGGGACCCGAGTTCCCGCCCGAGCAACCCGGAAATACTCGGCGAGCGCCGAGCATCTCGAGCAGTGAGATGCTCGGGCGAGCACCGAGCAATAGCGAGCATGCTCGCTCATCACTAGCTGTGTGTAATCACCCTGTATGGTTCCTTGCTCCATCTCATCGTGCTCCGCCTGCAATGCATCCTCTTTGATTGTGAGCAGAGAGCGTTTCAGAAGACAGAGAAGCGGGATGGTGACGCTAATTATGGCGTCATCGCCGCTCACCATCTTGGTGGAGTCCTCAAAGTTTTGGAGGATGGTACATATGTCTGACATCCATGTCAATTCCTGAGGTCTTATGTGTGGAGTCTGAACTGAATACCGACAACCTTGTTGATGCTGGTACTCAACAACTGCCCTCTTCTGCTCACAAATCCTTCCCAACGTCTGCACTCTAGAGTTACAACTGGTGTGGACATCACACACCAGTCTATGAGCCGGAAGCTTCCAATGCTGCTGAAGCACAGCAAGGTCGGCAGAAGCTGTAGCTGACTTTCTAAAATGGGCACACAGGCGGCGTACTTTGACAAGCAGATCTGGCAGCTCCAGGTAGGATTTGAGAAATCGCTGAACCACGAGGTTAAGCACATGGGCCAGGCATGGTACATGTGTGAGTTCGCCTCGTCTCAGAGCCGCCACCAGGTTCCAGCCATTGTCACACATGACCATGCCTGGCTGTAGGTTCAGCGGTGTAAGCCACAGATCTGCTTGCACTTTCAGAGCTGTCCACAACTCTTCAGCATTGTGCGGTTTGTCACCTAAGCATATTAGCTTCAACACAGCCTGTTGCCGCTTGGCCGAGGCAGTGCTGCAGTTCTTCCAGCTTGTGACTGATGTGGTCATTTCGGAGATGGAGGCTGAAGAGGAGGAGGAGGCTGAGGAGGATGAGGTGCAGGAGCTGTAGACTGTGGGGGTAACCCTTATTGACCTAGGGTCTGCGATCCTTGGCATTGGGAGGACGTGTTCCGTCCCAAGGTCCGACTGGGTCCCGGCTTCCACTTTATTAACCCAGTGTGCCGTCAGCGAGATGTACCGTCCCTGCCCACAAGCACTTGTCCACGTGTCCGTGGTTAGGTGGACTTTCCCGGTAACTGTGTTGTTGAGGGCACGGCTAATGTTTTGGGACATGTGCTTGTGTAATGCGGGGACGGCACACCAGGAGAAAAAGTGGCAGCTAGGGTCCGAGTACCGAGGAACGGCCGCCGCCATCAGGTTGCGGAATGCTTCCTTCTCCACGAGCCTAAAAGGCAAAATTTCTAGCGCAAGCAGTAGCGAAATGTGGGAATTTAGTAGTGTGGCCTGTGGGGCGTTGGCTGCGTATTTGTGCTTGCGTTCCAACGACTGGGGTATGGACAACTGAACGCTGCGCTGGGACATGGACGTGGACGTGCTTGCTGATGCTGCTACTTGAGAGTGTGCAATGACAGGTGCAGGTCAGGAGGCATCTTCACATGGACCATGAACAAGGGACTGGTTTGCATGCACAACAGCGGAAGAAGCAGTGGTGCCACCCGCAGACACTTCCTGGACCCTGGGGTCTGGCCCACAAAGTCGGGTATTTTGCTGCCATGTGCTTGATCATGCTGGTGGTGGTCAGGCTGGTCGTTTTGCCATCCCTGCTGATGCTGGCCTGGCAGGTGGTGCAAATGGCCTTTTTGCGGTTATCGGCAGTCTTTAAAAAATAACCAGACTCGGGAAGACCTAACAGTTGGACTGGCAACTTCCTTCGTGTTGGTGTTACGGGGAAAGGTTGCCTGCCTTCTTTCTTCGGCCACCACACTGCTTCTTCCTGCCTGTTGGGATGCTCTGCCTCCCTCCCCCTGTGTGCTGCTCTCCTCCCTCTGCATGTCCTCCTGCCCTATTCGGTCAGTTACTGTAGCGTCGGCGTCCCTGCCTCCTGCTAGGCAGGGACGCTGTTCCCCTCACCTCTCCGCTCCGTGCCCGGCGTCTTCCTCCCGCTCTGCTGGCAGCGCGCGCTGCTTCCAGGCCACTGTGCTTAGGGGGCGCACGCGCGCGCGCTCCCCCTCTCTTAAAGGGGCCGCGCGCGCCGTCCTAAGGAGTCCCCGGCCAATGGCCGGAGGACCTCACCATATATAAGGCACCTCCTCCAAAATGGAGGTGCCCGAGCAATGTTGTTGCATAGCTTATCACTCTGCTTCAGCCCTCAGGTCCCGTTACCAGATACCTGCCAGTTACCTGCCAGAATCCTGCTTGATACCTGCCTGTTACTTGTCTATCTACTTGCATTCCTGCGGTCCGACAGTCTGCCTACCAGCCCTGCCAGTCTGTCTATGGATCTGATTGCCCGCTCACCTGGGAGCGCTCATCTGCTACCTGCCTGCTAGCCTACCTGGAGGCTCTGCCGTCACGTGCTGTGACCACCTGCCTGTCCAGAGACTCTTACCCGCTCACCTGGGAGCGTCCGCCTGCTACCTGCCTGCTAGCCTACCTGGAGGCTCTGCCGTCACGTGCTGTGACCACCTGCCTGTCCAGAGACTCTTACCCGCTCACCTGGGAGCGTCCGCCTGCTACCTGCCTGCTAGCCTACCTGGAGGCTCTGCCGTCACCTGCTGTGACCACCTGCCTGTCCAGAGACTCTTGCCCGCTCACCTGGGAGCGTCCACCTGCTACCTGCCTGCTAGTCTACCTGGAGGCTTAGCCATCACTTGCTGTGACCACCTGCCTATCCAGAGACTCTTGCCCGCTCACCTGGGAGCGTCCACCTGCTACCCGCCTGCTAGCCTATCTGGAGGCTTAGCCGTCACTTGCCGTGACCACCCGCCTGTCAAGAAACTGTTCCCGTCACTTGCCGTGACCTCCTGCCCTTCTACCCAGAGACTGTCCCCGTCACTTGCCGTGACCTCCTGCCCTTCTACCCAGAGACTGTCCCCGTCACTTGCCGTGACCTCCTGCCCTTCTACCCAGAGACTGTCCCCGTCACTTGCCGTGACTACCTGCCCGCCTACCCTGGGAGCCACCCGCTTCCTTACAAGGACTGCTCCTTTGTATCGTTGCTCAGAGGTTCCACCTCCCAGACCCGTTACAGTTTGCTCGGGCCATGGAACCCGGTGGCACCCAAGCTCCCTCGCTCTCGGACTTGTGTCATGAACTTTCCCGTCAGAGGTCCCAACAGGAGTCCATCCTGAGTCATCTGCGTAGTGTTAACTCCCGCTTGGACACATTGTCTACCTCTTCGGGAGCTGCCTCCACACGCACACTTACTACCCCGGCACCGCCGCAGCCCATCAACACCATGGCATCTCTTCCCGGTCCCCGCCTCTCCGCTCCTCCTCTTTTTGGCGGAGATCCCAGCCAGGCACGGGGCTTCATTAACCAGTGCACTCTGCACTTTGAACTGTTGGCACACCAGTTTTCCACCGACCGAGCCAAACTAGCCTTCATCATGTCCCATCTCACGGGAGAGGCACTGGCTTGGCTAAATCCTCTATGGGAGAGAGGAGACCCCCTGGTGTCCAACCTGCCAGCCTTTCTCACGGCTTTCCGGAAAGTCTTCGACGAACCAGGACGGAAGACCTCATCCGCATCATCTCTGCTACGCCTCCGTCAAGGAAATCTCACCGTGGGCCAATATGCCATACGGTTCCGTACCCTTGCTTCGGAGCTGGCCTGGGATAACGACGCCCTGGTGTCTGTCTTTTGGGAGGGTCTGTCCGGCCGTATTAAAGATGAACTCGCCGGTCGGGACATTCCTACCACTCTCGACGACTTAATAACTCTTGCCACCCGGATAGACATCCAGTTCCAGGAGCGCGCCAAAGAGGTCACCCGTGAGAGGAGGTTTCCACGTCTAGCCCCTACCTTCCAGAAACCCATCACTTCTCCTGTTACTCCCCAGGCGCACTCACCCGAGCCTATGCAGGTCGACCAGACCAAGATGGTCAAGACCCGTCAAGAGTTACGCCGAGCCGAGGGGAGCTGCTTCTACTGTGGCAGTAAGGAGCACCGGATCCGTTCCTGCCCGGAGAGGTCGGGAAACGCCTGTGTCTAGGATCGCTCAGAGAGGTCGTCCTAGAAAAGAGTAAACCCTCTCCATCTCTGTTGCTGTCGGTCTCTATCATCTGCGGGGAGAACCGTTATTTTGAACTAGCCCAACTGCCGGAAATCTCATTTCTCAGTCCCTGGTAGAGAAATACCGCATTCCCACCAAACCTCTAGCTGTACCCTTGTCTGTCGCTGCCGTAGATGGGGGCCTCTTACCACATCCCATCCAACTCATCACCGAATCCATAACCCTGCAGGTTGGAATGCTGCACTCAGAGAGCATCTTCTTTCATGTTCTGCCTGGACTCTCTCACGCCCTCTTGCTAGGCCTACCTTGGCTTCAGAAACATGCACCCGTGCTTGATTGGCAGACCGGAGAAGTCCTTCGCTGGGGACAGGACTGCCATAAGACTTGTTTAGTTCCCGTCCATCCTGTCCGTCCTTCTCCTACCCCAGCCAATCTACCTGGTCTTCCGGTTTCCTATTGG
Organism: Phyllobates terribilis; assembly: GCF_046119375.1. Classification (NCBI taxonomy): domain Eukaryota; kingdom Metazoa; phylum Chordata; class Amphibia; order Anura; family Dendrobatidae; genus Phyllobates; species Phyllobates terribilis. The sequence goes on from NW_027362761.1 coordinate 110,600,849, forward strand.
TCTTATGCGGACGTCTTTAATAAAAAGGAGGCAGAGACATTAGCCCCTCATAGACCATACGACTGCCCAATCGACCTGATGCCCGGCGCTACTCCTCCCCGTGGGCGTATTTACCCTTTGTCCGCTGCTGAGACCCGGTACATGTCTGAATATATTGAGGAGAAGCTGGCCCGGGGATTTATCCGGAAATCAACCTCCCCGGCGGGAGCAGGCTTCTTCTTCATCAAAAAGAAGGACGGCTCACTCCGTCCCTGTATAGACTATAGAGGCCTTAAACAGATCACGGTGAAGAATAAATACCCCCTTCCGCTCATTCCGGAATTATTTGACCATCTGAGGGGGGCTAGAATCTTCACCAAGCCGTACAACCTGGTCCGTATCCGTCAGGGGGATGAATGGAAGACGGCATTCAACACCCGGGAAGGCCACTTTGAATACCTGGTAATGCCCTTCGGTCTCTGTAACGCTCCCGCCGTCTTTCAAGAGTTGGTCAATGACATCTTCCGTGACCTTCTCTACTCCTGCGTGGTGGTGTACCTGGATGACATCTTGGTCTTCTCTCCGGATCTTCTCACTCACCGGAGGGACGTTCGTCAGGTCCTGCTCAGGCTCAGGCAGAACCACCTCTACGCTAAATATGAGAAGTGCCTCTTTGAGCAGACCTCGCTTCCATTTCTGGGCTACATAATCTCTCAGACCGGCCTACGAATGGATCCTGAGAAACTGTCTGCCATCCAGAAGTGGCCCCGACCAGAGGGGTTGAAGGCTATTCAGCAGTTCCTGGGCTTCGCTAACTACTACCGCCTCTTCATACCGCACTTCTATTCCCAGACTGCCCCAATCTCTGCGCTCACCCGTAAGGGCACTAATCCCAGAGAATGGCCGCCCGAAGCAGAGGAGGCCTTTCTTTCCTTAAAACAGGCTTTCTCTTCCGCCCCGGTGCTGCATCGTCCGGACGGCAACAAACAATTCTTCCTGGAAGTGGACGCCTCCTCCTCTGGAGCCGGAGCGGTACTTACCCAAAAGTCGTCTTCCGGAAGAATGGTAACTTGCGGCTTCTTCTCCAAACTCTTCTCCCCTTCTGAGCGCAATTATTCTATAGGAGACCGAGAGTTATTGGCCATTAAGCTGGCACTGGAGGAGTGGCGTTACCTGCTCGAGGGGGCTCTTCACCCGGTAATTATTTACACAGACCACAAGAACTTGGCTTACCTCCAGAGCGCCCAGAGACTTAACCCGCGCCAAGCCCGGTGGTCCTTGTTTTTTGCCCGCTTTGATTTCGTTCTTCATTTTCGCCCGGCAGACAAAAACATCAAAGCTGACGCCTTGTCCCGATCCTTCCTGGTGTCTGATCTAGAGGAGGAGCCTAAGCACATCATTGATCCCGCTAGAGTAATGCAGGTGGCCCCCGTGAATCTAAATCGTCTCCCTCCCGGTAAGACGTTCGTAACAGTACCTGATCGGAAGAAGATCCTACACTGGGGTCACTCGTCTAAGCTAGCTGGCCACGCCGGTCAGAAAAAGACCCTCCAGCTTATTACCCGGCATTACTGGTGGCCTACCCTGCACAAGGACATAATAGACTTTGTTTCAGCCTGTGTGTCCTGCGCCCGCAACAAGGTTCCGAGACATCTGCCAGCCGGTCTCCTCCTTCCTCTTCCAGTACCTGCTGCCCCGTGGCAGCATATAGCTATGGACTTTATAACGGATCTCCCTGTCTCTGCCGGTTGTGCGGTTATTTGGGTGGTCGCTGACTGCTTTTCCAAGATGGCTCACTTCATTCCCCTGCCGGGCCTCCCGTCTGCTCCCGAGCTGGCTAAAGACTTTATCCGCCACATCTTCCGTCTCCATGGCCTGCCCCTCCACATCGTGTCGGATCGTGGGGTTCAGTTCACCTCACGCTTCTGGAGAGCCACATGTAAGCTGCTGGACGTCACCCTGGACTTCTCCTCCGCCTACCACCCACAGTCCAATGGTCAAGTGGAGCGGATCAATCAGATCCTGATCAGTTACCTCCGGCACTTCGTTAATGCCCACCATTCGGACTGGGTGGATCTCCTACCATGGGCCGAGTTCTCTTACAATAATCACGAGAGCGAATCTTCCTCCAAATCCCCGTTTTTTGTAGTCTTCGGTCAGCATCCTCGGATCCCATTTCCCGTCTCCACCTCGGTGGACAATCCGGCTTCAGAATCTCTCGTTAGCAAATTCTCCTCCATTTGAGAGAGTACCCGATCCGCACTCCTTCAGTCGTCCGAGCGGATGAAAAGACACGCTGACAAAAAACGCCTGGATCCTCCACAATTCCGTCCTGGAGATAAAGTCTGGCTCTCGTCCAAGTATGTCCGGCTCAAGATTCCTTCCTACAAGTTAGGGCCTCGGTTCATCGGCCCACTGGAAGTTATCAAACAAATCAACCCAGTGGCCTATAAATTGAAACTCCCGGCCAACTTGCGGATCCCTAACTCCTTCCATGTATCTCTCCTCAAACCCGTGGTACTTAACTCTTTTTCCAAGTCTACAGGTACGCCTCCTGCTCCGGTTTCCGCTGAAAACGAGTTTGAGGTAGAGAACATTCTGGCCACCAAAAGGGTAAGAGGAAAGACCTTTTTTCTAGTGGATTGGAAGGGGTTTGGTCCTGAGGAGAGAACGTGGGAGCCCCGGGAGAACATCCATGCCCCTCTCATCCTTGATAAATTTCTGTCTGGCCTAAAAAAGGGGGGGCCTAAAGGGGGGGGTACTGTAGCATCGGCGTCCCTGCCTCCTGCTAGGCAGGGACGCTGTTCCCCTCACCTCTCCGCTCCGTGCCCGGCGTCTTCCTCCCGCTCTGCTGGCAGCGCGCGCTGCTTCCCGGCCACTGTGCTTAGGGCGCGCGCGTGCTCCCCCTCTCTTAAAGGGGCCGCGCGCGCCGTCCTAAGGAGTCCCCGGCCAATGGCCGGAGGACCTCACCATATATAAGGCACCTCCTCCAAAATGGAGGTGCCCGAGCAATGTTGTTGCATAGCTTATCACTCTGCTTCAGCCCTCAGGTCCCGTTACCAGATACCTGCCAGTTACCTGCCAGAATCCTGCTTGATACCTCCCTGTTACTTGTCTATCTACTTGCATTCCTGCGGTCCGACAGTCTGCCTACCAGCCCTGCCAGTCTGTCTATGGATCTGATTGCCCGCTCACCTGGGAGCGCTCATCTGCTACCTGCCTGCTAGCCTACCTGGAGGCTCTACCGTCACGTGCTGTGACCACCTGCCTGTCCAGAGACTCTTACCCGCTCACCTGGGAGCGCTCATCTGCTACCTGCCTGCTAGCCTACCTGGAGGCTCTGCCGTCACGTGCTGTGACCACCTGCCTGTCCAGAGACTCTTACCCGCTCACCTGGGAGCGTCCGCCTGCTACCTGCCTGCTAGCCTACCTGGAGGCTCTGCCGTCACCTGCTGTGACCACCTCAATTTTTTACTGTATTTAATAGTCCCCTTAGGGGACTTGAAGCTGTGATCGCTTGATCACTATAGCGCTATAGCATGAGCACTGCTATATATAGCTAAAATCACAATCTCCTATGAGCGTCAGCTACAGGCTGGCTTTCACAGGAGTACTGTGATGACAGGCAGAGGGGTAATCAGGAGACCCCCAGCTGTCATGACAACCTATCAACACCCCAAGATCTCGGCTCGGACGCATTGATGGGTATGTGGAATGACCCGCCCCCCTGCCAGTGCGTGTTAAATGCTGCTGTCAGAGATTGACAGCAGCATTTAAAAGGTTAACAGCTGTGGGCTCCACTCCACTCAACCTGTGGCTGTTAAAGCACATGATGGCTGATAAAATCAGCCATCATCTGCTGGGAAAGATGCAGGCTCTACTTGCGAGCCCGCATCAAAGGCATTGACACAACATATGACGTACATGAAGGGGTTAATAAATAGCAGGCATCTGCTCATAACAGAAGCAATTAGCCCTAGGCAAGATTGCTGAGTTTAACTATTTAAATGCTGTTGTCAATCTGACTGTGGCATTATCTAGCGTCAACGCCAATGAATACCCCACAAGACACAATAAAACGGAGCCGATGTGTTATCATAGCAGACTGCTGCAGACTCCTGTTGACATCATATTGGTGCTCCTCTGAAGCTTAGCTACAGCCTGACCTTAAAAGTAGGTCATGATTTATACTGTATTCTACAATATTGTTGTATTGCCCTATATAGTACAAATGATCAAACAATTAACAGGTTAAAGACTAAAAAAATAAAGTAACCAATAAAAAAAGTTTAAAAGAAATATTAAACAAATAAGAAAAATCTAAAACTAAAGAAAAATAAGAAAAAAACAAGTTTAAATCATCTCCTTTTCCCCAGTTTTAAAATAAAGAAATACAAAATAATAATAAACATAATTGATATCACGACGTCCATAAAAGTTCGATATATCAAAATATGAAATTGTTTAAATAATACGTTGACTGCCGAAAAACTGAAGAAAAATAAAAATGCCAGATTTCAGTCACTGTAGTTTCCCTCCAAAAATGCAATAAAAAGTGATCAATAATGACATATGTAGCTCAAAAGGTTATTGATTAAAACATCAACTCGGCATGCAGAAAACGACCTCTCACACAGCTCCATCGATGAAAAAATAAAAAAGTTTCTTGTGGTAGAGGATTCACAAGACTGCAGTCACATAGAACCTTAGGCCGGACAATATCTTTAACCCTTTCCATCATCTGAAGTATATATGCGTCATGATTGGGAAGTACTCCCTCTGCCCTCCAATCAGCACCCCCGCAACGTCATTTCAAGGGGCCGATTGTTGCCATGGTGACCCGATGTCATCATTACGACATCCGGGTCACCAGAGCTAGCAAGCTTGTTACACCATGCTCAGAGCATGGTGTAACAAGCTTGTATGTCAGTGCATAACTTACAGTTTATAAAGCATTGCAATGCTCGTGCATTGCAATGCTTTATAAGTGATCAAAGTGAAAAAAGTGAAATTCCCATAAAGGGACTAAGTAAAAAAGTTTAAAAAAATAATAATTTTTTTTGTAAAAATCTAAAAATAAATTACAAAATAATAGTAATAAAAATATATATACAGTACAGACCAAAAGTTTGGACACACCTTCTCATTTAAAGATTTTTCTGTATTTTCATGACTATGAAAATTGTACATTCACACTGAAGGCATCAAAACTATGAATTAATACATGTGGAATTATATAGTTAACAAAAAGTGTGAAACAACTGAAAATATGTCTTACAGTATATTCAAGGTTCTTCAAAGTAGGCAGCTTTTGCTTTGATGACTGCTTTGCACACTCTTGGCATTCTCTTGATGAGCTTCAAGAGGTAGTCACCGGAAATGGTCTTCCAACAATCGTGAAGGAGTTCCCAGAGATGCTTAGCACTTGTTCGCCCTTTTGCCTTCACTCTGTGGTCCAGCTCACCCCAAACCATCTCGATTGGGTTCAGGTCTGGTGACTGTGGAGCCCACCCCATCACTCTCTCTCTTGGTCAAATAGCCCTTACACAGCCTGGAGGTGTTTGGGGTCATTGTCCTGTTGAAAAATAAATGATGGTCCAACTAAACGCAAACCGGATGGAATAGCATGCCGCTGCAAGATGCTGTGGTAGCCATACTGGTTCAGTATGCCTTCAATTTTGAATAAATCCCCAACAGTGTCACCAGCAAAGCACCCCACACCATCACACCCCCTCCTCCATGCTTCACGGTGGGAACCAGGCATGTAGAGTCCATCCATTCACCTTTTCTGCGTCGCACAAAGACACGGTGGTTGGAACCAAAGATCTCAAATTTGGACTCATCAGACCAAAGCACAGATTTCCACTGGTCTAATGTCCATTCCTTGTATTCTTTAGCCCAAACAAGTCTCTTCTGCTTGCTGCCTGTCCTTAGCAGTGGTTTCCTAGCAGCTATTTTACCATGTAGGCCTGCTGCACAAAGTCTCCTCTTAACAGTTGTTGAAAAGATGTGTCTGCTGCTAGAACTCTGTGTGGCATTGACCTGGTCTCTAATCTGAGCTGCTGTTAACCTGCGATTTCTGAGGCTGGTGACTCGGATAAACTTATCCTTAGAAGCAGAGGTGACTCTTGGTCTTCCTTTCCTGGGGCGGTCCTCATGTGAGCCAGTTTCTTTGTAGCGCTTGATGGTTTTTGCAACTGCACTTGGGGACACTTTCAAAGTTTGCCCAATTTTTCGCACTGACTGACGTTCATTTCTTAAAGTAATGATGGCCACTCGTTTTTCTTTACTTAGCTGCTTTTTTCTTGCCATAATACAAATTCTAACAGTGTATTCAGTAGGACTATCAGCTGTGTATCCACCTGACTTCTGCACAGCACAACTGATGGTCCCAACCCCATTTATAAGGCAAGAAATCCCACTTATTAAACCTGACAGGGCACACATGTGAAGTGAAAACCATTTCCGGTGACTACCTCTTGAAGCTCATCAAGAGAATGCCAAGAATGTGCAAAGCAGTCATCAAAGCAAAAGGTGGCTACTTTGAAGAACCTAGAATATAAGACATATTTTCAGTTGTTTCACACTTTTTTGTTAAGTATATAATTCCACATGTGTTAATTCACAGTTTTGATGCCTTCAGTGCGAATGTACGATTTTCATAGTCATGAAAATCCAGAAAAATCCTTAAATGAGAAGGTGTGTCCAAACTTTTGGTCTGTACTGTATATTATATCCATAAATAAATGTTTTTATGAAATAAAAGTACACATATTTGGTATCGACGTATCTGAAATGACCTGACCTATAAAACTGTCCCAACGATGCTTTATTATCATACCGCTGAACAAAAAGTGGAATAAAACACGATCAAAAAGACAAATGTAAATAAAAATGGTATCTCTGAAAACGACATCTTGTCCTGCAAAAAAACAAGCCACCATACGGCTCCATCAGCGGAAAATAAAAAAGTTATAGCTCTCAGAATAAAGCAATGCAAAAATAATTATTTTTTCTTGAAAATAGTTTTTATTGTGTAAAAGCGCCAAAACATAAAAAAACTATATAAATGTGCTATCACTGTAATCATACTGACCTGAAAAATAAAGCTGCCTTATCAATTTTTACGACACGCAGAACGGCATAAAAATTACCCCCCAAAAATTCTTAAATTGCTGATTTTTGTTCATTCTGCCTGCCAAAAATGGGGTTAGAAAGCGATCAAAAAATGTAATTTGCCTTAAAATGATACCAATAAAAACCTCAACTCGTCCCGCAAAAAACAAGCAGTCATATGACTCTGTCGGCCAAATATGGAAAAATTATAGCTCTCAAAATATGGTGATAGTTTTTGAAATAAAGATGGAGAAAAAAAGAAAAGCTGCACTCGCCGTACCATTAAAAGAAATAATCCTTTATTTCATATCCATATAAAAATAATGGCGTGCAGGGAGTGCGGGGAGGAGGAGGACGGACGACAGCTGTTTCGTGCTTAATCAAGCGCTTCCACAGGTCCAGGTAATTGACACTACATCACTTCCTTAAATAGGTGGCTACCAGCCTAAGTCACATGTTAAAAACAAAATTTACATATTCATAAAGACATGCCGAAATCTGAACCGTCATTTAATCCCCAAGGACCATTAGCAATCCATTTAGCTTCTTTTTGCAGGAGCAATTTATTATGGTTACCACCTTTTGAAGGAAAATTTACTTGTTCAATCCCAGCAAATTTTAGAAGTTTAGGATTTGCACCGTGATGATTAATCATATGTGATATTAATCTTTGAGAACCTTTCTGTGTCTCAATATTGGCGAATTGTCTTTCCAATATAAAAGAAACCACAGGGACAAAACATCACATGCACAATAAATCTAGATCTACAGGAAATAAAATCTTTAACAAAATGGTTAATAGGGCCAATGCGTAATGGATTAGTAGTCAAATGGATGTCGCAAAAAGAGCATGATCCACATTTAAAGTTTCCTTTTGGTCTGAAATCTCGTAACCAATTTTTAGATTTATTTGTTAGTCTATGTGTACTAACTATGTCACCTAAATTGTGGCATCTTTTATATGAAATAAGCGGTTTATTCATAGCGGTTTCTGTTAAATCTTTGTCTGTCTCCATTAGGTGTCAGTTGTTATATATGGCTTTGCGGATAGTGTTATTAAGAGGACTGTGTTTAAAATGAAAAATTAGTCTATTCATATAATTAGTCTTAGTTTTTTTCTTATAGAGCAAGTCATTTGAGAGAATTGTTTTGCTCTCTCCAAAGCAGCATCCAATTCCCGACCTGGGTAATCCCTTGCCAAAAAGCTGTAGGTTTTTTAAAAACTTTGGTATAAATATTACTATTTATGATGGAAATCTCTACATCCAGAAAATTAAGGAAAGATCCACCAAATGACGAGGTAAATTTCATATTGGCTGTGTTGACATCATTCAGATTCTTTCACTTGTTTTGCAATAAAGAGTCTTTTAGGCCTCTTTCACACGTCCGGATATTTTTGGTACTGAAAAATACAGTACAGGAGATATCCCTGTCCGTGTGTACGTGTGTCCGTGTGTATGATACATGTGGCATACGTGTGGCAACTGTGTGCCACCTGTGTGCCGCATCACTATCACACGTAACGGCACCTAGGAATCAGTGCTGTTCCCAAGCGTCAGGTGCTGAACGCTGCGCTGCCCTCATCATTGTCCCCTGCTTGCACTGTGATCATTGCCAGCTGGGGACAATGTTGAGAGTAGTATTCTGCTCCCGCTGTCTCCTAGTGTAAAAATAAGAATAAAATAAAAAAATCCATATACTCACCTGTCTGAAGATGAAATGTGTCCTGTCACTCACTGAGCTCAGCGCAGTTCAGGGACATGCTTGCTGCAGCAAGTCATTCTCCTCTGCTCTTCAGCGTGTGCGGTCGCCTCAAGCCACTGCAGACGCTGATGCAGAATTGTCGGTCAGATGGATTACAGCGTGGAACAGTATATCGGAAAGGTGAGTATTATAGTTGTTTTTTATTTTTAATTTTTTACAGGGGACAATGGCTTCAGGAAATTAGGTGTAAAGGTGAGTATAATGTTTTTTATTTTATTCTTATATTACACTTGCTGGACACAGCGGAGACAGAATACAACTGTCAACATTGTCCCCTGCTAGTGCTGATCGTAGTGCCAGCAGGGGACAATGATGACAGATGCCTGCAGCACCCGGGGCTTGGGAACAGCTCAAACAGTACTGCTGATTCCCAGACACTGGTACGTGTCACACGGATGACACATGGATATCATCCATGTGTCATCAGTGTGCACGTGTGTGGGACATTTTGCTGCCCATGCTGCTGGTAAAAAACGGACATGTCAGTGTTTCAGTGTGTTTCATCCATGGACGTGCAGTACTTGAAAACACACTGATGTGCACAGGCCCATTCATTTGAATGGGTCTACGTGTGTCAGTGTCTCCGGTACGTGTGGAAACGGACACCACACATACTCTAAACGGACGTGTGAAAGAGCCCTTAGTGTATGACAGCAGCATAACATACAAAAACAATATAAATCTGGTATTGCTCTAATCGCAGCGACCTGAAGAATAAAGTCATCTAATCACTTATACCGTACGAGTAACGGCGTAAAAAATAAATAAAACCAATTCTTCATCTGCTGTTGATTTTTCTTTCTGCCTCCCAAAGTTCCCATTTATCCTATGCTCTATGCTGAACGCTTACACCGGGGTTTCCATGTAACTCTCTGAAATACGTGATTCGGACAGAACTCCCTGCAGAAGATTGCCTATAATGAGGCAGATGGAGGCACTGTGGACGCCATCTGTCCTATGATCTGGCGGTGTCCGTCTTTCTAGGCATGCATAAAGCGCAGTCCACCACAGTTTTGTGCACTTCGGAAAAGAAGGACACCGCTGAACAAAGGCCAGACGGAGTCCAGAGTAGAGATGAGCGTTGTTCTACTCGAACTGTTCCCCAATCTCAAATTCGAGCTGTTTTGGGCGGTGTTCGAGCCGTTCGGCGAACACGAACAATTTGAGCAAAATTCGGCTGTTCGAGGTTATGTTCGATAACTGTTCGTGCACCAAAATCATAACTGGATTTTTTCTCAGTAATGATGAAAATTAATGTTAATACGCAGTTTGAGTGTACAGCGGGGTGGGGGGAGGGGCAGGGGATGGATCTCTGCAGGAACAATGAAGATCTCCATTTTTTTTTTCTCTTTCCCGCATTTACAGTGGGGAGGTGCAATCTGTCAGCCTATCAGCAGCGCACACACGGAGCGAAGTGCTTTTTTTCACACAAGCAAGGGCATGTGTCATTGGCAGTGTATGTCACATGTCCTTGCCCTATAAGACCAAGCCATTTTCCCCGTCGCCACCATTTTCTCACTGCTGCAGCTGCGTGTTAGACGGCACCGCTGTTGCTGTGTGCGCTATACCTTGTTAATTTCAAGCCAATTTTCGCACAAATCTACAGATAGCTTGGGAATAGGGAATAGTTGTGATTGCAGTCCTTTTAAGGACTAGGTTACAGCATTTCCTACGACTTTTATCAGGCAGGTCTGTGCTCTTAAATAGATAGATTGTGGGAGTAAAGACTAATTGTAATTGGAGTCCTTTTCAGGACTAGGTTACATCAGTTCCTATCAGTTTTTGCCAGGCAGGTCTGTGCCAGTGCTGTGCAGGTTTTTTTCACAGCATTTGGCTGAACCTAGCAAAGCTAATCCTTTTTGGCCTATTGCAGAGTGTGTTAGTCAGTGGAGTAGCCTATCTGTGTTGCAAGATATACCACCTGTGTATAGAATACCAATTTTTTTACTGCACCTAGTGAAGTAAAATCTTTTGGGCATAGCATCATTCTATTAGTCCATCTATACTGACCTCCATCAGGTTGCAAATTGAATATAATTTTTTTCTGCATCTAGCTCTGAAAAAATATTGGGCTTCTAGCTGTGTGTGGGACTTGTTGTATTAGTCCATCTATACTGACCTCCATCAGGTTGCAAACTGAATATATTTTTTTCTGCATCTACCTCTGAAAAAATATTGGGCTTCTAGCTGTGTGTGGGACTTGTTGTATTAGTCCATCTATACTGACCTCCATCAGGTTGCAAACTGAATATATTTTTTTCTGCATCTACCTCTGAAAAAATATTGGGCTTCTAGCTGTGTGTGGGACTTGTTCTATTAATCCATCTATACAGACCTCCATCAGGTTGCAAACTGAATATATTTTTTTCTGCATCTACCTCTGAAAAAATATTGGGCTTCTAGCTGTGTGTGGGACTTGTTGTATTAGTCCATCTATACTGACCTCCATCAGGTTGCAAACTGAATATATTTTTTTCTGCATCTACCTCTGAAAAAATATTGGGCTTCTAGCTGTGTGTGGGACTTGTTCTATTAATCCATCTATACAGACCTCCATCAGGTTGCAAACTGAATATATTTTTTTCTGCATCTACCTCTGAAAAATATGTGGCCTTCTAGCAGTGTGTGGGACTTTCTCTATCAGTCCATCTATACTGACCTCCATCAGGTTGCAAACTGAATATAATTTTTTTCTGCATCTAGCTCTGAAAAAATATTTGGCCTTCTAGCAGTGTGTGGGACTTTCTCTATTAGTCCATCTATACTGACCTCCATCAGGTTGCAAATTAAAAATAATTTTTATCTGCATCTACAGTACCTCTGAAAAAATATTTGGGCTTCTAGCTGTGTGTGGAACTTGTTCTATTAGTCCAATTATACTGACCTCCATCAGGTTGCAAATTGAATATAATTTTTATCTGCATCTAGCTCTGAAAAAATATTTGGCCTTCTAGCAGTGTGTGGGACTTTCTCTATTAGTCCATCTATACTGACCTCCATCAGGTTGCAAATTGAATATAATTTTTATCTGCATCTAGCTCTGAAAAAATATTTGGCCTTCTAGCAGTGTGTGGGACTTTCTGTTAGAACCTTGCTCTTAGGTTTTTTCCTTTGCTGGTCACATGACCTTGTTGGGCTATTTAATCCTGCTCCGCCCTTCTGGCTTTGCTGGACTTCATTGTATAACTACTTTCTAGCTAGCCTGTGCTCTGTATCTAACTCTGTTAGTTTGCTTGGTCTACGGACCTCAGTGTTCTATATATTTTGTTTGTTTGTCTGTCTGCTACTATTTCTGTTAGGAGGTGTCCCATTTTCCTCCCAGTCCTTAGTACTTGTAGGGATTCCTTCCCCACATCTATAGGTCTCCGTACAGACTAGCTTAGGACTTTAGCAGGTCTGATCGCAGGATCAGGTTCCCTGTTACATCGTAGGGATTCAGCTGAGTTCTATCGTAGGGACAGATTTCCTCTCTTTCCTTAGCTCTGGTAGCAGAACATAACAGTAAGTCCAGCCTGCAAATTCTCTAAGGAAAGATTTTTCTGTTCCATCATGGTGTCGGTTCAGGATTTGGCTCATCGCCTGCAGGGACTCTCTCTGGAGGTGACCGAGCTCCGTCAGCACGTGAGTAACTGTCCTGGAGCACATTTCTTGGAGCCTAAGGTATGTTTGCCGGATTTATTTTTTGGTGAACACCGAGAATTTTTTTCATTTAAAAATGCTTGCTTATTGTATTATCGTTTGAGACCCAAGTCCTCTGGGGATGAATCCCAGCGCATAGGGTTCATAATGTCACTTTTGCGCAAAGAGCCTCAGGAGTGGGCCTTTTCTTTGCAACCTAGTGATACATGCTTCAGATCAGTGGATAGTTTTTTTTCTGCTTTGGGACTATTATATGATGATCCTGACCGTGTCGCATCAGCTGAGACTGAGTTAAGACGTTTGAGACAGGGATCAGGTAATGTGGAAAAATATTGTACTCATTTCCGTCGTTGGTCTACTCAAACAGGGTGGAACGATTCTGCTCTGAAAAGTCTATTTCTTGCTGGGCTCAATGAAAGGGTTAAAGACCTGCTAATTGCTTATCCTACACCTGAAGATTTGCAACAGGCTATGCAATTAGCTATACGGGTGGATAGGAGACTGCGTGCAAGGGTTAATGAGAGCAAATCCTCTGCTATGTCAGTTTCTGGTTATGAGAATGTGTGTACTAACAGTGGTGAATCGATGGAGATTGGATCGGTGGCACCTCGCTCTCAAGAAAAAGACCGTCGATTTTCTGAAGGCTTGTGTTTCTATTGCGGAAAATCTGGTCATTTGATTAAAGGCTGTGAGCTTCGTATGAAGAAAGAAAAAAAAATGGTCAGTCATGCCCGTATTGCCTGTTTAAATTCCAAGGGTGTATTTTTAGCTGCTTCCACGATTGCTCAGGAAAAATTAATGGAATTTCGGGTGTTTGTTGATTGTGGATCTACTCTGAATGTAATTGATGGGGGATTCTTGGAAAGACTCAATTTAAAACCCGAACCTTTATCATCCCCCATTGCTGTGGTTTCTGTGGATGGTTCCCCTTTGAAGAATATTACTCTCAAGGTCTGTCAATTTCCTCTCACTATTAATGGTGTTCACCATGAGAAATTGGATTTGGTAGTTTTGAATAACTTGCCTTCTCCAGTAATATTGGGATTGCCCTGGTTAAAATTTCACAATCCTGTACTGGATTGGTCTACCAATGAAATTAAATCCTGGAGCCATAAATGTTATGACAAGTGTTGTAACGGGCGTATTGCAGCTTTGGATAGGGGAGAATTGCCTGTTCCTATTCAGGATTTTTGGAGAGTTTTTTCCGAGAAGGAATCGCAGGTTTTGCCTCCCCATAGAGACTATGATTGTTCTATTGAATTTGTCCCTGGAGCGACTCTTCCTAAAAGTCGTTTATTTAACCTTACTATTCCTGAGAGGAAGGCTTTGGATGAATACATACAGACAAGTTTGGCCGCCGGTCACATTAGGCCCTCTAAGTCTCCTGTGGCGGTTGGATTTTTTTTTGTAAAAAAAAAGGACGGCGGTTTACGTCCTTGTCTGGATTTTCGTGAGATTAACAAAATTACTGTACGCAATCCTTACCCACTGCCATTGATTCCTGATCTGTTTAACCAGTTAATGGGGGCCAAGTGGTTCTCTAAAATTGACCTTAAGGGGGCATACAATCTGTTGCGCATGAAGGAGGGTGACGAATGGAAGACTGCTTTTAACACTCCTGTGGGTCATTTTGAGAATCTGGTTATGCCTTTTGGTCTTACTAATGCTCCTGCATTTTTTCAGAATCTTATTAATGACATCCTTAGACCTTTGATCGGCAAAAATGTGGTTGTGTATTTGGATGACATTTTGATTTATTCGCCGGATCTGGAGTCTCATTGGCGGAGCGTACGTGAGGTATTACAATTGTTAATGGACAATTCGCTTTTTGCTAAGCTGGAGAAATGTGAGTTCGCTGTACAGAGAATTAGTTTTTTGGGTTACATTATCTCCAGCGAAGGTTTTGAGATGGACCCGGTTAAAGTTCAAGCTGTACAGGAATGGCCTAGGCCTATTGGTTTGAAATCGATACAGAGGTTTTTAGGTTTCGCCAATTATTACAGAAAATTCATAAAAAAAATTTCTAGTATTGTCAAACCTCTGACCGATCTCACCAGGAAAGGTGCTGATGCGGTTCAGTGGTCTTCTGAGGCCATTGAAGCTTTTGTGTATCTCAAGGAGAGGTTCACCTCTGCTCCCATCCTTATGCAGCCTGATGTGACTAAGCCGTTTTTGGTTGAGGTTGATGCTTCCTCTGTGGGGGTTGGCGCAGTATTGTCTCAGGATAACGGGGATGGATTACATCCCTGTGCCTTTTTTTCAAAAAAATTTTCGGAGACTGAACTGAATTACGATATTGGTAATCGGGAATTATTGGCTATTAAACTCGCATTTGAACACTGGCGCCACTTCTTGGAAGGTGCGGAATTTCCCGTTCAGGTTCTTACGGATCATAAAAATCTGATATATCTGGATGCTGCCAAGCGCCTGAATGCCCGTCAGGCTAGGTGGGCACTGTTTTTCTCGCGGTTTAATTTCTCCGTTACTTACATCCCTGGTACTAAGAATGTTAAGGCGGATGCCTTGTCTCGCAGTTTTTCTCCCATAGTCGGTGCTGAGAAAGAGGAGAACATTTTACAAGAAGGTGTTGTGATAGCTGCTTTGGACTCCGTTTTGGAAGATGAGATTCTTAAAGCACAGGAGAATGCCCCATCTAACACTCCTCATGGGAGGTTGTTTGTGCCTGGGACCTTTAGGAGAGATTTGTTTGTTGAGTGTCACGAATCTCGGTTGGCAGGTCATCCCGGAATTTCTGAGACCAAGAGACTGGTGGGTCGCAGTTTTTGGTGGCCTGGATGGCAGAAGGAAGTCATTAAGTGGGTGCGTCAATGTACTATATGTGCTAGATCTAAGTCCTCACATACTCCTGCTGCGGGGTTGCTTTGTCCTTTGGAGGTTCCCAGTGCTCCTTGGACACATTTGGCTATGGACTTTATAACTGACCTTCCCCCCTCTGAGGGTTTTACTGTCATCTGGGTGGTCGTGGACCGTTTTAGCAAGATGTGTCACTTGGTTCCCTTCGTCAAACTGCCCTGCGCTAAAACTCTCGCTAAGGCCTTTGTCAAGGAAATTGTCAGACTTCATGGCGTTCCTACTGACATTGTTTCTGATAGGGGTCCTCAGTTCGTGGCTCGTTTTTGGCGTGCCTTTTGTGACAGGTTGGGAGTTCATCTGTCGTTCTCGTCCGGATATCATCCTGAATCTAATGGCCAGACAGAAAGGAAAAACCAGGATGTTGAGCAGTTCTTGCGTTGTTTTGTGGCAGACAATCAAGAGGGGTGGTCTGAGTTTCTGCCACTTGCTGAATTTGCTCTGAACAATCATACATCTTCTTCTGCTGGTTGTTCGCCTTTTTTTTGTTGTTCTGGGAGACATCCGTCGTTTGGGTCGTTCTCCAAGTTGGGATCTGCCGTGCCTGAGGAGGAGAATTTTTCCGGTGATTTGGAGAGAGTTTGGACGGATGTGCGTGGTAATCTTCAGGAGGCCAACAGAAAATCTAAAGACTACTTTGATAGGAAACGACAGGAGGTTTTGTTCGCTGTTGGTGACATGGTTTGGTTGTCCTCTAGGAATCTGCGGTTGAGGATTCCTTCTAAGAAATTGGGTCCCAAGTTTGTAGGGCCCTTTAAGGTGCTTCAGGTTGTCAACCAATCTGCTGTTAGGTTGGAGGTTCCTACCTCCTGGAGAATTAATCCGGTATTTCATGTCTCTCTGTTAAAAAAAGCTGTTGTGTCGGATGGTGACACCTCTGCCTCTGTTCCTCCGGTGGTGGAGGACGGGGAATATGAAATTTCTCGCATCCTTAACTCTAGACGGTATAGAGGTGGCCTGGAAAGGTTTCGGACCCGAGGATAACTCTTGGGTGAGGTCAGATGATGTTTCCGCGTCCAGACTTATCAGAGCGTTTCACAGGAGATTTCCTGATAAGCCTGGTCCTAGGGGATCCGGAGGATCCTCTTAGAAGGGGGGGTACTGTTAGAACCTTGCTCTTAGGTTTTTTCCTTTGCTGGTCACATGACCTTGTTGGCCTATTTAATCCTGCTCCGCCCTTCTGGCTTTGCTGGACTTCATTGTATAACTACTTTCTAGCTAGCCTGTGCTCTGTATCTAACTCTGTTAGTTTGCTTGGTCTACTGACCTCAGTGTTCTATATATTTTGTTTGTTTGTCTGTCTGCTACTATTTCTGTTAGGAGGTGTCCCATTTTCCTCCCAGTCCTTAGTACTTGTAGGGATTCCTTCCCCACATCTATAGGTCTCCGTACAGACTAGCTTAGGACTTTAGCAGGTCTGATCGCAGGATCAGGTTCCCTGTTACATCGTAGGGATTCAGCTGAATTCTATCGTAGGGACAGATTTCCTCTCTTTCCTTAGCTCTGGTAGCAGAACATAACACTTTCTCTATTAGTCCATCTATACTGACCTCCATCAGGTTGCAAATTAAAAATAATTTTTATCTGCATCTACCTCTGAAAAAATATTTGGGCTTCTAGCTGTGTGTGGGACTTGTTCTATTACTCCATCTATACTGACCTCCATCAGGTTGCAAACTGAATATATTTTTTTCTGCATCTACCTCTGAAAAAATATTGGGCTTCTAGCTGTGTGTGGGACTTGTTGTATTAGTCCATCTATACTGACCTCCATCAGGTTGCAAACTGAATATATTTTTTTATGCATCTACCTCTGAAAAAATATTGGGCTTCTAGCTGTGTGTGGGACTTGTTCTATTAATCCATCTATACAGACCTCCATCAGGTTGCAAACTGAATATATTTTTTTCTGCATCTACCTCTGAAAAAATATTGGGCTTCTAGCTGTGTGTGGGACTTGTTGTATTAGTCCATCTATACTGACCTCCATCAGGTTGCAAACTGAATATATTTTTTTTCTGCATCTACCTCTGAAAAAATATTGGGCTTGTAGCTGTGTGTGGGACTTGTTCTATTAATCCATCTATACAGACCTTCATCACTTTGCAAACTGAATAAAAAAAAATTCTGCATCTACCTCTGAAAAAATATTTGGGCTTCTAGCTGTGTGTGGTACTTGTTCTATTAGTCCATCTATACTGACCTCCATCAGGTTGCAAATTGAATATAATTTTTTTCTGCATCTAACCCAGCCAATAGTTTTGGCCTAATACCACAGTTTGGCCACTCAGCTCTGCTCGGTTCCCATCCATTGTTTTTTTGTGCAAACAACTCCAGAGTTGTGAATTAGTTAACCACCAAAATGAGTGGAAAAAGGCCTGCTGCTGGTGGAAAGGGGAATAGGCGTGTTGGGAAGGGGAAAAAAGGTTGTGTCCGTGGGGTAGGTGTTAAAGCAACAGTAACATCTGCAGAAGAAAGACCATCTTCCAGCCAAACTAAAATGTCTACTTCTTTTAGCGGACAATGTGATAAGATCCCTTTCTTACGGCCACGCCAATCGCTACAAATTCCAGATGAGGCACAAAAACAGCAGGTGCTTCAACGGATATCAAGTGCTCCTTTAAGTGGGCTCTCCTCCACATCAACTTCAACATCACAAATACTCCAGTCCTCAAAGGTGTCACCCCAATCTCACTTGCTTCCTCACAGCTCCCAAATCTCCAGCTGCCCGTCTGAGTATGAGGTAGAACAGATGGTTGAGTCTGCAGAGCTGTTTACTCATACTATAGCCTGGGAATCAGAGGTCGACTCCAGCGCTTCTGTGAATCCAGACGAGGAAATGATCTGCACTGATGCCCAGAATCTTTATGAGTCGGATCCAGGACCAGACGCAGAAGGTTCTGACCATAATGTAGACCCTCATTCCCAAACTGTAACTCCTGTTGGTGGAGACAATGAGGAAGACGATGATAAGACTCAAATACCTGATTGGAGCGACAACTTTAGTTTTTTGTCAGGGCAGGAACAGGTTGGCTCTGAGGACGACGGGTGTGATAACGCACAGGGTGATGATGATGAGGTTGGAGATCCCACTTACTGTCAACCCACAGTCAGCCAAGAGATGAGGTCAGCAGAGGAGGTGGAGGAAGATGCTAGTGACGACGAGGTCAGGTTGCGCCTTCCTGGACAGAGACGTAGTACTGGAAGCACGTCAACAACTGCATCCTCAAACACAACTCTGCCTCTCACCACAAGTCGTGGTGGCTCTTCAGGTCGCATGGGTGCTAAGCCTTGCATAGCCTGGGCATTTTTTCAGATCGATAAAGATGACCCAACTCGTGTTATCTGTAACATTTGTCAGCAAAAGCTAAGTAGAGGCCAAAAAATACATAGTTTGAGTACTTCATGCATGAACCGGCACATGGACATGAAGCATAAGTTGCAGTGGGAAGCTCAGTGTGCTACAATGCGGCCTAGCCGGCCGGGCCAACCACCGTCTGCCATATCTTGTGCATCCGCGGCCTCTTCATCCTCTGTGACTGGGGGGACAGCAGTCACACCTGTTTTGGGGCGCAGACCTGCCACCTCTTTACCCGCAACAGCCAGCGTGATTGGCAGGTCATCATTTTCTTTGGAGGTGGTAACACCAGCTGGTGTTGAGCGCTGTCCGACATCGATAGCACCACCTTTGGATCAAGGCAACCTAACATGTCCGCCTGCATCTTCCTCACAGACCGGCAGTTTGCCGGGGACACCCTTATCAACCCGTCTAAGCACAATAGCCAGCCCTCGGTCCCTCAGATGTGGACAAGTAAAAGACCATTTCCTCCTAGCCATGAGAAAGCTAAGAGGTTGAATTTCACCATCTGCAAGCTCTTGGCTACAGAAATGCTGCCTTTCCGCCTGGTGGACACAGAGGATTTTCGAGACCTTATGTCCGTCACAGTGCCCCAGTACCAGATGCCCAGTCGGCACTACTTCTCAAAGAAAGGTGTGCCTGCGCTCCACCAGCATGTCGCACACAACATCACCGCTTCTTTGGGAAACTCTGTGTGTGACAGGGTGCATTTCACCACAGACACTTGGACGAGTAGGCATGGACAGGGGCGTGACATGTCGCTGACTGGGCACTGGGTAACTATGGTGACAGCAGGATAAGGGGCTGCTGTCCAAGTCTTGCCGTCCCCACGAGTTGTGCGTCAATCCTCTTTATGTCAAAGTTCCTCCACTGCTTCTGCCTCCTCAACCTCCTCTCGGTCTTCCACCTGCACCCAAAGCCTGTCTGGTCATGCCACAAGCTTTCTAACTGTGCAGAAGGGATCCTGCACACCTCCTTACTATGCTGGCAGTAGGGCTCAACGTCATCAGGCGGTTTTTACATTGAAATGTCTGGGAAATGTGAGTCACACAGCTGAGGAGTTGTGGTCAGCTCTGGAGAACCAATTTCATGAATGGTTGTCTCCACTGGACCTGAAACCAGGGAAGGCCGTGTGCGACAATGCTGCAAACCTGGGTGCGGCCCTTCGCCGGGGCAATGTCACACACGTGCCTTGTATGGCTCACGTGTTGAACCTGGTTGTCCAGCAATTTTTAGCCCACTATCCCAGACTAGATGGCCTTCTGCAGAGGGCACGGTCGCTGTGTGCTCACTTCCGCCGTTCGCATCCCGCAGCTCAGCGACTTACATCTCTACAGAAGTCGTTGGGCCTGCCACTTCACCGGCTAAAATGCGATGTGCCTACCCGGTGGAATTCAACTCTGCACATGTTGCAGCGACTGTGGCAGCACCGACAAGCCCTGGTGCAATACGTTCTGACGTATAGCCTGGGCCAACGAGATCCAGAGGTGGGGCAAATCACGCTGGAGGAGTTGGCTCAGATCAGGGACCTATGCACCCTTCTGCACAGTTTTGAAATGGCGACGAAGATGTTTAGTGCTGACGATGCCATTATCAGCATGACTATTCCGGTGATTTACATGCTGGAGCACATGTTAAACAGAATTCGGAGTCAGGTGGTGGCACAAGAGGAGGTGGAGGAAGTAGAGGAGGAGGAGTTGTATGCGGAAGGGCTAACATCTGCAAGGTCCAGACGGTCGGCAGCACCAAGGCGGCAGGCATGTGAGGGTGGGGGAGATGGTTTTACTAGGGCGCATGGTAGCAGCCAAACTAGTGAGGAAGGTGCAGGAGCCCAGGAAGAAGTGGAGGACGAACTGATGGAAGACTCATCAGATGAGGGAGACCTTGATCACATTTCTGTTGTGCGAGGTTGGGGGGAGAGGACAGAGGAAGGAAGCATGATTGTTACCTCGCCACCAACACAACAGGGACTTGGTGCTCCTGGATGCGCAACACACATGAGTGCCTTCTTGCTGCACTACCTGCAACATGACCCTCGAATTGTGAGAATTAGAAATAATCCTGACTACTGGGTTGCCACACTGTTAGATCCCCGGTACAAAAGTAAATTTGCAGAAATTATTCCTGCCATAGAAAGGGATGCACGCATGCAGTAGTATCAGCAGAGACTGTTGCAGAATCTTACATGTGCTTTTCCACAAAATACCAGTGGTGCACGTAGTGAATCTCACAGTTCCAACTTGCCAACCGTGGGACCGTCAAGTGTTCAGCACTCAAACCGTAACAGAACCACAGTATCTGCTGGTAACATCAATTTTGCGGAATCATTTCACCACTTTTTTAGCCCATCCTTTGCAAGGCCACAGGAGACAAGAAGTCTGACACATAGTCAACGCCTAGAGACGATGGTACAGATGTATCTCCAAGTAAACATTGAAGCCATGACTGTGTCACTGGACCCTTGCTCTTTTTGGGCTTCCAATCTGGATAAATGGCCGGAGCTAGCCACTTACGCCTTGGAGATCTTGTCATGCCCCGCAGCCAGCGTTCTGTCTGAACGTGTGTTCAGCGCTGCTGGTGGTGTGCTGACAGATAAGCGCACGCAGCTCTCCACTGATAATGTAGACAGACTCACGTTCATAAAGATGAACAAATCATGGATCCGAAACGACTTTTCTACCCCTGTGTCATCCTGGGGAGAGTAAAAGCTTGATGATTGGTTAAAATCACCCTACCAACCGTTTTAAGCTTTCAAATTACTAATCATGTTTATCTGTATCTTGGCTGGAAAATAATTTGGGCTTTGTAGCAGTGTGCAGCACTGATTCTATTAGGCCATCTATAATAAGCTCCACCAGATTTAAAATTACTAATCATGTTTATCTGTATCTTGACTGGAAAATAATTTGGGCTTTGTAGCAGTGTGCAGCACTAATCCTATTAGGCCATCTATATTAAAGCTTCACCAGATTTAAAATTAGTAATAATTTTTAGCTGCATCTAGCCCGGAAAATAATTTTGGGGCTCCGAGATGCGCAAGACACATAAGTGCCTTCTTGCTGCACTACCTGCAGCATGACCCTCATATTGTCAGAATTCGAAGTAATCATGACTACTGGGTTGCCACACTCTTAGATCCCCCAAACTTTTCGATCAACCTTTTCATTTTAATAAAGACCAAAAAAATGGTCATTTTTGAAATTATAAGCATTAGCAGGTTGTTAGAAACTGAAATCAAACAGTTTTCAACTCAAAACTTTATTCTAGGTGATGTTACATTTTCACATAGGACCCCTTGTTCGAAAGGAGCTTCTGAACTCTCTCGTCCATTGAATTTGTCAGGTTTTGGATGGTTTCTGCTTCAATTGTTTTGCATGAGGACAGAATACCCTCCCAGAGCTGTTGCTTAGATGTGAACTGCCTCCCGCCATCATAGACACTCCTTTTAATGATGCTCCAAAGGTTCTGAATGGGGTAGAGGTCAGGGGAGCATGGGGGTCACACCATAAGTTTGTCCCCTTTTATGCCCATATCAGCCAGAGATGCAGATGTTTTATGTGCAGCATGAGATGGTGCATTATCATGCAAAAAAATGATCTTGCTGTGAAATACACGGTTCTTCTTCTTGAACCATGGCAGGAAGTGCTGTTTGAGAAAATCCACATACATTATGGAGTTCATCTTTAGCGCCTTCAGGGATCCTAAAGGGGCCGACAATCTCTCTCCCCATGATTCCAGCCCAAAACATTACTCCACCTCCTCCTTGTTGGCGCTGTAGCCGTGTTTGCGTGGGGTGTCCATCAACCAGCCATCCTCCACTCCATCCATCTGGACCATCGAGCGCTGCACGGCACTCATCCGTGAACAAAACAGTTTTGAAATCAGTCTTCATGTAATGTTTGGCCCACTGGAGCCGTTTCTGCTTGTGTGAAGTGGATAGAGGAGGTCGACAGGATGGCGTATGCACAGCTG
The DNA here is from genome assembly GCF_046119375.1 of Phyllobates terribilis. Lineage (NCBI taxonomy): Eukaryota > Metazoa > Chordata > Amphibia > Anura > Dendrobatidae > Phyllobates > Phyllobates terribilis. The sequence goes on from NW_027362761.1 coordinate 110,623,548, forward strand.
CAAACCTCTGAAGGACCCTGCATCTTGTTGTTCGGGGGACGTTGGAGGCACCAGCAGCTTCAAAAACTTGTCTGCTGCTATGACAAGGCTTTTTTGCCGCTGCTCTTTCAACCTGACGTAATTGCCTGTAGGAAAGAGTCCTCAATTTGCCCTTATCAGCACGCACACGTGTGTACTGTGAATCAGCTACATACTTCTTGATTGCCAAGACACTTCATCCTGATCATCGCACAATGTTGATTGTAGTCATGCCTTGACCTAAACACTCCACAATTTGTTGCTTCTCAGCAGCCGACACATCCTTTTTCTTTCCCATTTTGGCAGAAAATGTAGGCTGCTTAATAATGTGAGACAGCCTTCTTAAGTAGTCTTGCCTTTCATTGGACACACCTGCCAAACTAATTAGCACAGGTGTCTGCAATTGCTTACAGTGATATAAAGAGCCCTGACACACATCACCATCAATGAGTTTAACTGACAAACAAACAAATTCTTCCCTTATCACTCCTAAACACTTTTTGCATAATAATTTGGAACACAGTGTACATGTGCTTTTCCACAAAACACCAGTGGTTCACGTAGTGAATCTTACAGTTCTAACTTGCCAACCGTGGTCTGTATGGAGTTGTTCAATAAAGGGCCCAAAATTAAGATAACATAGATGGGAGAGGTCTCTATGAATAGGAATTCCTAAGTATTTGATACCCTGTGAGGGCCAGGCAAAGGGAAAGTTGGACTGGATGGAATCCTATATGGATTTGGGGAGGGAGACATCGAGGGCCTCAGACTTCGCTGCATTGATTTTAAAATTTGACCATGTAACAAAGTGATCTATTTCAGCCATAACAGCATGGATGGATATATGTGATTGAGTGATATATACTAGGACATCATCAGCAAATAGAGAGCACTTGTACTCGGTGCCTCCCACCTCAATCCACCTAATATTGGGGTTATGGCGAATTGATGAGAGCAGGTGCTCCCTCACTAGGATGTATAAGAGAGGGGACAGAGAACATCCCTGCCTTGTCCCATTGGTGATTGTGAAAGGTGATGAAAATGTTCTGACGCGCCCCCTGGGCCTTGGGACACCCGGAGCCGGACCCTTTTTGGTGGATGCTGGTGGTTGTAGTCTCCGTGGCGGCGACCCGGTTCCGTGGCTCAGGGCGGTCAAACCAGTGGCGGAACTATTTATGTGGTTTTGATGTTTAAATGTCCGACTACGCCACCCGTGGATTGCGGTCAGAGTGAACCGCCGCTCCAGGGCAGACCGCTGAGGCTGGTGTTGTGGGTGCAGCAGAGCATAACTCCCCACGGGAGGAGTATAGCCTCAGGGCAGTGTATGCGGAGGATGGGGGTGATGGTGCAGGGCAGCAGCAGTAACGACACGGAGTCAGTGATGCAGTCCAGGGCCTTTACTCACAGTTCTTATTATCCAGACCACGTCTGCAGGTAACGGCTGCCCACGTCGTACTGTGCTCACCAGGTGAGGAGCTCAGACAACTCCCAGATAACTTTGGAGCACTTCACAGTACCCCCTTTGTGTGTCCTTTGTCTGGCCTTTCTTACCAACCCTTCTGTCCGGCTGCCTCGGGCCTCCTCTTGGTAAACTTGGCGCCAGTTTCCCTGACCCTATGTGGTGCCTTCCTAGCGGGTGTAGCGAGGGGCTGCGCCACATAAAATGTCACAGCCTCCTGTGTCTAGCTGAGGGTCGTTTCCTGCCTCCACTAGTTTCGGGGACCGGTCTCTCCCTTTGGCCTGACCCCTCCACGCAGGTGGATTCGGGCGTGCCGTGGCGACTCGCCCGTCCGCACCCCTGGGATCCCTTCGTTCCTCATTCCTGGAGCCTTCTCCGCTCCTCTTCCTTCCTTCTCCCTCTTCCAGGCCTGGGCCTCTGTTACTAGGCCCGCCTCCGGAGCAGAGCTCATGCAGAGCCCCTGCTCCCTGCCACTTCTGCTCAGACTTCTCTGCACTGAACTAAGATGGTGCCCACCTTTTATACTCCCTTCTCAATGCACCCAGGAACTGCTTCCTCCCTGCTCCTGCACTACAGGGTTCCCCTTCCTCAGTGTTCCCTCCCCCCATTCCAGCCAGGGACAGGGACTGTCGTGCCCATCTCAGGGGCATATTGGTCGCCCTGCCCCACGGCAATGTGGTGTAATGCATGCAGGTGTCAGGTCCTGATCCACACTACATCCTTACCTGAGAGTGAGATATCACACCTCTGTGTGAGGTGCAATACCTCTGTAGCAACCGAGCCCTCAGGGTGCTACAGTTCCATTTATCTTCAGCCTAGGTGACGTATTGCGATACAGGGCCGTGATTTTAGCTATAAAAGGGTCCCCTAGACCCCTACCCCAAGCTTTTTAAGAGAATCATATATGGCGTGCCAGGAGACTCTATGGAATGCTTTCTCAGCATCCAACGAGAGTATCTAATTACAAATTTTTAACTGCATCTAGCCCAGGAAATACTTTGTGCCTAGTAGCAGTGTCTGCTAGTCAGCGGATTATCCCGGCTGTTAAGCAAGCTACACCACCTGTAGTTTGGACACTTAATTTTTTCAAAGGAAATGCTCCGGGACCACGGGATACTCAGTGAAGAGCATCAGGAGGCGCCCCAAGGCATAGGGGTTGGGACTGGCAGTAGGATGCCTTGCGGTGGACAGCCGAGCTCGATCCTTATAAAAGCTTTTTAACTGCAGCAGCTTTAGTGGACGCTACTGGAGCTGGAATTACGCGGCTGCTGGCATGAGACTTGCCCTCCAATAGATCCTTGTAAATGGATTTAAAGTGTATTCATTCAAATTAGAGAGACAATTTAAATTAAAAAGCTTAGAGCTGCCTCCACCACAGGGGGGCTCGCTCGACCCACCAGCGGACAGGCACCAGTATTGGGAGAGGGGGGCTGGCCGTCAGGGTTCACCGCGGCTCTGGCACAAACCCGGCGACGCGGAGGTGGCACGGGCAGGAGCGGACTGAACTTGTCGGCTTCTCACTTTTTGGATTTTAGAAGGGCATGACATGCCTATATCTGTGTCTCCCCCTCCTTTTACTCCTCCACCTCTTTTCTTTTCGCATGACTATATGTACTTGTCACTTTTCCATGTGTTAGTTGTGTCTTCTGAGCAGTTTGTCAGCTTTTGGACACCTTTGAAGGTGTTTTCTATGTGTTTCTATGTGTTTTTGTTTGCCTGCCATTGGTTTTAACGGTGTTCGAAGGTGTTCGACGAACAGTTCGACGAACAGTTCGGCGAACACACGGGTGTTCGACGAACCGAACCGAACTCGAACACTACGGGGGTGGCTCAACACTAGTCCAGAGTAACTTTGCTGCTTCATTATAAGTGAATGGATCCCTCTGAGGTTTTATCTGAATCATGTCACTCTGAGATTAAGATGGAAACCCCAAAGTAAGTGCTCAGCATAAACTGCAGGATAAATGTGATCCAAAATGTTCCAAACAAAAAGTCATGTACACACTTCTCAACACGTGAAGTGGGGTGCGCCTGCAAGAGTTAATTTATCTCCTCTCACTCAATCCAGCTCTCAACCTCCGTTTTAGGCTATAAAGTGAGCATCACACCTCAACACATTCAGCACATCTTGATTTTTTAACGCTGCTGCTGCCACCACTCATCAAACATACAGGGGTTTGTCTCTAAAATATTACTGTCAGACAATCAAAGGTCACACAATCTCTGAAAGCCAATGGATTCTTTAGAGCATACAAGAATCAAACTTATTAAAGATTTTAAGCTTTAATATAAAAGTATACAGTGCTTACAATAAAATATATAAAAAGATAAAAATAAAACGACAGACAAATATACGAAACAGTTATAAAATAAAAAGGGAGAAATAACAGAAATACCTAAACGTTTCCGTCTACAGTTATCTTCAGTTTCCTTGAGGGAAGGAGAAATGAATTATCGATCACACCAGCATACGCAGCCCTCACATGTGAACAACTTCTTATTGTGCCACCCTGCTTTTTATAGTCCTGACCATAGACTCATATTTTCAGGATAACCCGGATTGGCCCATTTATAAGTTTATGTTTGTGAATGGACAATGGACTAAGTTGTGGCATTTCAAATATCCTGTGTCTCCCCCCCCTCTCTATACAGTCAATATTCTGCCCAGTTACAAACCATCTGCTAGCTCCTTCGAAGCTCAGGATCCAGGAAACAAGTTTGACACCTCTCAGTATTCACCCAGGAGTCCCCCCCTGTGGTTCTGAGCTCCTGCAATAAGAGTAGACAGAAGTTATATTCTTTGTGTAGAGACAATCATTTGGATGCAGCCTTAACTAGTTATTTTACTGACATTATAGTTTCCCTTACAATTACTGTATATATTTCCTTCACACCTCCCCCCTTTTGAACGTGCTTGGGAGTTTGACTTACTCATCAGCTACCTAGCACATATCCACTTCTGGCCCCCCCTTGGTAAGATAAACCATCAGCATTGCCATGATCAATTCCTTTCTTATGTTGAATTGTAAAATCATATTGCTGCAAGATCAGGCTCCATCTGAACACTTTCCCATTATCCCCTACCACTCTGTTGAGCCAGAGTCTGTGATCACGGTGAAGTTGCACCCATAGAGGTATGGCTATAGTTTTTGCAGAGCCCACACAATGACTAAACACTCCTTTTCAATTGTGGCATAAGCAATCTCTTTGGGCAGGAGTTTCCTGCTCAGGTAGAGAATTGAGTGCTCTTCACCTTGCTGGTTCACCTGGCTGAGAACTGCACATAGCCCATAAGTGCTGGCATCAGTCTGCACCACAAAACTGCGAATGAAATCTGGGGCCTGAAGAACGGGTGAACTAGCCAATGCTTATTTTAGGGCACCAAGGGATTCCTCACATTGAGAAGTCCAGGAAATAATTTGGTGAAGCTTCTTCTTTGTCAGGTCATGTAACGGCTTAACCAGATAACTGTAGCTTGGCACAAACTTCCTATAATAGCTGGCCATACCCAGAAAGTACATTACCTGCTTCTTGGTTTGTGGGGTAGGACGGGCTGTGATGGTTTCTATCTTGTGGAAGATGGTAGGGGCATTTTTCATACCAAATGGCATCACCAATAACTCAAACAGACCAAATAGTGTTAAAAAAGGCAGACCTCTCTTGTGCCTCTTTTGTCATGGGTATCTGCCAAAATCCCCTATTTAAGTCCATAATGGTCAGGTAAGACGCACTAGCCAGCTGTTCTAACAGCTCCTCTATCCTCAGCATGTGGTAGGCATCAAATGTTGTAAGTATATTTAATTTCCTGTAATCTATGCAAAACTGGGTGGTATGGTCTTTTTTCAGGACAAAAACTACAGGTGAGGCCCAGGCACGCTGGGATTTTTGTATTACACCAAGGCCCAGCATCTCCTCTATCTGTCCCTTCATGTTTATTTTCACCTCCGCTGATATCTGATATGCCGATTGCCTTTCAGGGGAATGAGTACCAGTGTCTACATGGTGACTTGCTAAATGAGTCCTCCCAGGCTTCCCTGTGAAGACTTCTATGGATTCCCTGAGCACCCCAAGTAGCTCTGACTTCTGATTGTGCGATAGCTCAGAGTTAATCTTTGCCGACTCCATTGACTCCATACACTGAGTCCCAGCCCCCAAGTCTAGCAGAAGGTCACCCTCCCCCTCCTCAGGCATGCTGCAGACTGGTAAGACACAAGCCTCTCTGTCGTGATGGGCTTTCAACATATTCATGTGAGAAATTTTCTGATGCTCTGTTCATCCAAGGTCACAATATAGTTAACATCATTTAAACGCTTATATACAGTCCCTTCCATGCGGCCTGTAATTTGTTCTGCAACATAGGAACCAACACCTAAACCTTCTGGCCCTACTAATAGGCCCTCAGTCTGGCATTACGGTCATACCAGACCTTCTGGTTCATTTGGGCCTTGATCACATTCTCATGAGCCAGGTTGCTCAGTTTCTGCATTCTCTCCCAGAGTTTCAGTACATATTCCACCACAGAGACTCCTGGAGTTTTAGGGTCACCCTCCCAGCAGTCCTTAATTAAATCAATAGGCCCCCTGAGCCTTCTCCCATAAACAATTTCAAAAGTGGAGAATCCTGTAGAGACCTGAGGTACCTCTTGGTATGCAAACAAGAGATGAGGGAGGTAATATTCCCAGTCTCTCCCTTCAGTCTCTACCAGCATCTTGAGCATTTGTTTTAGAGCTCCATTAAAACATTCACATAACCCATTGGTCTGAGGATGATTGGGGCTGGCTACAAGATACTGTACTTGTATTTTCTTGCAGAAACTTTCCATCAGATTAGACATGAATTGGGTGCCCCAATCAGTTAACATCTCCATGGGGAATCTCACACGAGAAAACACAGTCAGTAGTGCATCGGTCACTTTATCGGCTCGTATGGAGGACAGTACCACTGCTTCTGGATATCGCGTAGCACAGTTGACAACTGTGAGAATGAAGCGTTTGCCAGAGCGGCTAGCCATTGCAAGAGGCCCTATTATATCTGCAGCCACTTGTTGGAAAGGCTCATCAATCACTGGTAGTGGTATCAATGGGGCTTTTTGGATGTTCCCAGTCTTTCCAACTTTTTGACAATTTGTGGAAGGTCGACAGTAATTGGCTATGTCCGTCCCCATATTAGGCCAATAAAAGTTATGTGTCAAATGGACTTCAGTCTTTTGTACTCCAAGGTGCCAAACGAGAGGGATTTCATGAGCAATTCTTAATAACTGTTCCCGGAATGGATAGGGGACAACCAGATGCTTCTCACAGTCCCAGTGCTCTGTTGTGCCATGGTGGAGGGACTGTTTATACAGCCTTCCCTGGTCCCAGTATTTTTCTGCCTTGTCAAACCCAGCAGGGGGTTGGTCTGCAAGGCATCTGAGCTTCTCCAGACTGGCATCTGTTAGCAGGGCTTTCTGGAAGCTCTGACTACCATTCTGTAGGGCCGGGCCTAGCGGGAATGCCAGACCCTGGTTAGATGTTGAGTCTGCTACTGGGGACCTCAGAAGGTCTGCCATGTGGGGAGGCTCCTGGGCCATAGTAGGGCCCTCCTGCTCGGGCAGTTTTTTCTTTATAATCCTTGGGGTTGAGTCTGAGCAGCAGCCTGGCAACAAGTCACAGCTGCCACATAAGTACGTTCCTGCACATCTGTACGTTTTCCTGCATCACACAGGCTCTCAGGTGGGTCAGTGGCTTTCACCTTCTCCGTGACATCCATTTGCAAGGCAGGGACATAGTGGGATACCATCCTGCCCAGATCCATGCCTAGCAACACATTTGTATTGGTAGTGTCTGATACACCCACTTCCCTAAATTCTTTCCCTGCTCTCCAGTCCAGATACACACAGGCTATGGGCACGCTAGGGCTGACCCCCACAACTCCAGTTATAGACTCAATCCACAAAAAAAGCAAGTCCCCACTCAGGTCCATCATCTGTTAATGGAAATATAGGAGGCTTCCATGTCACTCGTAGTACAAAGGTTCTGGAAAATTAAAATGACTCCATACCCCCCCCCAAAAGAAATCCAGCAAATTCAGTGCTCCCAAATCCAAATGCCCCCCTCCGCTATGAGCCCCAGTGTGCCTAAACCATATTTAGCATCCACATATTTGGTATTTCTGTAGTAATGAGAGCCCGCCTAATTTACCGGTGCATGTCTCCAGAAGCACAAGCTTGGCATAACGTTCTGAGCACTACAATGGCAATTTGCCATTTTCACTCAGCAGTATCCACTGCTACTTGTTTCTGGAAAACACCCATGGAGTCAAAATCGTCACTACACCTGTAGATAAATTCCCAAAGGGGTATAATTAAAAAAACGGGGTCACTTGAGGGGGGATTCTGCTCTTCTAGCACTTATGGGCTCTGCATATGGATTTTGCAAACTATTCTAGGAAAATCTGCTCTCCAGGAGGCAAATAGCGCTCCGTCCCTCCCGAGTGTAATCGTATGGCTAAGCAGTACTGTACAGCCCCATATAGGGGATTTCTACATTTAGCAGAAATTGTGTGACAATTTCTGGTGCCATTTTTACCCATTTCCCAGTGTGAAAATGTAAAATCTGGGGCTAAAACTAAATTTTGTTGGTAAAAATGTAATAATTTTTCTTCACTGCTCAATAGTATAAAATGATGTGACACACCTGTGGTGTCAATATGATCATTTCACCTCTAGATGAATTCATTGAGAGGTGTAGTTTGTAAAATGGGGTAACTTATGGGGGTTCTGCTATTCTGGCACCTTAGGCACTCTGCCAATGTGACATGGCACCCTAAAAAAAGTCCAGCAAAATCTGAACTCCAATATGGTGCTTCTTCCCTTCTGAGCTTTGCACTGTGCCTCAAAAGTCATTTTTGACCACATACAGGGTATCAACGTACTCAGGAGAAATTGCACAACAAATTTTGGGTTTTATTTTCTCCTCCTATCTTGTGAAAATAAAAAAATTGGGACTAAAACAATATTTTTGGTGAAAAATATATATTTTTTCATTTTCACAAATCAACGTTGTAAAATTCTGTGAACCACCTGTTGGTTCAAGGTGATGTGATTCCTTAAAAAAATGGTTTTGTAAATTTTGTTGTAAAAATGAGAAATCGCTGGTCAACTTTTAACTCTTTTAGCTTCCTAACAAAAAAAATATGTTTAAAAAATTGTGCTGATGTAAAGTAGAGATGTGGTTATTACCACATAAAGTGACAGTGGTCAGAATTGTAAAATTTGGCCTGGTCATAAAGGTGAAAACAGGTTAATGTAAGGTGTCAACTTTTGTTGAATTTCAATTAGGGTCAGACTTTGCAGGGTGTTTGCAGTATTTATAAGAGCTGTAGACACAAATGGCAAAAGATTATTTAAACAAGATTCAGAGTTGTCTTTTACTGCATAAATTACAGTATATTAATGTTAAGTTAGTTTTGTGGGAACATGTACGTGCAAAATTAGTCTTTGAATAAAAGAGTTTATGCCAATTTAAACTTTTAATACTGCATTGACTAAGAACTAGTTTTGCATTTCTATTTTAATTTTACGCTAAAATTGTGTAATGATTTTTGCCAGTACAAGACATGATTTTATAGTTCATTGCAGTAGAATATAATTAAGATAAGAACTGGTCTAAACCTGATTGCGGAAACTGTTTCTCAATCTTCTTACAGCAATTGTTTCCATTTAGAAATTTCCACAAAACTGTTTCATAAATTATGTAAAGAAAAAGCTTTTTAAATTGTGTAATGTACTGTTATTTACATCTTGAAATGATTATAAGACCTGTATGTCAACATAAAGAGAAATCAATTTGTGGGGAAAACAGGAAACCTTACCTCAATGGATCCCCCTTTTTCTCAATATCCTTGGTTAATTGGTGAAGCTGAACTCTTAGATGCATCACATGATGCATTTGCAATGTTTTTCAGAAAACATTGTGTTCTAGCGCGTTATGTGAAAGAAAACACATCGTAAACACAGCTTACACATTACACGTTTAACAGTGATAACTTTACCATTTTTAAATTTCTTTACATGATTAGTTTTGCAGAAATTTCTAAAGAAAACAATTGCTGTAAGGAAAGTTTATTATTTCTCATGACTGTAGGTGTGGGCCTTGCCTTACACTCTGTTACTATATGTTATAATTGCTTGCTCTACGAGTCTTAATATTCTGGAAAATATAATTCTGTGCTGAGAACTTAAGGGGTCGTCCCACGAACATAGTGAATTTTAATTAAAACATCTTGTAATAATCAGTTCTACAATTGGATGTGTTAAATTAAATGTTTCATCTGTGCAATCACAATTTTCCACAATTGTGAAAATTATTAATATTCCAAGAGCTATTATTAAAATGTTATTTTTTTCGTGGGGAAAACCCCTTTAAACTCATTTATCGCCATGTGATACAATAATAATAATAATTTTTATTTTTATAGCGCCAACATATTCCGCAGGACTTAACAAATTTTAGTGGGGACTTATACAAACAATACAGAATACAGAATAAACATATCTCATATCGAAAGGAGTGAGGGCCCTGCTCGCAAGCTTACAGTCTCACCTTGCTATAAATTACATACTTTTTCAATCCCATTTGTTAGTTGACTTATATTAGACCATCAAGTTGCACCTAAGTAACGCCAGATTTCTGCTGCAACAGTATGAGCCTATGTGTGGCAACATAATAGATAAAAAAAATGATATAGCAGTAAAATGCAATGATGATTATTAATTTGTTGCATTGATTTCCATGTCATTATATACCTACAGTATTGTGCAAAAGTTATAGGCAGATGTGAAAAATGCTGCAGAATAAGAATGCTTTCAAAAATAGAAGTGTCAATAGTTTATTTTTTATCAATTAACAAATTGCAAAATGAGAGAAATAGAGAAATCTAAATCACGTCAGGATTTTATGTGACCACGTTTTGCTTTCAAAGCAGCATCAAAACTTAAATTCTTCTAGGAGACCTAACTACTGATCTTCTGTAGATGGATACTTGCGCAAATCCTTCTGCCTCTTCAGACAGAGTCAATGATGTTGAGATCAGGGCTCTGTGAGAGAAATATCATCACTTCCAGGACTTTATGCTGAAGATAGTTCTTTATGATATTGGATATATGCTTGGAGTCATTATCCTGCTGCAGAATAAATTTGGAGCCAATCAGACTCCTTTATCATAGAAAAGTATCTGCCTGTATGTTTTAGTATTGAAGACATCATTAATCCATTAATCTTGATCAAATTCCTAACTCAATTTCCTGAAATGCTGCCCCAAACTACCAAGGAGCCTCCACTATGCATCACTGTTGCTTGCAGACACTCATTATTGTACTGCTCTTTGCTAACATTATTTATTTATTATGCGATGCTTATTTAGCGCCATCATATTCCGCAGCGCTTTATAGATATTCACATCACTTTTCCAAGTGGGGCTCATACAATCTAAATCCTCTATAAGTATGGCGTATGGCTTTGGAGGAAACCGGAGTACTCGGGGAAAACCAACAGAAACACAGGGAGTACAAACTATTTGCAGATGTTGTCCTTGGTGGTATTTGAACCCAGGACCCCAGCACTGCAAAGCAACAGTGCTAACCACTGAGCCACCGTGCTGCCCAAACTGCCTTTTCATTCAGCCAAATATTTAAATTTTTTACTTACTAGTCCAGAGCAGCTTCTGCCATTTGTCTGCACCCCAGTTCCTATGTTTTTGTGCATAGTTCAGTCACTTGGCCCTGTTTCATGTCGATAGTATGATTTTTACCACAGTTCTTCCATATGACCACTTTAAGGCTATGTGCGCACGATCAGGATTTGAAACAGAAATTTCCTGAGTGTTTCTGGATCTCCTTGGCAGGAAAAACAATGCTGAAAAACCACGTGATTTTGAAGTGCTTTTGATTCGTTTTTTGATGCGGTTTTAGAAGCATTTTTTGAAGCGTTTTTGTACATCAATGAATGCTTTTTGGAGCCAAATAAAGTTATTTGGTGGCACATTGCTTAAACCCTTGGATTACCATCAGAACTGGGATGAGTATATTGGTTAATTTAAATGATTAAAGAATGTGTCTGTTGTATTTCAAATAAAGTGTTCGTTCTGTGTCTGTGTGTTTATTTAACTCTTTACTTTACTTTAATTAGGTTTGGTCATGAAAAGGTCTGATTGACACCTTGTCATAACCAAACAAAAGAGCTAGGTGTCAGCTAGTCCCATACACCCAATCTTCATTAGCATTTACATTCATGTAATTTATGCGGCAGCTATGAGCTGCTATTTTTAGCCTAGGAAGGTGCCATTTGCAAACATGGTTCCTGGCTATAATGAACAGCTCACAGCTGTTTCGTTAGCCGCTATGTCCCCCCGATCAGCACTCAGCAGCGCTTTGGATGCAGCATATTTTTGCTGCTTTCAAAACGTGGTGTTCTAATCCGCACTTTTGTTGTCAATACATGTGAATCCACCGCATATAATGACACTCCAATCGGTCAAAATCTGCAGCAGAGACTAGTGTGTCTGCTACAGAATTTGACATGCTGTGGGTGAGTTTGGGTTCGTGGCCACGATCAGGAGCCGCTGCAGGTTTGATGTTGCATGTTTATAAAGCGTCAAATCCGCAGTGTCCAGATGTTACAGTATAGTGGATGGGATCTCTAAAAATCCCATGTACACTGCATCAGAGGCTGCGAATCACCTGTAGACACTGACATGCAGCGTTCCTTTCAGGACCGCAGCATGTCAAATTCTCTTGCGGAGTCGCTAGTATCCGCAACAGAAATTTGACCACTAGAATGTATTGAATGCAGTAAATCCGCATGGTTCAGTAAACACACGTTTTGGACGCTGCAAAAAATATGCATCCAAAGCACTGCTACGTCCGGATCATGAGCACAGAGCCTAAAATTAAAAAAAAAAATGGCATGGGCTCACGTGTAATTTTTATAACCAGCAGAGGGAAAGCCGACTGCTGGGTGCTGATATTAGTAGCCGGGAAAGGGGCTATTAGCCAACAATTTTCCCTGGCTATTAATATCATCCCACAGCTGTTTGTTCAGCCTTTACTGGCTAGATTACAGTGGGACCCCAGAAAAAAATTGATGTAGGGTCCCCTTATAAAATCTAACCAGAAAAGGCTAAACAGACAGCTGCGGGCTGATATTAATAGCCAGGAAAGGGTCCATGAATACTAGCCCCCTCCACGGCTAATGATATCACCCCTCAACAGTCCTAGAAAGGGTGCATCCATAAGATACGCCAAATCTGGCGCTTAGCCTCCGCTCTTCCCACTGCCCTGTAGTGGTGGCGAGTGGGGTAATGGAGTTGGGGTTAGTAATGGAGGGCGTCTATAAAGTGCCCCATTACTAACCGCATAGTAAAATCGTCGCCGCTTTTTCAATAAAAGACATGGGCAGAATAACGTATTTTAATGAAATAAAAAACACACGGTTCTACAATTTTTTTTATTACCCTCTGTCTGTGAAGCCATCGATCTACTGAAAAAAATGTAAAATAACAAACAACCAAATCCCTCACCTGTCCGCCGTCAATGGCGCAGTCCATGTACTGCCAACGATTGTCCCTCGGTGATCTGGGTCACTTCTACAGCAGTGACATCAACAATCACTGATGTCACTGCTGTAGAAGACAGCACTATATACTGACAGGGGTGTAAAATCACCCCTGTCAGTATACATTGCTGTGCAGGAGGTCACTGGGGTTCATCAGCTGAAGATCAGCTGATCAGTCCCGGTAAACTTACCACCATGGGAATGTTCTTGAGAATGTTCCCATGGTGAGGTCACGTGACCGATCAGCTGATCACTCACGTGACTGCAGGTCTTGGCAGCTCAGTACACTGCTGGGAGCTAAACCACTGCCGGGAGCATCAGATCGCCGACGGGGACCAGGAGGACACCGGGGAGGGGGGCGCCGGACAGGTGAGTATAAGTTGTTTTTTATTTTTAATTGAATTTTTTTTTTAACTGTGGGCACGCGGGCTGGGCAGAGCAGACTACTTCTCCCCCCAGCCACGCCTCTCTTGCTGTTATCAGCGGGAGCAGCGGTCAGATGAGAGGAGTAGTTGTCCTCCTCTCCCGACCCGGGTACCTCCCGCACCGTGTTTCCGGCGCGAGTTCGCGCCCATTGGCTTTAATTGAAACGCAGCAAATCCACAGGTATAATATTATCGCGGAAAAACCGCCACGAAAACACATCAAAATCGGTTTGTGTGCACATAGCCTTAGCCAGACTTCTTCAAACAGTAGATGGGTTTAGCTCATCAAGAGAATGCCAAGAGTGTGCAAAGCAGTCATCAAAGCAAAAGGTGGCTACTTTGAAGAACCTAGAATATAAGTCATATTTTCAGTTGTTTCACACTTTTTTGTTAAGCATATAATTCCACATGTGTTAATTCATAGTTTTGATGCCTTCAGTGTGAATGTACAATTTTCATAGTCATGAAAATACAGAAAAATCTTAAAATGAGGTGTGTCCAAACTTTTGGTCTGTACTGTACACTGTGTTCCAAATTATTATGCAAAAAGTGTTTAGGAGTGATAAGGTAAGAATTTTTTTGTTTGTCAGTTAGACTCATTGATGGTGATATATGTCAGGGCTCTTTATATCACTGTAAGCAATTGCATACACCTGTGCTAATTAGTTTGGCAGGTGTGTCCAATGAAAGGCAAGACTACTTAAGAAGGCTGTCCCACATTATTAAGCAGCCTACATTTTCTAGCAAAATGGGAAAGAAAAAGGATGTGTCGGCTGCTGAGAAGCAACAAATTGTGGAGTGTTTAGGGAAAGCATGACTACAATCAACATTGCCAAGACACTTCATCCTGATCATCGCACAATCAAGAAGTATGTAGCTGATTCACAGTACACACGTGTGCGTGCTGATAAGGGGAAATTGAGGACTCTTTCCTACAGGCAATTACGTCAGGTTAAAAGAGCAGCGGCAAAAAAGCCTTGTCATAGCAGCAGACAAGTTTTTGAAGCTGCTGGTGCCTCCAATGTCCCCCGAACAACAAGATGCAGGGTCCTTCAGAGGTTTGCAGCTGTGCGTAAGCCATCCTGTCGACCTCCTCTATCCACTGCACACAAGCAGAAATGGCTCCAGTGGGCCAAACAATACATGAAGACTGACTTCAAAACTGTTTTGTTCACCGATGAGTGCCGTGCAACGCTCGATGGTCCAAATGGATGGAGTGGAGGATGGCTGGTTGATGGACACCCCATGCAAACACGGCTACGGCGCCAACAAGGAGGAGGTGGAGTAATGTTTTGGGCTGGAATCATGGGGAGAGAGATTGTTGGCCCCTTTAGGATCCATGAACTCCATAATGTATGTTGAGTTTCTCAAACAGCACTTCTTGCCATGGTTCAAGAAGAAGAACCGTGCATTCCGCAGCAAGATCATTTTCATGCATGATAATGCACCGTCTCATGCTGCACATAACACATCTGCATCTCTGGCTGCTATGGGCATAAAAGGGGACAAACTTATGGTGTGGCCCCCATGCTCCCCTGACCTCAACCCCATTGAGAACCTCTGGAGCATCATCAAAAGGAGTGTCTATGATGGCTGGAGGCAGTTCACATCTAAGCAACAGCTCTGGGAGGGTATTCTGTCCTCATGCAAAACAATTGAAGCAGAAACCATCCAAAACCTGACAAATTTAATGGACGAGAGAGTTCAGAAGCTCCTTTCGAACAAGGGGTCCTATGTGCAAATGTAACATCACCTAGAATAAAGTTGAAAACTGTTTGATTTCAGTTTGTAATAACCTGCTAATGCTTATAATTTCAAAAATTACCATTTTTTTGTTCTTTATTAAAAAGAAAAGGTTGAAAACTCTGCTGTGCATAATAATTTGGAACATGCATTTTGAGTGCAGTTTGGGTGTTTTATTTTTTAAAAAATATACTGTTATCATAGGCAGTTTGTACAAAAACCTTTCAATTGTACTGTAATAGTTATTTGACTGGAAAATTACAATGACTGCAATTCGTATAGGTAATTTGGGAAAATCTGAGAAAATATTATTTGCATAATAATTTGGAACACAGTGTATATGTACATATATATGTAAATATATATGTACAGTGGTGGCCAAAAGTATTGGCACCCCTGCAATTCTGTCAGATAATACTCAGTTTCTTCCTGAAAATGATTGCAATCACAAATTCTTTGGTATTATTATCTTCATTTAATTTGTCTTCAATGGAAAAACACAAAAAGAATTGTCCTAAAGCCAAATTGGATACAATTCCATACCAAACCTAAAAAAGGGGGTGGACAAAAGTATTGGCACTGTTTGAAAAATCATGTGATGCTTCTCTAATTCGTGTAATTAACAGCATCTGTAACTTACCTGTGGCACCTAACAGGTGTTGGCAATAACTAAATCACACTTGCAGCCAGTTAACATGGATTAAAGTTGACTCAACCTCTGTCCTGTGTCCTTGTGTGTACCACATTGAGCATGGAGAAAAGAAAGAAGACCAAAGAACCGTCTGAGGACTTGAGAAACTAAATTGTGAGGAAGCATGAGCAATCTCAAGGCTACAAGTCCATCTCCAGAGACCTGAATGTTCCTGTGTCTTCTGTGCGCAGTGTCATCAAGATGTTTAAAGCCCATGGAACTGTGGCTAACCTCCCTAGATGTGGACGGAAAAGATAAATTGACGAGAGATTTCAACGCAAGATTGTGCGGATGGTGGATAAAGAACCTCGACTAACATCCAAACAAGTTCAAGCTGCCCTGCAGTCCGAGGGTACAACAGTGTCAACCCATACTATCCGTCGGAGTCTGAATGAAAAGGGACTGTATGGTAGGATACCCAGGAAGACCCCACTTCTTACCCCGAGACATAAAAAAGGCAGGCTGGAGTTTGCCAAAACTTACCTGAGAAAGCCTAAAACGTTTTGGAAGAATGTTCTCTGGTCAGATGAGACAAAAGTAGAGCTTTTTGGGAAAAAGCATCAACATAGAGTGTACAGGAAAAAAAAAGAGGCATTCTAAGAAAAGAACTCGGTCCCTACAGTCAAACATGGCGGAGGTTCCCTGATGTTTTGGGGTTGCTTTGCTGCCTCTGGCACTGGACTAATTAACCGTGTGCATGGCATTATGAAGTCTGAAGACTACCAACAAATTTTGCAGCATAATGTAGGGCCCAGGGTGAGAAAGCTGGGTCTCGCTCAGATGTCATGGGTCTTCCAGCAGGACTATGACCCAAAACACACTTTCAAAAGCACTATAAAATGGTTTGAGAGAAAGCACTGGAGACTTCTAAGGTGGCCAGCAATGAGTCCAGACTTGAATCCCATAGAACACCTGTGGAGAGATCTCAAAATGGCAGTTTGGAGAAGGCACCCTTCAAATATCAGGGACCTGGAGCAGTTTGCCAAAGAAGAATGGTCTACAATTCCAGCAGAGCATTGTAAGAAACTCATTAATGGTTAGCGGAAGCGGTTGTTCGCAGTTATTTTGGCTAAAGGTTGTGCAACCAAGTATTAGGCTGAGGGTGCCAATACTTTTGTCTGGCCCATTTTTGGAGTTTTGTGTGAAATGATCAATGATTTGATTTTTGCTTCATTCTCTTTTGTGTTTTTTCCTTGCAAGCAAATTAAATGAAGATAATAATACCAAAGAATTTGTGATTGCAATCATTTTCAGGAAAAAATTGAGTATTATCTGACAGAATTGCAGGGGTGCCAATACTTTTGGCCACCACTGTATGTACACCCATTCCATACGTGCAAAGGTTTAAGGCAGGTGTGGAAAACTTGCTGCAAAGTAAGAATGAAACTGTTTTATAAATTATGCATAGAAATTATGCAAAGAAAAAGATTTTTAAATTATGTAAAGAAAAAGATTTTTAAATTGTGTCATGGCCGAAAGGGTTGGTACCCTTGAAATTGTGCCAGAAAATGAAGTATTTCTCCCAGAAAAGTATTGCAATTACACGTTTTGCTATACACATGTTTATTTCCTTTATGTGTATTGGAACAACACAAAAAAAACAGAGTTAAAAAAGGCAAATTGGACATAATTTCACACAAAACCCCAAAAATGTGCTAGATAAAATTGTTGGCACCTTTCCAAAATTGTGGGTAAACAACTTTGTTTCAAGCATGTGATGTTTGTTCATACTCACCTACAGTGTTGTGAAAAAGTGTTTGCACCCTTCTTGATTTCTTATTCTTTTGCATGTTTGTCACACTTAAATGTTTCAGATCACAAAACAAATTTAAATATTGGACAAAGGTAACACAAGTAAACACAAAATGCAGTTTTTAAATGAAGGTCTTTGTTATTAAAGGAAAAAGAAATCCAAATATACAAGGCCCTGTGTGAAAAAGTTCAGTTTCCCTAGCCACACACAGGCCTGATTACTGCCACACCTGTTCTCAATTAAGAAAGCACTTAAATAGAACCTGCCTGACAAAGCGAAGTAGACAAAAAGATCCTCAAAAGCTAGAAATCATGCTGCAATCCAAAGAAATTCAGGAACAAATGAGAAACAAAGTAATTGAGATCTATCAGTTTGGAAAAGGTTATAAAGCCATTTCTAAAGCTTTGGGGCTCTAGCGACCAACAGTGAGAGCCATTATCCACAAATGGCGAAAACATGTAACAGTGGTGAATCTTCCCAGGAGTGGCCGGCCAACCAAAATTACCCCAAGAGCATAGCGACGATTCATCCAAGAGGTCACAAAAGACCCCACAACAACATCCAAAGAACTGCAGGTCCCATTTGCCTCAGTTAAGGTCAGTGTTCATGACTCCACTATAAGAAAGAGACTGAGCAAAAATGGCATGCATGGCAGAGCTCCAAGACGAAAACCACTGCCGAGCAAAAAGAACATAAAGGCTCGTCTCAGTTTTGCCAGAAAACATCTTGATGATCGCCAAGAATTTTGGGAGAATACTCTGTGCACTGACGAGACAAAAGTTGAAATTTTTGGAAGGTGTATGTCCCACTCAATCTTTCGTAAACGTAGCACAGCATTTCAGAAAATGAACATCATACCAACAATAAAATATGGTGGTGGTAGTGTGATGGTCTGGGACTGTTTTGCTGTTCAGAACCTGGAAGACTTGTGGGGGAAATGAAACCATGAATTCTGCTGTCTACCAAAAAATCCTGAAGGAGAATGCCATCTGTTCGTGACCTCAAGCAGAAGCGCATTTGGGTTATGCAGCAGCACAATGATCCAAAACACACCAGCAAGTCTGAATGACTAAGAAAAACAAAATGAAGACTTTGGAATGGCCTAGTCAAAATCCTGACCTTAATTTGATTGAGATGCTGTGGCATGACCTTGAAAAGGCAGTTCATGCTCGGAAACCCTCCAATGTGGCTGAATTACAATAATTTTGCAAAGATGAGTGGGCCAAAATTCCTCCAGAGCGTTGTAAAAGACTCATTGCCAGTTATCACAAATACTTGATTGCAGCTGTTGATGCTAAGGGTGGCCCAACCAGTTATTAGGTTTAGGGGGTAATCACTTTTTCACACAGGGCCCTGTAGGTTTGGATTTCTTTTTCCCTTAAAAATAAAGACCCCCATTTAAATACTGCAGTTTTTTAAGTGTGACAAACATGCAAAAGAACAAGAAATCAGGAAGGGGGCAAACACTTTTTCACACCACTGTATGGAAAGTAACAGGAGTGGGCAATATGAAAATCACACATGAAACCTAATAAAAAAGGGAGAAGTTGACTCAATCTTTGCATTGTGTGTCTGTGTATGCCACATTAAGCATTGAGAACAGAAAGAGGAGAAGAGAACTGTTTGAGAACTTGAGAACCAAAATTGCTGAAAAATATCAACAATCTCAAAGTCCACCTTCAAAGATCTTGATGTTCTTTTGTCCACCTCCCTGGACATGAATAGCAGAGAAAAATTGATGAAAGGTTGCAACGCAGGATAGTCCGGATGGTGGATAAGCTGTCCCAATCAAGTTCCAAAAAATTCAAGCTGTCCTGCAGGCTCAATGTGGATCAGTGTCAGCGCGAACTATTCATCGACATTTGAATGAAATTAAACACTATGGCAGGAGACCCAGGAGGACTCCACTGCTGATAGCCATAAAAAAGTTGAAGTGCTGTTTGCCAAAATGTACATGAGTAAGCCAAAATCCATCTGGGAAAGCATCTTGTGGACAGATGAGACCAAGATAGAGCTTTTTGGTAACAGGCATCATTCTACTGTTTACCCAAAATAGAATGAGACCTACAAAAAAATAACACAGTACCTACGGTCAAATATGGTGGAGGTGCAAAGATGTTTGGGGGTTGTTTTGCTGCCTTTGGCAATGGATGCCTTGACTGTGTGCAAGGCATCATGAAATCTGAAGATTGCCAAAGGATTTTGGGTCTCAATATAGTGCCCTGTGTCAGAAAGCTGGGTTTGTGTCCTAAGTCATGGGTCTTCCAGCAGGACAATGACTCCAAACATACTTCAAGAATCACCCAGAAATGGATGGAAACAAAGCACTGGAGAGTTCTGAAGTGGACAGCAATGAGTCCGGATCTAAATCATATTGAACACTTATGGAGATATTTTAAAATTGCTGATGGGAGAAGGCACCCTTCAATATATGAGAGACCTAGAGCAGTTGGTAAAAGAAGGTCCAAAATTCCAGTTGAGAGATGTAAGAAGCTTGCTGATGGTTATAGGAAGCAATTGCAGTTATTTATTCTAAAGTGTGTGTAACTAAATATTAAGTTAAGGGTGTCAACAATTTTGTCTGCTCCCTTTTTTTATTGTTTTGTGTGAAATGATGTCCAATTTGCCTTGCGTTCTCATTTTTTTGTATTGTTCTAATACACACAAAGGAAATAAACATGTGTATAACAAAACGTATATAACAAAATAATTTTCTGGAAGAAATACTTAATTTTCCGGAACAATGTCAAGGGTGCCAACACTTTGGGCCATGACTATACTTATACAGTGGCATGTATATGTCACCAGGGGTGTATATATTCACCCCTGGTCAAAATTACTGTTCTTGTGAACAGTTAAGCAAGTTGAAGATGAAATGGTCTCTAAAAGGCCTAAAGTTAAAGATGACTTTAAAATAGAACTCTTTGGTCACAAAAATCAAAGGTATGTGTGGAGAAAAAAGGACACAGAATTTCAGGAAAAGAACATCTCACCAATTATTAATTATGGGGGTGGATCAATCATGTTTTGGGTTGTGTTGCAGAAAATGGCATGGGGAACAATTTCACAGGTAGAGGGAAGAATGGATTTGATGAAATTTCAACAAATTCTTGATTCAACTCCTATAAACAACACATAAGAACTATGGTATCATAAAATCTAACATTTATTAGTGGAATTAGATAAAATCACATAAAATGTCTGTAAAGGGAAAAGTAACACAAAAAGAGAGAGGTCAGGCTAGGGGGTATATATAGGTAGACATATTATAAATTACAAGTATGCCACAAGAATGCTGTCACATAGTGAATAATCTACGCTAGATTTGCAGTATGAAGAATAAATAAATAAATAGTGGGGTATTGTAGAGGGAAACTATAAAGTGCTCAGTGCAAAGTAAACTGCTCCATACTACCCTAGATGTAACTAAATATGTGGGTTATAGTGCTATGGACATCAGCAATGATGTCTCTATCAACCAGAAAATAGTCAGAATAAATAATTACATGGTAGATGATGTGTGACATGCATGACAACAGGTGAAAAGGTAGCACACAATATAAGATAATGATAGGTATTACTGACCCCCTGAGAACTAAGATATCACATATTTCATCAACATTCTGAATAGAAATTATTTGAATATTAAATTAACCTTCAAGACAGGAAGACAAAAGATGGATTTTTTGGACATTCTGTTGGATATTGATGCTAATGGTTACATTCAGACGGACGTCTATCGTGCCCCTTCGTATGCAAACCTCTTTTTGGGGTGGTGGGAGAGGGAGTTGATACAAAAGGATGACGAGATTTTCTCTGGCTCAGTTGTGTTATGGATTCGTTTCATAGACAATATTTTGTTTATTTGGCAGGGCACCCGGGAACTCTTGGATCTCTTTTTGGTGCATTTGAACAACAATACATTCAATATCAAATTATCGTCAATAATAAGTCAGTCGACAATTAACTTTTTGGATCTCAACATAAACATCGATACCAATGGGAGAGTGACTATGGATATCTATAGAAAGGACACAAGCGTGAATGCGTTTCTACACGCTAGATCTGCACACCCGGCTCATGTGATAAAAGCGATACCCACAGGTCAGTTTATAAGGGCAAGAAGGATTTGTAGTCAGGAAAAAGGCTTTGAAGGACAGGCCAAGATCCTGGAAAGAAGGTTTGTCCAACATGGGTACAAGAAATTGAATGTTAATAAGGCCTATACATATGCCAAACAATTAAATAGACAATCTCTTTTGACCTCAAACAAGGACAAAAGGGGAAATGTGAAGGGTTATACAAGATTCATCACCAACTACAACTCGAGATGGAAAGAGATATCAGAGGTAATAACTAAATACTGGCCAATTTTGAAACAAGATGTATCTTTGTCTCCCTTTATCTCTGATAGACCGAATCTGACAGCGAAACATGGGAAAACAATTAAGGATATGTTGGTACATAGCCATCATAGGACATTACCTTCTAAATTCATCTTCGATTCTTAAGGCCCAAAATGGGGTTGCTGGCAATGTGGGAGCTGTAAGGCATGTAACCACCTGGAACGTACTAACAAATTTTCTGATTCAACAGGATCTCGGGAATATAAAATTCTTCACTACATTAATTGCCGGACGTCATATGTGGTATATCTGGCCATCTGTCCCTGTGGATTATACTATGTGGGTATGACGACACGTGAACTGCGGGTCCGTATCCTAGAACACATCAAGGATATCAAATCAGCCATGAAATTACAAGCAGAAAATTTGGAAGCTCTTTCAAAATTGAAACCGGTGGCGAGACACTTCAGAGAATGTCATCTGCATCAGGAACATTTACTGAAATTTAGAGGAATTGATCGTTTATATCCTAATATTAGGAGGGGCGATCTGGTTAAAAGATTGCTACAAATGGAATGCAGATGGATTACTGTATTAAAGAGTATGAAACCCAATGGCCTTAATGACCAATGGGGCTTTGGAAGCTTTCTATAAATGGTTTTCCTTGTCCTGATTCATCCATTGCGGCCACTGTCCTTCATATTTTAATTATATGTTTTTTTCTTCATTTTTTATTTTTATTGCATGGCTCTTTTTTGGGGGGCAGCAGTGCTGTGTTTGTATGCAGTGATACCTTGTGCATGCATATTGTCTAGTCTATGTGGGGGATATGCCTGGTGCATATTGGCAATTTATGTGATTGCTTGGAATATATATACAGTATATTGATAACAGTCACGGTTGCAAGGATTTGAGTGATATTATATATATATTGTGATGTAGCAGACATCCCTTTAATGGTTCAGTGTGTTTTGAATGACCATGTACCTTCCCCTTTAACTGACTGGTCACATGACCGTGACATCACACAGGTCCTTATGCACACAGAAGGTCCTATCTGTGGGTGTGTGTGTGTGCTGCAGTATATATAAACCCTGTGTGTTCCTGTGTGGGGGTGTTCCGGTGTGTAGGAGTTCCTGGGTGTTGGGAGCTCCTGTGTGGGCACCGTGTGAGAGGCACGAGGCTGTTCCCTGTGTGTGGGGGAACACTGCTCGTGTGAGGCCTGGTGGACTCCTTGGAGGTGAAGCCTGGATCCCTGTGTGAGAGTGTGGGGGATGTCAGTAAGCCTCGGAGTGCCACACAAGCGTCCTGTAAGGTGAAGCCTGGGTATGAGATGTGTAATACGCCAGTAAACCTTAAAGGGAGTGACGGCTGGAGACCACGTGTGGTAAGCCGTAGAGCCACAGTGGTGGCGTATGAACAGGACTGTTACAGCTGAAGCCGGCGCAGGTAATACTCTTATGTTATGGACACTTACCTGGACATTGTGTTAGTATTACCTTGCGGAAGGCTGTAATTAGAGCCAAGTGGGCCGGTCTGCTACTTGGGCTCGTGGACTTTATGTGTGTGAACTACGGTTTATGAAGTGTAATAAACTGTGGACTGTGCAACACGGCAAAGTAGTTGCTGGTGTGCATTGATTGACGCAGCGAAGCGAGTATCCCCCAGGATAATAAGTAGCGCTGCATTACATGTGGTTTGAGAGTGCGGGCAACTGCAGTCTGGTTGCTAAGGGCAACTGCAGTCTGGTTGCTAGGGGCAGCTGCAGTCTGGTTGCTAGGGGCAGCTGCAGTCTGGTTGCTAGGGGCAACTGCAGTCTGGTTGCTGGGAGCAACTGTACAGGTCGACGAGTGTGGTGGAGCATCTGGCTGCAACTCGGCGGGGTTGTGAAGGTCGTCGTCGCACTCAAACCTGGTTTGCTGTGGCTCGGCGGGGCTCTCGAAGGTCAAAGCATCTGGCTGCAACTCGGCTTGGTTGCGAAGGTTGTCGTGGAACTCAAACCTGGTTTGCTGTGGCTCGGCGGGGCTCACGAAGTTCAAAGCATCTTGCTGCAACTCGGCGGGGTTGCGAAGATTGACATCGCACTCAAATCCTGTTTTGCGGTGGCTCGGCGGGGCCACGAAAATTTTTTCGGGGAGAGCGGTGAAGTTCAAGTGTGAACAGTGTACCGTGATGGCTGTGAGCAAAGCAGCAGAGGTGTCTGGAGCTATTGAGCGTTTGAAGGGCCGGTTGGGACCGGAGCAGGTATTTGAGAAACTCTTACAGGACATGGTGCGGGAACCACAGGAGCTGTGGGCACCGTATAGAATGGCGGCAGTGGACCATTCTATGAACTCTCTGGGGGTGCCCGTGTTGTCCCAGAGTGCCTGGGGAGGTGGTAAGAGATCTTGTGAACTGAGTCCTAAGACTGTCGCTGATGTTTTTTGTAAAAATTCCCTTACAGGTGTGGTTGTTAAAAAGGGGGCGGAGTCTAAAAAGGGGGCGGATTTTCACAAGAGTGTGGAGTGTAGAAAACTGGAAATTGTTGATGATTGTGGTGGGTACCTCCTAAAAATGACAAGGTGACCGTTGATAACGGGGTAGCTCCAGTGGAAGGGGGTGAAGTCAAAGGGGTAGGTGACCTGGTAGTCCACAACACCATGGGGAGTGACACAGACCCCATAGCTGACGGTGACACTACGGAAGTAGAGGGAGAGGTCAGTCAGGAGGGGCTAGACGAGGGGAGAGAGTCCACCTCTCGTCGTAGACGGCGCAGGGGCCACAAAAAGGTTGCTCCTGTACTCTTTGCTGAAAGTGAAAGTAAAGAAAATGTAATGGTGTGTGCCATTGTTTCAAGTGTGGATCCTCCTTCAGAGGCAGAAGAGGAGGTGACGGACCTGGAGAACGTGTCCTCAGACCAGCGGAGCCTGGAGTCTGAACGGCAGAGGGTATACCAGGTTGTTAAGGAAACAGTCAGCAAGATGGAAGCTGAGCGAGAGAAGATGGAGGAGTCCATCGGAAAAGCCACAGACCAGGGCCAGGAGTTGACCGCTGGTGATGGGAGGTATGAAGCAGATACCTCCTCGAGTGATGTGGGCTCCGAGGATTCGGTGGATGTCGGAGCCGAGATCAAGCAGCTCAAGGAGTTGCTACAAGCCCAGTGGACGCAAGAGAGGCGTGAGAGACTGGCTATTGAGAGCCGAGTGGGCGCATTGGAGACGGAGAGGTCTGAGAGAGCTCTGCTGCTGGAAGAGCAGTTGAAGCAGGAAGAGCTTCAGAGATAGACTGCTGAGAGGTGAGTAACTGAGCTGGAAGGAGAAGTTTTAGAGCTCAAAGGTCGCCTAGCAAAGTGTCACGTGGTGAACGAGGTCTCCTTGGAGAAGGGAAAAGGCAAACAAGTTGCACTTACTCCCTTAGACCATGAGAAGGTGGATCTGAGGAGAGCTAAGAGTATGGTGTTGGAAGATAAAGGTGAAGTGGAGGTGGTCAAGACGAAAAGTTGTGAAGTTGTAGCTGTGAGTCAGCTCAGGGGAAGCATCCAGGGTGAAGAAGCTGGAAGTCAGTTGTCCCTGAAACCTGAGCTGGTTAATCGTCTGGAAACCACTGGTGAGACCGAAACGTCTCGGTACAAGTGCCTCGTAGATGTATCCGAGGACTTGAGGGAAGAATGCACCTGTGAGTTCGTGCATGAGGAGTTTAAGAAGGCCGTGGGAGCCTGTAAGGTGTACTCGACCTCAGAAGCTAAACAGCTGGTGGTCCTGTCCACAACCGAAGTCACGGTGAAGAGGGTGGCGATCCTGAGTGACATACATTGGCGATGTATTCGCACGAAGCGGTTTCTCCGGTTGAAGATGGAGCAAGCCGCTAGACAACTGGAGCTGATGAGAAAGGCTCACCATCTGCGAGAAGAGGGTGTCTCGTTTTCTGGTGAGAGAGCTCATTGGGAGAAATGGCCGAGCCATGCAGATGATGGTGAAGAAGGCTGGTGTGGTAAAAGTAAGCAGTCCACGTGATCGTCGGGACTGGATGCCGGATGAAGACGGCATGGTGTCGTTCTACGCTGTAGGAACGGAAGAAAGTCTTGCAGATATGAGCATGCTGGTGGAGTACCGAGTGACCTACCTGCGAGAGGTGGAAAAGTTGAATCTTGCTAGACTGCGAGTGGATAGACAGCATCATCTGAGCAGCAGAAGATGGCAGCCGTCTAGAAAGTGTGAGACCAGACAGAGAAAGGGCTCCCTAAATATCAGAACAGCTGAGGTTAGGGACCTTTCAAGATGTCCTGGGAGTGAGTTTGGAGGTAGTGAGACCTCCAGTGACTCAGGGTTGAGTGGCCCATACAATCGACCCAATAGAGGACGGAACCATGTGGAGTCACACTGTTGTATTGACCGCTGGGAGCGGGGGAGACCTGGTAGGGTTTCGACTGACCGTTGGGAGCGGGGGAGACCTGACAAGGTTATGACTGACCGCTGGGAGCGGGGGAGCCGCTGGTAGCAGGGAAAGTCTGACAAGTTTACGACCCGGAAATGTGACTTGACGGAGTCGATGACATTGACAGATGGTAGGTCCCTAAGGAGTGGGCTAATGTCAATGACTAATGTTCCAGGGGCTGGACAACGCAAGGGTCAAGTGCATGGTCTCAGTGTGAACTGTGGGATATAGACTGTTTGTGTATATTATGTGTTCAACCCCACAAGTTTGAACAGAGGGGGGGAATATGTGATGTAGCAGACATCCCTTTAATGGTTCAGTGTGTTTTGAATGACCATGTACCTTCCCCCTTAACTGACTGGTCACATGACCGTGACATCACACAGGTCCTTATGCACACAGAAGGTCCTGTCTGTGGGTGTGTGTGCTGCAGTATATATAAACCCTGTGTGTTCCTGTGTGGGGGTGTTCCGGTGTGTAGGAGTTCCTGGGTGTTGGAAGCTCCTGTGTGGGCACGGTGTGAGAGGCACGAGGCTGTTCCCTGTTTGTGGGGGAACACCGCTCGTGTGAGGCCTGGTGGACTCCTGGGAGGTGAAGCCTGGATCCCTGTGTGAGAGTGTGGGGGATGTCAGTAAGCCTCGGAGTGCCACACAAGCGTCCTGGAAGGTGAAGCCTGGGTATGAGATGTGTAATACGCCAGTAAACCTTAAAGGGAGTGACAGCTGGAGACCACGTGTGGTAAGCCGTAGAGCCACAGTGGTGGCGTATGAACAGGACTGTTACAGCTGAAGCCGGCGCAGGTAATACTCTTATGTTATGGACACTTACCTGGACATTGTGTTAGTATTACCTTGCGGAAGGCTGTAATTAGAGCCAAGTGGGCCGGTCTGCCACTTGGGCACGTGGACTTTATGTGTGTGAACTACGGTTTATGAAGTGTAATAAACTGTGGACTGTGCAACACGGCAAAGTAGTTGCTGGTGTGCATTGATTGACGCAGCGAAGCGAGTATCCCCCAGGATAATAAGTAGCGCTGCCTTACAATATATATATATTATTTTATTTTTTACACTCATTCTCTCACTTAATACTCATTTTTCATAGTATGGTAATGGTTTATATACATATTCATAATATATATTTTTTTGCACACCATTTTTTGTTTTATACCTTATTTAACTCACTTTATTATGAGTTTTATATTTTTCACACAATTTTCACCACCCGTATATACTTGTTTTTATTTATCCTATATCTTTCAAATAATTTTGTCACATTACACTTA
Source organism: Phyllobates terribilis (assembly GCF_046119375.1). NCBI lineage: Eukaryota > Metazoa > Chordata > Amphibia > Anura > Dendrobatidae > Phyllobates > Phyllobates terribilis. Next base: position 110,651,272 of record NW_027362761.1, read on the forward strand.
CATTCCCATTCATTACACATTTTTTGAACATATCTTTATGGCACTTCATTCACACATCTCACTGTCCTTTTCACACCACACCTTCACTTTCACATCATATTCATTTGTCTTAGTTATTTTCATTTAAGTTTAATTCACTTTCACCTTCTTCACATCATACTCATCATTTTTCCATCACTCCCAGCGATATTTGTGGTTATGAGGGTATGGAGGACACATATATGGATCAACTTGATTTTCATCACCTTTTTATTTTTTATTTTTTCTTTCATTCAAACACTTGACGCATTACACATCCCTTCCAGGAGCAATCACCAGGGCACTCCCCCTCTACCTTGGACGCAACCTTATCTCTGAGCGCAGATAAGGTTTATTGCCAGGTTTTAACATGGCCACTACCAGCGTTGTGCGCCGCAGTGCGCATGCATCCTGCGGATCTTCTGGTTGGCTACGGACCGGGGGCTCGTCATGAATGGCAAACACGCCCTTCAGTGATGCGCTCGGGGTCGGCGGCCCCGGAAGTATCTGCAGTGGCTCACGCGGGGCTAGCGGCGCCCGATAGAAGGGCACTGGTAATTAGTATATAAATGGCCAACAGCTGCAAGTCTTATGTATATATATGGCACTGCTCCCCCTCACACCACACTCCCTGACGAAGAGAGGAGCGAAACGGCGTTGGAGTGCTGTGAGGGGAACTGGGGTATGTTTCTAATGTGACTTCCATTACAATTTGAGCACTTTATTATCTGTATATATCTCAGTTAATTTTAATTACTGTATACATTGGCCCCACTACTAATAGTAGCATGGATATATTTAAATATTGATTTGAGAATGTATAATACATTGCACAGGCACTTTAACTTTAAATCCTTAGTCTCACATGAAATATCTATTTATTTATCTAATGATATTATTGTCATAATTTATTATATATGTTCAATTATTGTGAATTAGGAGTGGGCAAATAAATTAGGTTTCAGATATTATTATACAGATGATTTACTGAGGTGTGGATTTATTTTTTTGTTATCTTATATGAGCATTTCGCCCCGGTCCCCTCCTCCTGAGCTGTATTTTAATCATGTTTTTTAAATGAATTTTTATCTTCTTGTTCGAGATGTCTAAATTTAAATAAAAACAATTTATGATGAATAATTAGTATTGTGTTATTCCTTTATACCTTTTTTGTATGTTGAGGACGTCTATCGTAAGCCCACATCGGTGAATACACTTCTTCACTCTGAATCATTGCATCCCAAAAGCATTATAAAAAGTATCCCTACGGGACAATTTCTGCGAATGCGGTGCATCTGTTCCAGCAACACTAAATTTGAACATCAGGCTGTGGATTTAAAAACCCGATTTAACCACAGGGGATACAACGATAGAGATATTCAGTCAGGATACCGTAGGGCCAAATGTTCAAAACGGAAGGAACTCCTCTACAATCATCGAAAAAGGACAATGTAGATGTTGTGTTACGGGTTCGGGGGGTGGAACCTCTGTGCTACAGTGCAAGGAGGGACCCAGAGGGTCGTAACTAAGTATCAACCAGGACCGACCCCGGTCGTACGGCGGCTAACGACTCTGTGACCAGGGAGGGACTGAGCCGAGGGACCAGGTGCTACTCTGGGGACGACCTTGTAAGGGAGCAGGTGACTCCCACGGTACAGATGGCAGGGACTGACCGGAATAGCAGGTAGGCACAGCAGGCAGGCTGGCGAGCAGAAGCCTCCAGGTAGGCTATCAGGTAGACACGGCAAGTGACGGCAGGAGTCTCTAGGTGGGCTGGCAGGTGATCACGGCAAGTGACAGCAGGAGTCTCTAGGTGGTCACGGCAAGTGACGGCAGGAGTCTCTAGGTGGTCACGGCAAGTGACGGCAGGAGTCTCTAGGTGGGCTGGCAGGTGGTCACGGCAAGTGACGGCAGGAGTCTCTAGGTGGTCACGGCAAGTGACGGCAGGAGCCTCCGGGAATGCACGGCAGGTAACAAGCAGGTAACAGGTAGGTCACAGGCAGGTGCTCCCAGGTGAGTGGGCTGGCAGGCATGGCAGGTAACAGGCAGGCAACAGGAAAGTGCTCTCAGGTGAGCGGACTGGCAGGCACGGCAGATAACAGGCAGGCAACAGGCAAGTGCTCCCAGGTGAGCGGGCTGGCAGGCACGGCAGGTAACAGGCTGGCGGGCAAGACTGGTAGTCAGGCTAGCAGCGGGACCTAAGGGCTGAAGCAGAGGTCAGAAACACTGTGCAACAACTTTTGCTCGGGCGCCTCCATTTTGGAGGAGGTGCCTTATATATGGGAGGACCCTCGGCTATTGGCCGGGGACTCCTTAGGATGGCGCGCGCGGCCCCTTTAAGAGGGAGGGAGCATGCCCTAAGCACAGTGCCCGGGGAGCTGCGCGCGCCGGCAGCAGGAAGAGGAGCGCTGGTGAACGCAGAGCGGGGAGCGCGGGGAGCGAGGAGGTGAGTGGGACGGCGTCTCTGCCTGGCAGGGGGTAGAGACGCCGATGCTACATGTTGTACATTTTATCTCCACGTTCAATGTAAGCAATGGAGAAATGTGGCAAGCACTCAAGAAGCATTGGATAATATTACAACTTGATCCAATTCTCTCTTCTCTTCTCTCAAACAATCCCGCTATTACATATAGATGCTCAAAAGATTTGAAAGATCTTCTGGTGAAGAGTCACCTGGGGGGGGCAGCAGCTAAGGGTTTATTTGGAACCCAGGGCCCAAGCTGGGGCTGCCACCCATGTGGCTCTTGTGTGGCGTGCCCCAATATAGAGTCCACGAAAATCTTCACAAATTCAAATGGCACGAAGCAATATAAGATTACTCATACCATCACATGTACCACAGTTGGGGTGATCTACTGTGCAAAATGCCCTTGCAACAGAATATATGTAGGCCTTACATCAGGAGAACTCCGAAGAAGAACTAGAGAACATGTCTTGGATATCAAGGCAGCAAAAGAGATTGACAATATGGATGAGCTCAAGACATTACCGCGTCACTTTAAGAAGTTTCATAACAGTGACCCTTCTGGTCTCCAGGTAAGTGGTTTTGATAGGGTCTACCCAGGCACTAGAGGAGGAAACTGGAAAGAAATCCTAGCACAGAAGGAGGCAAGGTGGATCACTGTGTTGAACACCTTGACCCCTCATGGTCTCAATGAGACAAATAGTTTTGTCTCATTTCTTTAATATTGGTGGGTGGTTCCTAGTGGAGTGCATTATATTACGGTCATTTTACTTTTAATTTTATTTTAAGTGTTTTTATTCTTACATACTTATGTTTTCCTTTTTTCTTTTCTTCTTAGTTCTTTCGCCTGACGTTTGCTATTTTTTGGAGTTGGTCATCTTCTTGAGCGTCATCATCACCACTGCATTTGAACCTCTTTTTATATTTTAAAGAATTTAAATATCTTTTAGTAATATATGTATAATGTCTTGCATTTAGGTGCCCCATGTTTTTCTGTTATATAAATATATTGTTCATCTCATCATATTTTTCACCATGTATTCACTAGCGTAATTGCACTGTATGGGTCATATCATATGATAGATGTCACACTATATATCATATATTATAGGTATTGGATATTGGAATAATTGTACCTGCTGATTCCAAGTCTTTCTGTAGCTTGGCTCTGCACAATTCCCCTTCCTCCTCCCGCCAACATGCTTGCTCACTCACCCTCTCTGCTTTGGTCTCCGCTGTGTCTGCTGCCTCCCAGGAATTGTGCACGGCGCTCAGGTCTCCTGGGAGTGTGCTTAGGGCATGCATGCTCCCCACTTCTTAAAGGGACAGCACTTCTGAAATGTCCCCAGCCTATAGCTGGGAGACTTCTGATATTTAAGACTCCCTGCCCTATAGGGAGGTACCTTAGCAACATTATTGATTAGTGTATTTTCCTGCTACTCAGTTGTAAGGTCCCTATACCTGTGCTCCCTGAATCTTATCCTGTCCGTCCTATCAGAACTTGATCTTGACCATCCTGCTGTACCTGTTCCCATTTTACGTATACCTAGTCCTGATCCTGACCCGCTTGGTCCGCACCTGTTACCGTCTCCCTCATCCATCCATTCTGAACCAGCTCCTGTGATCCTGCACCTGTCCGTCCTGTATTCTTGTAACCAATCCCATATGTTCCTGTGTTCCAGTTCCCGTCCTGTTTACTAGCCTCCATCCTCATGCTATCCAGTTCCTGGCTGTCCTGACTCTTCAAGTTCATCCCTGTTTTCCTACACCCCTTATTGAGGTCAGCTGCTGCAGCTCTGGGGTCTGTCCTGGGGTGTAATTTGGCATCCACCTGGGTCCAAGTCTAACCACACCATTGGGGGCTCTATTGAAGAACCAGGTGGTGGCTTAGTTACACCCCTCCAGGCTCTCCCCGTACCTTGACACCGTGGTTCCACAAGCATGTGAGTAACACTCTGTTTGAAATCTTGCAGGGAGCCAGTTTATGGTGAAATTATGTTCTTTTCACTTCTGGATTATGGCCCCAACAGTGCTCACTGGAACCTTCAGTAGTTTAGAAATTCTTCTGTAACCAATACCATCAGTATGTTTTGCAATAAGGTCGTCAAGGTCTTGAGATAGCTCACTGGTTTTACCCACCATGAGATGTTTCTTATGTGGCATCTTGGTAATGAGACACCTTTTTATAGACCATCAGTTGAACCAGCTGAAATTATTTTTCACAGGATTCCTTTCTAATTACTGATAGATTTCAGCTGGTGTCTTGACTTTCTATGTCTTTTTGCACCTCTCTTTCTTCATGTGTTCAATCTTTTTTTCCGTGCCATTTCTCATTATTAAACATAACTTAATCTTTGGACAACTATGGTTTGATTTTTTTTGGCTGTGCGGATTGGATGGGTTGTAACCAACAACTGGTGAGAATTTCCTGTCAATAGCACCTTTAGAAATATATTTATTTAGAAAATTGGTGATGTGTTCAATACTTATTTCACTCGCTGTATATATATATATATAGAGAGAGAGAGAACCTTTGTTTTGTTAATCAATTCAATGCTTTGCATGTAAAATTGTATTTTACTAGGTCAGGGAGTTGCTGATGTATAAACTGATCCAAAATGGATTTAAAAAAATCATATTGGACTTTTCAAAATTCTGTGCAGAATTGAAGGTAAGCTGTAAATTTTGACCACATGTGATTTTCGCACAAATTTCGAGCCATTTTTGTTCCCTTGGCACTAGAGTTTGAAGTTATTTCCAATGTCCTTTACACTGTTCAAAAATCTACATGTCTTGTTATTTTTGGTTGAAAATGTTGCTAATAATAATAATTATTATTATCAATTTAACAAAAAATATTTTTGCTTGGATCTTTTTTAATACTCAGCATTCATGTTTTATATTGTACATGGTGAATCCTAGCAAAATCCAATTGTATAGGCAGAATATTCCCTGAAACAGTTGACTTATATGTTTGCATGAGAAATGAAGTACTCTTATCATCTTGAAATGTCATATTACTTGTATGCTATTAAGTGAGCACAGAAAAGCAGACAATTGATTCTAAAATCCATTTGCAGATTCCATGTCAAATAAAGCACAGACAGCACAGGAATTGAATTTCAAGAAAAAAAAATGGAGGATGGTACATCACATGCTAAAAATATACATCATGCATTATTAATCATATTTTCCACTTAAATTGTAATCCGTAGACTCAATATTTTTTCATAGAATTATAAAAATATGGAAACATTACTCTCTGTTTCCAAAATTAGTGATGATGATATAAAAAGGTCACTTGGTTGTAACTTACGGTAATATCTAGTAATAAATAAAACAATAAATAAAACAAGTGATGACTAAAATTGTATTTCACCTATTCGCTTCATATTCTCCTGGCTCAGATTGAACTAATACTCCACCCAAAATTCTGCACATCTCCCAGTGACTATTTTGTTTTGGAAATTGATACTTTAAAGGGGTCGTCCATTTTCACATTAAATTAGGGAATCTGGCAAATTCCTATACAGTACTGAGCAGCGATGTAGCAGAGTTTGTCAGAGGCCAATGCAGTGATCTCAACTTGTAATAGAGCTGGGTTTGTCACAAGATCACAGGCAGAGCTGGACTTGAGACATGGCCTTATGTAGCTGTGTGGGGACATCAAGCCTATAAGGCCTGGGAGCAGTACATCAGGGAGCCGTGGCAATCCAATGAACACCGCTGGAGCCAGGACAGGTGAGTAGTTGTTCTTCTTTTAAAGCCCCTCTGAGAGTATGACAAAGAAGAGAGAAGGTGCTATGCATTAAACATTTTTATCAAACATGGAGCATTGTTGTTTTTTAAGAACCCAACTTTTCTCTTCAAGACTGTTTCCCTTTCATTCAATTAAGTAGAATAATCTTCCACAAACTCTATTGCAATCTAGAATTTTTTAATCTCATATTCCATGCTAGGATCTTTATTGTACACAGAATAAGACTTGATTTGATGAGAACCAGTGGACAAACTAAAGAGACGTAAAAACGATTTGAAATGAAATGCATTGATTTGCTCAATCACTGTAATGGACTAATTAGTAATTTACTAATGTAAATGGACTAATGAATCTTAGTTTGTACTTTCTTCAGTCAGTCTTAAAGGGGCTGTCTCAAGATCTTCAGGAACACACCCAGCCGTTGGCTATCTACAGTACGTTGCCAGGGGCGGTTTGCTCTTGAAGGTTGACCATTCAGACCAGTGACATGGTCGTACTGATGTTCTGAACTGTGCTCTCTCCCAGGCTGCTAGCAGCTTTGCCTATGCAGCATAGGAAAAGCAAAGGAACATGGCGGCATGAACAGGCTGTAAAGCATAGAGCCTGCTTGTGACACCTGTTTATTGCCTAGGTAACTGGCCATATGCTGGGTGGCTGATAACCCAGGCTACAAGCTTGTACACTATAGAATTAAAAATCCGTCCTTTATTGAGATTGGTGAAGATTGCAAAGTTACGTGTTTTTACAAGCACTTTACAATTTTACCCATGTATGAACTTGAATCAACCCCATTAAGGTGATTGTTTTTAGTGGCGAGCCAAAATTTATATTGGGAGTAGATCATCTGGGGTTAACCGCATTCTTTTCATATTCTTTATGCTACAGAGGCAGACAGATTGAATTGAACCTTGGTCCAGATTGATTGAATGTCTTGACAAACCCTCTTTACAGGAGCAACTTTATTCTGAGTGATAATAGGCAAAGGAAGATGGGGCCCCCGACTGAAGTCAGTGAAGAAAGGAAATTTCCCAGTAATGTCTTATACGTAGTTATGTCGCGCCCAGGGGGGTGGGGAGGACTCGGCGCCCAGGCCTTGTTGTGGCCTGACTCTGGGGGATGTCGCAGTGGTCAGCTCCCGGGCCCGTACCCTGGGCCTCTCTTTTAAAAGGGTGTTAATGGATAATTATATGAAAGTTCGTGATGCCACCTGTGGTGTCTGGTGAGGTTCACCAGCGCTGTGGCAGCCCGCTGAGGCCAGTGTTAATGCAGCTTGCGTGGTATAGCTCCCCACAGGTGGAGCTAGGCCTCAGGGTAGCAGGGATTCAAGGATGCAGGACAGATGGGACCCAGCCAGGTCAGAGCAAGAACAGGGACAGACACGATAGTCACTTCAGTACCTTTTACTGATGGAAATTCAGGCACGTCCCGGAGCACTGTAGGGTGAAGGGTGCACATCAGGATCCTCCCCAGTGAGCGGGTGTAGGCCTCCTGTTACTTGCCTTTGTGTAGTAAGTTTCTGACCTGCCTGGAGCTAGGCCTAACTTGGTTTCTGTTCTGCTCCGGCTGACTTTGTGGTAGGGCCTTCTCTTGGAGTACGCGCTCCCAGCTTGCGGGGCCTCCGTGACTCCTGGCTCTGTTACGTATCAGCTCTTGGGTGATCCTGGGACTTGAAGTCTTCCAGGGGTCTCCGGTTGTCTCTACAGGGGGATATACGGCCCTGTAGACACGGACCCGGTGTCCGGTATATGGTTTCTGGGGTGAGCTTGTACAGCTCCTCTGCCCCCCCCAATGCTACTCACTCCTCTAGCCTTCAGCCTACTTGGGGCCCTCAATAGGCTATACACACCGGCAGCTAGCTGGCTGCTTCTTCTGCCACTCTCTGAGCGTCGGCAACGCTCCTAGCTCTCTAACTTGAGCTACAACTGAGTTCTCTAAACTAGACTCACTGAGCTCGACTCTGTATTCAGACCTGCACTTGCTGAACTCTCCAGAGGAACTGCTTACTGCCTAGCTCCACCTTCCCTATTTATATCCCTAACGGGCTCCCTCTGGTGGTCTGAGGTGGAAGGAGGAGGTGTGTGTATGCTGTGGGGGCCTCTTGTGGAGGAATCCGTTTATGCACCCTTCCAGGATTTGTGGTACCAAGCGCAGCTGGGCTCAACAGTTACTTTGAGCTAATTCAGCCCAAGGAAGCAGATGGAGGTGACTGAAAGTATTCCAGATTCTTATGGTCTGTATAAATTATAGCAGGGAACTTAACTCTTTCGCCACTGCTCCAAAATTAATTTAACAACAAGAAACTCCCGGACTAATGGAACAATTTTCCTCAGCAAGGGAAAATTTCATGGAGTATATATTTTAGGGATCGTTTCTGGACTCATGTGAGGATTGTATGAAAAGGGCCTCTATTCCTATGGAAGAGATGGAAGAGGTGGAAGAGGCATTCACTCACTTGAAGACAGAAAAGCTTGTCCACATCCAGATGATGCAGAACTGTTGCGTCAGGAGAAACAATACAATTTTGAGAATTGGTACCTTTCTAGGTAAAGGCCATATGTACAAGGAGTAACTATTTGAGAATACTTTTGCTGAACAGCCAGTAATAATTGGCACAGCCAAGGAATTTTTTAAGGGATTTAAGAGCCGCAGGTTGTAGCCAGTTTAGAATTGCCAAAACCTTTTCAGGATACTTATGCCATCCTCCAGAAATTATATTTCCTTGGCACATCTCCTGGCATTCAAATAGACATTTCTTGAGCTTTGCGGGCAGACTTTGTCACAGTCTATGTAAAATTGAACCAACATGTTGATGATGAGAGTCCAGATCTTTAGAGAAAATTAGGATATCATCTATAATATAACGGTAGATGCGTCCCTCTGTCCGAAGCCTCCATAGACTGCGCAAGTGCGACGCGCCTGCGCAGTCTGGCTCCAGACAGAAGAATGCGTCCAGCTGTTACAGGTAAGAGGAGTTTATGGTGCCGGAGATCGCGGTATGCGTAGGCACTGAATGCATACCGCGATCTCCGGTGCCATAAGGACATACTGACCCGGAGGAATGTTGCCGAGATACCTCTGTTCTGGCCGGAGGCCGAGGGCAGACTGCGGCATTGGAATTTGCGCATGCGCATAGTGCGCTATCCGGCGCCATTTTACTGAAGACACATTTGCAGTGTGTCTTCAAAAAATGGCGCCGGACAGCGTGGTATGAGCATGCGCGTACTCCGGTGCCACACTCCTCCCCCGGCCTCCGGCAGAACGAGATGCAGCACTGGAGCACAGGGAAAAAAGGTGAGTAAAAGTGTTTGTCTTATTGTGTGTGTGCAGCGTGATTGGGATGAGGGGCCATGCATAGCAGGATTGGGGGGATGAGGAGTACCATGCTTACCAGGATATGGATGAGTGGCCATACATAACCAGGATTGGGGATGAGGGGTGCCATGCTTACCAGGATAGTGATGAAGGGTACCATGCTTATCAGGATACGGATGAGGGGCCATACATACCAGGATAGGGATGAGGAGGCCATACATACCAGGATTGGGGGATGAGGGTTGCCATGCATACCAGGATAAGGATGAGGAGTGCCATACATACCAGGATTGGGGATGAGGGGTACCATGTTTACCAGGATACGGATGAGGGGCCATACATACCAGGATAGGGATGAGGAGGCCATACATACCAGGATTGGGGGATGAGGGGTGCCATGCTTACCAGGATAGGGATGAGGGGGGACATACATACCAGGATTGGGGATGATGGGGCCATACATACCAGGATGGGGGATGAGGAGGCCATACATACTGGGATAGGGATGAGGGGTGCCATACATACCAGGATAGGGATGAGGGGCCATGCATACCAGGATTGGGGATGAGTGGGTACCATGCATTCCAGGATAGGGATGAGGGGTGCCATGCATACCAGGATTGGGGATGAGGGGCTATGCATAACAGGACAGGGAATGAGGGGAGCCATACATACCAGGATTGAGGATGAGGGGGGCCATACATATCAGGATACGGATGAGAGGCATAGATTCCAGGATTGGCGATGAGGGGTACCATGCATAACAGGATTGGGAATGGGGGGATGATATACACCAGGATTGGGAATGAGGGGTACCATGCATACCAGAATTGGGGATGAAGGGGGCCATACATACCAGGATAAGGCTGAGGGGCCATGCATACCAGGATACGGATGAGGGGCCATGCATACCAGGATACGGATGAGGGGCCATGCATACCAGGATAGGGATGAGGGGGTACCATGCATACCAGGACAGGGATGAGGGGGCCATACATACCAGGATTGGGGATGAGGGGGTATCATGCATACCAGGATAGGGATGAAGGGGTACCATGCATACCAGGATAGGGATGTGGGGTACCATGCTTACCAGGCTACGGATGAGGGGCCATACATACCAGGATAGGGATGAGGGGGCCATACATACCAGGATAGGGATGAGGTGCCATGCATACCAGGATATGGATGAGGGGCCATGCATATCAGAATTGGGGATGAGGGATGCCATACATACCAGGATAGGAATGAGGGGTGCCATACATACCAGGATTGGGATGAGTGGTGTCATACATACCAGGATAGGGCTGAGGGGCTATGCATACCAGGATTGGGGATAAGGGGGTACAATGCATACCAGGATAGGGATGAGGGGGTACCATGCATACCAGGATAGAGATGAGAGGTGCCATGCATACCATGATTGGGAATGAGGGTTGCCATGCATACCAGCATAGGGATGAGGAGTGCCATGCATACCAGGAAAAGGGGTGCCATGCGTACCAGGATAGGGATGAGGGGGGCCATGCATACCAGGATAAGGATGAGCGGTGCCATGCATATGCGGATAGGGATGAGGGAGGCCTTGCATACCAGGATAAGGAAGATTGGGGCCTTGTATATAAGGATGATGGGGGCCTTGCATACCAGGATGGTGATCATGGGTGCCATGCATACCGGGATGGAGGGGTGCCATGCATACCGGGATGGAGGGGTGCCATGCATACCAGGATGGAGAGGTGCCATATACCAGAATGGGGGATATTAACAGAATTGGGGGACATCTATAATATAACCAGGGATGTGTCCTTCTGTCCGAAGCCGCTATTGACTGCACAAGCGCGACGCACCTGCGCAGTCTGGCTCCAGACAGAAGAACGCATCCAGTCGTTACAGGTAAAAGAAGTATATGGCACCAAAGATCACGGTATGCGTAGACACTGAATTCATACCACGAGCTCTGGCGCCATAGGTACATACCTGACCTCAAGGAATGTTGCCGCGGCACCTCTGTTTTTGCCGGAGTCAGGGGAAGAAGTGCAGTGTCGGAATCGGTGCATGCGCATAGCGCGCTATCCGGCGCCATTTTAGTGAAGACACATTGGCGCTGGACAGCGCGGTATGGGCACAGGGAGCTGCACATAGCAGGATGGGGGCTGCACATAACAGGATGGGGGCAGCACATAACAGGATGGGGCAGCACGTAACAGGATGGGGGCAGCATGTAACAGGATGGGGCAGCATATACCTATAAAAATGCTCGTCACCCGGGCATAGAAGGGGTTCAATAGCTAGTCCATATATATATATATATATATATATATCAGAATATACTGGTTTAGGAGATCATGAAAAATCTTATTGACAAAGTTCTGTAAAATGTTAGGAGCATTGCAATGTCTATGATGGCCATCTCAAGTGTGTAATATCATCTTCCATTCATCCCCCTCTTTGATGGCCACGTTGTAAGCTTTTTGAAGATCCAGTTTACTTAATATATAAGCTCCCTTAATCTTGTTGAAGAGTTTGAAAGATGAAGGGAAAAGTCTAGCGATCCTTTACCATGATCTTGTTCAAGTCTGATTATGTATACAGTGAAGGAAATAATTATTTGATTCCTTGCTGTTTTTGTAAGTTTGCCCACTGACAAAGACATGAAGAGTCTATCATTTTAAGGCTGTGTGCCCAAGATGCGTTTTTCAAGCGTTTATGCTGCGGGATTTCCGCAGCGTAAACGCTTGGGAAACGCTTGGTAAACCTTCCCCCATGGTTTCCAATGCAATTCCGCACTTACAATGCCCATGCTGCGTATTTTTCCGCAGCGTTTATGCTGCACTCAAAAATCCGCAGCATGTCCATTAATTTTGCGGAAGCGCTGCGTTTTCGCCGCCATTGACTTGCATTAGAAAGCGCCAATTCCGCAAGGCTGCATCTGTACTTGCGGAATTGGCACGTTATAATGTGCGGATGGTACCCGGGTGTGGAGGACAGGAGACTCTTCTCCACACCCAGGTACCATTAAAAGCTGTAAAAAAAGAATAAAATAAAAATTAAAGATTATATTCACCTTCCTACGGACCCCGGACTCCTTCTCTGTGCTTGCCTGCAGATCGCGCAGGACTGAAGGACCTGCGCTGACGTCACAGTAATGTGACGGCAGGTCTTTCAGTACAGCGTACCGTGATCTGCCGGCAGCCAGCACAGGAGCGCAGGGCTCGGGGCCATGAGAAGGTAAGTATAGGTTTATTTTTTTATTTTTAACCATTCTCTCGGGTCACACTATATAAATCCATGTCGTTTGCATGGATTTATATAGTGTGACCTAGTTGTCAAGCACGTTCCAAGTGATGCTAAAATCGCTTGGAAAGCGCTTGACACCCGCATGCGGAAATGCAAGTGAAGAATGCTTCATTTCCGCATGTACAATCCGCATGCGTTTTTTTCTGCCAGGGAGATGCAGAAACGCTCAGGAAAAAATCCTGAGCATTTCTGCATCGTGGGCACATAGCCTAAGGGTAGGTTAATTTTAACATTGAGAGATAGAATATAAAAAAAAAATCAAGAAAATCACATTGTATAAATTAGATAAATTTATTTGCATTTTGCAGTGAGAAATAAGTATTTGATTCCTCTGGCAAACAACACTTAATAGTTGGTGGCAAAACCCTTGTTGGCAAGCACAGCAGTCAGACGTTTTTTTGTAGTTGATGATGAGGGTTGCGCACATGTCAGGAGGAATTTGGTCCACTCTTCTTTGCTGATCATCTCTAAATCATTCAGATTTTGAGGCTATTGTTTGGCAACTCGGAGATTCAACTCCCCCCATAAGTTTTCTATGGGATTAAGGTCTGGAGACTGACTAGGCCACTCCATGACCTTAATGTGCTTGTTTTTGAGCCACTCCTTGGACACACCTTTTTATTTAAAGATTTTTCTGTATTTTCATGACTATGAAAATTGTACATTCACACTGAAGGCATCAAAACTATGAATTAACACATGTGGAATTATATACTTAACAAAAAAGTGTGAAACAACTGAAAATATGTCTTATATTCTAGGTTCTTCAAAGTAGCCACCTTTTGCTTTGATGACTGCTTTGCACACTCTTGGCATTCTCTTGATGAGCTTCAAGAGGTAGTCACCGGAAATGGTCTTTCAACAATCTTGAAGGAGTTCCCAGAGATGCTTAGCACTTGTTGGCCCTTTTGCCTTCACTCTGCGGTCCAGCTCACCCCAAACCATCTCGATTGGGTTCAGGTCTGGTGACTGTGTAGGCTAGGTCATCTGGTGTAGCACCCCATAACTCTCCTTCTTGGTCAAATAGCCCTTACACAGCCTGGAGGTGTGTTTGGGGTCATTGTCCTGTTGAAAAATAAATGATGCTCCAACTAAACGCAAACCGGATGGAATAGCATGCCGCTGCAAGATGCTGTGGTAGCCATGCTGGTTCAGTATGCCTTCAATTTTGAATAAATCCCCAACAGTGTCACCAGCAAAGCACCTCCACACCATCACACCTCCTCCTCCATGCTTCACGGTGGAAACCAGGCATGTAGAGTCCATCCGTTCACCTTTTCTGCGTCGCACAAAGACACGGTGGATGGAACCAAAGATCTCAAATTTGGACTCATCAGACCAAAGCACAGATTTCCACTGGTCTAATGTCCATTCCTTGTGTTCTTTAGCCCAAACAAGTCTCTTCTGCTTGTTGCCTGTCCTTAGCAGTGGTTTCCTAGCAGCTATTTTACCATGAAGGCCTGCTGCACAAAGTCTCCTCTTAACAGTTGCTGAAGAGATGTGTCTGCTGCTAGAACTCTGTGTGGCATTGACCTGGTCTCTAATCTGAGCTGCTGTTAACCTGCAATTTATGAGGCTGGTGACTCGGATAAACTTATCCTCAGAAGCAGAGGTGACTCTTGGTCTTTCTTTCCTGGTGCGGTCCTCATGTGAGCCAGTTTCTTTGTAGCGCTTGATGGTTTTTGCAACTGCACTTGGGGACACTTTCAAAGTTTTCCCAATTTTTCGCACTGAATGACCTTCATTTCTTAACCACTTCGCGCCAGAGCCTGTTTTTGCCTTCGTGACCGGGCCAATTTTTTCAATTCTGACCACTGCCAGTTTATGAAGTAATTACCCTGGAACGCTTCAACGTATTCCCCTGATTCTGAGATTGTTTTCTCGTGACATATCGTACTTCATGATAGTGGTAAAATTTCTTCGATATCACTTGCGTTTATTTGTGAAAAAATCGGAAATTTGGCGAAAATTTTGAAAATTTTGCAATTTTCAAACTTTGAATTTTCATGCCCTTAAATCAGAGAGATATGTCACACAAAATAGTTAATAAATAACATTTCCCACATGTCTACTTTACATCAGCACAATTTTGGAACCAAAATTTTTTTTTGTTAGGGAGCTATAAGGGTTAAAAGTTGACCAGCGATTTCTCATTTTTCCAACAAAATTTACAAAAACATTTTTTTAGGGACCACATCATATTTGAAGTCACTTTGAGGGGTCTTTATGACAGAAAATACCCAAAAGTGACACCATTCTAAAAACTGCACCCCTCAAGGTGCTCAAAACCACATTCAAGAACTTTATTAACCCTTCAGGTGCTTCACAGGAATTTTTGGAATGTGGAAGAAAAAAATTAACATTTAACTTTTTTCACAAAAATGTTACTTTAGACCCAATTTTTTTATTTTCACAGGGGTAACATGAAAAAATGGACCCCAAATTTTTTTGTGCAATTTCTCTTGAGCGTGCTGATACCCCATATGTGAGGGAAAACCACTGTTTGGGCGCACGGCAGGGTTCGGAAGGGAAGGAGCGCCATTAGACTTTTTGAATGTAAAATTTGTCTGAATAATTAGCGGACGCCATGTTGCGTTTGGAGAGCTCCTGATGTGCCTTAACAGTGGAAACCCCCCACAAGTGACACCATTTTGGAAACTAGACCCCTTAGGGAACTTATCTAGATGTGTGGTGAGCACCTTGCACCCCCAGCTGCTTCACAGAAGTTTATAATATTGAGCCGTAAAAATAAAATTTTCACATTTTTCCCTCAAAAAATGTTTTTCATTCCCTAATTTTGTATTATCATAAGGGTAACAGGATAAATTGCACCATGAAATTTGTTGTGCAATTTCTCCTGAACACGCCGATACCCCATATGTGGAGGCAAATTACTGTTTGGGCACATGGCAGGGTTTGAAAGGGAAGGAGCGCCATTTGACTTTTTGAATGTAAAATTTGTTTGAATAATTAGCGGACGCCATGTCACATTTCGGGAGCCCCTAATGTGCCTAAACAGTGGAAACCCCCCACAAGTGCCACCATTTTGGAAACTATACCCCTTAGGGAACTTATCTAGATGTGTGGTGAGCACCTTGCACCCCCAGCTGCTTCACAGAAGTTTATAATATTGAGCCGTAAAAATAAAATTTTCACATTTTTCCCATAAAAAATGTTTTTCATTCCCTAATTTTGCATTATCATAAGGGTAACAGGATAAATTGCACCATGAAATTTTTTGTACAATTTCTCCTGAGTACGCCGATACCCCATATGTGGGGGAAAACCACTGCTTTGGTGTACGGCAGGGTTCGGAAGAGAAAGAAGCGCTATGTTGGCTGGGATAGGCAGCAGACACCATGTCACATTTGAAGAGTCGCTGACATGCCAAAACAGCAGAAACCCCCACAAGTGACCCCATTTTGTAAACTACACCTCTCAAGGAATTCATCTAGGGAAGTAGTGAGCATTTTTTAATTTTTAAATTTATACCACTGGGCAGTGAAAAAAGCATAATTATATTTTTACCACAAAAAAATGTTTTACCCTCAGATTTTACATTTTCACACAGGGCAATGGGTAAAAATGGTGCCGAAATGTGTCACACAATTTCTTCTAAAAGTGTTAATACCCCATATGTGGCTGTATCGTACCACTTAGCCATACGGTGAGATTTGAGGGGGAAGGAGCGCTATTTGACAATTGGAGAACAAAGTATTGTAGAATAGGCATTTGGATTTGGGAGCACAAAATTTTCTGAATTTCTTTTGGGGGGCAAGGACCATTTTGCTTTTCCAGAGCCTTTCTGCTACCAGTAACTTGGAAGTCCCTTATATTTTTAACAGATGATGGACCTGAGTGGGGACTAGCTTTTTTTGAGGACTGAGTTGAAGCTTTTATTGGGAACATTTTACGCAACATTTATCCGGCGCTCTAGGCTGAGCACTTACATCGGGGTTTCCATCTAATTTTCCAAGTGATGTAATTCAGATGAAACCCCTGCAGGATCCATTCACTGTAATGAGGCAGCAGAGTTACTCTGGACTCCGTCTGGCCTCTGTTTAGTGGTGTCCTTTTTTTCAGAAGTGCACAAAACTGTGGCCAACCGCACTTTTATGCACGCCTAAAACAAATGACACCTTGGGATCCCAGGCTAGACGGCATCCACAGTGGCCTATATCTGCCTCATTACAGGGAATCTTCCATCATGGGTTCTGGCTGAATCACGTATTTCAGAGATTTACACGGAAACTCTGGTGTAAGTGCTCAGCGCAGAGCACAAGATAAATGTGAGCAGAGCCTTACTGGGATCTTTGGGAGACATAATAAACAAATCAGTAGCAGGTGAATAATATTTGTTTTATTTATTTTTTATGCCGTTCCTAGTGTGATATAACTGATTAGATTACTTTATTCTTCGGGTCGGTGCGATTACAGAGATACCAGATTTATATCGGGTTTTTATGACTGACAGCTGTCACACACTAAAATACGCTTTTTTTGCAAAATCTAGTTTTTGCATCACCATATTTTGAGAGCTATAATTTTTCCATATTTCGGCCGATAGAGTCATGTGACGGCTTGTTTTTTGCGGGACGAGTTGAAATTTTTATTGGAACCATTTTTGGGCACGTGACATTTTTTGATCGCCTTCTATTCCGTTTTTTGGGAGGTAAAGTTAACAAAAACAAACACTTCAGGAATTGTTTTTTGAGTTTTTTTTTATGCCGTTCTGCGTGTGGTAAAAGTGATCAGGCAGCGTTATTCTTCGGGTCAGTACGTTTACAGCGATACTACACTTACTGTATTTTTTTTATGTTTTGGCGCTTTTACACAATAAAACAATTTTATAGAAAAAAAAATTTTTTTTGCATTGCTTTATTCTGAGCGCTATAACTTTTTTATTTTTTGGCTGATGGAGCTGTATGGCGGCTTTTTTTGCGGAACAAGATGACGTTTTCAGTGGTACCATTTTTATTTCTATTCTGCTTTTTGATCACATTTTTTTCCACTTTTTGTTTGGCGATATGATGAAAAAGCATATTTTTTTGCTCCGTTTTTTATTTATTTTTATTACGGTGTGCACAGAAGGAGTTAATTAGTGTGACAGTTTTATAGCTCGGGTTGTTTCGGACGCGGCGATACCAAATATGTGTACTTTTTTTGGTTTTGTAATAATTTACGGATTTATTGGTTTAATATTTTATTTATTTATTTTTATTTATTTTGTGATTTTTTTTTTTAATAGTTTAAAAACTTTTTTTTTTACATTTTTACTTAGTCTCTGTATGGAACATTAATTTTTATTTTTCTGATCACTGATCTCATGTAATGTAATACACATATATTACATTATGAGATCTTCACTGACTGTTTCAGTCAGAGTCTCCTGTCTGACTTCAGCTACATACAAGCTGAAGCCAGACAGGAAGGACACCATATATGGCAGAGCTGGAGGCGGTCATGTGACCTCCAGCTGCCATAGCAACCCCAGGTCCTCAAACGAAACGGAGGTCTTCGGAGGTAAGTAAGACGACCCCCTCTCTTCCTGCTGTCTCCTATATGCCGCGATCACTATAGATCACAGCATATAGAAGACAGCAAAGGGTTAACATCACTGGGACCTGATCTAATCAGGTCCCGATGATGTACCCTGTCAGAGCTAACGCTCTGCACCGGAATCGCAGTGCTTGCAGGACCCTGGGGGTCCTGTGCACTGCGAGACCACCCACCGTTTTTAAACGTCGGCACTGCACAGAGCCCGGCAAGCGCCGACGTTTATCTACAGTGGGCGGTCGGGAACCGGTTAAAGTAATGATGGCCACTCGTTTTTCTTTACTTAGCTGCTTTTTTCTTGCCATAATACAAATTCTAACAGTCTATTCAGTAGGACTATCAGCTGTGTATCCAACAGACTTCTGCACAACACAACTTATGGTCCCAACCCCATTTATAAGGCAGGAAATCCCACTTATTAAACCTAACAGGGCACACCTGTGAAGTGAAAACCATTTCCGGTGACTACCTCTCTACATGCCTGGTTCCCACCGTGAAGCATGGAGGAGGAGGTGTGAGGGTGTGGGGGTGCTTTGCTGGTGACACTGTTGGGGATTTATTCAAAATTGAAGGCATACTGAACCACCATAGCTACCACAGTATCAGCATCTTGCAGCGGCACGCTATTCCATCCGGTTTGCGTTTAGTTGGACCATCATTTATTTTTCAACAGGACAATGACCCCAAACACACCTCCAGGCTGTGTAAGGGCTATTTGACCAAGTAGGAGAGTGATGGGGTGCTACGCCAGATGACCTGGCCTCCACAGTCACCAGACCTCAACCCAATCGAGATGGTTTGGGGTGAGCTGGACCGCAGAGTGAAGGCAAAAGGGCCAACAAGTGCTAAGCATCTCTGGGAACTCCTTCAAGATTGTTGGAAGACCATTTCCGGTGACTACCTCTTGAAGCTCATCAAGAGAATGCCAAGAGTGTGCAAAGCAGTCATCAAAGCAAAAGGTGGCTACTTTGAAGAACCTAGAATATAAGACATATTTTCAGTTGTTTCACACTTTTTTGTTAAGTATATAATTCCACATGTGTTAATTCATAGTTTTGATGCCTTCAGTGTGAATGTACAATTTTCATAGTCATGAAAATACAGAAAAATCTTTAAATGAGAAGGTGTGTCCAAACTTTTGATCTGTACTGTATGTTTTGAGTCATTGTCTTGCTGGAAGACCCAGCCATGACCCATTTTTAATGTCCTGGCGGAGGGAAGGAGGTTGTCACTCAGGATTTTCCATTCTCCCATTGATGCGGTAAAGTAGTCCTGTGCCCTTAGCAGAGAAACACCCCCAAAACATAATGTTTCCACCTCCATGCTTGACAGTGAGGACAGTGTTATTTTGGTTATAGGCAGCATTTCTCTTCCTCCAAACACGTCGAGTTGAGTTAATGCGAAACAGCTCAATTTTTGTCTCATCTGACCACAGCACCTTCTCCCAATAACTCACAGAATCATCCAGGTGTTCATTGGCAAACCTCAGGCGGGCCTGCACATGTGCCTTCTTGAGCAGGGGGATGGACCTTGCGGGCACTACAGGATTTTAAACCTTTAAGGTGTAATGTGTTACCAATGGTTTTCTTGGTGACTGTGGTCCCAGCTGCCTTGAGATCATTAACAAGTTCCCCCCATGTAGTTTTAGGCTGATCTCCCACCTTCCTCATGATCAAGGATACCCCACGAGGTGAGATTTTGCATGGTGCCCCAGATTGATGTTGATTTCTTCCATTTTCTTACTATTGCACCAACAGTTGTCTCCTTCTCACCCAGCATTTTACTTATGGTTTTGTAGCTCATTCCAGCTTTGTGCAGGTCTATGATCTTGTCCCTGACATCCTTAGAAAGCTCTTTGGTCTTGTCCATGTTGTCGAGGTTAGAGTCTGACTGATTAATTGAGTGTGTGGACAGGAGTCTTTTTTACAGGTGACTATGTAAGACAGCTGTCTTTAATGCAAGTAACGAGTTGATTAGGAGCATCTAACTGGTCTGTAGGAACCAGAACTCCAGGTCAGACCCCGGTCACAGCTGTTGACCCACACCGGGGAATGCAGGAACGGGCAGGCACGGCTGGTATGCAGACAGGTGGGTACTGGCAGGCACGGCTGGTATGCAGACAGGTGGGTACTGGCAGGCACGGCTGGTATGCAGACACGGCTGGTATGCAGACAGGCGGGTACTGGCAGGTAGGAACGCAGGCTGGATAGGGACCAGTACAGACTGGGATACAGGAACAGAGCCACAGATGCGGTGGACAAGCAGAACAGAACTGCAGGCGTGGAGGACGAGCGGAGCAGAGCGAAACCACAGGTGCGGAGGACAAGCAGAGCAGAGCGAAACCGCAGGTGTGGTGTACAAGCAGAGTGAAACCGCAGGTGCGGTGGACAAGCAGAGCAGAGCGAAACCGCAAGTGCGGTGGACAAGCAGAGCAGAGCGAAACCGCAGGTGCGGTGGATAAGCAGAGCAGAGCGAAACCGCAGGTGCGGTGGACAAGCAGAGCAGAGCGAAACCGCAGGTGCGGTGGACAAGCACAGCAAAGCGAAACCGCAGGTGCGGTGGACAAGCAAAGCAGAGCAAAACCGCAGGTGCAGTGGACAAGCAGAGCAGAGCAAAACCGCAAGTGCGGTGGACAAGCGAGGCAGAACAGAGCAGAGCGAAACCGCAGAGCAGAAGGTGCAGGCAGACAGGACAGGGCTCTGTTCACATGGAACAGACTGGGAAACACAGGAGGATAGTTAGAACACAGGAGGTAGATACAGAGGCAGGGAGATGAGACAAGCAGAACCAGATACACACAAGGTACTTACAATGAAGTAGCGAGTGGACACAAAACTCACAAACAGAAGTACAGAGACAACGAGTTGGAGTTAGGTGCAGGTGCAGACACTGCAGGAAAAGGGCAGGTATGGACATAGAGACAAACAGGTAACAGGCTAGGACACAGTTCAGACAGGAACTGAACCCGGAACAAGATACAGGAACGAGCCTGGGAACTCAGCCCCCAGGGTGGCATTAACAGACTAGAAGTCACAGATACAAGTAACGGGCCTGGGTATACAGCCCCCAGGGTGGCGGAACAGACTAGAAGTCACAGATACAGGTAACAGGCCTGGGTATACAGCCCCCAGGGTGGAGGAAACAGACAAGATACAGGACAGGACCTGGCAACTCAGTTGCACAGAACACATTGAAAGAAAGTGTTGCTCAGGCACCTCCTACTGCGTGGAGGGGGTCTAAGTATCCAGTGACTCACAGAAATAGGCTGGGAACGCATTAGGAGTGCGCACACTGTAACTTTAAGAATCAGGCAGTAACTGTGCCGCCACCCTAAGCAATCAGACAAGAGACTTGCACACAGCAAGCACTGGAGCAAAGTGTGCAGCCTGGACTGATAGGTAAGTTGGCGGTCTTGCATGGCGGGAGATGGTAAGCCATGCCAGCACGCCGCCAGGGAAGTTACACCATTGTTAAGCATCAAATGCAGTTTCCTATCTGAATAACTGTAATGCATTCTTGAACATCGGATGCAATACAGATGATCTGTAGGTTTTGTTTTATTTTGCATGCACATAGACTTGGATGGCTGAGTATCATCCAAAAACATCTAGTGCATGCTACAGATTTTTTTCACTGTTACTCTCTGTGTTTGTGCAACAAAAACTCTCATGTGAACAGCCCTATTCAATAATATTGATCAGTGTGCAGTCCGATTTTAACACTTATAGCACACATATGCAAAATATGCTCGTCTGAACTAATGTTTCCATGAGTTTATGTCATACGTATTGTCATCTGTATGCAATCCGCATGCTGTCCGTATGCCAGGTTTTTACATCCATATGACATCTGTTTTTATATATCCATAATTAAAAAAATATACAGTTTCCTATGTTAATAATTGCACTGGAGCTATCGAAACAAGGCAGATCACGTACCAGTTATAGATATGCCTTAAATAATATGAGCGACTTGTTATGATTAACATACACTGTATGCACAATTATTAGGCAATGTGTATTTTTGATGATTTATTTTTATTATTGAACTACTACAGTGCTGTCGGTCAATCCAAAAGGTTATTAATTCTGAAGCTTGAATATTTAAGAAATTAAAAGTAAAATTTTGTTTTTCTTAGGAGAATATCAATGTGAATAATTATTGGGCAATTATTAGTGTGCAGAATTATTACGCAACTAAATGAAAAATGTAAATTTTCCCATCTCAATTGTTTATTTTCATTAAGTGAGAATAATTACCAAAGAACTCAAAATGTACAAAAATATATTTCTGACCAATATAGCCATCCTTCTTTTCAATAACAGTCATAAGCCTTCCAACTATAGAATCTGTCTCAGACTCTCAGACACTGTTCAGATAGGTGGACTGTTTTCCTGCACCATAAATCTCCCATTTAAAAAGGACTCTCAAGTTGACAATAGGGTTTAGGTCAGGTGAGAAAAGGGGCCATATCATTATTCTTTCATCTTTAAGGCCTTTACTGGTTCACCAAGCATTGGAGACTTTGATGCATGCGATGGAGCACTGTTCTGCACATAAATCATGGTTTTCTTAAAAGATGTAGACTTTTTCTTGCACCACTGCTTGAAAAAGTGTCTTCTATAAACTCGCAGTAGGTATGGTAATTGATTTCGAGTCCATGTTCAATCATAAAAAGGCCCAACGTTAATAATACCAGCCGATGGCAGTACCCCATCTCCATATTTCTGTCATCTCAGTCGAAGTGGAGGTATGTGCCCTTTACTGGTCCTTCCATCTGGTCCGTCAATAATTCACTCTCTGCAGATATTTCTTGGCCCAGTCTTAATGTTTCAACTTATATGTCTTGTTCATTGGTGGTCGGTTTTCATCCTTCCTTACCTTGGCCATGTCTCTGAGCACTGAACACCTTGTCCTTCTGGACACTGCAGGGAGGTTGCAGTTCTGAAATATGACAGTACTGGAGAATAATGGGTTCCTGGTCGCTTCATGTTTCATTCTTCCCAAATCTTTGGCAATTAAAGTTTGCCTTTTTGTCTCAATATGTTTTTTGGGACCCTGTTAACTATTTGCAACAAAATATTAATGGTTCTGTGATCATACCTCGATATCTTAACAATTTCGAGAGTGCGCCATCCCTCTGTAAGACTTTTAACAATTTTTGTCTTTTCTGAGTTAGTTAAATCTATTTTTTGGCCCATTTTGCCTGAGGAAAACAACCTGTCTAATAATTCTGCACACCTTGATGAAGGAGGTTAATATCCTAAGGCTGCATGCCCACTATGCGTTTTTCAAGCGTTTTTGCCACTGAATTTCCGCAGCGAAAACGACGTCGGCGGTCGTGTGACCTGTCACATGACTAAATGACGTCATGAAAGGTCCTTTTAGACCATCGCGAGCCGTACAAGAGACCGGACGCATCGTACAGGAGACCGGGGGCTATTGGAAGGTAAGTATAATGTTTATTTTTTATTTTTTACCATTTTTTTTCTTTTTTTTAAATATTAACGTGTATATATATATATACACTGCTCAAAAAAATAAAGGGAACACTTAAACAACAGAATATAACTCCAAGTAAATCAAACTTCTGTGAAATCAAACTGTCCACTTAGGAAGCAACACTGATTGACAATCAATTTCACATGCTGCTGTGCAAATGGAATAGACAATAGATGGAAATTATTGGCAATTATCAGGACACCCTCAATAAAGGAGTGGTTCTGCAGGTGGGGACCACAGACCACATCTCAGTACCAATGCTATCTGGCTGATGTTTTGGTCCCTTTTGAATGTTGGTTGTGCTTTCACACTCGTGGTAGCATGAGACGGACTCTACAACCCACAGAAGTTGCTCAGGTAGTGCAGCTCATCCAGGATGGCACATCAATGCGAGCTGTGGCAAGAAGGTTTGCTGTGTCTGTCAGCATAGTGTCCAGAGGCTGGAGGCGCTACCAGGAGACAGGCCAGTACACCAGGGGACATGGAGGGGGCCGTAGGAGGGCAACAACCCAGCAGCAGGACCGCTACCTCCTCCTTTGTGCAAGGAGGAACAGGAGGAGCACTTCTAGAGCCCTGCAAAATGACCTCCAGCAGGCCACAAATGTGCATGTGTCTGCACAAACGGTTAGAAACTGACTCCATGAGGTTGGTATGAGGGCCCGACATCAACAGATGGGGATCGTGCTCACAGCCCAAAACCGTGCAGGACGCTCGGCATTTGCCACAGAACACCAGGATTGGCAAAGTCGCCACTGATTGCCCTGTGCTCTTCACAGATGAAAGCAGGTTCGCACTGAGCACATGTGACAGACGTGACAGAGTCTGGAGATGCTGTGGAGAGTGATCTGCTGCCTGCAACATCCTTCAGCATGACCGGTTTGGCAGTGGGTCAGTAATGGTGTGGGGTGGCATTTCTTTGGAGGGCCGCACAGCCCTCCATGTGCTCGCCAGAGGTAGCCTGACTGGCATTAGGTACCGAGATCCTCAGACCCCTTGTGAGACCATATGCTAGTGCGGTTGGCCCTGGATTCCTCCTAATGCAGGACAATGCCAGACCTCATGTGGCTGGAGTGTGTCAGCAGTTCCTGCAAGATGAAGGCATTGAAGCTATGGACTGGCTCGCCCATTCCCCAGACCTGAATCCGATTCAGCACATCTGGGACATCATGTCTCGCTCCATCCACCAACGTCACGTTGCACCACAGACTGTCCAGGAGTTGGCGGATGCTTTAGTCCTGATCTGGGAGGAGATCCCACAGGAGACCATCCGCAACCTCATCAGGAACATGCCCAGGCATTGTAGGGAGGTCATACAGGCACGTGGAGGCCATACACAATACTGAGCCTCATTTTGACTTGTTTTAAGGACTTTACATCAAAGTTGGATCAACCTGTAGTGTGTTTTTCCACTTCTATTTTGGGGGTGACTCCAAATCCAGGCTTCCATTGGTTAATAAATTTGATTTCCATTGATGATTTTTGTGTGATTTTGTTGTCAGCACATTCAACTTTGTACAGAACAAAGTATTCAATGAGAATATTTCATTCATTCAGATCTAGGATGTGTTATCTGAGTGTTCCCTTTATTTTTTTGAGCAGTGTATATATATATTATATATATATATATATATATATATATATATATATATATATATATATATATATATATATATATATATATATATATATATATATATATATATATATATATATATGTATATGTGTGCTACTCACTTGGGTGCGTCGGGAGCCAAAACAGGAAGCGTTTCCATTTAAATGTCCAAGTCAGTTTATTGCTCCATAATCCGTCCACAAGCTAAAGGGAAAATAAACAACCTTCAGTGCAGGCAAAACAAAGAAAACAGTTCTTTAGACAAAGTCTCAGGTTAGTCAGTCCTGTGGTCACACAGGCTGGAGAGCATCCAGTCCACTGGCTCAGTCTGGATATCACACAGGAGGCCTTTTCCCTCCACACACCGACCATGTGACAAACAACAGACTCCATTTTAACCTCTTAACCACACCCAGAGGTGAGGTATGTGGGCAGCCAGACCCGCCCGTCTCTCAGTCTACCCATAAAACCTGGGCCCAGATGCGCCAAACAATCCTATGTGCACTAGAGCAACACTACAGGATTCCATCAGAGATGACAACCATCTCTGTGACACATACCTCCCACCAACTATATGTCCAGTATCTGCCTTCCATATCTCCCCCCTTTTCCTAAAGCTGTGGGGCTTGGCACCTTCTACAACTAGACAGGGGATTCTCGAGAGGGCATCGGCATTACCATGTAGCTTTCAAGCTCTAAGTTCCACATGGAAGCTGAAATTCTGTAGGGCTAAAACGCAGCGGGTGACCCTAGCATTTTTCCCTTTTTCTCCCTCACCGGGGCATGGTCTGATACTAATTTAAATTTTCACCTTAACAGATAGTACCGTAATGTGTTCACTGCCCACTTTATGGTCAAGCATTCCTTTTCTACAATGGAATAATTATTTTCACATGCAGATAGCTTCATACTCAGGTATAGAACAGGGTGCTCCTCCCCGTGTATTTCCTGAGAAAGGACTGCTCTTAAACCGACTTTTGAGGCGTCTGTCTGGAGTACAAATTTCCTCTTGAAGGGGGAGGCAACCAGGACCGGTTGCTTACACAGAGCCACTTTCAGTTCTTGAAAGGCCGTCTCTGCCGCCACAGTCCATTTGGCCATAACTGATTTTGTCCCTTTAAGGAGGTCCATCCGGGGTGTGGCCATCATACCAAAGTTTGGGATGAATCTCCTGTAGTATCCCACAATTCCTGGAAAGGCTCTAACCTGCTTCTTTGAAAGTGGCTTTGGCCAGTTTGGGATTGCATCCACTTTACTGATTTGGGATTTGATCTTGCCTCTACCTACTACATGTACCAGGTATTTTGCCTCTTCTTTCACCATGGCACATTTTTTGGGGATTTATCGAAAACCCCGCCTTTCTAAGCGCATCATACACTGCCTGAACCTTACAAAGGATGACCCCGGGGGATGACGTCGAGGCGTTCTTGGCTGTATTTGAAAAGGTGGCAGAACGGGAGGAATTGCCTCTGGAGCAGTGGGCGGCGGTTCTGGCGCCATATTTAACAGGGGAGACGCCGAAGGCCTATTATGACTTAGCCTTGCAAGACGCAAAGGGATACGCCAAATTGAAACGGAGATCTTTGCGTGCTTGGCAGTAACTCTGACTGTCAGGGCGCAATGGGTACACCACTGGGCCTATCGCAATGACAAACCTCCCCTGTCCCAAATGTTCGACCTCCTACACCTGGTCCAAAAGTGGTTGCAACCTGAATCTTCCTCTCCAGCACAGATGGTGGGGAGGAAGATTGGTGGTGGAGAAAGTTGTCATGGACAGGTTCATACACTCCCTTCCTAGGTCGGTGCAATCCTGGGTTGCCCAGGGAGATCCCTGTATTGCTGATGACCTGGTGTGGTTGGTGGAAAGGTACCAGGTGGTAGAGAGTTCCTTGGGGATGCAAGGGGTTGTAGCACATCCATACTCGGGTTCCCAAAGGGGGGCCGACACCCCAAACAGGGGCACTAGAGCCACATTTGGGGGCATCCTAGAGCCCAGGAGGGGTCCGAGTTGCTTCCAAAGGCCCCTTCCAATGTCGTAAATTGTTGGAAGTGTCACACCCCAGGTCACATAGCCGCCCGTTGCCCCATGACCAACGAGCCAATGGACTGCACTGCAGGACGGCGCTGCTCATATTTGAATATACTGCCTGCAGTGCAGTTCCTCAAACAGTCGAGGGTCCACAAGCATGCCCCATGTCAGTGAATGGAGTGCAAATGACTGGTCTGTTGGACTCGGGGAGTTTGGTAGCCCTAGTGAGGGCCACAATTCCTCATCAGCTGATTCTGGGGAAAAAGGTCAGCTCTGTTGTATCCATAGGGACGCTAAGGACTACCCTGTGGCCCAAGTGGTCACAGACACAAACTGTGGCGCTGAGTCCCATGAAGTGGGCGTAGTCAAGGACCTGTTGCTCCCTGTTATAATAAGGTGGGACTTTGCCTTGTTTTGGTACTTGTGGGAGAAAGAAAGGAAGCCGACTTGTTCAGACAACAACAAGGTCGCTCCTAAAGAAACATCATTGCATGCCGCAGCTGATGGGTTTCCTTTTTGTGTGCTTGTCAGGGATGAGGATGAGGCAACATCCCCGGAGGCCAACATCCCTGAGCTGGAGCTGTCCGGGGGAATCTATGGAACCACCCAGCTCAGAGACTTATCTCTAAAAGGGGCATTTCATAATGTCACTGTTCTGAATGGTGTTGCACAAGACCCGGGGGCTAACACCCGATATCCATACTTTGCCTTAAATGGGGAGTTACTATATCAGGTCACCAAGATCAGCTCAGAGGAGAGGTAATAGAGCAGTTACTAGTGCCAGATGCAGGGTGTTAAATGTGGCCCATGCACATGTATTAGGTGGTCATCTGGGGGTAGAAAAACCCAGGAAAGGATCCTCCAGAGGTTATACTGGCCTGGGTGTCACCGAAAGAGATCGTGAATTATTGTAGGTTCTGTCCCACCTGTCAGCTGACTTCCCCGGTAGCTCACTTCTGTACCCCTTTAATGCCACTGCCTATCATTGAGGTCCCGTTCGATCGCATTTCCATGGATTTAGTGGGACCCCTGGTCAAGTCTGCCAGAGGACACCAGCATATCCTGGTGGTACTGGACTATGCTACCCGGTATCCGGAGGCCGTACCAATACGAAACTCCTCCTCCAAGTGTATAGCCGGGGAGTTGGTCCATATCTTTTCCAGGATGGGGTTGTCTAAAGAGATCCTAATGGACCAAGGGACTCCATTCATGTCAAAGGTGATGAGAGAGTTGTGCAAGACCCTGCAAATCACACAACTCAGGACCTCAGTCTACCCCCCACAGACAGATGGCTTGGTAGAGAGGTTTAATAAAACATTGAAGGCCATTGAAGAAGGTCATAGAGAAAGACAGCCAGGACTGGGACTGTCTACTGCCATACCTTCTATTCTACATCAGAGAAGTCCCACAGGCCTCTACTAGATTCTCCCCTTTTGAGCTGTTGTATGGCGGACACCCCCGCGGACTCCTGGACGTAGCAATGGAAACCTGGGACACGGGGTCTACACCCTACAGGAGTGTAATCGAACATGTGGCCCAGATGCAAGAGAGGATTGCATAAGTAATGCCCATTGTGAAAGAACACCTTCTCAAAGCACAAGAGGCACAGTCAAGGGTGTACAGTAGGTCGGCGAGGGTGAGACACTTCAACCCTGGGGATCACGTACTGGTGCTGGTGACGCGCCCCCTGCGCCTGTGTTGTGCGGGGAATACCCGGAGCCAGATCGCTGGGGGTTGTAGTCTCCGTGGCGTTGACCCGGTCCGTGCCCAGGGTGGTCAAACCAGTGGCAGTCTTAATGTTGTAACAAGTGTCCGACTACGCCACCCGTGGATTGCGGTCAGTGGGGACCGCCGCTGCGCTGCAGACCGCTGAGGCTGATGTTGTATGCGCAGCCAAGTATGGGATTACTCCCCATGGGAGAAGTATTGCCTCAGGGCAGCTAGTGTGGATGATGGGAGTGATGGTGTGAGCGTCCCAGTACTAATGGTGCTGGTGCGGCGATGAAACACAGAGACTTGTAATTGCAGTTTCCAATGCTTTACTCACAGTTCTTCACCAAGTCACTCGTGCGCAGGTAGGACCGCCTGAGCCGTGCTGTGTTCACCAGGCAAGGGGCTCGACCAACTCCCAGGCAATTCCAGAGCGTGGCACAGGGCTCCCTTCTCTTCCCTTCTCTGGCCATCCTCACCAGTGACCCACCTTTGTCCAGCTTCCTCGGGCTTTCTCTTGGCGAAACCTATCTCCTGTTTCCCTGACCCTATGTGGTATGCTTTCCTGGTGGATGTAGTGAGGGGTCGCACCAAGATGTGGTCACAACCTCCGGTCCTTGGCTGAGGAATCTGTTGCCTCCACCAATTTGGGTCCCGGTACCCTGCTCTGCCAACCCTTCACCCGCAATCTCATGGGCCTTTGGGGTTCCTTCTGCCTTCGTGTCTCTGGGCCTTTCTCTGTGTTCCAGTTCCTTGTTTCCTTTCTTACTTCCTTTGCTGTTCCTTCTCCTCTCTCTCTCAGGCCCCGGCCTCCTGACAAGGCCTGCCCGTGGAGCAGAGCCCATGCAGCAGCTCTGCTCCCTGTCACTTCTCCTCAGACTGCACACTGATCTAAGATGGTGCCCACCTTATATACCTCCTTATGTGTGAGCCCAGGTGACTAGCAACCAATGGGCTCCTACCTATGCCCAGAGACCCACCCCTATCTGCTCCTACACCACTGAGTTTTCCTCCCCCTCCCCACTCCAGCCAGGGACAGAAGCTGTCGTGCCTGCACTTCTGTGGGAGCACCGTTGAGCTGTCCCTCGGAAATGGGGTGTGTGTGGTGCATGCAGCCTAACGAGTCCTGGTCCACACTCCATCCTTACCCGGGAGTGGAATATCACACCTCTGGTTTGAGGTGCAATACCCCTGTAGCAGCCGAGCCCTCGGGGTGCTACACTGGTACCTACGGTGGAGAGCAAATTCTTGGTTAAGGGGCAGGGCCCCTATGAAGTAGTGGAAAAGGTTGGTGATGTCAACTATAAAGTCCACCAGCCAGGAAGAAGGAAGCCCTACTAGGTGTACCATGTCAACCTGATTAAGCCATGGCGAGATGGGGAGCCCGTGGAAGCTCCGTGTTTGGTGGCGAAGTCTGAAGCCGACGTGGGAGAGGTCAAGGTGGCAGAGTCACTGTCACGTACCCAAAAGCAACAGTACCAAAAGTTGCTACAGCAGAACAGGGATCTGTTCTCGGATCTACCGGGGTGTACTCAGATCATTGAGCATGAGGTGCTTATGGAGCTTCATGTCCGAGTAAACATGAAGCCATATCGGATCCCTGAAGCCCGCCGAGAGTTAACCTCGAAAGAGGTGAAGCGCATGATGAGTCTGGGAGTCATTGAAGAGTCCAAGAGTGGCTGGCCAAGTCCCATAGTCTTAGTACCGAAACCAGAAGGAGAATGGCTGTTTTGCAATGACTGTAGGAAACTGAATGAGGTCTCTAAGTTTGATTCGTACCCAATGCCCAAGGTAGATGAACTAATTGAAAGGCTAGGGCCGGCCAGGCACATTACCACCCTTGACCTTACAAAAGGATATTGGCAAATTCCTATCTCCCAAGATGCCAAGGAGAAGATGGCCTTTTCAACGCCAGATGGGTGTTTTCAGTACACAAAGATGCCGTTTGGGTTGCAAGGAGCTCCAGCCACCTTCCAGAGAGCAATGGACTGGATCCTAGCTCCCCACAAAAAGTATGCAGCGGCCTACCTGGATGATATCGTGATCTACAGCCAGGATTGGGGAAGCCATCTAAGCAAAGTCCAGGCGATATTCGATGCTCTATGAAAGGCATGGTTTTCCATCAACCAGAAGAAATGTGCCATGGGCATGGACGAAGCCAAATATTTGGGTTATGTCATAGGCAGAGGCGAGAAAAAGCCCCAAATAAATAAAGTTGACGCGATCCAGAGTTGGCCACAACCTCTCTCAAAAAAGCAGGTCAGAGCATTCCTGGGCATAGTTGGCTACTACCGCCGGTTCATCCCTAACTTCGCCATGATAGCCGCCCCTTTGACAGACCTCCTTAAAGGGACAAAATCGGCTATGGCTAAGTGGTCTCCAGAAGCTGAGATGGCCTTCCAGGAACTAAAGCAAGCCCTGTGTAAACAGCCAGTGTTGGTGACACCGGATTTCTCTAAAGAGTTTGTGGTCCAAACGGATGCATCAGATACCGGACTGGGTGCTGTCCTATCACAAGAGATGAACGGGAAAGAGCACCCCATAATGTACTTGAGTCGAAAGCTGACATCTTGTGATAAGAATTACTCCATAGTGGAGAAGGAATTTTGGCCATTAAGTGGGCGTTGGACACTCTAAGATACTACCTCTTAAGCAGAAAGTTCAGGCTGGTGACAGACCATGCCCCACTAAGATGGATGAGCGAGAAGAAGGGGAACAATGCCCGAGTGACCAGGTGGTTCTTAGCCCTTCAAGATTTTAGCTTCCATGTAGAGCATAGGCCCGGGAGACTTCATAGCAATGCTGATGCATTGTTGAGTGTCCACTGTTTGTTAGCGGAAGGTGCCAAGGGAGAGGGGGGCTATGTAAGATTGCCGCCGGACAGATCCTTAAGGGGAGATATGTATCATCGAGGTTGATAGCTTCGGTGATGTAAACCAGGGAAATCATGCTCCAGCATACGTAGTGCTGAGAGGGTTAATAGGACTTATCAGGGCCGGTTTTTACAAGCAGTCATAAGAGATGGGAGGGAATGGCTGCTCACATATCCCCACACTAGGGCTTGGTTTTGGTAAATAAAATTGAGACTGAGTGTCTCATTTAGTGTCTGTGGCTGGAGGTGTGGAGACCTCCAGCGTGTTTATGCTAAAAGACACTGACCGTGAGTGGGCGAACCCGCCATACTGTATAGACTGTTTATTTTCTGTTTGTTACCCTATGCTGGACAAGGATGTGTTTCATTTACTTCTAAGAGTGTGGTTTATGAAGTTTCAATAAACCTGCCTTGGACAGTTTAAAGGAACCACTTCCTGTGCCTACCTCAAACACAGCTGAGTGAGTACCAAACCCTACAATACGCATAATATGAACAGCGGCATCCCAGGCTAGTAGTTTGCTTGAAGGTCAGGGGACAATGGGTGGCTATATGGCCTGGGCCGTGGCATTTCCATCATATAATATTGCCAGTAAGGACCTTTGGCATTACCTCCCCCGTGTCACTCCAGGTGTGAGTGCAACACAGAGGGGAAAGGAAGTCCAGACACTAGGGAAAGGGGAAAGAGGTGACCTCCTAATCTGGACTAGTGTCACCCTGTCTCCCCCTAACGTCCATATACAGCCTCCACAGCTGTCGCCGATCACGTGCCTCGCCCTACTATCCCTGGCGTAAGGCTATAGCTGGGGGTGGAAGGAGATGAGCACTAGTCAACCTCCGCTAGCACTATAAAAGCAAAAGGGAAGACAACACAGGGGAATAAACAACTTAACTTTAGAAGAAACTCCAACAGGGCACACGTCCTCAAGACTCCAGAGAGGACGTGATGCTGCTTCAGCCAAGTTCCAAGTAGAAATGAGTATAACCAGCGACGCCCACCTGGAGAGATCAGGTATATATACACCCAGGCCAGAAGGAGGTAGTCGCTGGGTCTTAAAGACAGCCTCCTATGTAGGCAGCTGTCTGCATGAAGATCTCCTGCAAACCACTGCAGGACGACTGCCTGTCACCTCTGACACACCCATGACAGTATCCCCCCTCTACGAGTGGCCTCCGGACACTCAGGACCGGGTTTCTCAGGAAAAGAGGTGTGAAAAGAGCGAACCAATCTGGGAGCGTTTACCTCTGACGCTGAAGCACACATCCTCTCCTCTGGACCATAGCTTTTCCAGTGCACCAAGTATTGTAGAGAACGATGTTGGAGACGAGAATCTAAAATCCTCGAAATCTCGATACTCAGGTTACCATCAACCATTACTGGGGGCGGTGGTAGAGGTGAGAGCTCAAGATCTTCTACGTACCTTTTGAGTAAGGACCTATGAAACACATTATGGACCTTAAGGGCCCGAGGAAGTTCAAGACAAAACGCTGCTGGGTTAATGACGGCGGTTATTTTGTAGGGACCAATAAACCTAGGTCCCAGCTTCCAAGAAGGAACTTTCAATCTTATATTCTTGGTAGACAACCACACAAAGTCATTCACATTCAGGTCCGGACCTGGCAAGCGTTTTCTGTCAGCCGTACCTGTCACCCACGTTCTTTAAATTACACAGAACACCCTGCCATACCGAGGAGAGCGACGAAGTAAACTGTTCCACCTCAGGAACTCCTGAAGCTCCACCCCAACTGAAGGTACCAAACTGTAGATGATAACCATATTCACCGAAGAACGGTGACCAGCCAGTGGATTCTTGACGATGATTATTGATGGCAAATTCTGCCAGCGGTAAGTAGGATGCCCAATCCTCCTGATTTTTGGAGACGAAACACCTGTCTCCAAGTTCTGATTGACACACTCGGTCTGATCATTCGACTGAGGGTGGATGGCAGAGGAAAAGGACAGCTGCACCCCCAGTCGAGAACAGAATGCCTTCCAGAGCTTGGAAACAAACTGGGTCCGCCGATCAGACACCACATCGGAGGGAACCCCATGAAGCTTCACAATCTCATTTATGAATACCTGGGAAAGTGTCTTAGCATTGGAAAGTGCAGGTAAAGCGACGAAGTAAACCATTTTACTGAACCTATCTACTACTACCAAAACCACCGTTTTGCCTGCAAAAACTGGTAGGTCAGTAATAAAATCCATGGAAAAGTGTGTCCATGGCCTGCTAGGGATAGGTAGCAGAAGAAGAGTACCAGACGGACGGGTGTGCGAAACCTTAGAATGTGCGCAAATTCTACAAGCAGCTATGTGTTCAATTACATCCCAATGTAACACCGGCCACCAAAAATGACGAGAGAGGAGGTCCGCGGTTGCCTTACCACCTGGATGCCTAGCAAGCACAGAGTTATGATGTTCCTTGATTACTTTACGGCGCAGATCAGGTGGTAGAAATAACTTTCCTTAAGGGCAGGAGGCAGGGGCGTCCCCCTGAGCCTCCAGCACCTCACCCTCCAGTTCAGGAAAAAGAGTCGAAATAACTACCCCTTTCTGTAATATATGGGCAGGGTTCTCATGGTCACCACCACCAGGGAAGCTCCGGGACAAAGCATCAGCCTTGACGTTTTTGACCCCTGGACGAAAAGTGACAACAAAATTGAACCTAGTAAAAAACAAGGACCATCTGGCTTGCCTGGGGTCGAGACGTTTAGCTGACTGGAGATATGACAAGTTCTTATGGTCAGTAATAACAGTAGTAGAATGGACTGCCCCCTCCAACCAGTGTCGCCTTTCCTCGAACGCCAATTCGATCACCGAAAGTTCCCTTTTACCCACGTCATAATTTCTCTCAGCCGAAGACAATTTTTTAAGGCACATGGACGCCATTTACCAGGGGACGAACCCTGAGACAACACAGCCCGAACACTGAGACAACACAGCCCCAACCCCGACATCCGAAGCATCGACCTCCACAATAAAGGGTTGAGAAACATAGGGTTGACTGAGTATAGGTGCAGTGGCAAAGTGATTCTTTAAGGAAGAAAAAAGCCTGGAGGGAAGCCTCCGACCATTTGGAAAAATCAGACCCCTTCTTAGTCATGTCAGTAAGAGGTTTCAATACAACAGAGTAATTTTGGATGAATTTCCTGTACAAATTAGTAAAGCCCAGAAAACGTTGTAGGGCCTTCAGGTTCCTGGGACGTTCCCAGTCAAGGACTGCACGGATCTTCTCCGGATCCATCCGAAAACCTGAAGATGACAACAAGTACCCCGAAAACTGCACCTCCTGAACAGCGAAAACACATTTCTCTAGTTTGGCATAAAGTTTGTTATCCCTTAATATCTGGAGCACCTGCTTAACATGCCCCTGATGCGTCTCAAAATCAGGTGAATAAACCAAGATATCGTCCAAATAGACCACCACAAACCTCCCTACCAAATGATGAAAAATATAATTTCTGAAATGCTGGAATACCGCATGTGCGTTGGTCAAGCCAAAAGGCATAACCAGACTCTCGAAGTGACCTTCCGGGGTATTGAACGCTGTCTTCCATTCGTCCCCTTCTCTGATTCTAACCAGATTGTAGGCTCCCCTTAAATCCAACTTGGAGAATACCTTAGCTCCCACAACCTGGCTGAACAAATCAGGAATCAGAGGAAGGTATGGATCACAGATGGTAATTTGATTTAATTCCTGGAAATCTAAACAGGGACGTAAACCGCCATCTTTTTTCTTCACAAAGAAGAACCCTGCCGCTACGGGCGAAGATGAGGGTCTGATATGTTGCTTCTCCAGACTTTCCACAATGAAATCTTTCATTGCTTGTCTCTCAGGGCCAGAAAGATAATACAGTCTGGACTTGGGTAGTTTAGCTCCGGGGGTCAGGTTAATAGGACAGTCATAAGCACGATGAGGAGGCAAACCTGACACCCCTTCTCAGAAAAAACGTACTCAAAACCAGACAGAAAAGCAGGCAGAATCTGCGGAGAGACAGCAGCAATGGAAACATTCAGACAGTTCTCATGGCAGTAATCTCCTCATTCAATAATCTCACCGGTTTGCCAATCCACCAATGGATTATGTTTCACAAGCCAGGGGATACCTAAAACAATCGGAGTAGGGAGATTCTCAAAAACATAGCAAGGAATGATTTCACAATGAACTGGCCCCACCCTCAGTTATACATTATGTACAATCTGAGTAAATTCTTTCTGTGCAAGTGGCACTGAGCTAATGGCAAAGATGGAAATAGGTTCAGCTAAAGCACAGCAAGCGAGACCATGAGTTTTCACAAACTCAGCATCAAACATGCTGACCCCGGCTCCACTGTCAACAAACACAGAATTTTTTTTTATTTTGCTCTCTAGCACCACCTCTGCAGTCAGGACAAAGCGGGAATTGCAGTTTGGCCACAAATGCACCCCTTGTTTATCCAACTTCAGACTACCGAGAGTTAATCGAGTCTCTTTTTGTTTAGGAATTGAAGGACAGGTCCCAACAAAGTGTCCCTTTTTCCCACAAAAAATAATACGCCTTTATTCTTGCAAATCTCCGGGGAGATGTATGATGTAGAGACACCCCTTAACTGCATAGGTTCCTCCACCTCCCCCAGTACTGGTTCACCCCCAGACGGCTCCCTTTGCAAAGGTACACAACCCCGACAAGAAAGCCCCGGAGAAGGAGGTTGCACCAGTCTATCCCGAAGGGGCCTATCCAGACGTATGGCTAAAGACATGGCAGCCTCCAAGGACTGAGGGGTATCATATACAGCCAATGCATCTTTCAACCTTTCTGTTAGCCCTTCACAAAATTGACTTTTAAGGGCTGAGTCATTCCATTTGGAATCCGTTGTCCATCTACGGAATTCCGAACTGTATGTTTCAACTGACCGAATCCCCTGCTGAAGGCGACGTAGCTTAGACTCAGCCAAGGTGACTCGGTCAGGGTCATCATAGATGAGGGCAAGAGCTCTAAAAAACCCCTCCACAGATTGGAGACAAACTGAGTCCTGCGGTAACGAAAATGCCCACGACTGAGGATCTCCCTGCAGTAGAGAGATCACAATGCCAACCCGTTGCTCCTCATTACCGGAGGAGTAGGGATGAAGCTTGAAATACAATTTGCATGCCTCCTTAAACACAAAAAACCTGTCCCTACCTCCTGAAAACCTATCCGGTAGGGCAACATTTGGTTCAGGCTGGACAGGCCTGCCTGCAAAGACCCCCACATTGGCGGCCTGTAACCGCTGATACTGCTGCTAAACCTCACAGCGGAGGTCATTCACCTCCAGAGACAGACATCAGAACTGCTCTGCGAGCTCTGCAACTGATCCCATACTAAAGGCTAAAGGGAGTAAGGAAAAAAAAAGGTGCACGCCCATAAACACACAAAGAAAAAACACCAAAATGTCAAGCTTGTGTCGTTTTTTTTTTTCCTTTTTTTACCTCTCAATCAGTCCAATCAGTTCATCAGCATTCCTGGGATCACCCTGGGCAACCCAAGTCTGTATTGGCCGGGAATGCACAAACCGGTCCATCACCACTCTCTTTACTATCTGCACAGGGGTAGAGGACTCCGGCTGCAGCCATTTATTGGCCAGGTGCAGTAAGTCAAACATTTGGGAGAGAGGTGTTTTGCCATGGTAATACGCCCGGCGGTGGACCCGCTGTGTCCTGACAGTCATCGTAACCCCCAAGAGTGCCAGAATTTCAGTTTTTAGCTTGCCATACCCCTTGGCGTCTTGCAAGGCCAAGTTATAGTAAGCCTTCTGGGGCTCCCCCGTCAAGTATGGCAGCAGCACCTCTGCCCACTGCTCTGGCAGAAGTTTCTCCCTTTCGGCGACCCTTTCAAATACAGTCATCACCCAGGGTCATTTTCTGCAGGACTCACCTTACCGCTTTCCAGATGGAAAAATCGTCAACTGACATTGTCAGAGCTGTCGCTGTGCCACGAATCGCCTCTGCGAGCAAATCAATTTGCTACTGCTGTTGACGGTGCTGATCCTGTTGCTGCTGCTGCTGGAGCTGCTGCATAAGCAGCTTACTTGTCTCCTGTTGCGCCATTTGTTGCTGCTATAACAATTGCTGATGCTGCTGGTGCTGTGCTTGCACCAGATGTTTAAGCAAGTCCTCCATTTTGTCTGCTGTCGCCTGCTGGCTGGTGGCAGACTTCACACAGGACATGCCGAACGCCTTGTAGCAGTCAAACGTATTTGCTGGGAATGCTGCCCGCACTTCTAACACCAATTGTAGGGGTGCTACTCAATTGGGTGCGTCGGGAGGCAAAACAGGAAGCGTTTCCATTTAAATGTCCAAGTCTGTTTATTGCTCCATAAACCGTCCACAAGCAAAAGGAAAATAAACAGCCTTCAAAGGAGGCAAAACAAAGAAAACAGTTCTTTAGAAAAAGTTTCAGGTTAGTCAGTCCTGTGGTCACACAGGCTGGAGAGCATCCAGACCTCTGGCTCAGTCTGGATATCACACAGGAGACCTTTCCCCTCCACACACACAGACCATGTGTCAAACAAAGGACTACATTATAACATCTGATCCACACCCAGAGGTGAGGTATGTGGGCAGCCAGACCCGCCCATCTCTCAGGCTGCCCATAAAACCTAGGCCCGAATGCACCAAACAATCCTCTTAGTGCTATGTGCACTAGAGCAACACTCCAGGATTACATCACAGATAACAACCATCTTAGTGACGCATACCTCCCATCAACTATATGTTTGGTAGCTGCCTTACTCTATATATATATATATATATATATATATATATATTTTTATATATACAGTACAGACCAAAAGTTTGGATACACCTTCTCATTTAAGGATTTTTCTGTATTTTCATGACTATGAAAATTGTACATTCACACTGAAGGCATCAAAACTATGAATTAACACATGTGGAATTATATAGTTAACAAAAAAGTGTGAAACAACTGAAAATATGTCTTATATTCTAGGTTCTTCAAAGTAGCCACCTTTTGCTTTGATGACTGCTTTGCACACTCTTGGCATTCTCTTGATGAGCTTCAAGAGGTAGTCACCGGAAATGGTCTTCCAACAATCTTGAAGGAGTTCCCAGAGATGCTTAGCACTTGTTGGCCCTTTTGCCTTCACTCTGCGGTCCAGCTCACCCCAAACCATCTCGATTGGGTTGAGGTCTGGTGACTGTGGAGGCCAGGTCATCTGGCGTAGCACCCCATCACTCTCCTACTTGGTCAAATAGCCCTTACACAGCCTGGAGGTGTGTTTGGGGTCATTGTCCTGTTGAAAAATAAATGATGGTCCAACTAAACGCAAACCGGATGGAATAGCGTGCCGCTGCAAGATGCTGATACTGTGGTAGCTATGGTGGTTCAGTATGCCTTCAATTTTGAATAAATCCCCAACAGTGTCACCAGCAAAGCACCCCCACACCCTCACACCTCCTCCTCCATGCTTCACGGTGGGAACCAGGCATGTAGAGTCCATCCGTTCACCTTTTCTGCGTCGCACAAAGACACGGTGGTTGGAACCAAAGATCTCAAATTTGGACTCATCAGACCAAAGCACAGATTCCCACTGGTCTAATGTCCATTCCTTGTGTTCTTTAGCCCAAACAAGTATCTTCTGCTTGTTGCCTGTCTTTAGCAGTGGTTTCCTAGCAGCTATTTTACAATGAAGGCCTGCTGCACAAAGTCTCCTCTTAAAAGTTGTTGTAGAGATGTGTGTGCTGCTAGAACTCTGTGTGGCATTGACCTGGTCTCTAATCTGAGCTGCTGTTAACCTGCGATTTCTGAGGCTGGTGACTCGGATAAACTTATCCTCAGAAGCAGAGGCGACTCTTGGTCTTCCTTTCCTGGGGCGGTCCTCATGTGAGCCAATTTCTTTATAGTATTGATGGTTTTTGAAAGTGCACTTGGGGACACTTTCAAAGTTTTTCCAATTTTTTGCACTGACTGACCTTTATTTCTTAATGTAATGATGGCCACTCGTTTTTTTTTTACTTAACTGCTTTTTTCTTGCCATAATACAAATTTTAACAGTCTATTCAGTAGGACTATCAGCTGTGTATCCACCAGACTTCTGCACAACACAACTGATGGTCCCAACCCCATTTATAAGGCTAGAAATCACACTTATTAAACCTGACAGGGAACACCTGTGAAGTGAAAACCATTTCCGGTGACTACCTCTTGAACCTCATCAAGAGAATGCCAAGAGTGTGCAAAGCAGTCATCAAAGCAAAAGGTGGCTACTTTGAAGAACCTAGAATATAAAACATATTTTCAGTTGTTTCACACTTTTTTGGTAAGTATATAATTCCACATGTGTTAATTCATAGTTTTGATGCCTTCAGTGTGAATGTACAATTTTCATAGTCATGAAAATACAGAAAAATCTTTAAATGAGAAGGTGTGTCCAAACTTTTGGTCTGTACTGTGTATATATATATATATATATATATACACACATATATACTGTGTATATACAGTACAGACCAAAAGTTTGGACACACCTTCTCATTTAAAGATTTTTCTGTATTTTCATGACTTTGAAAATTGTACATTCACACTGAAGGCATCAAAACTATGAATTAACACATGTGGAATTATATACTTAACAAAAAAGTGTGAAACAACTGAAAATATGTCATATATTCTAGGTTCTTCAAAGTAGCCACCTTTTGCTTTGATGACTGCTTTGCGCACTCTTGGCATTCTCTTGATTCTCTTGATGAGCTTCAAGAGGTAGTCACCGGAAATGGTTTTCACTTCACAGTTGTGCCCTGTCAGGTTTAATAAGTGGGATTTCTTGCCTTATAAATGAGGTTGGGACCATCAGTTGTGTTGTGCAGAAGTCAGGTGGATACACAGCTGATAGTCCTACTGAATAGACTGTTAGAATTTGTATTATGGCAAGAAAAAAAGCAGCTAAGTAAAGAAAAACAAGTGGCCATCATTACTTTAAGAAATGAAGGTCAGTCAGTCCGAAAAATTGGGCAAACTTTGAAAGTGTCCCCAAGTGCAGTTGCAAAAATCATCAAGCGCTACAAAGAAACTGGCTCACATGAGGACCGCCGCAGGAAAGGAAGACCAAGAGTCACCTCTGCTTCTGAGGATAAGTTTATCCGAGTCACCAGCCTCAGAAATCGCAGGTTAACAGCAGCTCAGATTAGAGACCAGATCAATGCCACACTGAGTTCTAGCAGCAGACACATCTCTTCAACAACTGTTAAGAGGAGATTTTAGGCAGCAGGCCTTCATGGTAAAACAGCTGCTAGGGAACCACTGCTAAGGACAGGCAACAAGCAGAAGAGACTTGTTTGGGCAAAAGAACACAAGGAATGGACATTAGACCAGTGGAAATCTGTGCTTTGGTCTGATGAGTCCAAATTTGAGATCTTTGGTTCCAACCACCGTGTCTTTATGCGATACAGAAAAGGTGAACGGATGGACTCTACATGCCTGGTTCCCACCATGAAGCATGGAGGAGGAGGTGTGATGGTGTGGGGGTGCTTTGCTGGTGACGCTGTTGGGGAGTTATTCAAAATTGAAGGCATACTGAACCAGAATGGCTACCACAGCATCTTGCAGCGGCATGCTATTCCATCCGGTTTGCGTTTAGTTGGACCATCATTTATTTATCAACAGGGCAATGACCCCAAACACACCTTCAGGCTGTGTAAGGGCTATTTGACCAAGAAGGAGAGTGATGGGGTGCTACGCCAGATGACCTGGCCTCCACAGTCACCAGACCTGAACCCAATCGAGATGGCTTGGGGTGAGCTGGACCGCAGAGTGAAGGCAAAAGGGCCAACAAGTGCTAAGCATCTTTTGGAACTCCTTCAAGATTGTTGGAAGACCATTTCCGGTGACTACCTCTTGAGGCTCATCAAGAAGAATGCCAAGAGTGTGCAAAGCAGTCATCAAAGCAAAAGGTGGCTACTTTGAAGAACCTAGAATATAAGACATATTTTCAGTTGTTTCACACTTTTTTGTTACGTATATAATTCCACATGTGTTAATTCATGGTTTTGATGCCTTCAGTGTGAATGTACAATTTTCAAAGTCATGAAAATACAGAAAAATCTTTAAATGAGAAGGTGTGTCCAAACTTTTGGCCTGTACTGTATATATATATATATATATATATATATATATATATATATATACACTACCGTTCAAAAGTTTGTGGTCATTTAGAAATTTCATTATTTTTGAAAGAAAAGCACATTTGTTTTCAATGAAGCTAACATTAAATGAATCAGAAATACACTCTATACATTGTTAATGTGGTAAATGACTATTCTAGCTGCAAATGTCTTGTTTTTATTACAATATCTACATAGGTGTATAGAGGCCCATTTCCAACAACCACCACTCCAGTGTTTTAATGGTACATTGTGTTTGCTAACTGTGTAAGAAGGTGTTACGCACACGCCCGGACTGACTGGCGTGAGCGTGGTTAGTGATCCCACTGGACCATGAACCGAGGAGTGCTTGGAGGGGTGTGACTAAGTATCAACTCAGTCCGACAAAGGTCGCACGGCGGCTCAGTCGACTCCGTGAACCAGGGAGGAACCGAGCAGAGGGACCAGGTGCTACTGCAGGTCAGACCCTGGTCACAGCTGTTGATCCACACCGGGGAATGCAGGAACAGGCAGATTATGCTGGCATACAGACAGGTGGGTACTGGCAGGCATGGCTGGTTTGCAGACAGGTGGGTACAAAACCTGCAGGAGCAGTAAACAAGCAGAGCAGAGCAAAACCCGCAGGTGCGGTAGACAAGCAGAGCAGAGCAAAATACACAAGGTACTCACAATGAAGTAGCGAGTGGACACTAAACTCACAAACAGAAGTACAGAGACAACGAGTTGGAGTTAGGTGCAGGTTCAGACACTGCAGGAAAAGGGAAGATATGGACATAGAGACAAACAAGTAACGGGCTAGGACACTGTTCAGACATGAACTGAACCAGTAACAAGATACAGAAACGAGCCTGGGAACTCAGCCCCCAGGGTGGCGGAAACAGACTAGAAGTCACAGATACAGGTAACGGGCCTAGGTATACAGCCCCAAGGGTGGCGAAACAGACTAGAAGTCACAGATACAGGTAACAGGCCTGGGTATACAGCCCCCAGGGTGGCGGAAACAGACAAGATACAGGACAGGACCTGGCAACTCAGTTGCTCAGAACACACTGAAAGAAAGTGTTGCTCAGGCACATCCTACTGGGTGGAGGGGGTTTAAGTATCCAGTGACTCACAACAATAGGCTGGGGACGCATTAGGAGTGCGCACACAGTAATTACAAGAATCAGACAGTAACCGCGCCGCCGCCCTAAGCAATCAGACAAGACACATACACACAGCAGATACTGGAGCAAAGTGTGCAGCCAGGACTGATAGTTAAGATGGCGGTCTTGCATGGTGGGAGTTGGTAAGCCATGCCAGCACGCCGCCAGCG
The DNA here is from genome assembly GCF_046119375.1 of Phyllobates terribilis. NCBI lineage: Eukaryota > Metazoa > Chordata > Amphibia > Anura > Dendrobatidae > Phyllobates > Phyllobates terribilis. Next base: position 110,694,866 of record NW_027362761.1, read on the forward strand.
ATGCTACAGTACCCCCCCTTTACGCCCCTTCTTCTTCAAGCCTGCAATGATTTCCTGCAGAGAATTTGGAGGCCGATCCTTCTCTTCAAGAAGATTGCCTCTTCTGTCCACTAGAGGGAATGAAACTGGTCTCACCATTTTGATGACTAGGATGCTTTCTCCCATCGAGCCATCCTCAGCAACAGATGAAGTGAGTGAAGTACCAGGAACAAGACACAGGAAAGTCTCTCTCCATTTGTTAATATCGGGTAGCACCCCAAAGGATTCACAGGACAACTGGAGATCCTCCACCGGGTTGGAGGGGTGCAGAGACTCGGGGGTAACCACCGCCTTGATGTACACTTTGCCAAGCTTACTGGATGAAGTGGGCGAAGTACCAGGTACAGGGTGCCGAAAAGTCTCTCTCCATTTGTTATCAGGTAGCACCCCGGAGGATTCAAGAGGCAACTGGAGGTCCTCCGCCTGGTTGGAGGGGTGCAGAGACTTGGAGGTAGCCACTGCCTTGATGGACTTATTGCCAGATTTGTTAGAGATGGAGGATCCTTGCTTAGGGAAGAAGAAGACACTGCTGACTGTCCTGAAGATATGGGGACTGGACACCCCTTGTACCTCAGCAGTCCCCCAGGAAACACCATGCAGGATCTCCAGACCTGAGCGGGCACTAGATCTCTCGGCTCTGGACGACCTGTGGGTAAACCGACAGCACCTGGAATGTAAAGTTCTTCATGTGTAATGCTCCAATCTGGAGCTTAATTTGTACAGACATATTTTGACTGTTTCTAAGTAGGGCTCGTCCTTCTGCTGACAATGCCCAAACCAGATTCTGGAGATGTCGGACGGCAATCAGATACCGACTCTTCAAGGCTTTACTCCCGAAACTTCCGGTTAATCCGAGGCCTTCACTTGCCACGGAGACAGTCACGGTCATCTGTGGAGAGGAAACACTAACGCCAAGGGTAGCCTACAGGCCTAATGTCTTGGGATTCTCCAACCTTCACTGGACAGAGACCGTCAGGGTGTCCCAAACAACCGCAGCGGGACCGCAATCTGATTTTGTGACTGAGTTCCGGTCTCTGCTTTGCCTGACGAACATGGTCATCCTTCATGGATTCTGTGCAGGGAGCTGCCTCTACAGGCTGGGGAACAGGAGGTCTTTGGGAGGACAGAACCTGGCGTGATGGTTTACCTCTACGCCTTGCACGTCTGGACTGCCTCTTGAGGTTGGGAAGAGAAGTATTCTGTGGAGCACTACCATCCTGTGTGGATTCTGTGTGGGCAGCAGTCTCTTCAGGCTGGAGAGCTGGTGGGCTACCTACACGCATCACCCATCGGGACTGCTCCAGGATATTGGGAAGGGAATCTTTAGCAGAAGCCTCAGGGTTAGGGTCATCGAAGACCATTAGAAAGGCTACCAGGAAGGCCTGCAGGTCAGAGACTATAGGATCCCATGCTTCCCATAGGGGGTGATCCAATTCAAGGCATCACCCACTAAGTAGGACATCATAAATGCTACTTTAACCCGATCAGTGCGAAAATAGTGAGCATAGAAATTGAAATGCAAAATACATTGCTCCACAAACACACAGCTTTGTTTTGGATCCCCATAGTACCGTGGTGGATCCGCAGGAACGAGTGCTGATAGCTCCATTTGGGCTGGTGCATAAATCGCCTGGACCTCAGCTTCAGAAAATTTTTTTCCTTGGTGCACGTATTCGCCAGACAAGAATTCAAATGTCTCAGAGAGCGAAGGGCCATGGGGCACAACGGGGACCATGGCCTGAGCAAACTGTTACGCACACGCCCGGACTGACTGGCGTGAGCGTGGTTAGTGATCCCACTGCACCATGAACCAAGGAGTGCCTGGAGGGGCGTGACTAAGTATCAACTCGGCCCGACCAAGGTCGCACGGCGGCTCAGTCGACTCCGTGAACCAGGGAGGAACCGAGCAGAGGGACCAGGTGCTACTGCAGGTCAGACGCTGGTCACAGCTGTTGATCCACACTGGGGAATGCAGGAACAGGCAGGTTAGGTACTGGCAGGCACGGCTGGTATGCAGATAGGTGGGTACTAGCAGGCACAGCTGGTATGCAGACAGGTGGGTACTGGCAGGCACGGCTGGTGTGCAGACAGGTGGGTACTGGCAGGTAGGAATGCAGGCAGGATAGGGACCAGTACAGACTGGGATACAGGAACAGAGCCGCAGGTGCGGTAGACAAGCAGAGCAGAGAAAAACCCACAGGTGCGGTAGACAAGCAGAGCAGAGCAAAACCCGCAGGTGCGGTAGACAAGCAGAGCAGAGCAAAACACACAAGGTACAGTGGTGGCCAAAAGTATTGGCACCCCTGCAATTTTGTCAGATAATACTCAATTTCTTCCTGAAAATGATTGCAATCACAAATTCTTTGGTATTATTATCTTCATTTAATTTGCTTGCAAGGAAAAAGCACAAAAGAGAATGAAGCAAAAATCAAATCATTGATCATTTCACACAAACCTCCAAAAATGGGCCAGACAAAAGTATTGGCACCCTCAGCCTAATACTTGGTTGCACAACCTTTAGCCAAAATAACTGCGAACAACCGCTTCCGGTAACCATCAATGAGTTTCTTACAATGCTCTGCTGGACTTATAGACCATTCTTCTTTGGCAAACTGCTCCAGGTCCCTGATATTTGAAGGGTGCCTTCTCCAAACTGCCATTTTGAGGTCTCTCCACAGGTGTTCTATGGGATTCAGTTCTGGACTCATTGCTGGCCACCTTAGAAGTCTCCAGTGCTTTCTCTCAAACCATTTTATAGTGCTTTTGGAAGTGTGTTTTGGGTCATTGTCCTGCTGGAAGACCCATGACCTCTGAGGGAGACCCAACTTTCTCACACTGGGCCCTACATTATGCTGCTAAATTTGTTGGTAGTCTTCAGATTTCATAATGCCATGCAGACGGTCAAGCAGTCCAGTGTCAGAGGCAGCAAAGCAACCCCAAAACATCAGGGAACCTCCGCCATGTTTGACTGTAGGGACCGTGTTCTTTTCTTTGAATGCCTCTTTTTTTTCCTGTACACTCTATGTTGATGCTTTTTGCCAAAAAGCTCTACTTTTGTCTCATCTGACCAGAGAACATTCTTCCAAAACGTTTTAGGCTTTCTCAGGTAAGTTTTGGCAAACTCCAGCCTGCCTTTTTTATGTCTTGGGGTAAGAAGTGGGGTCTTCCTGGGTATCCTACCATACAAGCCCTTTTCATTCAGACGCAGACGGATAGTACGGGTTGACACTGTTGTATCCTCAGACTGTAGGGCAGCTTGAACTTGTTTGGATGTTAGTCGAGGTTCTTTATCCACCATCAGCACAATCTTGCGTTGAAATCTCTCGTCAATTTTTCTTTTCCGTCCACATCTAGGGAGGTTAGCCACAGTGCCATGGGCCTTAAACTTCTTGATGACACTGCGCACGGAAGACACAGGAATATTCAGGTCTTTGGAGATGGACTTGTAGCCTTGAGATTGCTCATGCTTCCTCACAATTTGGTTTCTCAAGTCCTCAGACAGTTCTTTGGTCTTCTTTCTTTTCTCCATGCTCAATGTGGTACACACAAGGACACAGGACAGAGGTTGAGTCAACTTTAATCCATGTTAACTGGCTGAAAGTGTGATTTAGTTATTGCCAACACCTGTTAAGTGCCACAGGTAAGTTACAGGTGCTGTTAATTACATGAATTAGAGAAGCATCACATGATTTTTCAAACAGTGCCAATACTTTTGTCCACCCCCTCTTTTAGGTTTGGTGTGGAATTGTATCCAATTTGGCTTTAGGACAATTCTTTTTGTGTTTTTTCATTGAAGACAAATTAAATGAAGATAATAATACCAAAGAATTTGTGATTGCAATCATTTTCAGGAAGAAACTGAGTATTATCTGACAGAATTGCAGGGGTGCCAATACTTTTGGCCACCACTGTACTTACAATGAAGTAGCGAGTGGACACTAAACTCACAAACAGAAGTACAGAGACAACGAGTTGGAGTTAGGTGCAGGTTCAGACACTACAGGAAAAGGGAAGATACGGACATAGAGACAAACAAGTAACTGACTAGGACACTGTTCAGACAGGAACTGAACCAGTAACAAGATACAGGAACTCAGCCCCCAGGGTGGCAGAAACAGACTAGAAGTCACAGATACAGGTAATGGGCCTGGGTATACAGCCCCCAGGGTGGCGGAACATACAAGATACAGGACAGGACCTGGCAACTCAGTTGCTCAGAACACACTGAAAGAAAGTGTTGCTCAGGCACATCCTACTGGGTGGAGGGGGTTTAAGTATCCAGTGACTCACAACATTAGGCTGGGGACGTATTAGGAGTGCGCACACAGTAACTACAAGAATCAGACAGTAACCGCGCCACCGCCCTAAGCAATCAGACAAGAGACATGCACACAGCAGATACTGGAGCAAAGTGTGCAGCCAGGACTGATAGTTAAGATGGCGGTCTTGCATGGTGGGAGTTGGTAAGCCATGCCAGCACGCCGCCAGGGATGTTACAGAAGGCTAATGGATGTTTAGAAAACCCTTGCACAAGTATGTTAGCCCAGCTGAAAATGGTTTGGCTGATTTGAGAAGCTATAAAATTGACCTTCCTTTGAGCTAGTTGACAAGCTGGAGCATTACATTTGTTTGTTCTATGAATCTCTCAAAATGGCCAGAAAAAGAGAACTTTCATGTGAAACTCGACAGTCTATTCTTGTTCTTAGAAATGAAGGCTATTCCATGCGAGAGATTGCCAAGAAACTGAAGATTTCCTACAACGGTGTGTACTACTCCCTTCAGAGGAGAGCACAAACAGGCTCTAACCAGAGTAGAAAGAGAAGTGGGAGGCCCCGCTGCACAACTGAGCAACAAGACAAGTACATTAGAGTCTCTAGTTTGGGAAATCGACGCCTCACATCTCCTCTACTGGCAGCTTCATTAAATAGTACACGCAAAACGCCAGTGTCAACGTCTACAGTGAAGAGGCGACTCTGGGATGCTGGCCTTCAAGGCCAAGTGGCAAAGAAAAAGCCATATCTGAGACTGGCTAATAAAAGGAAAAGATTAATATGGGCAAAAGAACACAGACATTGGACAGATGAAGATTGGAAAAAAGTTTTATGGACAGACGAATCAAAGTTTGAGATGTTTGGATCACACAGAAGAGTGCCTGAAGCATGATGGAGGTAATGTGATGGTCTGGAGTTGCATTGGTGCTGCTAAAGTGGGAGATTTGTACAAGGTAAATTGAATTTTGAATAAGGATGGCTATCACTCCATTTTGCCACTCCATGCCATACCCTGTGGACAGCGCTTGATTGGAGCCAATTTAATCCTACAACAGGACAATGACCTAAATCACACCTCCAAATTATGCATGAACTATTTAGGGAAGAAGCAGGCAGCTGGTATTCTATCTGTAATGGAGTGGCCAGCGCAGTCACCAGATCTTGACAGTATGGTACGCAAAAAGTGCCCATCAAGCCAATCCAACTTGTGGGAGGGGCTTCAGGGAGCATGGGGTGAAATTTCTCATGATTACCTCAGCAAATTAACAGCTAGAATGCCAAAGGTCTGCAATGCTGTAATTGCTGCAAAGGGAGCATTCTTTGACGAAAGCAAAGTTTGAAGGAGAAAATTATTCTTTCAAATAAAAATCATTATTTCTAACCTTGTCAATGTCTGGACTATATTTTCTATTCATTTTGCAACTCATCTGATAAACAAAAGTATGAGTTTTCATGGAAAACACAAAATTGTCTGGGTGACCCCAAACTTTTGAACGGTAGTGTATATATACAGTATATATATATATATATATATACAGTATGTGTGTATATATATATATATATATATATATATATATATATATATATATATATATATACTTATATATATATATATATATATATATATACACACAGTGTATATTTAGTACTGCTCAGAAAAATAAAGGGAACACTTAAACAACAGAATATAACTCCAAGTAACTCAAACTTCTGTGAAATCAAACTGTCCACTTAGGAAGCAACACTGATTGACAATCAATTTCACATGCTGTTGTGCAAATGGAATAGACAATAGATGGAAATTATTGGCTATTATCAAGACACCCTCAATAAAGGAGTGGTTCTGCAGGTGGGGACCACAGACCACATCTCAGTACCAATGCGTTCTGGCTGATGTTTTGGTCACTTTTGAATGTTGGTTGTGCTTTCACACTCGTGGTAGCATGAGACGGACTCTACAACCCACAGAAGTTGCTCAGGTAGTGCAGCTCATCCAGGATGGCACATCAATGCGAGCTGTGGCAAGAATGTTTGCTGTGTCTGTCAGCGTAGTGTCCAGAGGCTGCAGGCGCTACCAGGAGACAGGCCAGTACACCAGGAGACACGGAGGGGGCCGTAGGAGGGCAACAACCCAGCAGCAGGACCGCTACCTCCACCTTTGTGCAAGGAGGAACAGGAGGAGCACTGTCAGAGCCCTGCAAAATGACCTCCAGCAGGCCACAAATGTGCATGTGTCTGCACAAATGGTGAGAAACCGACTCCATAAGGGTGGTATGAGGGCTCCAACGTCCACAGATGGGGGTTGTGCTCACAGCCCAACACCGTGCAGGATGCTGGGCATTTGTCACAGAACACCAGGATTGGCAAAGTCGCCACTGGTGCCCTGTGCTCTTCACAGATGAAAGCAGGTTCACACTGAGCACATGTGACAGATGTGACAGAGTCTGGAGACGCCGCGGAGAGTGATCTGCTGCCTGCAACATCCTTCAGCATGACCGGTTTGGAAGTGGGGCAGTAATGGTGTGGGGTGGCATTTCTTTGGAGGGCCGCACAGCCCTCCATGTGCTTGCCAGAGGTAGCCTGACTGCCATTAGGTACCGAGATGAGATCCTCAGACCCCTTGTGAGACCATATGCTGGTGCGGTTGGCCCTGGGTTCCTCCTAATGCAGGACAATGCCAGACCTCATGTGGCTGGAGTGTGTCAGCAGTTCCTGCAAGATGAAGGTATTGAAGCTATGGAGTGGCCCGCCCGTTCCCCAGATCTGAATCCGATTTAGCATACCTGGGACATCATGTCTCGCTCCATCCACCAACGTTACGTTGCACCCCAGACTGTCCAGGAGTTGGCAGATGCTTTAGTCCAGGTCTGGGAGGAGATCCCACAGGAGACCATCTGCAATCTCATCAGTAGCATGCCCAGGCATTGTATGGGCGTCATACAGGAACGTGGAGGCCACACACATTACTGAGCCTCATTTTGACTTGTTTTAAGGACATTATATCAAAGTTGGATCAGCCTGCAGTGTGTTTTTCCCCTTTAATTTTGGGGGGTGACTCCAAATCCAGGCCTCCATTGGTTAATAAATTTGATTTACATTGATGATTTTTGTGGGATTTTGTTGTCAGCACATTCAACTTTGTACAGAACAAAGTATTCAATGAGAATATTTCATTCATTCAGATCTAGGATGTGTTATTTGAGTGTTCCCTTTATTTTTTTAAGCAGTGTATATATATATATATATATATATCTATATATATATATATATATAGTCGTTTTTTACATTTTAGAAATTACAAAAAAGAAATTGGGGCGATGCACAAGTTTGAACACCCTGCATGGTTCGTATTACAGCTTGTAAATACTTTTTGTAGCCAGGCAAGAGTCTATCAATTCTTGTTTGAAGGATTTTCATCCATTCTTCCTTGGCATATTCGTCCAATTATGTTAGACTCCTGGGTCGTATTACATGCACTGCAATTTTGAGGTGCAGCCACAGATTTTTAATGATGTTCAGATCAGGGGACTGTGAGGGCCATTATTGAACCTTCAGCTTGCGCCTTTTGAGTTAGTCTATTGTGGATTTTGACATGTGTTTAGGATCATTATCCATTTGTAGAAACCATCCTCTTTTCAACTCCAGCTTCTTTACCGATAGTGTTGTGTTTGCATCAAGAATTTAATTGAATTTATTCTTCCCTCTGCCGTGAAATATTCCTCGTGTCATTGGCTGCAACATGACCCTAAAGCATGATTGACCCACCCCCATGCTTAATGGTTGGCGAGATGTTCTTTTCCTGAAATTCTGTGCCCTTTTTTCTCCACACATACCTTTGAATATTGTGGCAAAGAGTTTTATTTTAAACTCATCAGTCCACAGGACTTGTTTCCAAAATGCATCAAGCTTGTTTAGATGTTCTTTTACAAACTTCTGACACTGAATTTTATTGTGAGGATGCAGTAAAGGTTTTCTTCTGATGACTCTTCCATGAAGGCCATATTTCTGCAGGTGTCTCTGAACAGTAGAACAATATACCACAACTCCAGAGTCTGCTAAATCTTTTTCAAGGTCTTTTGCAGTTAAGTGGGGGTTCTGATTTACCTCTCTAGTAGTGATGAGCGAGCACTAAAATGCTCGGGTGCTCGATGCTCGGGTCGAGCAAATTGGAATACTCAGGTGCTCGACCCGAGCAACGAGCCCAATGTAAGTCTATGGGAAACTCGAGCATTTTTCATGCGGCTCCCCCCGGCGGTCTGCAGAGGGTCTAAAAATTGCCCAAATCGATGGGAACAGTGCTCAAATTACATGGGAATAGCATGGGGAAGACCCCTGGAAGCATTTTTGACTCCCAGGTCACTGCTGTCAACAACGTTGTCAGAGTATTATGCCACTTTTACGGACTCACAATAAAACATACCTAAACGAAACCAAAATGGATTTTCCTGGGAAATATGTTAAGAAACATCCTTTCCAGGGTAATGACTTGTATATAAGGCAAAATAAATAACCAAAAACAAAAATACTCCTCCACAACTTGGGATATGTTCACACGTAGCGTATTTGATGCATTTTTGCACTTTTGCATTGCTTTCAATCAAGACAAATGCATTCACTGGGATATGTAATTTTAACATTTTACAACCTTATCTGGCCATGTGGTGTGTGACACATCATCAGACACATGCATACAGTGCTGAAAAGACATGAGAACAGCATGGGGAAGACCTCTGGAAGCATTTCTGACTCCCAGGTCACTGCCTAAAAGTGTGCCCATCATAAGTGATCCTTGGCGCATAGAATCATAGAATCCTAGAATCATAGAATGGTAGAGTTGGAAGGGACCTCCTGGGTCATCTGGTCCAACCCCCTGCTCAAAGCAGGATTCACTAGATCATCTCAGACAGATGTCTGTCCAGCCTCTGTTTGAAGACGTCCATTGAAGGGGAACTCACCGCCTCTCGTGGCAGCCTGTTCCACTCATTAATCACCCTAACTGTCAAAAAGTTTTTTCTAATATCTAATCTGTGTCTCCTCCCATTTAGTTTCATCCCATTGCTTCTAGTCTTTCCTTGTGCAAATGAGAATAAAGATGATCCTTCTACAATGTGACAGCCCTTGACATATTTGTAGACAGCTATTAAGTCTCCTCTCAGTCTTCTTTTTTGCAAGCTAAACATTCCCAAATCCTGCAACCGTTCCTCATAGGACATGGTTTGCAGACCAGTCACCATTCTGGTCGCTCTTCTCTGAACTTGCTCCAGTTTGTCTATGTCTTTTTTAAAATGTGGTGCCCAAAACTGTACACAGTATTCCAGATGAGGTCTGACCAAAGAGGAGTAAAGACCGATAATGACTTCACGTGATCTAGACTGTATGCTTCTGTTAATACATCCCAGAATTGTATTTGCCTTTTTTGCTGCTGCATCACACTGTTGACTCATGTTCAGTCTATGATCTATTAGTATACCTAAGTCTTTTTCACATGTACTGTTGCTTAGCTCTATTCCTCCCATTCTGTATATGCTTTTTTCATTTTTATTGCCCAGATGTAGTACTTTGCATTTTTCCCTGTTAAAAACCATTCTGTTGGTTGCTGCCCACTGCTCCAGTTTATTTAGGTCTTTTTGAATCCTCTCTCTCTCTTCTCTAGTATTAGCTATCCCTCCTAGCTTTGTGTCATCAGCAAATTTAATCAGTTTACCCTCAATTCCTTCATCTAAATCATTGATAAAGATGTTGAACAATACAGGTCCCAGGACGGAGCCCTGTGGTACCCCACTTGAGACATTCATCCAGCTGGATGTGAAGCCATTTACAACCACCCTTTGAGTCCGATCACTAAGCCAGTTATGAATCCACCTAACAGTTGCCTGGTCCATTGCATACTTGGTCATTTTTTCAATAAGGATGGTGTGAGATACTTTGTCAAATGCTTTGCTGAAGTCAAGATATACTATATCTACAGCATTTCCCTGATCCACCCAGTCAGTGATTCTGTCATAGAAGGAAATTAAGTTAGTCTGACATGACTTGTTAGTTACAAACCCATGCTGACTCTGGTTAATCACTTCATTCTTATCCATGTACTTACATACATGTTGTTTAATAATTTGTTCAAAGATCTTTCCTGGTATAGAAGTCAGACTCACCGGCCTATAGTTCCCTGGGTCCACCTTCTTCCCCTTTTTGAAGATAGGAACAACATTTGCTCTTCTCCAGTCTTCTGGGACTTCTCCTGTTCTCCAAGAATTTTCAAAGATTATGGAGAGTGGTTCTAAAATTTCTTCTACGATCTCCTTCAGTACTCTGGGGTGTAATTCATCTGGACCTGGAGACTTGAACTCATTTATGTTAGCTAAATATTCCCTCACAATCTTTCTGTTTACAGATAACTTGGATTCCTCTATTCCTTTAAAAGGACAGTGAAGATCAGTTGATGTTACATTTTCTTTCTGAGAAAAAACAGATGCAAAATAGGAATTAAAAAGTTCGGCCTTCTCAACATCCTCTCTTACCATTTCTCCATTTTCATCCTGTAAAAATCCTATAGCATCTTTGACTTTTCTTTTACTTTTGACATACCCCCAAAATCCTTTTTTATTGCTTTTGACATCTCTTGCAAGCCTTAATTCATTGTCAGCTTTAGCTAACCTGATACGTGCCCTGCAGGATCTGCAGACTGCATTATAATCCTCTTTAGATATGCCTCCCTCTTTCCATTTAATAAACATTTCTTTCTTTCTTTTTAGCATGTGTTTAAGTTCTGTGTTCATCCATCCTGGTTTCCTTAAATGCTTCCCATTCTTCCTACTTTTCGGGATTGTTAACGATTGTGCTTTGAGAATCTCATTTTTAAAAATTTCCCATCCTTCCTGGACATTTTTGTCCTTAAGGACATCCAGCCATTGGATCCCTCCTATTCTCTTTCTGAGTCTCTTAAAATCTGCCTTTCTAAAATCTAACCTTGAAGTCTGAGTCTTCACATGTCTTCCTCCTCTAGTTATCCAAAATTCTATAATAGCATGATCGCTGCCTCCTAGGGTCCCAGCCACCTTTACCTCCTCAACCATTTCCTCCCTGTTTATAAGGATTAGATCCAAAGTAGCAGATCCCCTTGTTTTCTCCCCTACCTTTTGGAAGATAAAGTTGTCAGCAAGAGAGGATAAGAATTTGCTTGACCTGTTAGTTTTACTTGAGAGAGATTCCCAACAAATGTCTGGATAGTTGAAATCTCCCATGACCACTACGTCATATTTTTTGGAGAACTTGGTCATTTGATACATAAAGAGTTCATCCATATCTTCAGCTTGCCCAGGTGGCCTGTAGTAAATGCCTACAATGGTGTCCTTTCCGTTGTTCTCTCCTTGTATTCTTACCCAAACAGTTTCCACAGAACTCCCAGTCTCTGAAGCTTCAATCTCTGTGCAGATATACGCTTTTCTAACATACAATGCAACACCTCCTCCTCGTTTATCAAGTCTGTTTCTTGCAAATAAGTTGTATCCTTTTAGCCTTTTATTCCAATCATGTGTATCGTCCCACCAAGTTTCAGTGATTCCAATGACATCATATTCCTTTTCCTGCATTAGTAGTTCCAATTCTCCTTGTTTGTTGCCCATGCTTTGTGCATTTGTATAAAAACATTTTAGTTTGTGATTGGTTTCTCTTTCTCCCATATTTTTATTATTTAAATTGTTTTGTCTTTGTTCTTCCTTTCCACTTCCAGTAGCAGAGATCTCAATAGTATTTGTCAGCTGTATGGCTTTTTCTGGCCTTTTGCTTCCCTTCCCACATTGTTCTAGTTTAAAGCTCTTCTGATGAGTGTAGCAAGGCGACTTCCAAATACATGTTTTCCAGTCTTCGTAAGGTGCACCCCATCTCTAGCAAGTAGTCCATCGTATAGGTAATTCATTCCGTGATCCAGAAATCCAAATCCTTGTTGACGGCACCATCGACGTAGCCAGTTGTTCACCTGTAGAATCTTATTCCACCTCATTGTTCCATGGCCATCCACTGGGAGGATGGATGAGAAGACCACCTGCGCTCCCAATTCTTTCACTTTCTTGCCTAAGTCTTCAAAGTCACTGCAGATGGTTTCCAGGTCCTTTCTTGCGGTGTCATTTGTCCCCACATGTATTAGCAGGAATGGGTAGTGATCTGTAGGTCTGAAGAGTCTTGATATCCTGTCAGACACATCTTTAATTTTTGCTCCTGGAAGACAGCACATTTCTCTTGAGGTTATGTCTGGTCTGCAGATAGCGGCCTCTGTTCCTCTTAACAGGGAATCCCCCATGACCACCACTCTCCGTTTTTTCTTCACAACATTCTTCTTTCTCCATCCAGGAGGATTCTGAGGGCTTACAAGGTTATTCATTGCTGGCAAAGTCTTATCTTGCTGTATTTCTTCATGGTGCTCCTGCGAGAGAGCCTGGTACTGGTTCCTGAGCAGTATGGGTGCTGACTGCCTCTCGATCCTCCTGCTTCGGTGGGTCACATGCTTCCATTCCTCTGTTTCGTCAGGTGCAGTTCGAATTTCTTCTCTTTCTGAATCATGAAGAGATAATTCTGCTCTGTCTAAGAACTCTTCACCTTCCTTAATGATTTTCAAGGTAGTTAACCTCTCTTCTAGATTTCGCAACTTTTCCTCCAACAGGGACACAAGCTTGCATTTCTGGCATGTGAAGTTTGGCTTTTCCACTGGCAAGTCTGTGAACATGTAGCAGGATATGCAGCTCACCAAATGGCTCCTGGACTCTTCCATGTTCTTACTGTTAATGTTCTGAAAACAGTGAAAAAAGCTTAAAAAAAAAGCTTCAAAATGCGCGCGCCGGTAGGCGCGCGGTTTACCGATGTCCTCTTTTCAGCTCCAACAGCCAAAATCCAGTGTTCTTTGAGCATGCGAAGATGCCTCCCGCCATGCACCTGTCATTGCAGACTTGCAACTAACACCGTCCACGTCCTTGTCCCAGTGCAGCGTTCAGTTGTTCCTACCCCATTCCTTGGAATGCAAGCGCAAGTATGCAGCCAGCCACCCACCCACCCACAGGCTGCAATACTATACTGCCAAATTTTTGACAGCTGCTTGCACTTGAAATGTGGCCTTTTAGGCTCGTGGAGGCGGAAGCTTTTCATAACCTCATGCCGGCAGCGGCTGGGTGTCCATGCTCAGTCCCCAGCCGCCACTATTTCTCCCAGTATCGTCTCCGCCTTCCACAAGCACGGGTCCCACAACATTACCCGTGCCCTCCCCAGTGCACTTAGTGGGAAGGATCGCCTAACCACAAACACGCGGTCAAGTGAATGTGGCCAGGGACGGTACGGAGCCAGTCCACAGCTTTTTTTTCTGAGTTGCATTTCCCCACAGCGATATTCTTTAGCTTGGTGAAAGGACTTGGGAAACCATATCTACCCAGCTGTCATTTTTCCCAGGAAGTCCTCTAAAGCTGCTTTCACTTGAAATGTGGCCTTTTAGGCTCATGGAGGCGGAAGCTTTTCATAACCTTATGCCGGCAACGGCCGGGTGTCCATACTCGGTCCCCAGCCACCACTATTTCTCCCGGTATCGTCTCCGCCTTCCACAAGCACGGGTCCCATAACATTACCCGTGCCCTCCCCAGTGCACTTACTGGGAAGGACTGCCTAACCACAAACACGTGGTCAAGTGAATGTGGCCAGGTATGGAACCGAGCCAGTCCACAGCTTTTTTGCGGAGTTGTATTTCACCACAGCCATACTCTTTAGCTCGGTGACAGGACTGGCATAGAGGGAGACCGTATCTACTCTGGGTGTCATTTCTCCCAGGAAGTCCTCTAATGCAGCTTGTTGCAGAAGCAATGGCAGCCCATCCAACATCAACTTGCACTAGTCGGTGGTGCTTTGAAACACAAACATCTTTCTTTGAGCATTTAATTTCATGACTGCAGAGTTGGGCAATGGCCTGATCTGCAATGCGGTTTGAGAAATAACATGCATAAGAAAGTCCGTTCTACATTAAAAAAGCAGCCATAGAGTGTCCGGGAACCTTCCCCCACACTTTTGTTAACCAGGGCTGCTTCTCGGCAGGGTTGGGCGGACCCACCAGAAAACCGGAGACTCCTCCGTTGGGCCCTGGTTTCTCCTTCAGGAGAGTTCATAGTGCCAAGGTGAGGCCATGATGATGATAGAGGCCACCATCTGCTTAGTTTTCTGTTACTTGGAATGCAAGCGCAAGTATGCAGCCACCCACCCACAGGCCACAATACTAAACTGCCAGATGTCTGGGCAGCTGCTTGCACTTGAATTGTGGCCTTTTAGGCTCATGGAGGCGGAAGCTTTTCACAACCTCATGCCTCGTGTCCATACTCGGTCCCCAGCCATCACTATTTCCCCGGGTGTTGTCTCCGCCTTCTACAAGCGTGGGTCCCTGAACATTACTGATGGTACTTTTCCGTGGGAATTTGCTTGCCTCCTACCAGCCTGCAATATTTCCACTAAACTATGGTACGACGCCATGGTATTAGCACTGCCCCCAGTACCAGTATCGAAGCCATCCCCAATTTCCTTCTCAGGAATTTTAGTTGGTAGACTGAGTGGCTGCCCAAATACATTAGTTTCTCACAAAGAAGCCAACGATAGAGTGGCAGTAGGTGCAAGTTTCTCCAGCCTGTTAGATATTACAGGGTGAACGTCAGCACATTGGATCAGTGGTTAGCACTGAAACCTTGCTGCGCTGGGATCCTGGGTTCAAATTCCAGCAAGGACAACATTGGCAAGGATTTTGTATGTTCTCACCGTGTTTGCGTGGGTTTCCACCTCATTAAAAAAGCAGCCATAGAGTGTCCAGGAACCTTCCCACACACTTTTCTTAGCCAGGACTGCTTCTCGGCAGGGTTGGACGGTCCCACCAGAGGATTTGTGTGCCCTGGCTTCTACATCAGGAGATTTCATGATAGCGCTAACTTTGCAGCTGCTATGGGGCTTTTGAGCAGGGGAGAAAGGTGAGCCCTCAGAATCACTTCCTCTGGTGGGCCCAATGTTTTTCAATCTGAAACAGCTCCTCAGTGGAAGTTGTATTTCACCACAGTCATATTCTTTAGCTCGGTGAAAGGACTCGCATAGAGGGAAACCGTATCTACTCCGGCTGTCATTCCTTCGTCACCAGGTTCCGCCTATTGTCACACACGAACATGCCTGGCTGTATGTTCAGTGGTGAGAGCCGCAGATCAGGCTACTGTGTTACAGCATTCAACAACTCTGCAGCGCTGGGCGGTTTGTCACCTAAGCATTAAGCATGTTATCTTCAGCACAGCCTGTTTCCGCTTGGCCAAGGCAGTGCTGCAGTGCTTTCAGCTTTTGACTGATGTGGTCATTTTGGAGATGGAGGAGGAGGTGCAGGAGCTGAACAATGTGATTACATTGAGGTTACATTGGCGACTCTGTTTTTATACTAAAGAAAGATCCTACTGTTTTGTTTTTTTTTTCCGTTATTTTTTAAGACAAATGCATTCAAGAGGAAATGTCATTTTAACATTTTACAACCTTATCTGGCAATGTGGTGTGTGACACAACATCAGACACATCCTGTTTCATTTATGATGGGGGGAGTCTGAAGGTCACAAAGCCTATTTTTATAGGGTCATCAGGCAGCCCTTACTATTCTTAAAAGGCCAGCAGTCGGCTCTCGCTATTGTTAGAGAGCCATCAGCCGGCTATGCTTTGTTGTTCCCATTATTAACAAGTGTGTCTCCTCTACTGTTTTTGCGTATGCAGTGACTGCAAGGGCTGCCAAAATTTGGTTAAAACCCCACTAAGAACTTAAAGACACATAGAGCAGGGCCACAGTAACGAGTACGACATGCTCTTATTAGAAAGGAGAGGGTCTGCTACACAGTAATAGGTTATGCAGTGAGTCCAATGGTTGACCAAATTTAGGAAAAACCCCACTAAGAATTTAAAGACACATAGAGCAGGGCCACATTAACGACAAATTTCCATTAGAAAGGAGAGAGTCTGCTATACAGTTATAGGGTATGCAGTGAGTCCAACGGCTGACCAAATTTAGGAAAAACCCCACTAAGAATTTAAAGACACACAGAGTAGGGCTATAGTAACGACAAATTCCCATTAGAAAGGAGAGAGTCTGCTATACAGTTATAGGGTATGCAGTGAGTCCAATGGCTGACCAAATTTAGGAAAAATCCCACTAAGAATTAAAAGACACATAGAGCAGGGCCACAGTAACAACAAATTCCCATTAGAAAGGAGAGAGTCTGCTATACAGTTATAGGGTATGCAGTAAGTCCAATGGCTGACCAAATTTAGGAAAAAACCCACTAAGAATTTAAAGACACATAAAGCAGGGCCACAGTAACGACAAATTCCCATTAGAAAGGAGAGAGTCTGCTATACAGTTATAGGGTATGCAGTGAGTCCAACGGCTGACCAATTTTAGGAAAAACCCCACTAAGAATTTAAAGACACATAGAGCCAGGCCACAGTAATGAGTACGACATGCTCCTATTAGAAAGGAGAGGGTCTGCTATACAGTTATAGGGTATGCAGTGAGTCCAATGGTTGACCAAATTTAGGAAAAACCCCACTAAGAATTTAAAGACACATAGAGCAAGGCCACATCAACGACAAATTCCCATTAGAAAGGAGAGGGTCTGCTATACAGTTATAGGGTATGCAGTGAGTCCAATGGCTGACCAAATTTAGGAAAAATCCCACTGAGAATTAAAAGACACATAGAGCAGGACCACAGTAACGACAAATTCCCATTAGAAAGGAAAGTCTGCTAGACAGTTATAGGGTATGCAGTGAGTCCAACGGCTGACCAAATTTAGGAAAAACCCCACTAACAATTTAAAGACACATAGAGCAGGGCCACTTTAACGGCAAATTCCCATTAACAGGAGAGGGTCTCCCATAGTGTTGTCCTATGCAGTGAATGCAAGGGCTGCCAAAAATTGGGAGGCACTCCAATGCCCCTTGGAAAAGACTTAAAGGGCCTCATAAAAAAATGTTCCCATTAGAAAGGAGCATGTCTCCTATACTTTTAATGCCCATGCACTAAGTGTAAGGGCTGACAAACATTTACCCCTGAGGGGTATACCTGAACATACTGTATACATTTTTTTTTTACGGGCATCATAAACACTCTTTAAAAAAATTATGTGACTGTTGCATCACGGACCACGGTCACCCTGGTGATATGGTGGTGGAGGATGAGGATGAGGAGAAGGAGGAGGACAAGCGCAAATAGCCAAAATCAGGAAGCGTATACCCATGTGTGGGTGTGAAGATGTGCATGGGAATACACTGGATTTGAGTTTATGTTATGCTGCTATCATTCGGTGGTGTTGAGAAGTCTGGACCAATCCAGCCCTTGTTCATTTTTATCAGCCTGTCAGCATTTTCAGTTGACAGGCGGATCCGCTTATCAGTTATAATTCCACCAGCGGCACTAAAAACCCGCTCTGATAAAACCATAGCGGCAGGGCAGCCCAGAACCTCCAAGGCGTAGAGAGCCAGTTCATTCCACGTATCCAGCTTGGATACCCAATAATTATAAGGCACAGAGGAATCACAGAGGACGTTGGTACGGTCGGCAAGGTACTCTCTCAGCATCTTCCCAAACTTTGCACTCCTTGTGAGAGTACCCCACACCTCAGGGCCTGTGCGATGGGAAGGGCTGAGAAAATTCTCCCAGAACTTTGACAGTGTTCCCCTGCCTCTGCTGGATTGAAGTTGTATCTCTCTCGCCTGTACTCCTTGGTTGTCCAACAAACTGTGACCTCTGCCACCAGCGTTTTCAGATGGAAATTTTTTTAATAGTTCCGCAACAAGGGCCTTCTGGTACTGTCCCATTTTTGTAGACCTGTCCGCCTCAGGAATAAGAGATATAAAGTTCTTCTTGTAGCGTGGGTCTAGAAGTGTCACCAACCAGTAATGACCATCACCCAAAATTTTGAGAACGCGAGGGTCATGGGAAAAGCAGCATAACATAAACTCAGCCATGCATGCCAGACTGCTAACAGTCAAGACTTCCGTGTCCTCACCAAGAGGATGACTAACCATGCTCTCCTCCTTCTCCTCCTCCTCTCTGTTCTCTGGTCATCCACGCTGAACAGAAGGTATGACAGTTTTGCAGGCAGTACCATCTATAGCGCATGAAACTAGCTCCTGTTCTTCCTCCTCCTCCTCCTCTTCCTCATTGTCACCAAATCCATGTTGGGATGAGATGAGGCTGGGCTGTGTGTAATCACCCTGTATGGTTCCTTTCTCTATCTCATCGTGCTCCGCCTGAAATGCATCCTCTTTGATTGTGAGCAGAGAGCATTTCAGAAGACAGAGAAGCGGGATGGTGACGCTAATTATGGCGTCATCTCCGCTCACCATCTTGGTGAAGTCCTCAAAGCTTTGGAGGATGGTACATATGTCTGACATCCATGTCCACTCCTAAGGTCTTATGTGTGGAGTCTGAACTGAATACCGACGGCCTTGTTGATGCTGGTACTCAACAACTGCCCTCTTCTGCTCACAAATCCTTCCCAACATCTGCAGTGTAGAGTTCCAACGCCTGGGGACATCACATACTAGTCTGTGAGCCAGAATCTGCAAACACTGCTGAAACACGGCAAGCTGTAGGTGACTTTCTAAAATCAGTACACAGGCGGCGTACTTTAACAAGCAGATCCGGCAGCTCCGGGTAAGATTTGAGAAACCGCTGAACCACAAGGTTAAGCACATGGGCCAGGCATGGTACGTGTGTGTGCTCGCCTTGCTTCAGAGCCGTTACCAGGTTCCAGCCATTGTCACAATTGACCACGCCTGGCTGTAGGTTCAGCGGTGTGAGCAACAGATCTGCCTGCTCTTTCAGAGCTGTCCACAACTCTTCAGCATTGTGCGGTTTTTTCACCTAAGCATATTAGCTTCAGCACAGTCTGTTGCCGCTTAGCCGAGGCAGTGCTATAGTGCTTCCATCTTGTGAGTGATGTGGTAATTTCGGAAATGGAGGCTGAAGAGGAGGAGGAGGCTGAGGAGGATGAGGTGCAGAAGCTGTAGACTGTGGGGGCAACCCTGATTGACCCAGGACCCGCAATCCTTGGCGTCGAGAGGACGTGTTCCGTCCTAAGGTCCGACTGGGTCCTGGCTTCCACTGTGTCAACCCAGTGTGTCGTCGGCGAGATGTCCCTGCCCACAAGCACTTGTCCACGTGTCCGTGGTTAGGTGGACTTTCCCAGTAACTGCGTTGTTGAGGGCACGGCTAATGTTTTTGGACACGTGCTTGCGGGGATGGCACACCGGGAGAAATAGTGGCGGCTAGGGACCGAGGAACGGCCGCCACCATCAGGTAGCGGAATGCTTCCATCTCCACGAGCCTAAAAGGCAACATTTCTACTGCAAGCAGTCGCGAAATGTGGGAATTTAGTAGTGTGGACTGGGGTATGGACAACTGAACGCTGCGCTGGGACAAGGATGTGGACGGGCTTTCTGATGCTGCTACTTGAGAGAGTGCAATGACAGGTGCAAGGCAGGAGGCATCTTCGCATGCACCATGGACAGGGGATTGGCTTGCATGCACAACAACGGAAGAAGCAGTGGTGCCACCCGCAGACCCTGGGGTTCAGTCCACAACGTTGGATGCTTTGCTGCCATGAGCCTGATCATGCTGGTGGTGATCAGGCTGGTCGTTTTGCCACCCCTGCTGATGCTGGCCTGGCAGGTGGTGCAAATGGCCTTTTTGGGGTTATCAGCACAGTCTTTAAAAAAAAAACAGACTCGGGAAGACCTAACAGTTGTACTGGCAACTTCCGTCGTGTTGGTGCTGTGGGGAACGGTTGCCTGCCTTCTTTCTGGGGCCACCACATTGCTTCTTCCTGCCTGTTGGGGTGCTCTGCCTCCATCCCCCCTGTGTGCTGCTGTCCTCGCTCTGCATGTCCTCCTGCCAGGTTGGGTCAGTTACTATATCATTCACCACCTCGTCTTCCACTTCCACACTCTGGTCCTCCTCCTGACTTTCTGGCAATGGTGTCTCATCATCGTCCACTTCTTGTGACACATTCCCACCATCGCCTCCGTGTGACCTTGACTGCTCAAATATTTGGGCATCACTGCATGCGATCTCCTCTAGCCCCGCTTCAAGTGGACCGGGCGAGAGGCCCGAATCTATAAATGGAAAAGTGAACAGCTCTTCGGAGTGTCCAAGTGTGGGATCAGTTGTATCTGGGCACTCGGCATGGTGGGAGGAAGGTGATTCAGGGTGAGGAATATGCGATCCAGACTCACAGCTACTGAGACTTGACCGTGTGGAAGACAGGGTGGTGGTGGTGGAGGCTAAGTGACTGGAAGCATTATCTGCTATCCAACCAATGACCTTTTCACACTGCTCTGTGTTCAATAGTGGCATTCTGCGGTCCCCTATAAATTGGGACAGGAAGGTCAAGCGAGAAGATGTGGGTGTTTGTTGTGGCACAATTTCAGCTTGCCCCAGACCTCGGCCTCTGCATGCACCATCATCACCATCACGTCCAGTTCCCCGTTCCTTGCCACTTGCCTTGCCCATTTCAAATGGAGGACAATATCTTCCACGCTCACTACATATGACTGAATTTGGAGCGGACTTATATGTGATTTGAACAGCAAACTGGTGTCAATTGCTTCACTGACACACTGAAAATTTTTTTAATGGAGGTCAGAAATGGCAGTATTTTCTGAAAACATATATGTGATCCGTGTGACGGAGAAAACACAGTTTTAAATAGCTGGCCTGTAGGTAACTATTTTGAATAGCAAACTGTTGTCAATTGCTTCACTGACACATTGAAATATTTTTAATTGAGGTCATTTTAAACAGCAAACTGGTATCAATTGCATCACTGACACACTGAAATTTTTTTAACGGAGGTCAGAAATGGCAGTATTTTCTGAAAACATATATGTGATCCGTGTGACGGAGAAAACACAGTTTTAAATACCTGGCCTGTAGGTAACTATTTTGAACAGCAAACTGGTGTCAATTGCTTCACTGACACACTGAAACAAATTTTTAATGTAAGCCAGAATTGGCAGTACTTTCTGAAAACGCATATGTGATCCGTGTGACGGAGAAAACACAGTTTTAAATACCCGGCCTGTAAGTAACTATTTTGAACAGCAAACTGGTGTCAATTGCTTCACTGACACACTGACATTTTTTTTACTGGAGGCCAGAAATGGCAGCATTTTCAGCGCAATTATATGTGATCCGTGTGACGGACAAACCACAGTTTTAAATAGCTGGATTTTTAGCACTTTAATATGGAAAGAACCTGGCTGCATTCTGCAGTGCCAACAAGCAAATGGCGCAGAAAAACGGTGTTCTCTGGATTGCTTTTTAAGCAAATAATGAGGATTAAGATCCAAAAAAAAGTATTCCTGGCCCCTGAGACCTGGGCCTATTTCTAGAAATATCTACCAGAAGCAGCAGCAGCAACAGACAAAACTGGAATGGAGCCTCTTGTGCTATATGCACTGCAGTCTGCTATATACACTGCATGCCTGCCTACATACACTTCCTGTCTGATATCTCCGCAGATGGATTAGTCCTCAGAAGGACTGTTTGTTGAGATGGATATGTGTCGCTAATATAGTTTGGTACACCTACACTAACTAGAAAAAAGCAAATCTCTCCCCAGCTCAGCAGCACATCTCCCTACACTGTCTGATTCCGGAGTGACTGTGACGAGCATGGCGGAGCCAGGTCTGATATAGACCTGATGACGCTGTGCGGCCAGCCAATCACTGTAATGCCACTACCAATATTGCTAAGGCATTACAGTGAGTGGCAGGCAATCCCTTCATGTTCTTTGGTGCTCTAAAGAGCGCCAAACATGCAGGGAGGAGACCCGAGCATCCCCGGAAATACTCGGCGAGTGTCGAGCGTCTCGAGCAGTGAGATGCTCGGGCGAGCACCGAGCAGTAGCGTACATGCTTGCTCATCACTACGCTCTAGCAATCCTACGAGCAGCTCTCACTGAAATTTTGCTTTGTCTTCTAGACATTATCTTGCCCTCCAATGTTCCTGTTAACTGCCCAAACTTTTGCATCGGTCCATTTTCCTTTTTGTAATTTTTAAAATGTAAAAAATTACTATATATACAGTACAGACCAAAAGTTTGGACACACCTTCTCATTTAAAGATTTTTCTGTATTTTCATGACCTTGAAAATTGTACATTCACACTGAAGGCATCAAAACTATGAATTAACACATGTGGAATTATATACTTAACAAAAAAGTGTGAAACAACTGAAAATATGTCTTATATTCTAGGTTCTTCAAAGTAGCCACCTTTTGCTTTGATGACTGCTTTGCACACTCTTGGCATTCTCTTGATGAGCTTCAAGAGGTAGTCACCGGAAATGGTTTTCACTTCACAGGTGTGCCCTGAAAGGTTTAATAAGTGGGATTTCTTGCCTTATAAATGGGGTTGGGACCATCAGTTGTGTTGTGCAGTAGTCTAGTGGATACACAGCTGATAGTCCTACTGAATAGACTGTTAGAATTTGTATTATGGCAAGAAAAAAGCAGCTAAGTAAAGAAAAACGAATGGCCATCATTACTTTAAGAAACAAAGGTCAGTCAGTGCGAAAAATTGGGCAAACTTTGAAAGTGTCCTCAAGTGCAGTTGCAAAAACCATCAAGCGCTACAAAGAAACAGGCTCACATGAGGACCGCCCCAGGAAAGGAAGACCAAGAGTCACCTCTGTTTCTGAGGATAAGTTTATCCGAGTCACCAGCCTCAGAAATCGCAGGTTAACAGCAGCTCAGATTAGAGACAAGGTCAATGCCACACAGAGTTCTAGCAGCAGACACATCTCTTCAACAACTGTTAAGAGGAGACTTTGTGGAGAAGGCCTTCATGGTAAAATAGCTGCAAGGAAACCACTGCTAAGGACAGGCAACAAGCAGAAGAGACTTGTTTGGGCTAAAGAACACAAGGAATGGACATTAGACCAGTGGAAATCTGTGCTTTGGTCTGATGAGTCCAAATTTGAGATCTTTGGTTCCAACCACCGTGTCTTTCTGCGACGCAGAAAAGGTGAACGGATGGACTCTACATGCCTGGTTCCCACTGTGAAGCATGGAGGAGGAGGTGTGATGGTGTGGGGGTGCTTTGCTGGTGACACTGTTGGGGATTTATTCAAAATTGAAGGCATACTGAACCAGCATGGCTACCACAGCATCTTGCAGCGGCATGCTATTCCATCCGGTTTGCGTTTAGTTGGACCATCATTTATTTTTCAACAGGACAATGACCCCAAACACACCTCCAAGCTGTGTAAGGGCTATTTGACCAAGAAGGGGAGTGATGGGGTGCTACGCCAGATGACCTGAACCCAATCGAGATGGTTTGGGGTGAGCTGGACCGCAGAGTGAAGGCAAAAGGGCCAACAAGTGCTAAGCATCTCTGGGAACTCCTTCAAGATTGTTGGAAGACCATTTCCGGTTACTACCTCTTGAAGCTCATCAAGAGAATGCCAAGAGTGTGCAAAGCAGTCATCAAAGCGAAAGGTGGCTTCTTTGAAGAACCTAGAATATAAGACATATTTTCAGTTGTTTCACACTTTTTTGTTGTGTATATAATTCCACATATGTTAATTCATAGTTTTGATGCCTTCAGTGTGAATGTACAATTTTCATAGTTATGAAAATACAGAAAAATCTTTAAATGAGAAGGTGTGTCCAAACTTTTGGTCTGTACTGTATATATATATATTTTTTGCCTAAAATACAAACGAAATGTGTCATCTTTAACTTTAGCCCTTTTAGCGATCATTTCGTTTTCAACTTGCTTTACTGTTCACAATAACGGTAATTTTGACCAGGGGTGGCCAAACTATTACATGTCACTGTATCGTCACATGAGGGGTTTTGTATATTTTTTATATAGTTGTGTATGTAGGGCTGGCAAGGGACAGTCTCTGATGGTGCTACCCTTCGCAGCTAAGTAGGTGCATGCTCAATTAGCACCACTATAAGGACATGATAGATTCTTCTTGACGCATAGCCTGTAATCCAACAGGAATTATTATCAGGAATTCTTGCCCCATGTTATCAGTGGCAGTTACTATTAACAACCATTTTTATGCTCTTCTTATAGTGTGTTAATGTCATGATGATTTATTTTTCTGCATATAATCATATTAGCCTTAGCTTATTAAAAGCATTCTGCAAATTTATGGGGTTTTATATGTATCCATGACTTTCTTTGTTGAGCATCATTGTTTTAGTCTTACGTCACAAAAGGTATCCCATATATAGTATAAATTGGAGACGCTCCATGCATTTGACAACACAACAGCATTCCCTTAGATTTTGATGGTGAGGACACCTAGCATAGTGAAGGAATCCTACTTAGAAGCGAGTGGTTTGTGTCTTTTGACTTGGAATTTATTTGTATACCGTTCTTTCTTATTTCTCATTCACCTTTAACATATGTGGAGTTGGTGGTATTATGTGATTACATTCGCAATACTGACCTATTAAGGTCATATTTTGATAAACAGGTATGTGACATCGTGTTGCTCGCTCATATATGTCTTAGGACTTGGATCTATACTAATAATTGCATAAATAGTACAACTCTGATTTATATGTAACCCTTCTTGTAAATAAAGCAATTTTGTTTAAATGGCCAGTAGTGATGAGCGAACGTGCTCACCACTGCTCAATACTCGCCCGAGTATCACTGTGCTCGACAAGCTCAGCGATTTCCTGGTTGCTTGGGTGGAAACCCGGGTCCCCTCCCTGCATGTTTGGCGCTCTTTAGAGAGCCAATGAACATGCAGGGATTGCCTGCCACGCACTGTAATGCCGCAGTCATGTTGGTTGTGGCCATTACAGTGATTAGCTGGCCACACAGCATCATCAGGTCTATATAAGACCTGGCGTCGCTAGGCTCGTCACAGTCTACCCCGGAATCAGGCAAATAGGGAGAGGTGCTGCTGCATCAGGGAGAGATTTGCTTCTTTATAGTTAGTATAGGTATTCCACAACATATATATATCCATCTGAACTTACAGTCCTTCTGATGACTAATCCAGCTGCATATATTCAGTGGTGATAGCAGGAGTTAGGCAGGGAGGCAGTGTATGTGGCAGACAGCAGTGTATGATACAGCACAAGAGGGTCCATTGAACGTCCTGTCTTCTGCTCCTGTAATAATTACAGATATTTGTAGACATAGCCCCAGATATCAGGGGCCAGGGCAATTTTTTTTTTATCTTAATCCTGGGTATTTGCTTAAAAAGCAGTCCAGAGTACACAATTTTTCTGCTCCATTTTTTTGTTCTCACTGCAGAATAAAGTCAGATCTGTTCCATATTTCAGGGATAAAAATCCAGAAATTTAAACTGAACATGGAAAATATTGCCATCCTTTTCCATTCTGTTGCAGTGTGTCAGTCAAGCTGTTCACACTAGGTGTCTGAGAAGAATAGTATTAGTAAATTACAGGGCTGCATTTAAAACCATGGTTCTCTGTCAGAGATATCACCTATAAGACTTTTCCAAAATCAGACATTTCTTCCATTTCCATTCTGTTGCAGTGTGTCGGTCAAACTATTCACACTAGGTGTCCGTGAAGAATAGTATTAGTAAATTACAGGCCTGTTATTTAAAACCATGGTTCTCTGTCAGACGTATCACCTATAGGACAAAAATCAGACAAATCTTCCATTTCCATTCTCTTGCAGTGTGTCGGTCAAGCTATTCACACTAGGTGTCTGTGAAGAATAGTATTAGAAAATTATAGGCCTGCTATTTAAAACCGTGGTACTCTGTCAGGTCAGACATATTGAAACATTCCTGGCAGCGTGCTTGCATAGTGCACCATCTCCCACTATGCAAGACCGTAATCTTACCTGTCAGTCCAGCCTGCAAATCTTGCTCCAGTTCATGCTGTGTGCATGTCTCTTGACTGACTGCTTAGGGCGGCGGCCCGGTTACTTCCTGATTCTTATAGCTGCTGTGGGCGCACCCCTCCAGCCTATTGCTATGAGTCTCTGGATATTTAAACCCCCTCCACCCAGTAGGAGGTGCCTGAGCAACACTAACATTCAGTGTGCTCCTTGACTCTGAAGTTGCCAGGTCCAGTTCTGCTTCTTGTCTGTTCCGCCATCTCTGGGGGCTGCATACCCAGACCTGTTATCTGTGACTTCTTGTCCGTTTCCGCCATCTCTGGGGGCTGTATACCCAGGCTTGTTCTTGTATCTCAGTGCAGTAGCAGTTCCTGTTTGAACTGTATCCTAGCCTGTTACCTGTTTTTCTCTATGTCCGTACCTTCCCTTTTCCTGCAGCATCTGAACCTGCATTTAACTCCTGCTCGTTGTCTCTGTACTTCTGTTTGTGAGTTTTGTGTCCACTCGCTACTTCATAGGCAGTACCTTGTGTGTATCTGGTTCTGCTTGTCCCTTTTCCCTTCCTCCGTATCTTCCCGTATTTTCCAGTCTGTTCCATGTGAACAGAGCCCTGTCCTCTCTGCCTTGTCCACCGCACCTGCGGTTTCTCTCTGCTCTGACTTGCCCACCACTCCAGCGGTTTCCCTCTGCTCTGCCTTACCCACCACTCCGATTTCTCTCAGCTCTGACTTGCCCACCACTCCGGCGGCTTATCTCTGCTCTACCTTGCTCACCGCATCAGCGGTTTCTCTCTGCTCTGACTTGCCCACCGCTCCAGCGGCTTATCTCTGCTCTGCCTTGCTCACCGCACCAGCGGTTTCTCTCTGCTCTGCCTTGCCCACCGCTCCGGCGGCTTCTCTCTGCTCTGCCTTGCCCACCGCTCCGGCGACTTCTCTCTGCTCTGCCTTGCTCACCGCACCAGCGGTTTCTTTCTGCTCTGACTTGCCCATTGCTCCGGCGGTTATGCTCTGCTCTGCCTTGCCCACCGCACCTGCGGTTTTTGCTCCGCTCTGCTTGCTCACCGCACCAGCAGTTCCTCTCTGCTCTGCCTTGTCCTCCGCTCCGGCGATTTCGCTTTACTCTGCTTGTCTACCGCATCTGCGGCTCTGTACCTGTCTCCCAGTCTGTACTGGACCCTATGCAGCCTGTGCTCCAACCTGCTAGTACCTCCCGGTCTGCACCCCAGCCGTGCTTGCCAGTATCTCCCTGTCTGCATACCAGCTATGCTTGCCAGTGCCCACCTGTCTGCATACCAGCCATGCTTGCCAGTGCCAACCTGTCTGCATACCAGCCATGCTTGCCAGTGCCCACCTGTCGGCATACCAGCCGTACGTGCCAGTACCCACCTGTCTGCATACCAGCCGTACTTGCCAATACCCACCTGCCTGTATGCCAGTCTAACCTGCCTGTTCCTGCATTCCCCGGTGTGGGTCAACAACTGTGACCGGGGTCTGACCTGGAGTCGCACCTGGTCCCTCTGCTCAGTTCCTCCTTGGTCCACGGAGTCGACTAGCCGCCGTGCGACCTTGGTCGGATCGGGTTGATACTTAGTTACGCCCCTCCAGGCACTCCTCGGTTCATGGTACAGTGGGATCACTAATCACGCTCACGCCAGTCAGTCCGGGCGCAAGCGTAACACATATAACCTATAAGACTATTCCAAAATCAGACGTTTCTTCCATTTTCATTCCGTTGCAGTGTGTCGGTCAAGCTAGTCATACTAGGTGTCTGTGAAGAATAGTATTAGTTAATTACAGACCTGCTATTTAAAATTGAGGTTCTCTGGCAGACATATCACCTATAAGACTGTTCTAAAATCATACATTTCTTCAATTTTCATTCCGTTGCAGTGTGTTGGTCAAGCTAGTCACACTAGGTGTCTGTGAAGAATAGTATTAGCAAATTACAGGCCTGCTATTTAAAACCGTGGTTCTCTGTCAGACATATCACCAATAAGACTGATCAAAAATCAGACATTTTTTTCATTTCCATTCTGTTGCAGTGTGTCGGTTAAGCTATCCACACTTCTGTAGGTCTGTGTGTAGAATAATATTAGCAAATTACAGGCCTGCTATTTAAAACCGTGGTTCTCTGTCAGACATATCACCAATAAGACTGATCAAAAATCAGACATTTTTTTCATTTCCATTCTGTTGCAGTGTGTCGGTTAAGCTATCCACACTTCTGTAGGTCTGTGTGTAGAATAATATTAGTAAATTACAGGCCTACTATTTAAAATTGTGGTTCTCTGTCAGACGTATCACATATAACTGTGTTCCAAAATCAGCCATTTCTCGTGAATGTGGAAAATATTGTCCTCCATCAGACGTATCACATATAACTGCGTTCCAAAATCAGCCATTTCTTGTGAACGTGGAAAATATTGTCCTCCATTATAAATGTGCAAGGTGCGTGGCAAGGGATGGGGAAGTGGACGTGATGGTGCATGCAGAGGCCGAGGACGTGGCCGCGGGCAAGCTGAAATTGTGCCACAACAAACATCCACATCTTGTCGCTCGACCATCCTGTCCCATTTACTAGGGGACCACAGAACACCACTATTGAACACAGAGCAGTGTCAAAAGGTTGTTGGGTGGATAGCAGATAATGCTTCCAGTCACTTTGCCACCACCACCACTACCTTGTCTTCCACACGGTCAAGTCTCAGTAGCCGTGAGTCTGGACCGCATATTCTGCACCCTGATTCTACTTCCTCCCACCATGCCGAGTGCCTGGAGACAACTGATCCCACACTTGGACACTCCGAAGAGCTGTTCACTTTTCGCCAGGCCAGCTTCAAGCAGGTCAAGAGGAGAACACATGTAGCGATGCCCAAATATTTGAGCAGCCATGGTCACACGAAGGCGACAGTGGGAAAGTGCAATTACTGTCGCAAGAGGTGGATGATGATGATGATGAGACACAATTGCCAGAAAGTCAGGAGGAGGACCAGGGTTTGGAAGTGGAAGACGAGGTGGTGAATGATATAGTAACTGACCCAACCTGGCAGGGGGACATACAGAGCGGGGACAGCAGCAGACAATGGGACAGGAAGGCGTAGCACCACAACACGCAGGAAGAAGCAGTGTGGTGGCCGCAGACACAAGGCGGGAAAGCGGTCCTCGTAATGCCAACACGACGGAAGTTGGCAGTATAACTGTTAGGTCTTCCAGAGTATGGTTATTTTTTAAAGACTCTGCAGATAACCCAAAAAAGGCCATTTGCACCACCTGCCAGGCCAGCATCAGCAGGGGTAGCAAAACTAGCAGCCTGACCACCAGCATGATCAGGCACATGGCAGCAAAACACCCGACTAAATGGGCCGAACCCCAGGGTCCAGCAATAGTGTCTGTGGGTGACACCACTGCTTGTTCCGCTGTTGTGCGTGCATGCCAATCCCCTGTCCATCGCGTATGCCAAGATGCCTCCCACCCTGCACCTGTCGTTGAACACTCTCAACTAGCACCATCAGCAAGCACGTCCACATCCTTGTCCCAGCACAGTGTTCACTTGTCCCTACTCCAGTCCTTGGAACGCAAGCGCAAATACGCAGCTAACGCCCCACAGGCCATACTACTAAATTCACACATTTCGCAAATTCTTGCGCTTGAAATGTTGCCTTTTAGGCTCGTAGAGATGGAAGCTTTCCACAACCTGATGGCGACGGCCATCCCTCGGTACTCAGTCCTATTTCTCCGGGTGTGCCTCCCCCGCATTACATGAGCACGTATCCCACAACATTAGACGTGCCCTGAACAATGCAGTTACTGGGAAAGTCCACCTAACCACGGACACGTGGACAAGTGCTTGTGAGTAGGGACGGTACATCTCGCTGATGGCACCCAGTCGGGCCTTGAGATGGAACACGTCCTCCCAAGCGGCAACAGGCTGTGCTGAAGCTAATATGCTTAGGTGACAAACCGCACAACCCTGAAAAGTTGAGGACATCTCTGAAAGAGCAGGCAGATCTGTGGCTGAGACTGTTGACCCTACAGCCAGGCATGGTGGTGTGTGACAATGGCCGGAACCTGGTGGCGGCTCTGAGGCAAGGCAAGCTCACACACGTACCATGCCTGGCCCATGTGCTTAACCTCGTGGTTCAGCAGTTTCTCAAAACCTACCCGAATCTGCCAGATCTGCTTGTCAAAGTACGCTGCCTGTGTGTCCATTTTAGAAAGTCAGCTACAGCTTCCGCCGCCTTTACAGCAACATTTGCAGCTTCCAGCTCACCGACTGATCTGCGATGTCCCCACGCGTTGGAACTCTACATTGCAGATGTTGGGATGGATTTGTGAGCAGAAGAGGGCAGTTGTTGACTACCAGCATCAACAAGGCCATTGGTATTCAGGTCAGACTCCACACATAAGACCTCAGAAGTGGACATGGATGTCTGACATATGTACCATCCTCCAAAACTTTGAGGACTCCACCAAGATTGTGAGCGGCGATGACGCGATAATTAGTGTCACCATCCCTCTTCTCTGTCTTCTGAAACGCTCTCTGCTCACAATTAAAGAGGATGCATTGCAGGCGGAGCACAATGAGATGGAGCTATTTTCCTGCACTATAGACGGTACTACCAACACAACTGTCATACCATCTGTTCAGCGTGGATGGCCTGAGGACAGGGAGGAGGAGTAAGAGGAGGAGGATGAGGAGGAGAGCATGGTCAGTCATCCTCTTGGTGAGGACACGAAAGTTTTGCCTCTTTGCAGTCTGGCACACATGGCTGAGTTTATGTTATGCTGCCTTTCCCGTGACCCTCGTATTGTCCAAATTTTGGGTGACAGTCATTACTGGTTGGTGACACTTCTAGACCACGCTACAAGGAGAACTTTCTGTCTCTTATTCCTGCGCAGGACAGGCCTAATAAAATGGGGTAGTACGGGAAGGCCCTTGTTGCGGAACTCTTAAAAAAATTCCCATCTGGAAGCGCTGGCGGCAGAGCTCACAGTTCGTTGGACAACCAAGGAGTACAGATGAGAGAGACACAAATGCAATCCAGCAGAGGCAGAGGAACACTGTCAATGTTCTGGGACAGTTTTCTCAGACCCTGATCGCACAAGCCCTGATGCGCGGGGTACTCTCCCAAGGAGGGAAAAGTTGAGGAAGATGCTGAGGGAGTACCTTGCCGACCATACCAATGTCCTCCGTGATTCCTTTGTGACTGATAATTATTGGGTATCCAAGCTGGATACGTGGCATGAACTGGCTCTCTACGCCTTGGAGGTCCTGGCCTGCCCTGCCGCTAGCATTTTGTCAGAGCGGGTTTTTCGTGCCGCTGGTGGAATTAAATTAAAGCTGAAAATGCTGACAGGTTGACTCTTATAAAAATGAACAAGGGCTGGATTGGGCCAGACTTCTCAACACCACTGAATGATAGCAGCGTAATATAAACTCAAATACAGTGTCTTCTTTTTGGGACGTCTAACCCTATTCCCATGCACGTCTGTCTTCACACCCAGACATGGGTATACGCTTCCTGATTTTGTCTATTTGCTCTTGTCATCCTCCTTCTCTGCATCCTCATCCTCCACCACCATATCACCACAAGCCATTGCTTCACTGCGTAGGCAAACAGTATGGGAGACCCCCTTCCTAATAATGGGAACATTGTTTTCAGTAGGCCCTCCGACCTTTACGTCTCTTGCAAGGGGCATTGGAGTTCCTCCAAATTTTTGGCAGCCGTTGCTTCACTGCATAGGCAAACAGCATGGGAGACCCACTTTCTAATAATGGGAACATTGTTTTCAGGAGGCCCTCCCACCTCTACGTCTCTTGCAAGGGGCATTGGAGTGCCTCCAAATTTTTGACAGCCATTGCAGTCAAGGCATAGACAAATAGTATGGGAGACCCTCTCCTTTCTAATGGAAATATGTTGTTACTAAGGCCCACCTCTATGTGTCTTTATGTGTTTTTCCTAAATTTTGGCAGCCGTTGCACTCACTGCATACCCTATAACTGAATAGCAGACCCTCTCCTTTCTAATGGGAACATGTCATTACTGTGGCCCAGCTCTATGTGTCTTTAAATTGTTAGTAGGTTTTTTCCTAAATTTTGTCAGCCGTTGCACTCACTGCATACTCTATAACTGAATAGCAGACCCTCTCCTTTTTAATGGGAACATGTCATTACTGTGGCCCAGTTCTATGTGTCTTTAAATGGTTAGTAGGGTTTTTCCTAAATTTTGTCAGCCGTTGCACTCACTGCATACCCTATAACTGAATAGTAGTCCCTCTCTTTTCTAATGGGAACATGTTGTACTCGTTACTGTGGCCCAGCTGTATGTGTCTTTAAATTGTTAGTAGGGTTTTTCCTAAATTTTGTCATCTGTTGCACTCACTGCAACCCTATAACTGAATAGCAGACTCTCTCCTTTCTAATGGGAACATGTCGTTACTGTGGCCCAGCTGTATGTGTCTTTAAATTGTTAGTGGGGTTTTTCCTAAATTTTGGCAGCCGTTGGACTCACTGCATACCCTACAACTGAAGAGCAGTCCCTCTCCTTTCTAATAGGAACATGTTGTACTCGTTACTGTGGCTCAGCTGTATGTGTTTTTAAATTGTTAGTAGGGTTTTTCCTAAATTTTGGCAGCCATTGCACTCACTGCATACCCTATAACTGAATAGCAGACTCTCTTCTTTCTAATGGGAACATCTCATTACTGTGGCTAAGCTCTATGTGTCTTTAAATTGTTAGTGGGGTTTTTCCCAAATTTTGACAGCCCTTGCAGTCACAACATGGGCATTACCACTATAGGAGACCCGCTCCTTTATAATGGGAACATTTTTTACTGAGACCCTCCTCTATGTCTTTTCTAAGGGGTATTGGGTTGCGTCCAAATTTTTGGCAACTCTAGCAGTCACTGTATACACAATAACAGTATAGGAGACCCACTCGTTAATAATGGGAACAACAAAGCATAGCCGGCAGATGCCTCTCTAACTATAGCGAGGGCCGACTGCTGGCCCTTCAAGAATAGTAAGGGCCGTCTGATGGCCCTATAAAAATAGGCTTTGTGACTTTCAGAGTCCCTCCATCATAAATGAAACAGGATGTGTCTGATGATGTGTTACACACCACATGGCAAGATAACGTTGTAAAATGTTAAAATGACATTTCCTGGTGAAAGCATTTGTCTTGGTTGAAAGCAATGCAAAAGTACAAAAACGCATCAAAAACGCTACGTGTGAACATAGCCCAAGGTGTGGAGGAGCATTTTTGTTTTTGTATATTTATTTAGCCTTATATACAAGTCATTACCCTGGAAAGGATGTTCCTCAACATATTTCCCAGGAAAATCCATTTTGATTTCGTTTTTGTATGTTGTATTGTGAGTCCATAAAAGTGGCGTAATACCTCTGACAACATTGTTGACAGCATTGACCTGGGAGTAAGAAATGCTTCCAGAGATCTTCCCCATGCTGTTCCCATGTCACTTGAGCACTGTTCCTATCAATTTGGACAAATTTTAGGCCCTCTGCAGACTGCCAGGGGGAGCCGGCAGAAAAATGCTTGAGTTTCCCATAGACTTACATTGGGCTCGTTACTCAGACCGAGCACTCGAGCATTCCGAACAACAAGTACCCGAGCATTTTAGTGCTCGCTCATCACTAATGGCCAGCATATGTTGTACCCAAAATTATCGCTGGTTCTTTGAAGAAATTAGATTGTTTTAAGAGAAATAAAAGGCATGTTTTAAATAGGGTTATATTTTCGATTCTTAATTTTTACACTTACTTATAAAATCCATTTCATAAAAGCCTTATAGTTCAACTGAAGAATGAAAGAGTCTATATGTATTGAATCTCAAACCCCACAACCTGACTGACAAATTGCAGCATGCACTGAACAATGTGAGACTTTGACAGCAGCAGGGAGAAACAGCATTAAGGAGCTTGATAGTAAAGAAATTGACTGTAAACTTTCAAAAAAGATTGTAAAGACATTCTGACATATAGTTTCAAGGTAATATTATCCTCATCAGGTCTAATAGTTTTAGTTATAATTAGTATTGTATGCAGTTTGTATTGTAAAATCTGGTGACAAAACTGGAAACCACATGTGCAGGAAGCAGTTAAATAATGGATTCAAAGAAGACTTAAAATCTTGAAGCATTACAGTGTAAGTGATTTAATTAAATATCCCTCAATCATATTTCCATTCATGCTTGGACTGCACAATTATGTACAGCACTTACTGTATTTTTGTAAACTCTTCGTGTCCACTCTCATGCTGCTTCTCAGCTTGTCTAGTGAATATTGTTTTTCAATAACATTTTTCTAAAGTCCTGCTGTATGTGCTAATTAAATTTGCACAGCACAAATTTGCTGCATTAGATCCACTAGAACAACGCTAAAAGTTGTGACCATGTTACTTGGTAAAACCATAAAATGCTTTAAAAATGCCACAAAAATTGAATAAAAATATATCTGCAACAAAATAGAGCAAAAATTCCACTGTATTCACTTTAGAAATTCAGCCTCTGTTTGAAATAGATACACCAGGAAAACTTCCAGATGTATACCTATTACAAAAGTGTGTGATGTATCACACTATATTAGCACACAATAGCATCTGTTCTTCAGAGGTTCCCATTTATTTATTTGTTTGCTTTAATTTCTGTGAAATAGCATAGTTTGCAACACTTTTCCAATCCTTTCTTCTGTGTATAGCTCTCCAAATTAACATAGCAATATGGTTTATTGTGTATGTGGGGAGCCTACTGGGCTTTATTTTTCTTAATGGATTCCTTGGAAGTTGAAGAAAAGATTGTAAATTGTACAAATAAGGGGTTGGCACCATCAAATTTTATTTACTGTTGGTGGTACTAGAAGCGCAACTAGGAGGGGCAGGCCGGGCATTTGACCCTGGTGCAGCCAACTGGAGGGTGCCATCGGGCAGCCCCACCATCCCCTTGAATGGGATTTGGCCTTTAGCTGAGCTTGTAGGTAAACTGACAGCCAGCTCAGAGAACACTTAGATTGCTGCTCCATGCATTCACTTGTGCATATTTCAGGCACGAGAACAATTGGACCTCTGACCACTTGCGCTACCGGGGTTAAGGTGACCTGCCAGTGGTCACAGCTTCAATTGTACTCATCAGAGGTTCAATTGAAGTTGTGCCTGAAATCACTTGTGCAATGACATCATTCCTGCGCCACAGAGGATGATGGCTATAAAGTAAGCTGTCCAATGGAGCCGTTGAAGCACAGGAGTTTTATTGGGGGAGGAATCTTGGTGGGGGGTAGTATGGGTGTAATAGTTTGAGGTGACAGTATGGGGGTGAGAATGAGGGGGCAGTGTGGAGATAGAAGAGTATGAGGGGACAGTAAGGGGGGAGAAAAGAGTGAGGGGACACTATGGGGGGAGGAAGTGTGAAGAAACAGTATAGGGGGGTGAAGTGTGAGGAAACAGTATGGGGGAGTAGAGAAAGTGAGGGGACAGTATGGAGGCAAAAGTGTGAGAGGACAGTATAGGGGAAATTGTGAGAAGACAGTATGGGGGGAATGTGAGGGGACAGTATGGGGGTAAAAGATAGAGGGGACAATGAGAGGGAAAAGTGTAAAAGGACAGTACTGGGGGAAAAAGTGAGGGAACGGTAAAATTGTGTAGGCACAAGAAAATAATAGAAAATAATACTAAAGCTTTAGTTGTATCCAAAGAAGTAGACTGTAAAGTTAAATTGTAAGACCAAAAAAGACACTGAGAAGCAAAACTTACTGAATCTACATTGACTTGAAAACCAACTCTTACTAAATGTGACAACTCAAAGGATCATCTTCCTCTTGGTAAGATAGATGGCACAAGAACTTTCTGTCAAACACTGTAAACTGGCCGCAACCAGCTTTTCCTCACACTTGGAAAAAAAATCACATTACAAAATAAAATAAACATCTTTGCCATATGGTTACTAATTAGTGATAGGCGAGCACTAAAATGCTAAAATGCACGGGTGCTCATTGCTTAGGTCGAGCACATTGGAATACTCGACCCGAGCAACGAGCCCAATGTAAGTCTATGGGAAACTCAAGCATTTTTCAGGCGGCTCCCCCCGGTGGTCTGCAGAGGGCCTAAAAATTGCCCAAATCGATAGGAACAGTGCTCAAATGGCATGGGAACAGCATGAGGAAGACCCCTGGAAGCATTTCTGACTCCCAGGTCACTGCTGTCAACAATGTTGTCAGAGGTATTACGCCACTTTTACGGACTCACAATAAAACATACTAAAATGAAACCAAAATGGATTTTCCTGTGAAATATGTTAAGGAACATCCTTTCAAGAGTAATGATTTGTATATATGGCAAAATAAATAATCAAAAACAAAAATATTCCTCGTCACCTTGGGTTATGTTCACACGTAGCGTTTTTGATGCGTTTTTGCACTTTTGCATTGCTTTCAACCATGACAAATGCATTCACCGTGAAATGTCATTTTAACATTTTACAACGTTATCTGGTCATGTGGTGTGTGAGACATGATCAGACATGTCCTGTTTCATTTATGAAGGAGGGACTCTGAAAGTCACAAAGCCTATTTTTATAGGGCCATCAGGCGGCCTTTACTATTCTTAAAGGGCCAGCAGTCAACCATCACTATTCTTAGAGAGCCATCAGCCGGCTATGCTTTGTTGTTCCCATTACTAAAGAGTGGGTCTCCTATACTGTTATTGCGTATGCAGCGAGTGGCAGGGCTGCCCAAAATTTGGACGCACCCTAATACCCCTTTGAAAATTTGGATGCACCCCAATACCTCTTTGAAGAGACTTAGAGGAGGGCCTCCTGAAAACAATGTTCCCATTATTAGGAAATGGGTCTCCCATACTGTTTGCCTATGCAGTGAATGCAAGGGCTGCCAAAAATTTGGACCTACTCCAATGCCCCTTGGAAGAGACATAGAAAAAAACTGTTCCCATTATTAGGAAGTGGGTATCCCATTGTGTTTGCCTATGCAGTGAATGCAAGGGCTGCCAAAAATTTGGAGGCACTCCAATGCCCCTTAGAAGAGACGTGGAGGTCAGAGGGCCTCTTGAAAACAATGTTCCCATTATTAGGAAGTGGGTCTCCCATTGTGTTTGCCAATGCAGTGAATACAAGGGATCCAAAAATTTGGAGCCACTCTAATGGCCCTTGGTAGAGACGTGGAGGTCAGAGGGCCTCGTGAAAACAATGTTTCCATTATTAGGAAGAGGGTCTCCCATAGTTTTGGTTTATGCAGTGAATGCAAGGGCTGCCAAAAATTGGGAGGCACTCCAATGCCCCTTGGAAGAGGCGTAGGGGCTGTAGTGTATGGGCTGACAAACACTTACCCCTGGGGGGTATACATGAACATACTGTATAAAATTTTTTTTTATGGACATCATAAACACCCTTTAAAAAAATTATGTGGGTGTTGCATCACGGACCACGGTAACCCTGGTGACATGGTGGTGGAAGATGAGGATGAGGAGAAGGAGGAGGACAAGAGAAAATAGCCAAAATCTGGAAGCGTATACCCATGTGTGTGTGTCAAAAGGTGAATGGGAATACACCTCCCAAAAAAAGACACTGGATTTGAGTTTGAGAAGTCTGGCCCAATCCAGCCCTTGTTCATTTTTATAAGAGTCAGCCTGTCAGTATTTTCAGTTGACAGGCGGATACGCTTATCAGTTATAATTCCACCAGCAGCACTAAAAACCTACTCTGATAAAATGCTAGCGGCAGGCAGGCCAGGAACTCCAAGGCATAGAGAGCCAGTTCATTCCACGTATCCAGCTTGGATACCCAATAATTATAAGGCACAGAGGAATCACGGAGGATGTTGGTACGGTCGACAAGGTACTCCCTCAGCATCTTCCCAAACTTTGCACTCCTTGTGAGAGTACCCCGCGCCTCAGGGCCTGTGCGATGGGAGGGTCTGGGAAAATTCTCCCAGAACTTTGACAGTGTTCCCCTGCCTCTGCTGGATTGGAGTTGTGTCTCTCTCGCCTGTAGTCCTTGGTTGTCCAACGAACTGTGACCTCTGCCGCCAGAGTTTTCAGATGGGAATTTTTTTAATAGTTCCTCAACAAGGGCCTTCTGACACTGCCCCATTTTTGTAGACCTGTCCATCTCAGGAATAAGAGCTATAAAGTTCTCCTTGTAGCGTGGGTCTAGAAGTGTCACCAACCAGTAATGACTGTCACACAAAATTTTGAGAATGCGAGGGTCATGGGATAGGCAGCGTAACATAAACTCAGCCATGCGTGCCAGACTGCTAAAAGGCAAGACTTCCATGTCCTCACCAAGAGGACGAGTGACCATGCTCTCCTCCTCCTCTCTGTCCTCAGGCCATCCACGCTGAACAGACGGTATGACAGTTGTGCAGGTAGTACCGTCTATAGCGCATGAAACTAGCTCCTGTTCTTCCTCCTCCTCCTCTTCCTCAGTGTTACCCAATCCATGTTGGGATGAGATGAGGCTGGGCTGTGTGTAATCACCCTGTATGGTTCCTTGCTCCATCTCATCGTGCTCCACCTGCAATGCATCCTCTTTGATTGTGAGCAGAGAGTGTTTCAGGAGACAGAGAAGCGGGATGGTGATGCTAATTATGGTGTCATCGCCACTCATCATCTTGGTGGAGCTCTCAAAGTTTTGGAGGATGGTACATATGTCTGACATCCATGTCCACTCCTGAGGTCTTATGTGTGGAGTCTGAACTGAATAAGGGTGGCCCTGTTGATGCTGGTAATCAACAACTGCCCTCTTCTGCTCACAAATCCTTCCCAACATCAGCAGTGTAGAGTTCCAACGGGTGGGGACATCACACGCCAGACTGTGAGCCAGAAGCTGCAAACGCTGCAAGGCAAAGGCGGTGGAAGCTGTAGGTGACTTTCTAAAATGGGTACTCAGGCGGCGTACTTTAACAAGAAGATCCGGCAGCTCCGGGTAAGATTTGAGAAACCGCTGAACCACGAGGTTAAGCACATGGGCCAGGCATGATACGTGTGTGAGCTCGCCTCGCCTCACAGCTGCCACCAGGTTCCGGCCATTGTCACACAAGACCGTGCCTGGTTGTAGGTTCAGCGGTGTGAGCCACAGATTTGCCTGCTCTTTCAGAGCTGTCCACAACTCTTCAGCATTGTGCGGTTTGTCACCTAAGCAAATTAGCTTCAGCACAGCCTGTTGCCTCTTGGCCGAAGCAGTGCTGCAGTGCTTCCAACTTGTGACTGATGTGGTCATTTCGAAGATGGAGGCTGAAGAGGAGGAGGAGGCTGAGGAGGATGAGGTGCAGGAGCTGTAGACTGTGGGGGCAACCCTGATTGACCTAGGGCCCGCAATCCTTGGCATCGGGAGGACTTGTTCCATCTCAAGGTCCGACTGGGTCCCGGCTTCCACTATATTAACCCAGTGTGCCATCAGCGAGATGTACTGTCCCTGCCCACAAGCACTTGTCCACGTTTCCGCGGTTTAGTGGATTTTCCCAGTAACTGCGTTGTTGAGGGCACGGCTAATGTTTTGGTACAAATGCTTGTTTAATGCAGCGATGGCACACCGGAGAAATAGTGGCGTCTGGGGACAAAGTACCGAGGGATGGCTGCTGCCATCAGGTTGCGGAATGCTTCCGTCTCCACGAGCCTCAAAGGCAACATTTCGAGTGCAAGCAGTCGAGAAATGTGGGAATTTAATAGTGTGGCCTGTGGAGCGTTGGCTGCGTATTTGCACTTGCGTTCCAAGGACTGGGGTATGGACAACTGAATGCTGTGCTGGGACAAGGACGTGGATGTGCGTCCGGATGCTTCTAGTTGAGAGTGTGTAACGATAGGTGCAGGGCAGGAGGCATCTTCGCATGCACCATGGACAGGGGATTGGCTTGCATTCACAACAGCGGAAGAAGCAGTGGTGCCACCCGCAGACACTGTTCCTATTGAACACAGAGCAGTGTAAAAAGTTTATTGGTTGGATAGCAGATAATGCTTCCAGTCACTTAGCCTCCACCACTACCATCCTGTCTTCCACACGGTCGAGCCTCAGTAGCCGTGAGTCTGGACCGCATATTCCTCACCCTTATCCTCCCACCATGTTGAGTGCTCAGAGACAACTGATTCCACACTTGGACAATCCGAAGAGCTGTTCACTTTTCCATTTATAGATTCGGGCCTCTCGCCCGGTCCACTTGAAGTGGGGCAAGAGGAGATCGCATGCCCAAATATTTGAGCAGCCACGGTCACACAAAGGTGATGGTGGGAAAGTGTCACAAGAGGTGGACGATGATGAGACACAATTTCCAGAAAGTCAGGAGGAGGACCAGAGTGCGGAAGTGGAAGACAAGGTGGTGGATGATATAGTAACTGACCCAACCTGGCAGGAGGACATGCAAAGTGAGGAAAGCAACACACAGTGGGAGGGAGGCAGAGCACCCCAAAAGACAGGAAGAAGCAGTGTGGTGGCCACAGACAGAAGGCAGGCAACCGTTCCCCGTAACACCAACACAAAGGAAGTTGCCAGTACAACTGTTAGGTCTTCCCGAGTATGGTTGTTTTTTAAAGACTCTGCCGATAACCCCAAAAAGGCTTTTTGCACCACCTACCAGGCCAGCATCAGCATCGGTGGCAAAACTACCAGCGTGACCACCACCAGCATGATCAGGCACATGGCAGCAAAGCACCCGACTTTGTGGGCCAAACCCCAGGGTCCAGGAACAGTGTCTGCGGGTGTCACCACTGCTTCTTCTGCTGTTGTTCATGCAAGCCAATCCCCTGTCCATGGTGCATGCGAAGATGCCTCCTGCCCTGCACCTGTCATTGCACACTCTCAAGTAGCAGCATCAGGAAGCATGTCCACATCCTTGTCCCAATGCAGCGTTCAGATGTCCATACCCCAGTCCTTGAAATGCAAGCACAAATACTCAGCCAACGCCTCACAGGCCACACTACTAAATTCACACATTTCTAGACTGCTTGCGCTCGAAATGTTGCCTTTTAGGCTCATGGAGATGGAAGCATTCCACAACCTGATGGCGGCGGCCGTACCTGAGTGCTCGATCCCCAGCCGCCACTATTTCTCCCGGTGTGCCATCCCCGCATTATACAAGCACATGTCCCACAAAATTACCTGTGCTCTCAACAATGCAGTTACTGGGAAAGTCCACCTAACCATGGACAAATGGACAAGTGCTTGTGGGCAGGGACGGTACAGCTCGCTGACGGCACACTGGGTTAACATAGTGTAAGCCAGGACCCAGTCAGATCTTGGGACGAAACACGTCCTCCCGACACCAAGGATTGCGGGCCCTAGGTCAATCAGGGTTGCCCCCACAGTCTACAGCTCCTGCAGCTCATCCTCCTCAGCCTCCTCCTCCTCTTCAGCCTCCATCTCCGAAATGACCACATCAGTCACAAGCTGGAAGCACTGCAGCACTACCTTGGCCAAGCAGCAACAGGCTGTGCTGAAGCTAATATGCTTAGGTGACAAACCGCACAATGCTGAAGAGTTGTGGACAGCTCTGAAAGAGCAGGCAAATCTGTGGCTCACACCACTGAACCTACAGCCAGACATGGTCGTGTGTGACAATGGCCGGAACCTGGTGGCGGCTCTGAGGCAAGGCGAGCTCACACACGTACTATGCCTGGCCGATGTGCTTAACCTTGTGGTTCAGCGGTTTCTCAAATCCTACCCGGAGCTGCCCAATCTGCTTGTTAAAGTACGCGGCCTGTGTGGCCATTTTAGAAAGTTACCTACAGCTTCAGCTGCCCTTGACGTGTTTCAGCAGCATTTGCAGCTTCCGGCTCACAGACTGGTGTGTTATGTCCCCACGCATTGGAACTCTACACTGCAGATGTTGGGAAGGATTTGTGTGCAGAAGTGGGCAGAAGATGGCAGTTGTTGAGTACCAGCATCAACAAGGCCGTCTGTATTCAGTTCAGACTCCACACATAAGACCTCAGAAGTGGACATTGATGTCAGGCATATGTACCATCCTCCAAATCTTTGAAGACTCCACCAAGTTGGTGAGCGGCGATGACGCCATAATTGGCGTCACCATCCTGCTTCTCTGTCTTCTGAAACGCTCTCTGCTCACAATTAAAGAGGATGTATTGCAGGCGGAGCATG
The DNA here is from genome assembly GCF_046119375.1 of Phyllobates terribilis. Classification (NCBI taxonomy): domain Eukaryota; kingdom Metazoa; phylum Chordata; class Amphibia; order Anura; family Dendrobatidae; genus Phyllobates; species Phyllobates terribilis. The sequence goes on from NW_027362761.1 coordinate 110,737,174, forward strand.
ATGAGATTTAGCAATGAGCCATACAGGATGATTACACACAGCCCAGCCTCATCTCATCCCAACATGGATTGAGTGACAATGAGGAAAAGGAGAAGGAGGAGGAAGAACAGGAGCTAGTTTCATGCGCTATAAACTATTTTGAACAGCAAACTGGTGTCAATAGCTTCACTGACACACTGAAACAAAATTTCAGTGGAGGTGAGAAATGGCAATATTTTCAGCGCAATTATATGTGATTTGTGTGACGAACAAACCACAGTTTTAAATAGCTGGATTTTTAGCGCTGTAATATGGAAAGGACCTGCCTCTATTCTGCAGTGCCAACAAGCAAATGGCGCAGAAAAACGATGTTCTCTGGATTGCTTTTTAAGCAAATAATGAAGAATAAGATCCAAAAAAAATTATTCCTGGCCCCTGAGACCTGGGCCTATGTCTAGAAATATCTAACAGCAGCAGCATCAGACAAAACAGGAATGGAGCCTCTTGTGCTATATTCACTGCAGTCTGCTATATACACTGCTTGACTGCCTATATATACTGCCTGCCTGATATATCTCTGCAGATGGATTAGTCCTCAGAAGGTCTGTTTGTCGAGATGGGTATGTGTCTCTAATATAATTTGGTATTCCTACACTAACTAGAAACAAGCAAATCTTTCCCTAGCTCAGCAGCACCTCTCCCTCCACTGTCTTGTTCCGGAGTGACTGTCACGAGCACGGTGGCGCCAGGTCTAATATAGTCCTGATGATGCTGTGCGTCCAGCCAATCACTGTAATGCCACAACCAACATGGCTGTGGCATTACAGTGAGTGGCAGACAATCCCTGGATGTTCATTGGCTCTGTAAAGAGCGTCAAACATGCAGGGAGGGGACCCGAGCTCCCGCCGAGGAACCCCGGAAATACTCGGCGGGCGCCGAGCATCTTGGATGAGATGCTCGGGCGAGCACCGAGCAGTAGCGAGCATGCTCGCTCATCACTATTACTAATGAAAGGGACCCCTGAATCACAGGCTTCAGTGGTCTTATTGATACCCAGACAGCAAAGACATAGGTTTCCAAAGCTGTCACGGACTTCCAAATCGACTTGTACTGGATCCATGAGATGAGCATGTCTGTTTGTTATTCTGAAAACATCCATGCCTAAAACAAAGCTTTTCAGCATCAGAAAGATTTATTAAACAATAGCAGGTATCCTCACATATACTGTAACTAAAGGGGTTGTCCACTACTAGGACAACCCCTTCTTGATCTAAATATTTGGCCCCGATATAATAAAAAAGTTTATACTCCCCTCCTGTGCCAGTGCTCATGGTCCCAGGGCTCACGTGTGGTTGTTATGACATGTGAGCCTGGTGCCCAATCAGCGCTGGTGTCAATGTCACCGCCTTCATACAAATTGAACATGAAGAGTAAGTCAGAGTTCAGCTGCAGCCCTGACTTCCTCCTCATGCTCAATTCATACAAAGGCGGGGCCAGTGATGCCAGCGCTGATTGGGCTCCGGGCTCATGTGTCATAACAACCGCATGTGAGCCACGGGACCATGAGTGCCGACACCACTGGAACAGTGCCGACACATGAAGTGAGTATAAGCTTTTATATTTTATCAGGGCCAAACATTTAGATCAAGAAGGGGTAGTCCTAGCAGTGGACAACCCATTTAAAGAGTAACACAAACTGTACTCACAAGTACATTTTTACAATAAGTTGTCCTGTTTCTGAAAAGGGGAATAACATTTTATCTGGCCATTATATGCATCCTGCATTTTCAAGGGTTTTCCTTCTGTGTGCTTGATCTCTAATTTGCAAACTACTCTAAACTGGTGGGAGGAAACTATCTGCTGTGATCTCTCCCATACATAGCACAGCACAAAGAGAGGGACCGCAGAAGTCTGAAAAAAGCAACACTGCATTAGACACATGGCATGCAGCCTGACGTCTGCCACCACTCACATGATTAACAGCTCAAAATAATATGACTGATTGACAGTGATCTGCACCCTTTTTCAGCCAGTCTGTGTTGAAGACACTTCTTGCTGGGGTACACAACCAGCATTGATGCTACCTGATGCTGCACATGCTGACAGCAGCTCACAAGACAGTGGTCCTTGTAGCATTCTTCTGATTGAATGTACAGTTGATCTTTCAACCCTCATGACTCTGACCTTAAAGACAACCTTTCAGCAGGATTTAGCCCTATAAACTAAAGGTATAGCCATAATGGTGCTGTAATGCTGATTAATCTGATATCTGATGTGAAGAGATCCGAACAGTGGATGTTGAATACTTACCTTATGAAGTTTTCATAAAATGACCTCACCTGTGCTCCAGTGTGCTTAGGGGTGGGACATGGGGGCAGGGTCTACTTCTGGTTCCCTGCACCCCCCACCAGCCTCCTCTGCTTCTTGTACAGGTCACTGTTTATTCAGTGACCTGTCTCCTTTTTAAAATTCCATGCTGCCGTCATCATTGAGTGTGAGTCTGCGTCCTGTGTGCAGGACTTTAATAAAATGACACCAGAGGCGACGCATGTACAGATCGAGATTTCAGTTCAGTGAAAAATTCACTGATCCAAAATCTTGATTTGCGCATGCGCCGCCTCCGGCGCCATTTTATTGCAGTCCTGCACATTGGAAGCACTGCGCAAGCGCCCCTCACACAATAATGGCGGAAGCACAGAAATTGAAAAAGGAGTTAGGTCACTGAATAATCAATGATCTGTACAAGAAGCAGAGGTTGCTGGTGGGGAGGAGCAGAACCAGAAGAAGACCTTGCCCCCACGTCCCGCCCCAAAGCACACAAGACGTAATTTTATGAAAACTTCATAATGTGAGTATTCAACAGCCACGGTTCGGATCCCTTCACATCAGGTATCAGACTAATCAGCATCACAGTGCCATTATAGCCATGCCTTTAGTTTATAGGGCTAAATCCTGCTGACAGGTTCTCTTTAAGCAGTTGACCAGCAGACTCTTGATCACTGGTTAACTGCTGCGTTGACACCTATCCTGCATATTGCTAACTTCAAGTGACCCAACTCACCTAGACAGCACAGACCAGAGAGTTCTAGAGAACTCATATATCATTTAGCCTTACTATCCCTCAATCTATGTGCTACATTGTACCACAAATTGCTGTATCCTATTTTAACTTGCATTCTCCACCATTCTTTAAAATTCTCACCAACCCCCAAGAGAAACAAAGTAATATAAAGAACTCTTACCTTTTAAAAATACACCAGTGACTTCATAATGAGATCTGTCAAGGATTTTGTCACCTCAGCAACATTCTCCTCTTTACACCACACAAGCCAATTACAACCTTTACAACATATACTTGCAAACTGGATCTAGGCCCACAGTCATGAGCCAAAGGTAGCTTAACCAGAAGGTGTGTCCTTCACAGAAAACTTAATTTATAAAATGCTTCAAATTCTCAGCCTCTCACCTATTTTGTAATGAGTTATGGACTGATCCTTAACAAAGTAACCTTTACAAATGTCAGTAATGAGTTCCAATGCCTCTTACACATCTACTCATGGAGGAAAATTTATTTCTAAACTACTCTCACAGAAGAAAGAAAAGAATACTGAGTAAGTCATAAAATCCTAGAACCTCACTTTGAGATAGGACAGACATCTCAAATCTTCCCCTCCAATCTTGTCCCTCTCATTTTTCCTCCAACACTTGACAACCCTCCAGGCATCCATAGTAGCTATAGAATTAACATAGTTGTTCTTCCTTTATTCAATAGACGTTTGGATATCCTTCCCTTATGCATCAGTTCAGGACTGTTACAATCCAGTGCCAATGCACAATAAATTGATTTGTTACATACAAACAGTATGCGGAACAGTATCCCCATTTATTGTATGAGGTCCGTTAGATTTTCTTCATGGCTTTCACCTTTCATTAAAAGTGATAACCCATGACAGAGGTTCTGATACCGATGTGAATAAAGCCTTAAATAGTACCTACAGTTATAATAAAAAGTTTGGGCACCCCTATTAATCTTAAGCTTAATGTTTTATAAAAATTGGTGTTTTTGCAACAGCTATTTCAGTTTGATATATGTAATAACTGTTGGACACAGTAATGTTTCTGCCTTGAAATGAGGTTTATTATACTAACAGAAAATGTGCAATCTGCATTCAAACAAAATTTGACAGGTGCATAAGTATGGACACCTCACCAGAAAAGTGACATTAATATTTAGTAGATCCTCCTTTTGCAAAAATAACAGCCTCTAATCGCTTCCTGTAGCTTTTAATGATTTCCTGGATCCTGGATGAAGGTATTTTTGACCATTCCTCTTTACAAAACAATTCCAGTTCAGTTAAGTTTGATGGTCGCCGAGCATGGACAGCCCTCTTCAAATGATCCCACAGATGTTCAATGATATTCTGGTCTGGGGACTGGGATGGCCATTCCAGAACATTGTAATTGTTCCTCTGCATGAATGCCTGAGTAGATTTGGAGCGGTGTTTTGGATCATTGTCTTGCTGAAAGATCCATCCCCTGCATAACTTCAACTTTGTCACTGATTCTTGAACATTATTGTCAAGAATCTGCTGATACTGAGTGGAATCCATGCGTCCCTCAACTTTAACAAGATTCCCGATGCTGGCATTGGCCACACAGCCCCAAAGCATGATGGAACCTCCACAAAATTTTACTGTGGGTAGCAAGTGGTTTTCTTGGAATGCTGTGTTTTTTTGTCGCCATGCATAACGCCTTTTTGTATGACCAAACAACTCAATCTTGGTTTCATCAGTCCACAGGACCTTCTTCCAAAAAGAAATTGGCTTCTCCAAATGTGCTTTTGCATACCTCAGCCGACTCTGTTTGTGGCGTGCTTGCAGAAACGGCTTCTTTCGCATCACTCTCCCATACAGCTTCTCCTTGTGCAAAGTGCGTTGTATAGTTGACCGATGCACAGTGACACCATCTGCAGCAAGTTGATGCTGCAGCTCTCTGGAGGTGGTCTGAGGATTGTCCTTGACTGATCTCACCATTCTTCTTCTCTGCCTTTCTGATGTTCTTCTTGGCCTGGCACTTCTGGCCTTAACAAGAACTGTCCCTGTGTTCTTCCATTTCCTTACTATGTTCCTCACAGTGGAAACTGACAGGTTAAATCTCTGAGACAGCTTTTTGTATCCTTCCCCTGAACAACTATGTTGAATAATCTTTGTTTTCAGATCATTTGACAGTTGTTTTGAGGAGCCCATGATGCCACTCTTCAGAGGAGATTCAAACAGGAGAACAACTTGCAAGTGGCCACTTTAAGTAGCTTTTCTCATGATTGCATACACCTGGCTATGAAGTTCAAAGCTCAATGAGATTGCAAAACCAAAAAATGTGCTTTAGTAAGTCAGTAAAAAGTAGGTAGGAGTATTTAAAACAAGAAAATGATAAAGGTGCTCATACTTATGCACCTGTCAAATTTTGTTTGAATGCAGATTGCACATTTTCTGTTAGTACAATAAACCTCATTTCAAGGCAGAAACATTACTGTGTCCAACAGTTATGACATATATGAAACTGAAATAGCTGTTGCAAAAACACCAATTTTTATAAAACATTAAGCTTAAGATTAATAGGGGTGCCCAAACTTTTTCATATAACTGTATAAACAATTTGCATTATCCTTATTTTTTTTAAAGAGAAGACAGTCCCCGACTGGTGATTCTTTTAAATATTATTGTCAAAAGTGCACAGAAGAATTATTGTCAAAAGTGCGCAGAACTGTAATGCCTCCAAAACGGCCCAACGTTTTAGCAAAAGAAACGCAACCCTCTGCAATCCCTCTCACAGGGAAAGCACAGGATCTCACTGTCACGGGTGTGTCAGAGGTGACAGGCAGTCGCCTGCAGTGGTTGGCAAGAGATCTCCACGTTTGGCAATGCAGACAGCTGCCTAGATAGGAAGCTGTGTTTAGGACCCAGCAACTCCCTCCCTTTAGTGTGTGTGTATATATATCTGGTGTGTCTAGGTGGGCATCGCCGGTTATACTCATTTCTACTTGGAACTTGGCTGAAGCAGCATCACATCCTCTCTGGAGTCTTGAGGCCGTGTGCCCTGTTGGAGTTATTCTAAAGCTTAGTTGTTGTTCCCCTGTGTTGTCTTCCCCTTTTGTCTTTAGAGTTCTAGCGGAGGTTGACTAGTGCTCGTCTCCTTCCTCACCCAGCTATAGCCTTACGCTAGGGATAGTAGGGCGAGGCAAGTGATCGGCGACAGCTGCGGAGGCTGTATAGGGACATTAGGGGGAGACAGGGTGACACTAGTCCAGATTAGGAGGTCACCTCTTCCCCCTTTCCCTAGTGTCTGTGCTCCCATTCCCTTTCCCCTCTGTGTTGCACTCACACCTGGTGTGACTCTCTGAGTTGCACTCACACCTAGCATGACCTTCACTGGTTATATTGAGGTCTCACTCTTTTTACTAACCCCGAGCTGTCACACTGCTTATTAAGCATTTGCTAAATGGTAAAATTCTTGGAGAGGTTACCATTTAGTATCCTTTTAAGCAAAGCAGTAGTGCTTTTGGATGCCAAAACTTATTTTTTGTATATTTCTGTGCAATTTTAACATTAAATGTGTTGTCCACTACTCGGACAACCCCCTCTGAATCCCTATGTTTCCCCTAATAAAATAACAATACTTCCAGGAGTGTTGTTCCAGGAGTGTCGGTACTGTCTCTCCGGGGCTCGCATGACAATGTTATGTCACACAATCCCTGTGGCCAATCAACACTGGCTTCACTCTCCTCTGCTCTCCAAACTATGACAGCGGCATTAACAACACACCTCTATGGGGGCGTATCATTCTATGCTCCCATTGGAGCAGCTGTGACATGATTACTGTTATGTTCTGCTACCAGAGCTAAGGAAAGAGAGGAGATCTGTCCCTACGATAGAACTCAGCTTAATCCCTACGATGTAACAGGGAACCTGATCCTGCGATCAGACCTGCTAAAGTCCTAAGCTAGTCTGTACGGAGACCTATAGATGTGGGGAAGGAATCCCTACAAGTACTAAGGACTGGGAGGAAAATGGGACACCTCCTAACAGAAATAGTAGCAGACAGACGAACAAACAAAATATATAGAACATAGAGGTCCGTAGACCAAGCAAACTAACAGAGTTAGATACAGAGCACAGGCTAGCTAGAAAGTAGTTAAACAATGAAGTCCAGCAAAGCCAGAAGGGCGGAGCAGGATTAAATAGGCCAACAAGGTCATGTGACCAGCAAAGGAAAAAACCTAAGAGCAAGGTTCTAACAATTACAGGTCACCGATGGGTTGCTATGACAGCCGGGGGTTTGTTGAAGACATATGTGCTTGTCATTACGGAGCTCCTTTGATACCCTGCCTGTGGCCGGGCTTCAAAAGAGACAGTGTTTTTTACCATATGCAGCAATACAGTGGTATTGCTGTACTGTATATAGCACAAGCAATCAGAATGTGGACAGAAAAATAAAAAAAGTTATGGCTCTGGGAAGAAAGGGAGGAAAAAACTAAAACACAAACACGGAAATTGGCCGCTTCGTCAAGGGGTTAATAAATACAAAAGTAGAAGTAAAAATAAGTAAAATAATTTATTTTAGTTCTACATTGCATATACAGTATATTATTTGTATTTTGAGGACTTTTTATATTTTTGGACATTTTAGAAATGTATTGCATTTTAGATTTTGGAGATCAGCAAGGGTTTTACATTTGTGAAACTTTGCACTTTTGTTCTTTGAAGATGTATACTTCAACAAACAGACTATTGGTAACTGATAGTAGCTGCCAATTTCTTTGTCTGTAAAGACCCCTAAAACAGTTAAACTTATTTCAAACTTATCTAACCATTGAGGAATCACGTTTCTATTATCCTAATTCTAATGTAGAAGTGAAATCCATATGTACCTATAAGAGCTAAAGATCAATTCAGTTTGATTGAGTTGACTTTTCAAAGGCAAGTGACTTTTTCAATATACCCTACAACTGTTTAGTCACGCATTGCCTTGAACACACCTCAGATGTCTGACTACAGCCTGCAAGCATCACTTACAAAGCTGAACTCTGATTTCATGTCAATACAAAATATTGACCAGAAGTAAATTTCTTGGATTAAAGCATCAGACACTATATTTGTCTGTCTATGTTTTATTTCTTTATCTAGCTAGCTAAGTATGCATCTCCAATATTGTATGAGTATATATATAAAAAAATATATATAGCTAGCTAAACTAAATATAAATGTGATGTCAATACAAAATACTAAACAAAAGTAAATTGCTTACATTAAAGCATTAGATATTACAACCCCTGGCAAAAATTATGGAATCACCGGGCTCGGAGGATGCTCATTCAGTTGTTTAATGTTGAAAAAAAGGAGATCACAGATATGGCACAAAACTACAGTCATTTCCAATGGCAACTTTAGGGCTTTAAGAAGCACTAAAAGAAATCAAGATTAAAAATGTGGTACTCAGTAAGGGTAATTTTTTTCAGACCAAGCAGAGGGAAAAAATTATGGAATCACTCAATTCTGAAGAAAATATTATGGAATCACCCTGTAAATTTTCATTTCCAAAACTATCACCTGCATCAAATTAGATCTGCTCGTTAGTCTGCATCTAAAAAGGAGTGATCACACCTTGGAGAGCTGTTGCACCAAGTGAACTGACATGAATCATGGTTCCAACACTAAAGATGTCAATTGAAATAAAGGAGAGGATTATCAAACTCTTAAAAGAAGGTAAATCATCACGCAGTGTTGCAAAAGATGTTGGTTGTTCACAGTCAGCTGTGTCTAAAATCTGGACCAAATACAAACAACATGGGAAGGTTGTTAAAGGCAAACATATTGGTAGACCAAGGAAGACATCAAAGCGTCAAGACCGGAAACTTAAAGCAATATGTCTCCAAAATAGGAAATACACAACAAAACAAATGAGGAACTAATGGGAGGAAACTGGAGTCAATGTCTGTGACCAAACTGTAAGAAACCGCCTAAAGGAAATGGGATTTACATACAGAAAAGCTAAACATAAGCCATCATTAACACCTAAACAGAAAAAAACAAGGTTACAATGGGCTAAGGAAAAGCAATCGTGGACTGTGAATGACTGGATGAAAGTCATATTCAGCGATGATTCGCGAATCTGCATTGGGCAAGGTGATGATGCTGGAACTTTTGTTTGGTGCCATTCCAATGAGATTTATAAAGATGACCGCATGAAGAGAACATGTACATTTCCACAGTCATTGATGATATGGGGCTGCATGTCAGGTAAAGGCACTGGGGAGATGGCTGTCATTACATCTTCAATAAATGCCTAAGTTTACATTGATATTTTGGACAGTTTTCTTATCCTATAAATTGAAAGGATGTTTGGGGATGATGACATCATTTTTCAAGATGATAATGCAGCCTGCCATAGAGCAAAAACTCTTAAAATATTCTTTTAAAGAAGACACATAAGGTCATTGTCATGGCCTGCAAATAGTCCGGATCTCAATCCAATTGAAAATCTTTGTGGAAGTTGAAGAAAATGGTCCATTACAAGGCTCCAACCTGCAAAGCTGATCTGGCAACAGCAATCAGAGAAAGTTGGAGCCAGATTGATGAAGAGTACTGTTTGTCACTCATTAAGTCCATGCCTCAGAGACTGCAAGCTGTTATTAAAGCCAGAGGTGGTGAAACAAAATACTAGTGATGTATTGGAGTGTTCTTTTGTGTGTTTGTTTTTCATGATTCCATAATTTTTTCCTCAGAATTGAGTGATTCCATAATTCCCCCCCCCCCTGCTTGGTTTGAAAACAATTACCCTTACTGAGTACCACATTTTTAATCTTGATTTCTTTTAGTGTTTCTTGAAGCCCTAAAGTTGCCGTTTGAAATGACTTTAGTTTTGTGCCATGTCTGTGATCTGCTTTTTTTCAACAACATTAAACAACTGAATGAACATCCTCTGAGCCCGGTGATTCCATAATTTTTGCCAGGGTTTGTACATGTCAGTTTATTTCATTATTTATCTATCTATATATGTTTCTCTAATATATATATAATTATTAGTAATGAGCAAACACTATGTTCGGGTGCTCATTGCTCTGGTCAAGCAAATCGTAATGCTCAGGTGCTCAACCCAAGTAACAAGCCCAATGTAAGTCAATGGGAAACTCGAGCATTTTTCCGGCAGTCCCTATGGAGGTTTCGCGTGGGCCTAAAAATTGGCCAAATCGATTAGATGGGAACAGTGCTAAAATGATATTGGAACAAGACCCCTGGAAGCATCTCTGACTTCCAGGTCACTGCTGTGAACAATGTTATCAGAGTATTATGCCACTTTTACATTCTTTGCAGGGTTAGGACTTGTATATAAGGCCAAATAAAAAAAAAAAAGGTATGGACTGTGGAAGAGATTTATGCGACCAGAATGAACAGTCATCTCGAGCTGGTAATACTACCTAGCAGCACCTGTCCCTATTGTAAATGCATCTAACAGCAGTATCAATAGGGAATAGAATAGATTTGTATTTTCTTTCTGCAGCACCAGCAGCTTGCAGTATAAGGCAATAATACCTGTCTGGATCTATATAATACGCTATCCATACTGCGATAGCTCACCCATAAACAAATTTCAGATAAGACAGGTAATATTCTAGAATTTAGAATCTATTTGAATTGTCCTTCCCATTATTAACCCCTTAATAACATCTGACGTACTAATACGCGTCTGTGCCCTGGGACTTAAGAGCCAGACCCGTATTAGTACGTCATCGCGATTGCGCGCGCACACAGGCTGTGCGGGCGCGATCGCCGCCGGGTATCAGCTGATTGTCACAGCTGACACCCGGTACTATGTGCAGGGAGCGGTTCTGCACCGCTCCCAGCACATTAACCCCCGCGATGCTGCGATCGAAGTCGATCGAAGTCGATCGCGGCATTGCGGGGGCAAGGGGAGGTCATCGGCGATACTCACCTCCTCTTCCGGCTTCCAGCGCAGTCTGCAAAGGCTTCCCGGGTGTTGCCATGACGACCCGATGTCGTCATGACAACATCCGGGTCACCAGAGAGCAGGAAGATTGCTTGGACATGCGCAGTGCATCTCCAAGCAATCTTCACACTGTGCACTTCTGACAGCCTTCATGGCATAGGGATGGTGCTCCATTCCTGTGCCATGCAGGCGATCAGAAAAAAAAAAGTGAAAGTCCCAGAGTGGGACAAAGTAATAAAGTGTATAAACTGTGTGAAAGTGGAAAAAAAAAAAAAATGTGCAAAAATATTATAAAAAAATAAAAAAAATAATACACCAAAAATAAAAATATAATGTACCCATCAATAAATATTATTATGAAAAAAAAAACAAAAAAAAAACAAAGTACACATATTTGGTATCGCCGCGTCCGGAACAACCTGACCTATAAAACTGTCCCATTAGTTAACCCCTTCAGTGAACACGGTAAAAAAAAAAAAAAAAAAAAAAAAAAAGCGAAGCAAAAAACAATGCTTTATCACCATACCGCCAAACAAAAAGTGGAATAACACGCGATCAAAAAGACGCATATAAATAAAAATTATACCGCTGAAAACGTCATCTCGTCCCACAAAAATCAAGCCGCCATACAGCTCCATCAGTCGAAAAATAAAAAAGTTATAGCTCTCAGAATAAAGCGATACTAAAAAAATATTTTTTTCTATAAAATAGCTTTTATTGTGTATAAGCGCCAAAACATAGAAAAATGATACAAATGTGGTACCGCTGTAAACGTACTGACCCGAAGAATAAAGCTACCTCATCAATTTTACCACACGCGGAACAGAATAAAAAAAAAAAAAACAATTCCTGAATTGTTGGTTTTTGTTTATTCTGCCTCCCAAAAATCGGAATAGAAAGCGATCAAAAAATGTCACGTGCCTGAAAATGGCACCAATAACAACGTCAAGTCATCCCGCAAAAAACAAGCCGTCACATGACTGTCTGCCAAAATCTGGAAAAATTATAGCTCTCAAAATATGGCGATGCAAAAACTAGATTTTACAAAAAATGCGTCTTTTAGTGTGTGACAGCTGTCAGTCATAAAAACCCCATATGATTCTGGCATTGCTGTAATCACACCGACCCGAAGAATAAAGTCGTCTAATCACTTATACCGCACAAGGAACGGCGTCAAAAATAAACTCTTGGGTTAGGATTGGGCTAGGGTTAGGGCTGGGTTTGGGGCTAGGGTTGTGCTGGGGCTAGGGTTGTGCTGGGGCTAGGGTTGTGCTGGGGCTAGGGTTGTGCTGGGGCTAGGGTTGTGCTGGGGCTAGGGTTGTGCTAGGGCTAGGGTTGGGATTTTTTTCAAAAGTAAGAAAAAAAGATGACGATATGGCGACTAGTGTTGAGAGCAAGTGCTCGCTACTTGAGTTTGCATCGGGTGCTCTGGTATGCATTGAGTATCGTGGGTATTTGAGTGACATGCTCGAGTCTCTGCCCCATATGCTTCGCGGCCAAAAAACTTTACGGGGATTGCCTGCCATGCACGAGCGATCCCCGCATGGTTTTTTTTGGGTGTCTAATAACCGTGAAACATGCGGAGCAGGGACTCGAGCATGTCACTCGAGCACACGCTGTACATGGTGCATACCTGAGTACCCGATGCAAACTCAAGTAGCGAGCACTTGCGCTCAAGAATAATGACAACTTATTCAATATGATGACCTAATGTAAACAAATTCTGTGCCGTACCTCTGGGTTCAAAATGTTCACTATACACCTTAATAAAATCCTTGAGGGGTATAGTTTCCAAAATGGGGACACTTGTGGGGGAGCTCCACTGTTTAGGCACATCACGGGCTCTCCAAACGCGACATGGTGTCCGCTAACAGATTGAATGGAAAATCGGCTCAAATTGTTAGCGGACGCCATGTTGTGTTTGGAGAGCCCCTGTGTGCCCAAACATTGGAGCTCCCCCACAAGTGACCCCATTTTGGAAACTAGACCCCCCAAGGCACCTATCTAGATGCATAGTGAGCACTTGGAACCCCCAGGTGCTTCACAAATTGATTCATAAAAATGAAAAAGTGTTTTGCTGTGTATAGATGGCTACGTGCGGCCTCCTGCTGTGTATAGATGGCTACGTGCGGCCTCCTGCTGAGTATAGATGGCGCCGTGCGGTCTCCTGCTGTCTCTGGGGGGGGCGCCGTGCGGCCTCCCGCTGTGTATAGATGGCACCGTGCGGCCTCCCGTTGTGTATAGATGGCTACGTGTTCTCAATATTGAGTCACACAATTAATGTAAGGCTATGTGCCCACGATACAGAAATGTTCCGTTTTTTTTTTTTAGCGTTTCTGCATCTCCCTGGCAGAAAAAAACGCATGTGGATTTTAGATGCGGATTGTACATGCGGATTGTACATTCGTTTTTTCTGCCAGGGACATGCGGATGTGAAGCGTTCTTCACAAGCATTTCTGCATGCGGGTTGACAAGCGATTTTAGCATAACTTGGAAAGTGCTTGACAACTTGGTCACACTATATAAATCCATGCAACCGGCAACCAGCATGGATTTATATAGTGTGACCGTAAAAGAATGGTAAAAAATAAAAAATATATACTTACCTTCTGATGGCCTGCCGACGTCAGCGGTCGCATGACCCGTCACATGACCAAATGACGTCACGGCAGGTCCTTTTCAGACCATTGCGAGCTGCCGGGGAGCCAGGATGCATCGGATAAAGACACCGGGGGCCATCAGAAGGTAAGTATAATATTTATTTTTTATTTTATTCTTTTTTTTACAGGTTCTATGGTACCCGGGTCCGGAGGAGAGTCTCCTGTCCTCCACACCCGGGTACCATCCGCACATTGAAACGCTTGGATTCCGCATCTACAGATGCAGGGATGCAGATTCCATGCGTTCTAATGCAAGTCAATGGCGGCGAAAACGCCGCGCTTCCGCAAAATAATTGGTAATGCTGCGGATTTTTCCGCAATGATAATCCGCAGCGGAAATTTCCGCAGCATGTGCACAGCACATGGGGATTATCATTGGGGAACATGGCAGACCTTCTACCAAGCGTTTTTTAAGCATTTCCGCAGCGTAATTGCCGCTGCGGAAACGCTTAAGAAACGCATAGTGGGCACACAGCCTAAAAAAAAAATATTACAATTAATATTGTGGCAAATTAATTTCACGTGAACTATCACAGGGGATCATGTGACATGTCACGTGATAAATCAGGTGTGTGTTGAGGGGGGGGGGCCCGCGCCTTCTAAACTGCCCGGGGCCCTTGCTACTCTTAATCCACCCCTGTATATACTGAACATACATACTCATACTGTACACACACATAAACTGTACATACATACAGACACATACATGTACATACACAGACACACACCGTACATACACATACATATGCATACCCATATACCGTACATACACACATGTATACACAGATACACGCTGTACATATACTGTAAATACATGCACAGAGATACACATAGCTAAACACAGATATATACAACCACAAACACTACTCTTCTATATCAGGTGTTCAGATGAGCTGTGTAGGTCAGAGAACAGCAGGAGAGGGCTGCAGAAACTACTATGGGGGATGGAGACACAGCAGACAGGACTGATAGGCCTCTGCTGCTGCTGTACTGTCCCGTGCAGTGAGCCCTCCTCCCCCACCTCTTCTGATGCTGCTGCAAGGAACAGTAGAGGGAGCAGAATACACACAGTCACTCCTGCTTTTCCTCCATTGTCCCCACCCCTGGGTGCTGTGCAGCCCGGGCCCCTGGCTCCAGGTGAGTCACCATTGGGACGCACCATGCGGGAGCCAGAGGCTGCAGCCAGTGAGCGCTCTCATCAGTCTGGTGAGGAAAGCGTTCATTGGCCAGCTCTCTCTCTCTCTGCATGACAAGCCCCCTTTTTGAAGTCCTGCACTCTGTGCCCTCTCTCCCTGGCTCTGGGTAATCAGAATGATGCCCGGCTGGAGTGAGAGGGGCCCTGTGCTGCTTGACACTGGGCCCATTTCACTCCCACCTGTAATTTTTACTAAGTGTCTCCATAGCAGCTGTGTGGGCTGCTGCTATGGCCAGTGCGCACCTGCTGCATCGGCTGCACTGGTGGTATGTCCACCCCTGGGGCCAGGCATGGTACGTGTGCGAAGTTGCCAAGCTTCAGAGCCGCCACCAGGTTCCGGGCCATTGTCACACACGACCATGCCTAGCTGTAGGTTCAGCGGTGCCAGCCACAGATCTGCCTGCTCTGTTACAGCTGACAGCAACTCTGTAGTGGTGTGCTGTTTGTCCCCTAAGAATATTAGCGTCAGCACAGCCTGTTGCCGCTTGGCCGAGGCAGTGCTGCAGTGCTTCCAGCTTGTGACTGATGTGCAGTGCTTCCAGCTTGTGACTGATGTGGTCATTTCGGAGATGAAGGCTGAAAAGGAGGAGGTGCAGGAGCTGTAGAATGTAGGGGCAACTCTGATTGACCCAGGGCCCGCAATCCTCGGCATCGGGAGGACGTGTTCTGTCCCAGGGGCTGACTGGGACCCGGCTTCCACAATATTAACCCAGTGTGCTGTCAGCGATATGTACCGTCCCTGGCCACAAGCACTTGTCCACGTGTCCGTGGTTCGGTGGACCTTCCCTGTAACTTCATTGTTGAGGACACGGGTAATGTTCTGGAACATGTACTTGTGAAGGTTGGGACGGCACACCGGGAGATATAGTGGCGGCTGGGGACCGAGTACCCAGGGACGGCGGTCGCCATAAGGTTGCAGAAAGATTCCATCTCCACGAGCCTAAAAGGCAACATTTCGAGTGCAAGCAGTCTAGAAATTTGGCAGTTTGGCGCTGTGGACTGTGGATGGTTGGTTGCGTATTTGCGCTTGCCTTCAAAGGACTGGGGTAGGGACAACTGAACACTGCACTGGGAAAAGGACATGGACGTGGTTGCTGATGGTGGTGGTTGCCAGTGTGCAACGACAGATGAAGAGTGGAAGGCATCTTCGCCATGGACAGGGGATTGGCGTACACACACAACAGCGGAACAGGCCGTGGTGTCACCCATAGACACTGTTTCTGGACCCTGGCGTTCGGCCTAACTAGTTGGATGCTTTGCTGTCGTATGCCTGAGCATGCTGGTGGTGGTCAGGCTGGTAGTTTTCCTGCCCCTGCTGATGCTGGCATGGCAGATGCTGCAAATGGCCTTTTTGGGGTTTTATGGACAGTCTTTAAAAAAGAGCCAGACTCTGGAAGACCTAACAGTTGGCCTGGCAACTTCCCTCGTGTTGATGTTCTGGGGAACAGTTGCCCACCTTGTGTCTGTGGACACCCCACTGCTTGTTACTGCCTGATGAAGTGCTACACCCCCCCCCCTCTGTGCTGCTGTCCTCGCTATGCATGTCACCTTGCCAGGTTGGGTCAGTGACTTCATCGTCCACACCTCGTCTTCCACGTACGCTCCCTGGGCCTCCTCCTGACTTGCTGGCAATTGTGTCTCATCATTATCATCCACCGCTTGCAACAGTAATTGCAGTTTCCCACCGTCACCTTCAGGAAACCGTGGCTGCTCAAATATTTGGGCATCTCTGCATGTGGTCTCCTCTTGCCCCGCTTGAAGCAGGCCGGGCGAGAGGCCCGAATCTATAAATGGAAAAGTGAACTGCTCTTCAGAGTGTCCAAGTGTGGGATCAGTTGTCTCCAGGCACTCAGCATGGTGGGAGGAAGGAGGATCAGGGTGAGGAATATGTGGTCCAGACTCCCTTCTACTGAGACTGGACCATGTGGAAGACAGGGTTGTGGTGGTGGCAAACTGACAGGAAGCATTATCTGCTATCCAACCAACAACCTTTTCACACTGCTCTGGCTTCAACAGTGTAATATTTGACACACTCCAAAAAGTGTGATGATTATTACCGCAGTAATATGGGATCACGTCTGACGATCGCGGTTTTAGGCAGTTGCGTTAGAGATATGGCATTGGTCAGCGACCAAGTTTGAATAGGTTGAACAGCACACAACTGACAGACTTTAAATGGAGTGTAATATCTGGAACGCTCCAAAAAATGTCACGATTATTACCGCAGTAATATGGGATCACGTTTGCTGACCACGGTTTTAGGCAGTGGCCTTGTAGTATGGTATTGGCAATGGTCAGCGACCACGTGTGAATAGTTTTGAACAACACACAACTGGCAGACTTTAACTGGCATGTAATATTTGGCACGCTCCAAAAAATGTGACGATTATTACCGCAGTAATTTCGGATCACGTCTGATGACCACAGTTTCAGGCAGTGGTGTTAGAGATATGGTATTGGTCAGCGTCTAAGTATGAATAGGTTGAATAACATGCAACTGGCAGACTTTAACTGGAGTATAATATCTGGAACGCTCCAAAAAATGTCACGATTATTACTGTAGTAATTTCGGATCACGTCTGATGATGGACACGTTTCTCTGCTTCCACAATACAACAATGCGAATAAAATAAAAAAAATCTCGCTGTATTCTGCTAACAAGCAAATGGAGCAATAAAATGGTGTACTGTATTGCTTTTTAATCAAATAATCAGGATTAAGAGCAAAAAAAAAATAGCCCTGATATCTAGGGCTATGGATATCTGTAACAGCAGCAGAGCAGACAGAATGTGCAATGGACCCTATTCTGCTCATACACCCTCCACAAACTCTGCCTGCCTAACTCCTGCTATCACCAGGATTAATAAAATATGCAGCTGGATTAGTCCTTAGAAGGACTGTTAGTTCAGATGTGTATATATAGCTGTGGAATACCTAATACCTCACTAATAAACCAATTCAGTTCTCTCCCTAGCTCAGCAGCAGCTCTCCCTACTCTGCCTGTCTGAAGGGTAGACTGTGATGAGCATAGGGTCACCGGGTCTGATATAGACCTGATGATGCTATGCGGCCAGCCACTTACTGTAATGCCACAACCAACAAGGCTGCGGCATTACAGTGAGTGGCAGGCAATCCCCGCATGTTTATTTGCTGTTAAAACAGCGCCAAACATGTGGGGCGGGGACTCGAGCTCCCGCCTGAACATCCAGGAACATCCATCACCGAGCACCGAGTATCTCGAACAGTGAGACGCTCGGGCGAGTACAGAGCATCACTAATAATTATACATTTTATTCTGTTGGTATATGCAACAGTTGTGGACATCTTTGTTTGTGTGAAGGAGGACTTTATGCTGATCTGACAGTAGATGGCAATGTTGTGTAAGGCTGTGTTCCCACGATGCGTTTTTTAAGCGTTTTTGCAGTGGCAATTCCGCTGCAGAAACGCTTAAAAAACGCTTGGTAGAAGGCCTGCCATGTTCCCCAATGATAATCCGCATGTGCTGTGCACATGCTGCGGAAATTTCCGCTGTGGATTATCATTGCGGAAAAAAATGCAGAACTACCAATTATTTTGCGGAAGCGCTGCATTTTCGCCGCCATTGACTTGCATTGGAAGGCATGGATTACGCATCACTGCATCTGTAGATGCGCATTCCATGCGTTTCAAAGTGCGGATGGTACCCGGGTCTGGAGGAGAGGAGACTCTCCTCCGGACCCGGGTACCATAGAACCTGTAAAAAAAAGAATAAAATAAAAAATAAATATTATATTTACCTTCTGATGGCCCGCGGCGCGCTTGTCGGCAGATCGCGGTGGACTGAAGGACCTGCGCTGATGTCATTTAGTCATGTGACGGCAGGTCCTTCAGTGTACCACGAGCTGCCAGCAAGCCAGGACAGAGCGAATCAAGACTCCGGGGGCCATCAGAAGGTAAGTATAGATTTATTTTTTTATTTTTTACCATTCTTTAAGGTCACACTGTATAAATCCATGCCGTTTGCATGGATTTATATAGTGTGACCAAGTTGTCAAGCACTTTTCAAGTGCTGCAAAAATCACTTGGAAAGCGCTTGTCAACCCGCATGTGGAAATGCATGTGAAGAACGCTTTTTTTCTGCCAGGGAGATGCAGAAA
This sequence comes from Phyllobates terribilis, assembly GCF_046119375.1. NCBI lineage: Eukaryota > Metazoa > Chordata > Amphibia > Anura > Dendrobatidae > Phyllobates > Phyllobates terribilis. The sequence continues at coordinate 110,756,148 of NW_027362761.1, forward strand.
TGCTCAGGAAAAAATCTGGAGCATTTCTGCATTGTGGGCACATAGCCTAAAGTTTCCTTGTTTACTGCATTGTAAAAAGAAAAATGTCTCTCTTGTATATTCTGTTTTGTTCTTACTTCCTGGTGCAGTACTGTGTGACTGTACGCTTTTTCCTTTACCTTATGTTCTGAGTAAAAGCTTGTTATCCCATATAATCTGCTCTGTGAAATTTCCATCGCAACTGTGGGGATCCAGCAGCTGTGCAACAGGTTATGGGCCCAGGCACTGAGGAGCCCAGACACCCAGGACACCGGAACTCTCAGCAAGACCCTGGTGAATGCAGAAGAATTCTTCAGTACTATTCTCTCCAAACAAGTAAGACAAGTTAAAGATGTCAAGAAGCACATAGCTAAAACTCACAGTAGCTAAGCTGAATAATGAGAATTATCAGTTATGGAAGTTCAAAGTAGAAATGCTATTGTCTAAAGATGATTTATGTGAAGTAATCACTACAGATAGACCTGATGAGGATAATCAGACATGGGATAAGAAAAATAGACAAGCAAGAGCTACCATTAACCTATTAGTGGATGATGCTCAATTAATCCACATAAGGAATGAGGATATAGCAAAGGGAATGTGGGAAGCACAAAGAAAGCTACATGAAAGACCCAGCTGAAATCACAAGTTATTTCTGCTAAGAAAGCTTTACAGTATGAGACTAAGTGCAGACAATGACATGCAGAAGCATACATTCTCTGTTATGGAAGTGGTATCACAGCTGAGATCAATTGGTGAAGATATTAAAGGAAAGATATGTAGCAGCAATATTATTGTGCAGTTTACCGGATTCATATACTGCTTTGATAAATGCACTAGAGACAAGGCCTGAAACAGACATTACATTAGAGTTTGTGAAGACCAGACTCATAGATGAATATCAAAGAAGGAAAGAACAAACAAATGATTCTTCTACTGAAAAAGATAATGGAAATGCTCTTAAAGCTACAGAATCAAAAAGACCCTATAATAAAGAGACAAGAGAATGTTTCAGATCTAAGAAAAAGGACTGTACTATATGGAAAGCAGAACAACAGAAATTACATCATAAAGAGAATACACAGAAGGTGAAAAACACAATTTCTGATTCATGTGAAAATAATTGGAATGGCACATTTAAAGTGACTGATCAGAAATCATTGTTGGGTTGGTTTATTGACTCAGGAGCAACAAGTCACATGACAAGTAATAAAAATGTCTTTACTGAACTTAATTTCATTAAGAAGGAAGCCATTTATCTTGCAGATGGAAGCAAAATAACTGCAGAAGGTGTTGGACAAGGAATGCTAAACTGTTCTAACAAGTTTGGGCATGATTCAAAAATACTTGTACAGGATGTGTTACAGTACAGACCAAAAGTTTGGACACACCTTCTCATTTAAAGATTTTTCTGCATTTTCATGACTTTGAAAATTGTACATTCACACTGAAGGCATCACAACTATGAATTAACACATGTGGAATTATATACTTAACAAAAAAGTGTGAAACAACTGAAAATATGTCTTATATTCTAGGTTCTTCAAAGTAGCCACCTTTTGCTTTGATGACTGCTTTGTACACTCTTGGCATTCTCTTGATGAGCTTCAAGAGGTAGTCACCGGAAATGGTTTTCACTTCACAGGTGTGCCCTGTCAGGTTTAATAAGTGGGATTTCATGCCTTATAAATGGGGTTGGGACCATCAGTTGTGTCGTGCAGAAGTCAGGTGGATACACAGCTGATAGTCCTACTGAATAGACTGTTAGAATTTGTATTATGACAAGAAAAAAGCAGCTAAGTAAAGAAAAACGAGTGGCCATTAGTGTTGAGCGAGCATGCTCGACACTGCTCGGTACTCGCCCAAGCATCACACTACTCGGGATGTTCGGTGAGCACCGAGCATTTCCGGGTTACTCGGGCGGGAGCTCGGGTCTCCGCCCTGCATGTTTGGTGCTCTTTACAGAGCCAATGAACATGCAGGGATTGCCAGCTAGTCATTGTAATGCCGCAGCCATGTTGGTTGTGGGCATTACATTGATTGGCTGGCCGCACAGCGTCACCTCGAGTATTTAAAACCGGGTGCCGCCATCTTGAACACAGATGGCTGGGATCAGACAGTGTAGGGACAGCGCTGCTGATTTAGGGAGAGATATATACTGCGAAATAGTTAGTGTAGGGTCTGTAAAGGCTGCCAGATCAAACACAGTCCTTCTCAGGACTAATATCCATCCCAAATATCAGGCAGGCAGGCATGCTGTATAGGAGACGCAGTGGTTATACCAGCAAACGCTGCATTACAGTCCTGTGTGCTCCTGTTGCTGAAATTTCTGGACTTAGCTCCAGGTCTCGGGGCCCAGGAAAAATCCTTTTTTTTTCATCTAAATCCTCTTTTTTTTTTTCCTCATTCACACTGTACAAATACCCGTCTTATTAACCTTTTGGTGTCCCCCCCCACCCCCCAAAAAAAAAAAAAAAGTGTGTCTCTGATTTTTCAGACACAAATATATCTGTTGAAAACAGTCTGGTGTAGGCCCGAGAAATGGAAGTGTGGTTTTGTAGTTCCACGGGTCAAATCTCTGTATTATCCTGCTTTTGGCATTTTTTGCCTTGAAGAAAAACTAATACTGTCTCCCTGATTTTTCAGACACAAATATATCTGTTGAAAATAGTCTGGTGTAGGCCCGAGAAATAGAAGTGTGGTTTTGCAGTTCCACGGGTCAAATCTCTGTATTACCCTGCTTTTGGCATTTTTTGCCGTAAAGAAAAACGAATAGTGTCTCCCTGATTTTTCAGACACAAATATATCTGTTGAAAATAGTCTGGTGTAGGCCCGAGAAATACAAGTGTGGTTTTGCAGTTCCATGGGTCAAATCTCTGTATTATCCTGCTTTTGGCATTTTTTGCCGTAAAGAAAAACTAATGGTGTCTCCCTGATTTTTCAGACACAAATATATCTGTTGAAAATAGTCTGGTGTAGGCCCGAGAAATAGAAGTGTGGTTTTGCAGTTCCACGGGTCAAATCTCTGTATTATCCTGCTTTTGGCATTTTTTGCCGTAAAGAAAAACAGTAATAGTGTCTCCTGATTATTCAGACACAAATATATCTGTTGAAAATAGTCTGGTGTAGGCCCGAGAAATGGAAGTGTGGTTTTGCAGTTCCGCGGGTCAAATCTCTGTCTTATCCACTTTTGGGCCATTTGTATCTAAAAAAAACAGTTTGAGTGTGTCGCTCACTGTTCAGCCGCAAATATATCTATTTAAAATTGTCTGGTATACCCCAGTAAACAATAACTGTGGTTTTGCCATTCCACGGTAAAAAATCTCTATTATTCAGCTTTTGGTATTTTTTCCGTAAAGAAAAACAGTGATAGTTTCTCCCTGATTGTTCAGATTGTGTGTGCAAAGCAATCCTCTGTCCATACTGCATGCAAAGATGCCCCCTCCTCTCAGTCTTCACTTGTTCTGGCAGTTTCTCAAGAAACAGCATCAACTTCTAAGTCCACGTCTTCCCCCCAGCGTTCAATTGTCCATATCCCAGACCTTTGAACGAAAGCGGAAATTCGCAGCCAACGCCCCACAGGCCACTGTCCTAAATTCGCACATTTCACGACTGCTTGTGTTGGAAATGCTGCCTTTTAGGCTGGTGGAGACGGAATCCTTCCGCAACCTTATGGCGGTGGTCGTCCCTCGGTACTCGGTCCCCAGCCGACACTATTTTGCCCGGTGTGCCATCCCCACACTACACAAGCACGTGTCCCAAAACATCTGCCGTGCCCTCAACAGCACAGTTACTGGGAGAGTCCACCTGACAACGGACACGTGGACAAGTGCTTGTGGCCAGGGATGGTACATCTCCCTGACGGCACACTGGGTAAACATAGTGGAAGCCGGGACCCAGTCAGACCTTGGGACGGAACACATCCTCCCCACACCGAGAATTGCGGGCCCTTTGTCAGTCAGAGTTGCCCCCACAGTGTACAGCTCCTGCGCATCATCCTCCTCCTCCTCATGTTCAGCCTCCATCTCAGATATCACCACATCAGTTACAAGCTGGAAGCACTGCAGTACTGCCTCCGCCAAGCGGCAACAGGCTGTGCTGAAACTCATAAGCTTAGGTGATAAACCTCACTGTAATGCACACGCCCGGGCTGAGTGGCGTGTGCGTGTGTATGTAGTGATTCCACTGTGCCATGAACCGGAGAGTGCCTGGAGGGGCGTAACTAAGTATCTGCCCGATCCGACCAAGGTCGCACGACGGCATACGACGCCAGTGCACCAGGGAGGAACCGAGCAGAGGGACCAGGGTCTACTCCAGGTCAGACTCCGGACACGGCTGTTGACCCACACCGGGGAATACAGGAACAGGCAGACTAGAGCGCAGGCTGGGTAGGGTCCAGTACAGACTGGGAGACAAATTCAAAACTGCAGACGCGGTGGACAGGGCAGAGCAAAGCGAAACCGCAGACGCGGTGGACAAGGCAGAGCAAAGCGAAACCGCAGACGCGGTGGACAGGGCTGAGCAAAGCGAAACCGCAGACGCGGTGGACAGGGCTGAGCAAAGCGAAACCGCAGACGCGGTGGACAGGGCTGAGCAAAGCGAAACCGCAGACGCGGTGGACAGGGCTGAGCAAAGCGAAACCGCAGACGCGGTGGACAGGGCTGAGCAAAGCGAAACCGCAGACGCGGTGGACAGGGCTGAGCAAAGCGAAACCGCAGACGCGGTGGACAGGGCTGAGCAAAGCGAAACCGCAGACGCGGTGGACAGGGCTGAGCAAAGCGAAACCGCAGACGCGGTGGACAGGGCTGAGCAAAGCGAAACCGCAGACGCGGTGGACAGGGCTGAGCAAAGCGAAACCGCAGACGCGGTGGACAGGGCTGAGCAAAGCGAAACCGCAGACGCGGTGGACAGGGCAGAGCAAAGCGAAACCGCAGACGCGGTGGACAGGGCTGAGCAAAGCGAAACCGCAGACGCGGTGGACAGGGCTGAGCAAAGCGAAACCGCAGACGCGGTGGACAGAGCTGAGCAAAGCGAAACCGCAGACGCGGTGGACAGAGCTGAGCAAAGCGAAACCGCACACGCGGTGGGGACAGGGCTCTGTTCACACGGAACAGACTGGAAGGGAAAGGCAGAACCAGATACACACAGAATACTTGCAATGAAGTAGAGAGTGGACTCCAAACTCACAAATGGGAGTACAAAGACAACGAGTAGGAGATAGGTACAGGATCAGATTCTGCAAGAAAAGGGAAAGTACGGACATAGAGAAAGACAGATAACAGGCTAGAAGAGAATACAAACAAGAGCAGGCAAGATACAGGAACGGGTCTAGGTATGCGGCCCCTAGAAGGCGGAAAGAACAGGCTAGGAGCGTGTTCACACTGGCCTGGAAATACAGCCTCCTGGATAGGCAGAAGACAACAGGCTACAGAGCGTGTACAGACTGCAGGTTAGAGTACACAGGTAGGACACAGTACAGACATGGGAACAAATACTGCAAGACAGGTAACATACACAGGACCTGGCATGTCAGAGACAAAAAGCCAACTGACAGGGCAAGATGCTCAGGCATGGGTTAATCGGAGCAGCTGGTTTAAATACCAGGTGACAGACAGCAATAGGCTGAGGACGCGCAAGGGGTGTGCCTGCAGCAGGTACAAAAAGCAGGAAGTGATCGGGCGCCGCCCTTAAGCAGCAGAAACAGAGACAAACAAACAGCATGGAGGGAAGCCAGAGAGACATTCTGAATTGGAGATCAAGTGCGCTCTCTTGCACAGTGGAAGATGGACCACTATGCAAGGATGCCGCCAGGTATGTTACACTCACACTGCTTGTGAGTTGTGGACAGCTGTGAAAGAGCAGGCAGATCTGTGGCTGAGACCGCTGAACCTACATCCAGGCATGGTCGTGTGTGACAATGGCCGTAACCTGGTGGCGGCTCTGAGGTGAGGCGAGATCACACACGTACCATGCCTGGCTCATGTGCTTAACCTCATGGTTCAGCGGTTTCTTAAATTGTACCCCGAGTTGCCAGATATGCTCGTCAAAGTACGCCGCCTGTCAGCTCATTTTCGCAAGTCGGCTACAGCTTCCGACGCCCTTGCTGTGTTGCAGCAGCATTTGCAGCTTCCGTCACACCAACTGGTGTGTGATGTCCCCACACGTTGGAACTCTACCCTCAAAATGTTGCAAAGGATTTGTGAGCAGAAGAGAGCAGTTGTGGAGTACCAGCTGCAACAAGGCCGTCAATATTCAGGTCAGACTCCACACATAAGACCTCAGGAGTGGACCTGGATGTCTGACATATGTACCATCTTGACAAACTTTAAGGAGTCCACCAAGATGGTGAGTGGCGATGACGCCATCATTAGCGTCAGCATTCCACTTGTCTGTCTTTTGCAACGCTCTCTGCAGAGAATTAAAGAGGAGGCATTGCAGCCAGAGTATGATGAGATGGATCAAGAAGCCATAGCGGTCGATTACACACTGCCCAGCCTCATCTCATCCCAACGTGCATTGGGGGACAATGAGAGAGAGGAGGAGGAGGAGGAGGAGGAGGAAGAACAGGAGCTTGTATCATGCGCTGTAGATGGTAGTACCTGTACAGCTGTCATACTGTCGGTTCAGCGTGGGTGGCCTGAGGACAGGGGGGAGGAGGAGGAGGAGGAGAGCATGGTCAGTCGTCATCTTGGTGAGGACACGGAAGTCTTGCCCGTTACCAGTCTGGCACGCATGGCTGACTGTATGTTACGCTGCCTTAACCGTGACCCTCGCGTTGTCAAAACGTTGGGTAACAGTCATTACTGGTTGGTGACGCTTTTGACCCCCACTACAAGGAGAACTTTCATTCTCTTATTCCTGAGGTGGCGAGGTCTACAAAAATGGGGCAGTACCAGAAGGCCCTTGCTGCAGAACTGTTAAAAAAAATCCCATCTGAACACGCTAGCGGCAGAGGTCACAGTTCGCTGCCCAACCAAGGCGTACATGCGAGAGAGACGCAACTCCAATCCTGCAGAGGCAGGGAACACTGTCAACGTTCTGGGACAGTTTTCTCAGACCCTCCCTTCGGACAGACCCTGAGGCGCGGGGTATTCTCACAAGGGGTAGAAAGTTTCAAAAGATGGTGAGGGAGTACATTGCCGACCGTACCAGCGTCCTCCGTGATTTGTCTGTGCCTTTTAATTATTGGGTATCCAAGCTGGACACTTGGAATGAACTCTCTCTGTATGCCTTGGAGGTCCTTGCCTGCCCTGACGCTAGCGTGTTAACGGAGCGTGTTTTTAGTGCTGCTGGGGGAATTATAACTGATAAGCGCACTCGCCTGTCAACTGACAATGCTGACAAGCTGACCCTTATCAAAATGAACAAGGGCTGGATTGGGCCAGACTTCTCATCACCACCAAATGACAGCAGAATAACATAGTCAATTCCACTGTGTTATTTCAGGAGGTGTATTCACATGCACCGCTTCACACCCACACATGGGTATACGCTTCCTGATTTCGGCTGTTTTATGTTCTTCTCCTTATCCTCAGCCTCCACCACCACTATACCACCAGGGTGACCGTGGTCCGTGTTGCCATTATTGAAAGTTCCTCCTTCCTTATTTTTGTCAGCTTTTGCTTGGAAGGCATAAGCAAAGACTATGGGAGACCCACTCCCCAATAATGGGAATAATATTTTTAAGATGCTGTACTGTATGGCTCTTGTAAGGGGCATTCAAACCGTCTTGTTAAGCTACTGGGACCTCCACGTCTCTTCCAAGGGGCATTCAAACCGTCTTGTTAAGCTACTGGGACCTCCACGTCTCTTCCAAGGGGCATTCAAACCGTCTTGTTAAGCTACTGGAACCTCCACCACTTTTCCGAGGGGCATTAAAACTGTCTTTTTAAGCTACTGGGACCTCCACGTCTCTTCCGAGGGGCATTAAAAGCGTCTTCTTAAGCCACTCTGAACTCCACAGCTCTTCCAAGGGGCATTGAAATGTTGTTTTTAATTACCTCTAACCTCCACGACTCTTCCAACGGGCATTGCGTTTCCTCCTAATTTTAGTCAGCCTTTGCTTTTCAATGCAAAGGCGAAAACTAAGGGAGACTCACTCCCCAATAAATGGGTAGAAGGTTTTTAGTACGCTGTAATCCACGTCTGTTTCAAGGACATTGCAGTTCCTCATAATTTTTGGAAAGCCTTCCATTCACTGCTTAGGCCAACAGTGTACAGGAGACCCAGTTGCTATAAATGGAAAAAACGGTTTCGTTAAGGCCCTCTGACCTCCATGTCACTTCCAAGGGGCATTGGAGTGCCTCGAAATTTTTGGTAGGCATTGCACTCACTGTATGCCCTATAACTGTGTAGCCGAACCGCTGCTTTTGTTACAGAAACATATCCTACAAGACATATGTGGTTGACTGGCCTGATATTGATGTGAATGGTCCCTGTTCCTCCTGCTCTTTCTCCTTTGCCTCCACCTCATCCATCATTTATCACCTGAAGCTTTGTTTTAACGGGAGTCATAGAACTGGGATAGTAGCAGGAAAACATCCAGCAATTCTGGGAGGAGGTAGGATATGCGCCAAAACGCTGACCACCTCAGGCCTAGCCGCTACTACATACATGCGCTTGCATTCCAAGAAAACAAAGCAGATGCTAACTTCTATCATCATCATCATGCTCCTCACCTTGGCACTCTCATCTCCCCTGATGGAGAAGCCAGGGCCCACCGGAGGAGTCTGGTTCTCTGGTGGGCTCGTCCAATGCTGCCCTAGAGCAGGTCGGGCTAAGAAAAGTGTGTGGGGGGGGGAGTTGACAGGAGAAATAGGGGCGGCTGGGGACCGTTTATGGACACCCGGCTGCCCCCAGGCGGCTGGGGACCGTGTGTGGACACCCGGCCGTGGGGCGGCTGGGGACTGAGTATGGATACCAGGCCGCCAATGCAGCCATGATGTGGTGGCCAGATTCCGCCTCCACATGCCTAAAAGGCCAAATTTCAAGTGCAAGCAAGCAGTATGGTATTGCAGCCTGGGGGTGTGTGGGTGGCAGGCTGCATACTTGCGCTTGCATTGCAAGGAATGGGGGAGGTACAATTGAACACTGCTCTGGGAGAAGGACTTGCACGGGGATAGTTGCAAGTCTGCATCTTCTGATGTGGCAAGTATGACTTCTGATGGGCACACTTCTGGCAGTTACCTAGGTGTCAGAGATGCTTCCAGGGGTTTTCCCCATGCTGTTCCGATGTCTTTTCAGCACTGTATGCATGTGTCACACAGCACACGGCCAGATAAGGTTGTAAAATGTTAAAATGACATTTCCCGGTGAATGCATTTGTCACGGTTGAAAGCAATACAAAAGTGCAAAAACGCATAACAAATGCTACTTGTGAACATAGCCCAAGGTGTGAGTATTTTTTTGGGTTATTTATTTTACCTTATACACAAGTCTTTACCCTGGAAAGGAACTTCCTTAACATATTTCACAGGAAAGCAGTTTCAGTTTCGTTTTTGAACGTTTTATTGTGAGCCCTTAAAAGTGGCTTAATACCTCTGACCACATTGTTGACAGCAGTGACCTGGGGGTCAGAAATGCTTCCTGGGGCGATCCCCATGCTGTCCCCATGTCATTTGAGCACTGTCGCTATCGTTTTGGACACTTGTTAGGCTTTTAAAAGACTTCCGAGGGTGCCGCCGCAAAAATGCTCGGGTCTCCCATACACTAACATTGGGCTCATTGCTCGGGTCGAGCACCCGAGTATCACGGCGAGCTTGGCCCGAGCTTCGAGCACCCGAGCATTTTTGTGCTCGCTGAACACTAGTGGCCATCATTACTTTAAGAAATGAAGGTCAGTCAGTCCAAAAAATTGGGTCAACTTTGAAAGTGTCCCCAAGTGCAGTTGCAAAAACCATCAAGCGCTACAAAGAAACTGGCTCACATGAGGACCGCCCCAGGAAAGGAAGACCAAGAGTCACCTCTGCTTCTGAGGATAAGTTTATCCGAGTCACCAGCCTCAGAAATCGCAGGTTAACAGCAGCTCAGATTAGAGACCAGGTCAATGCCACACACAGCTCTAGCAGCACACACATCTCTACAACAACTGTTAAGAGGAGACTTTGTGCAGTTGGCCTTCATGGTAAAATAGCTGCTAGGAAACCACTGCTAAGGACAGGCAACAAGCAGAAGAGACTTGTTTGGGCTAAAGAACACAAGGAATGGACATTAGACCAGTGGAAATCTGTGCTTTGGTCTGTTGAGTCCAAATTTGAGATCTTTGGTTCCAAGCACTGTGTCTTTGTGCAACGCGGGAAAGGTGAACGGATGGAGTCTACATGTCTGGTTCCCACCGTGAAGCATGGAGGATGAGGTGCTTTGCTGGTGACACTGTTGGGGATTTATTCAAAATTGAAGGCATACTGAACCAGCATGGCTACCACAGCATCTTGCAGCGGCATGCTATTCCATCCAGTTTGCATTTAGTTGGACCACCATTTATTTTTCAACAGGACAATGACCCCAAACACACATTCAGGCTGTGTAAGGGCTATTTGGCCCAGAAGGAGAGTGATGGGGTGCTACGCCAGATGACCTTGGCCTCCACAGTCACCAGACCTGAACCCAATCGAGATGGTTTGGGGTGAGCTGGACCGCAGAGTGAAGGCAAAAGGGCCAACAAGTGCTAAGCATCTCTGGGAACTCCTTCAAGATTGTTGGAAGACCATTTCCGGTGACTACCTCTTGAAGCTCATCAAGAGAATGCCAAGAGAATGCCAAGAGTGTGCAAAAGGTGGCTACTTTGAAGAACCTAGAATATAAGACATATTTTCAGTTGTTTCACACTTTTTTGTTAAGTATATAATTCCACATGTGCTGCTTTTTTCTTGCCATAATACAAATTCTAACAGTCTATTCAGTAGGACTATCAGCTGTGTATCCACTAGACTACTGCACAACACAACTGATGGTCCCAACCCCATTTATAAGGCAAGAAATCCCACTTATTAAACCTGTCAGGGCACACCTGTGAAGTGAAAACCATTTCCGGTGACTACCTCTTGAATCTCATCAAGAGAATGCCAAGAGTGTGCAAAGCAGTCATCAAAGCAAAAGGTGGCTACTTTGAAGAACCTAGAATATAAGACATATTTTCAGTTGTTTCACACTTTTTTGTTAAGTATATAATTCCACATGTGTTAATTCATAGTTTTGATGCCTTCAGTGTGAATGTACAATTTTCATAGTCATGAAAATACAGAAAAATCTTTAAATGAGAAGGTGTGTCCAAACTTTTGGTCTGTACTGTATATGTTCCAGGATTAGAAGGAGGATTGTTATCTGTAAAACGTCTAACAGCTAAAGGACTTACTGTAAAATTCAAAGTTGATGAGTGTACAATCCTAGCAGGAAACAAGGTAATAACCAATGTCAAGGCAGATGAACAATTATATAATCTAGACACATTAAAGGAACAGATGAAGTTGTGTACACATGATCACAAGAATTGTATTCACATATGGCATAGACGTCTAGGACACAGACATCCTGAAAGTATAATGGAGCTACAAAGGAAAGAATTGACAAAGGATCTATTGATATCTGACTGCTCAATTACCGTAAGATGTGAATATTGTATAAAATTAAAAGCCACAAGGATATCTATTCCTAAAGAAAGTGAAATGAAAAGCACAAGACCACTTGATTTGGTGCATACTGACATATGTGGACTCATGAAAGTGACTACATCAGGAGGCAAAAGATATATGGTGACTTTTATAGATGACTACTCAAGATACACAGTCATATACTTGATCAAGAACTCAAAGCGAAGTTTTCAATAAACTAGTAGACTACGTGACAAAGTCAAATAACAAATTTCAGAGGAAGCCAATTGTCATTTGAAGTGATAATGGAGGTGAATTCACAGGACTCCAAATAGAAAACTACCTAAGAAAAAATGGTATAGAGCATCAAAAGACTGTTCCTTAGACACCTGAACAAAATGGAGTAGCAGAAAGGAAAAACAGAACTCTGACTGAAATGATAAGGTGTAGTATGCTGACAGATTCCAAACTATAAGAGAAATATTGTGGTGAATCAGCAATGACAGCTACATATCTACAGAACCGACTTTTTTCTAGAAAACTGAAAAAAAAACATATGAACTGTGGCAAGCTATGAAACCAAGTGTAAATTATTTAAAGAGTTTTTGGTTGTAAAGTTTTTGTATTCATTCCAACAGAAAAACGTTCCAAACTTCAAAATAGGTCCATGGAAGGAATATTTGTTGGATATAGTGAAAATTGCAAAGGCTATAGAATCCTAGATCCCAAAACAGACAGAGTTATGGTGAGTAACAGTGTGACATTCATTGAGGATCTAAATGAATACACTATGATTCACTGGAAACAAAAAATGAGAAAAACAGCAATGATATAGCTGAAGGAATATCTAATGAAAAAGAAGTTGAAATTAATAAAAAACAAATTACTGAAAGTGAAGAGAAACAACTACAAACAGACACAGAACCAAGACGTTCAATAAGAGAAAACAAAGGAAAACCACCAATACATCTTTCATACAAGGCAAGTACAAGTAAAATTTATGAGCCTACCTCTTGGAAAGACATATCTCGACTTCCTGAAGAAGAAGCCAATAAATGGATAGAGGCAAAAGAAAGAGAAATAAAATCCAAGCATGACTCAAAAACATGGACACTAACAGAATTACCAGAAAGAAGAAAAGCTATAGGATGTAAATGGGTTTTTAAAGTAAAGTACCAAACAGATGGCACAGCTGAATGATACCGAGCAAGACTCGTAGCTAAAGGTTATTCTCAAAAATATGGAGAAGACTATGATGAAACATTTGCTCCAGTTGTCAAACATACTACAATAAGAACTTTGTTTGCAGTTGCAGCAATGAAACAAATGGAATTGAAACATCTGGATGTAAAGACAGCATTTTTGAATGGAAGTTTAACAGAAAATATTTACATGGATCAACCTCCAGGATTCAAAGATGAAAGTAACCCAAACATGGTTTGCAAATTACAGAAAAGTATATACGGTTTAAAACAAGCTGCTAAAGCGTGGAATGATAAAATCATGGAGGTGCTCACAAATGAAAAATTTAAAAGAAGCAAAGATGATTCTTGCCTGTTCACAAAAAGACTAATGGACAGATGGATCTATGTACTCATATATCTTGGTGACATTTTAGTTTGTTTTGAAAAAGAAAGGGATAAAAGAGGACATACTAAAAATCCTGAATCAACATTTCAAGATCAAAGACTTGGAAAATGTGAAACTGTACTTAGGAATACAGATAGAAAGAGAAGAAGATGGAAGTTTCCTACTTAATCAAAATCACATGATTCAAGACATAACTGAAACATTTGGATTGAAGGATGCAAAACCAGCAAAGTCTCCAATGAAAACTAATTATCTTAAAGAGATGAATCGTGAGAAAAATGTGTTACCAAATAATGAAGAGTACAGAAAGGCGATAGGAAAATTACTGTATCTAGCGACTGTTACAAGGCCAGACATTGCAGCAGCAGTAGGAATTCTGAGTAGAAAAGTGTAAAAGCCAAATAAAGCGGATTGGAATGCTGTGAAGAGAGTAATACGCTATTTGAAAGGAACCAGCAATGTTAAAGTGAAACTGCCTACAAGTGATAAATGCATTTTAATTGGATATGTTGATGCAGATTGGGCTGGAGATCCAACTGACAGAAAATCTACCAGTGGCTATCTTTTCTTTCTCTCAGGTGGACCAATTAGTTGGACTAGTAAAAAACAATCAATAGTAACACTGTCGTCAACAGAAGCAGAATATGTTGCAGCAGCACATGCGAGTCAAGAAGTTCTATGGTTAACACAACTGCTAACAGACCTAGAACAAGCTCAGTTGGAGCCAACAAAAATAAATGAGTACAATCAGGGATGTCTTGTTCTTGCTCAGATGGAAAGAGTTAACCCAAGAACCAAGCACATTGATGTGAAGTATCATTTCTTGAGGGACCATCAGGAGCAAGGAATCCTGAAATTAGAATATTGTCGAACTGAAGATATGACAGCACTTTCACAAAGGCATTGAATGCTGAAACCATCAGAGACTAATGAAGAAATTGGGTTTGATTGAATAAGTCCTTACTGTTGAGAAAGGGTGTTGGTATATGCAACAGTTGTGGACTTCTTTGTTTGTGTGAAGGAGGACTTTATGCTGATCTGATGGCAGTAGATGGCAATGTTGTGTAAAGTTTCCTTGTTTACTGTATTGTAAAAAGAAAAAAAGTCTCTCTTGTATTTTCTATTTTGTTCTTACTTCCTGGTGCAGTACTGTGTGACTGTGCGTTTTTTCCTTTACCTCATGTTCTGAGAAGTAAAAGCTTGTTATCCCATGTAATCTTCTCTGTGAAATTTCTACCGCAACTGTGGGGATCCAGAAGCTGTGCAACATATTCAACATTTTTAAAAGTTATAGCCTTATAATTAAAGGGAACTTGTCACCATGAAAATGCATTCTAATATGCAGGCACCACGTTATAGAGCAGGGGGAGATGAGTGGATTGATATATAGTTTTGTGAGTAAGGATTCAGTATAACTTGTTTTTCCATCATTTAAACATTTTCGATCCAGTGGCCAGTCCTATCAGTGATTAACAGCTCTCTCTGTATTGTCATTTATATAAAGAAAGCTGCCAGTCATAGATAGGACCACCCACTGGACCGAAAATCCCAGAAAATTATACTGAATCTTTTCTCACAAAACTGAATATCAGTCAGCTCATCTCCCCCTGCTCTATATCAGGCTGCTTGCAGATTGGACTTCACTTTCATGGTGACAGGTTCCTTTTACGTATGAAATCTTGGTTATATCAAGCTAATCTGCTAAAAATAGATAATTGTTATTTACAAAAGATGTTGGTTAAAGAGAGCCTGTCAGCAGGATTTTGCTAAGTAAAGTACTGACATGGCCATATTGGCGCTGTTATACTGATTAAAATGATACCTGCAGTGAATAAATCCGTTTTGTGGATATTGTTTAATCTGTGTTTGACGTTTTCTTGTAATCATATCTTTGTGCATCAGGGTGGGACTGTGGGTAGGATATTCAGCTTTGCTCCAGCCCCTCCATTATGTCTGGTGTATTTATCTTCTTCTCTGGGCAGTCTTCAGGAAAATGTACTGAAGCCCATCACAAGTTCAATCTGCGTAAGCCCCACTGGCGGCTACGACGGCACTGGTGCAAAATTTAAAACAGGAAGAAGATAAAGACACCAGAGGTAGCGGAGGGGCTGGAGCAAAACTGAAGACCCTATCGTCAGTCCCGCTCTACAGTCCCACCCCGATGCCTGAAGATATGACTACATGAAAACTTCAAATGCACATTAAACAAAATCCACAAAACAGATTTTTTACTGCAGGTATCATTTTAATCAGTATAGCAGCACCATTATGACTAGAGATGAGCGATGTTCGACTCAAACTGTTCGCCAATCTCAAATTCGAGCTGTTTTGGTCGGTGTTCGAGCCGTTCGACGAACCCGAACGATTTAAAAAAAATCCGGCTGTTCGAGGTTATGTTCGATAACTGTTCATGCACCCAAATCGTAACTGGATTTTTTCACAGTAATGCTGATAATCAATGTTAATACACAGTTTGAGTGTACAGCGGGGCGGGGGGAGGGGCATGGGATGGATCTCTGCAGAAATAATGAAGATCTCCATTTTTTTTTCTCTTTCCCGCATTTACAGTGGGGAGGTGCAGTCTGTCAGCCTATCAGCAGTGCACACACGGAGCGAAGTGCTTTTTTTCACACAAGCAAGGGCATGTGTCATTGGCTGTGTATATCACATGTCCTTGCCCTATAAGACCCAGCCATTTTCCCCGTCGCCACCATTTTCTCACTGCTGCAGCTGAGTGTTAGACGGCACTGCTGCTGCTGTTAGCACTATATTGTGTAACTGAATTGCAAGCGAATTTTCTCTTAAATAGACAGAAAGGTTTAGGGAGTAGGGACTAGTTTGTAATTGCAGCCCTTTTGAGGGCTAGGTTACAGCAGTTCCTAGCACTTTTAGCAGGCAGGTCTGTGCTCTTAAATCGACTGATAGGTTGGGAGTAGTGACTAGTTGTAATTCCAGCCCTTTTGAGGGCTAGGTTACATCAGTTCCTATCACTTTTTGCCAGGCAGGTCTGTTTTAGTGCTGTGCAAGTGTTTTTCACAGCATTTGGCTAAATCTAGCTAAGCAAATCCTTTTGGGCCTCTTGCAGTGTGTGTTAGTCAGTGGAGTAGCCTATCTGTGTTGCAAGCTACACCACCTGTGTATGTAATACAAATTTTTTACTGCACCTAGCCAAGTAAAACCTTTTGGGCCTGTAGCAGTGTGTGGTACTCAATCTATTAGGCCATCTATACCAAGCTCCACCAGTTTTGAAATTAATAATAATTTTTAGCGGCATCTTGCCTGTAAAATAATTTTGGGCATATTAGCAGTGTGTGGTACTCATTGTATTAGGCCATCTATACCAAGCTGCACCAGCTTTGAAATTAATAATAATTTTTAACTGCATCTAGTCCGGAAAATAATTTTGGGCTTTGTAGCAGTGTGTGGTACTCATTGTATTAGGCCATCTATACCAAGCTCCACCAGCTTTGAAATTAATAATAATTTTTAGCTGCATCTTGTCTGGAAAATAATTTTGGGCATAGTTGCAGTGTGTGGTATTCATTCTATTAGGCCATCTATGCTAAGTTCCACCAGCTTTCAAATTAATAATAAATTTTGTTCTCTCTGAACGTGTGTTCAGCGCTGCTGGTGGTGTGCTGACAGATAAGGGCACGCGGCTGTCCACTGACAATGTAGACAGACTCACGTTTATAAAGATGAACAAATCATGGATCCGCAAGGATTTTTCTACCCCTGTGTCATCCTGGGGAGAGTGAAAGCTTGAGGATTTGTTAAAATCACCTCACCAACCGTTTTAAGCAACTCTGGGGCAATTGATGCCACTTAAGTGGTGTCTATGCCCCAAATTTTTGGAAAAAATGGAGACTCTTTTTGCAGTCCCCTTGCTGTGTTTTATGTGACGTTGGCATCGTCAATTACAGGTGGGTTGGGTCTTCCCCCCCCCCCCCTTTTTAACTTTAAGAAACTACATACACTATGGCTTGGGGTAACACAGATGGTTGAGTCTGAAGAGCTGTTTACTCAGAGGTCTGCTCCAAAACTTCAGTGCCTGCTAGTCAGCGTAGTAACCCAGCTGCGAAGCAAGCTGCACCGCCTGTGTATCTAATAAGGATTTTTAACTGCATCTAGCCTAGGCAGACTGTGGTGACCCCCTACCAAACCCAGACGCTCAGCCCCCTACCACCCCCCTTTCATTGACAATACAATCATGTAACTCTTACAACTGGATGGGTGAGGATCGGTCACAGCTTTATTAGCTGTTTATACTCATTACATTAGAAAGGCATTTTATTTCTAAAATAATTCAGCTTGTTGCAGCATGCCCTGTGTCTCCAGTCTCCACAACGGCAAGTTGGTCAACAAGTGTAACTCTCCAACATGTCCTTTCTATTTCCAGGCCACGAAGGATCCTGCGTACTCGTATGCAGGACTCTGACCCCCATCCATCACTCTTAACGCTTGTTCCACTCCGTCCTGGAGTCCTGACAGGAATATGTCCAGTCCACTATTCATTAAGTGAACACATTCGGGCAGTATGAGGCCTGCTTTATCTCATTCCAGTTGTCCGCCTCTGTCTCTTATAAATTTTGGCATCCAAATATTTATTAGCCGCCTTGTCCGTTCGATGGCCGTGATGTCTCGGGCACCTTGCCATACCGCGCTCGGCACAATCTCTGACTATTTTTGTGAAAAAATCTCTGAAGCGCTCAGTGTCTAGTTTCATTATTGCCATTAGTTATGCGCTCGTGATAACCTAGGTCGTTTCCCCCGGCCTGTATAACTAGGATGACCGGACCTCTTGCCCCTCTCCCTACCTTGATTACCTCCATTAGTACCTGTGGCCATTGCAGGCCTCTAATACCTCTCCAGTTGAAATATGTGTTATGAAACTCTAATTTCCTCCCGCCTGGGTGGACTTTTGCCCTTTTTTCTGCACAATATGTATACAAGTGGCCTATCACCCACACTGTTGGCTTAGCGTCACCTATAAAAGAAACAAACAACGTTAGGATAACAAGTCCGGTCTTATGTATGTCGCCAAACACGTGGATCGCCATCTCCCTATCCTCTGAACTTCCGTTTGTGACAGTCCTGCTCTTGCTGCTTTTGTGGCCGCGCCTATGCAGAATGAGTGTGTCCCATAATCTTTGGGGTGGTTCCCTGCCGATGTTATGCATTTATTAAATATAGCTTGGAACTGGTATCTTGATAGTGGCGTTCCATCAATGTGTGATAGGAAGAAATTACTTTGTGATCTGATGGTTATATATGTTTTTACTATTATTACCCGACTCAGCGTACCATTTGTGGGTTGTAGAAGTACCCAAGTGCCCCTGCCCGCTGGAACCATTTTCGATTTGCATATGCGTAGACATATTGCATTATTGGCTATGACTACGTCCTGGTGTAATAAGCCTCCACTGGTGTTAATTTTGGATTGAGGGACTAATTCGCTTATGCATAGCGCCCCGAAGAAGGTGATCACAAATACAGTAGACAGTAGTGTTGCTTCGACTTGTGAGTATCATGTTAATGGTGTTAGGGATATGATGTGAGAAATCAGTTTTAGTGACACGGGACGGGACGTCTACACTCCTGACTTGGCTCACCCCTTTTCCACCCTTTTATGGATTGTCTGATGATGAATCTCTTTGTCACATGTCCCCAATTCAGTAGTTGGAAGTGAAATGCTACTCCGGTCAGCCACCGTTGCGCTGACGCCCCTGATATGCCCCTCATCATTAGCTGGTGGAGAAATTCTATGGTGACTTGTAATCTGGCTTGTTCACATTGGTCAACCCGTCTGCCTGCTACTAGTCGTGTCCACTGTTCCCATGCCTTACTGTATGCTTGCCACATCGACGGGGCAACTGACGCTCTGATTAATGGCATCAACTATTCTCCACTAGATCCCATAGGGAGGCTGGGCAACTGTTGCCCGATGGGTGGGCGTTGGGGAGGAGCTCTGTGAAAATCTGCCAATTGAATTGTGATAAAGCGTTAGCAGCAGCGTTAGACCCCTCAGCATCGTGGCTAGCGTGGACCCATACATTGTGTTTTAGGCACAGGAATGCTAGCCGGCGTAGTAGGCCTAGCACTGGGAGAGACGATGATGCCATATTATTAATGAAGTGCGCTAGGCTGGTGTTTTTTGTTATGAAGAGTATATTTTTGTTAGTCAGGCACGCGCCCCATATTTCTATTGCTACCACTATTGGAAACAGTTCCAGGACTGTCTGTTTTTCTGTCAGTACTTGTTCTGCCCAATACAGAGGCCATAAGCTTGTGCACCATTGGTTATTTAGTATCGCTGCATATCCGCCTGATTCTGCCGCCCCGGTGAATAATCTTAGTTGAATGTTGGACTGTTCTGCTGACATAAATAACGTGTGACTGTTGAATGATTATAAGAAGGTTTTCCACACCTCTAAGTCCGCCCATAGCTGCCTGCTGATTCTGATTGTATGACTCGGTTTAGATGCCCCTTTTGTTGCGGGCGATAAATGAAGAGAAAAAACCTTCCGACTGGCATCACCTGGCTCGCAAACACGAGGAGACCTAGTAATACTTGCATGTGCTGTAGTGTTACTTTCCATACTGTGCAAAAAACCTAGATCAGGTGTAATGTTTTGGTATTTTTGTTATGTTCTGCTACCAGAGCTAAGGAAAGAGAGGAGATCTGTCCCTACGATAGAACTCAGCTGAATCCCTACGATGTAACAGGGGACCTGATCCTGCGATCAGACCTGCTAAAGTCCTAAGCTAGTCTGTATGGAGACCTATAGATGTGGGGAAGGAATCCCTACAAGTACTAAGGACTGGGAGGAATATGGGACACCTCCTAACAGAAATAGTAGCAGACAGACGAACAAACAAAAAATATAGAACATAGAGGTCAGTAGACCAAGCAAACTAACAGAGCAAGACACAGAGCACAGGCTAGCTAGAAAGTAGATATACAATGTGTTATGTTCTGCTACCAGAGCTAAGGAAAGAGAGGAGATCTGTCCCTACGATAGAACTCAGCTTAATCCCTACGATGTAACAGGGAACCTGATCCTGCGATCAGACCTGCTAAAGTCCTAAGCTAGTCTGTACGGAGACCTATAGATGTGGGGAAGGAATCCCTACAAGTACCAAGGACTGGGAGGAATATGGGACACCTCCTAACAGAAATAGTAGCAGACAGACGAACAAACAAAAAATATAGAACATAGAGGTCAGTAGACCAAGCAAACTAACAGAGCAAGACACAGAGCACAGGCTAGCAAGAAAGTAGATATACAATGAAGTCCAGCAAAGCCAGAAGGGCGGAGCAGGATTAAATAGGCCAACAAGGTCATGTGACCAGCAAAGGAAAAAAAAACTAACAGTACCCCCCCTTCTAAGAGGATCCTCCGGATCCCCTAGGACCAGGCTTATCAGGAAATCTCCTGTGAAACGCTCTGATAAGTCTGGACGCGGAAACATCATCCGACCTCACCCAAGAGTTATCCTCGGGACCGAAACCTTTCCAGGCCACAAGATACTGCAAACTACCTCTATACCGTCTAGAGTTAAGGATGCGAGAAATTTCATATTCCCCGTCCTCCACCACCGGAGGAACAGAGGCAGAGGCGTCACAATCCGATACAACAGCTTTTTTCAACAGAGAGACATGAAATACCGGATTAATTCTCCAGGAGGTAGGAACCTCCAACCTAACAGCAGATTGGTTGACAACCTGAAGCACCTTAAAGGGCCCTACAAACTTGGGACCCAATTTCTTTGAAGGAATCCTCAACCGCAGATTCCTAGAGGACAACCAAACCATGTCACCAACAGCGAACAAAACCTCCTGTCGTTTCCTATCAAAGTAGTCTTTAGATTTTCTGTTGGCCTCCTGAAGATTACCACGCACATCCGTCCAAACTCTCTCCAAATCACCGGAAAAATTCTCCTCCTCAGGCACGGCAGATCCCAACTTGGAGAACGACCCAAACGACGGATGTCTCCCAGAACAACAAAAAAAAGGCGAACAACCAGCAGAAGAAGATGTATGATTGTTCAGAGCAAATTCAGCAAGTGGCAGAAACTCAGACCACCCCTCTTGATTGTCTGCCACAAAACAACGCAAGAACTGCTCAACATCCTGGTTTTTCCTTTCTGTCTGGCCATTAGATTCAGGATGATATCCGGACGAGAACGACAAATGAACTCCCAACCTATCACAAAAGGCACGCCAAAAACGAGCCACGAACTGAGGACCCCTATCAGAAACAATGTCAGTAGGAACGCCATGAAGTCTGACAATTTCCTTGACAAAGGCCTTAGCGAGAGTTTTAGTGCAGGGCAGTTTGACGAAAGGAACCAAGTGACACATCTTGCTAAAACGGTCCACGACCACCCAGATGACAGTAAAACCCTCAGAGGGGGGAAGGTCAGTTATAAAGTCTATAGCCAAATGTGTCCAAGGAGCACTGGGAACCTCCAAAGGACAAAGCAACCCCGCAGCAGGAGTATGTGAGGACTTAGATCTAGCACATATAGTACATTGACGCACCCACTTAATGACTTCCTTCTGCCATCCAGGCCACCAAAAACTGCGACCCACCAGTCTCTTGGTCTCAGAGATTCCGGGATGACCTGCCAACCGAGATTCGTGACACTCAACAAACAAATCTCTCCTAAAGGTCCCAGGCACAAACAACCTCCCATGAGGAGTGTTAGAAGGGGCATTCTCCTGTGCTTTAAGAATCTCATTTTCCAAAACGGAGTCCAAAGCAGCTATCACAACACCTTCTTGTAAAATGTTCTCCTCTTTCTCAGCACCGACTATGGGAGAAAAACTGCGAGAGAAGGCATCCGCCTTAACATTCTTAGTACCAGGGATGTAAGTAACGGAGAAATTAAACCGCGAGAAAAACAGTGCCCACCTAGCCTGACGGGCATTCAGGCGCTTGGCAGCCTCAAGATATATCAGATTTTTATGATCCGTAAGAACCTGAACGGGAAATTCCGCACCTTCCAAGAAGTGGCGCCAGTGTTCAAATGCGAGTTTAATAGCCAATAATTCCCGATTACCAATATCGTAATTCAGTTCAGTCTCCGAAAATTTTTTTGAAAAAAAGGCACAGGGATGTAATCCATCCCCGTTATCCTGAGACAATACTGCGCCAACCCCCACAGAGGAAGCATCAACCTCAACCAAAAACGGCCTAGTAACATCAGGCTGCATAAGGATGGGAGCAGAGGTGAACCTCTCCTTGAGATACACAAAAGCTTCAATGGCCTCAGAAGACCACTGAACCGCATCAGCACCTTTCCTGGTGAGATCAGTCAGAGGTTTGACAATACTAGAAAAATTTTTTATGAATTTTCTGTAGTAATTGGCGAAACCCAAAAACCTCTGTATCGATTTCAAACCAATAGGCCTAGGCCATTCCTGCACAGCCTGAACCTTAACCGGATCCATCTCAAAACCTTTGCTGGAGATAATGTAGCCCAAAAAACTAATTCTCTGTACAGCGAACTCACATTTCTCCAGCTTAGCAAAAAGCAAATTGTCCATTAATAACTGTAATACCTCACGCACGCTCCGCCAATGAGACTCCAGATCCGGCGAATAAATCAAAATGTCATCCAAATACACAACCACATTTTTACCGATCAAAGGTCTAAGGATGTCATTAATCAGATTCTGAAAAAATGCAGGAGCATTAGTAAGACCAAAAGGCATAACCAGATTCTCAAAATGACCCACAGGAGTGTTAAAAGCAGTCTTCCATTCGTCACCCTCCTTCATGCGCAACAGATTGTATGCCCCCTTAAGGTCAATTTTAGAGAACCACTTGGCCCCCATTAACTGGTTAAACAGATCAGGAATCAATGGCAGTGGGTAAGGATTGCGTACAGTAATTTTGTTAATCTCACGAAAATCCAGACAAGGACGTAAACCGCCGTCCTTTTTTTTTACAAAAAAAAATCCAACCGCCACAGGAGACTTAGAGGGCCTAATGTGACCGGCGGCCAAACTTTTCTGTATGTATTCCTCCAAAGCCTTCCTCTCAGGAATAGTAAGGTTAAATAAACGACTTTTAGGAAGAGTCGCTCCAGGGACAAATTCAATAGAACAATCATAGTCTCTATGGGGAGGCAAAACCTGCGATTCCTTCTCAGAAAAAACTCTCCAAAAATCCTGAATAGGAACAGGCAATTCTCCCCTATCCAAAGCTGCAATACGCCCATTACAACACTTGTCATAACATTTATGGCTCCAGGATTTAATTTCACTGGTAGACCAATCCAGTACAGGATTGTGAAATTTTAACCAGGGCAATCCCAATATTACTGGAGAAGGCAAGTTATTCAACACTACCAAATCCAATTTCTCATGGTGAACACCATTAATAGTGAGAGGAAATTCACAGACCTTGAGAGTAATATTCTTCAAAGGGGAACCATCCACAGAAACCACAGCAATGGGGGATGATAAAGGTTCAGGTTTTAAATTGAGTCTTTCCACGAATCCCCCATCAATAACATTCAGAGTAGACCCACAATCGACAAACACCCGAAATTCCATTAATTTTTCCTGAGCAATCGTGGAAGCAGCTAAAAATACACCCTTGGAATTTAAACAGGCAATACGGGCATGACTGACCATTTTTTTTTCTTTCTTCATACGAAGCTCACAGCCTTTAATCAAATGACCAGATTTTCCGCAATAGAAACGCAAGCCTTCAAAAAATCGACGGTCTTTTTCTTGAGAGCGAGGTGCCACCGATCCAATCTCCATCGGTTCACCACTGTTAGTACACACATTCTCATAACCAGAAACTGACATAGCAGAGGATTTGCTCTCATTAACCCTTGCACGCAGTCTTCTATCCACCCGTATAGCTAATTGCATAGCCTGTTGCAAATCTTCAGGTGTAGGATAAGCAATTAGCATGTCTTTAACCCTTTCACTGAGCCCAGCAAGAAATAGACTTTTCAGAGCAGAATCGTTCCACCCTGTTTGAGTAGACCAACGACGGAAATGAGTACAATATTTTTCCACATTACCTGATCCCTGTTTTAAACGTCTCAACTCAGTCTCAGCTGATGCGACACGGTCAGGATCATCATATAATAGTCCCAAAGCAGAAAAAAAACTATCCACTGATCTGAAGCATGTATCACTAGGTTGCAAAGAAAAGGCCCACTCCTGAGGCTCTTTGCGCAAAAGTGACATTATGAACCCTACGCGCTGGGATTCATCCCCAGAGGACTTAGGTCTCAAACGAAAATACAATAAGCAAGCATTTTTAAATGAAAAAAATTCTCGGTGTTCACCAAAAAATAAATCCGGCAAACATACCTTAGGCTCCAAGAAATGTGCTCCAGGACAGCTACTCACGTGCTGACGGAGCTCGGCCACCTCCAGAGAGAGTCCCTGCAGGCGATGAGCCAAATCCTGAACCGACACCATGATGGAACAGAAAAATCTTTCCTTAGAGAATTTGCAGGCTGGACTTACTGTTATGTTCTGCTACCAGAGCTAAGGAAAGAGAGGAGATCTGTCCCTACGATAGAACTCAGCTGAATCCCTACGATGTAACAGGGGACCTGATCCTGCGATCAGACCTGCTAAAGTCCTAAGCTAGTCTGTACGGAGACCTATAGATGTGGGGAAGGAATCCCTACAAGTACTAAGGACTGGGAGGAATATGGGACACCTCCTAACAGAAATAGTAGCAGACAGACGAACAAACAAAAAATATAGAACATAGAGGTCAGTAGACCAAGCAAACTAACAGAGCAAGACACAGAGCACAGGCTAGCAAGAAAGTAGATATACAATGAAGTCCAGCAAAGCCAGAAGGGCGGAGCAGGATTAAATAGGCCAACAAGGTCATGTGACCAGCAAAGGAAAAAAAAAACTAACAGTACCCCCCCTTCTAAGAGGATCCTCCGGATCCCCTAGGACCAGGCTTATCAGGAAATCTCCTGTGAAACGCTCTGATAAGTCTGGACGCGGAAACATCATCCGACCTCACCCAAGAGTTATCCTCGGGACCGAAACCTTTCCAGGCCACAAGATACTGCAAACTACCTCTATACCGTCTAGAGTTAAGGATGCGAGAAATTTCATATTCCCCGTCCTCCACCACCGGAGGAACAGAGGCAGAGGCGTCACAATCCGATACAACAGCTTTTTTCAACAGAGAGACATGAAATACCGGATTAATTCTCCAGGAGGTAGGAACCTCCAACCTAACAGCAGATTGGTTGACAACCTGAAGCACCTTAAAGGGCCCTACAAACTTGGGACCCAATTTCTTTGAAGGAATCCTCAACCGCAGATTCCTAGAGGACAACCAAACCATGTCACCAACAGCGAACAAAACCTCCTGTCGTTTCCTATCAAAGTAGTCTTTAGATTTTCTGTTGGCCTCCTGAAGATTACCACGCACATGCGTCCAAACTCTCTCCAAATCACCGGAAAAATTCTCCTCCTCAGGCACGGCAGATCCCAACTTGGAGAACGACCCAAACGACGGATGTCTCCCAGAACAACAAAAAAAAGGCGAACAACCAGCAGAAGAAGATGTATGATTGTTCAGAGCAAATTCAGCAAGTGGCAGAAACTCAGACCACCCCTCTTGATTGTCTGCCACAAAACAACGCAAGAACTGCTCAACATCCTGGTTTTTCCTTTCTGTCTGGCCATTAGATTCAGGATGATATCCGGACGAGAACGACAAATGAACTCCCAACCTATCACAAAAGGCACGCCAAAAACGAGCCACGAACTGAGGACCCCTATCAGAAACAATGTCAGTAGGAACGCCATGAAGTCTGACAATTTCCTTGACAAAGGCCTTAGCGAGAGTTTTAGTGCAGGGCAGTTTGACGAAAGGAACCAAGTGACACATCTTGCTAAAACGGTCCACGACCACCCAGATGACAGTAAAACCCTCAGAGGGGGGAAGGTCAGTTATAAAGTCCATAGCCAAATGTGTCCAAGGAGCACTGGGAACCTCCAAAGGACAAAGCAACCCCGCAGCAGGAGTATGTGAGGACTTAGATCTAGCACATATAGTACATTGACGCACCCACTTAATGACTTCCTTCTGCCATCCAGGCCACCAAAAACTGCGACCCACCAGTCTCTTGGTCTCAGAGATTCCGGGATGACCTGCCAACCGAGATTCGTGACACTCAACAAACAAATCTCTCCTAAAGGTCCCAGGCACAAACAACCTCCCATGAGGAGTGTTAGAAGGGGCATTCTCCTGTGCTTTAAGAATCTCATTTTCCAAAACGGAGTCCAAAGCAGCTATCACAACACCTTCTTGTAAAATGTTCTCCTCTTTCTCAGCACCGACTATGGGAGAAAAACTGCGAGAGAAGGCATCCGCCTTAACATTCTTAGTACCAGGGATGTAAGTAACGGAGAAATTAAACCGCGAGAAAAACAGTGCCCACCTAGCCTGACGGGCATTCAGGCGCTTGGCAGCCTCAAGATATATCAGATTTTTATGATCCGTAAGAACCTGAACGGGAAATTCCGCACCTTCCAAGAAGTGGCGCCAGTGTTCAAATGCGAGTTTAATAGCCAATAATTCCCGATTACCAATATCGTAATTCAGTTCAGTCTCCGAAAATTTTTTTGAAAAAAAGGCACAGGGATGTAATCCATCCCCGTTATCCTGAGACAATACTGCGCCAACCCCCACAGAGGAAGCATCAACCTCAACCAAAAACGGCCTAGTAACATCAGGCTGCATAAGGATGGGAGCAGAGGTGAACCTCTCCTTGAGATACACAAAAGCTTCAATGGCCTCAGAAGACCACTGAACCGCATCAGCACCTTTCCTGGTGAGATCAGTCAGAGGTTTGACAATACTAGAAAAATTTTTTATGAATTTTCTGTAGTAATTGGCGAAACCCAAAAACCTCTGTATCGATTTCAAACCAATAGGCCTAGGCCATTCCTGCACAGCCTGAACCTTAACCGGATCCATCTCAAAACCTTTGCTGGAGATAATGTAGCCCAAAAAACTAATTCTCTGTACAGCGAACTCACATTTCTCCAGCTTAGCAAAAAGCAAATTGTCCATTAATAACTGTAATACCTCACGCACGCTCCGCCAATGAGACTCCAGATCCGGCGAATAAATCAAAATGTCATCCAAATACACAACCACATTTTTACCGATCAAAGGTCTAAGGATGTCATTAATCAGATTCTGAAAAAATGCAGGAGCATTAGTAAGACCAAAAGGCATAACCAGATTCTCAAAATGACCCACAGGAGTGTTAAAAGCAGTCTTCCATTCGTCACCCTCCTTCATGCGCAACAGATTGTATGCCCCCTTAAGGTCAATTTTAGAGAACCACTTGGCCCCCATTAACTGGTTAAACAGATCAGGAATCAATGGCAGTGGGTAAGGATTGCGTACAGTAATTTTGTTAATCTCACGAAAATCCAGACAAGGACGTAAACCGCCGTCCTTTTTTTTTACAAAAAAAAATCCAACCGCCACAGGAGACTTAGAGGGCCTAATGTGACCGGCGGCCAAACTTGTCTGTATGTATTCCTCCAAAGCCTTCCTCTCAGGAATAGTAAGGTTAAATAAACGACTTTTAGGAAGAGTCGCTCCAGGGACAAATTCAATAGAACAATCATAGTCTCTATGGGGAGGCAAAACCTGCGATTCCTTCTCAGAAAAAACTCTCCAAAAATCCTGAATAGGAACAGGCAATTCTCCCCTATCCAAAGCTGCAATACGCCCATTACAACACTTGTCATAACATTTATGGCTCCAGGATTTAATTTCACTGGTAGACCAATCCAGTACAGGATTGTGAAATTTTAACCAGGGCAATCCCAATATTACTGGAGAAGGCAAGTTATTCAACACTACCAAATCCAATTTCTCATGGTGAACACCATTAATAGTGAGAGGAAATTCACAGACCTTGAGAGTAATATTCTTCAAAGGGGAACCATCCACAGAAACCACAGCAATGGGGGATGATAAAGGTTCAGGTTTTAAATTGAGTCTTTCCACGAATCCCCCATCAATAACATTCAGAGTAGACCCACAATCGACAAACACCCGAAATTCCATTAATTTTTCCTGAGCAATCGTGGAAGCAGCTAAAAATACACCCTTGGAATTTAAACAGGCAATACGGGCATGACTGACCATTTTTTTTTCTTTCTTCATACGAAGCTCACAGCCTTTAATCAAATGACCAGATTTTCCGCAATAGAAACGCAAGCCTTCAAAAAATCGACGGTCTTTTTCTTGAGAGCGAGGTGCCACCGATCCAATCTCCATCGGTTCACCACTGTTAGTACACACATTCTCATAACCAGAAACTGACATAGCAGAGGATTTGCTCTCATTAACCCTTGCACGCAGTCTTCTATCCACCCGTATAGCTAATTGCATAGCCTGTTGCAAATCTTCAGGTGTAGGATAAGCAATTAGCATGTCTTTAACCCTTTCACTGAGCCCAGCAAGAAATAGACTTTTCAGAGCAGAATCGTTCCACCCTGTTTGAGTAGACCAACGACGGAAATGAGTACAATATTTTTCCACATTACCTGATCCCTGTTTTAAACGTCTCAACTCAGTCTCAGCTGATGCGACACGGTCAGGATCATCATATAATAGTCCCAAAGCAGAAAAAAAACTATCCACTGATCTGAAGCATGTATCACTAGGTTGCAAAGAAAAGGCCCACTCCTGAGGCTCTTTGCGCAAAAGTGACATTATGAACCCTACGCGCTGGGATTCATCCCCAGAGGACTTAGGTCTCAAACGAAAATACAATAAGCAAGCATTTTTAAATGAAAAAAATTCTCGGTGTTCACCAAAAAATAAATCCGGCAAACATACCTTAGGCTCCAAGAAATGTGCTCCAGGACAGCTACTCACGTGCTGACGGAGCTCGGCCACCTCCAGAGAGAGTCCCTGCAAGCGATGAGCCAAATCCTGAACCGACACCATGATGGAACAGAAAAATCTTTCCTTAGAGAATTTGCAGGCTGGACTTACTGTTATGTTCTGCTACCAGAGCTAAGGAAAGAGAGGAGATCTGTCCCTACGATAGAACTCAGCTGAATCCCTACGATGTAACAGGGGACCTGATCCTGCGATCAGACCTGCTAAAGTCCTAAGCTAGTCTGTACGGAGACCTATAGATGTGGGGAAGGAATCCCTACAAGTACTAAGGACTGGGAGGAATATGGGACACCTCCTAACAGAAATAGTAGCAGACAGACGAACAAACAAAAAATATAGAACATAGAGGTCAGTAGACCAAGCAAACTAACAGAGCAAGACACAGAGCACAGGCTAGCTAGAAAGTAGATATACAATGAAGTCCAGCAAAGCCAGAAGGGCGGAGCAGGATTAAATAGGCCAACAAGGTCATGTGACCAGCAAAGGAAAAAAAAACTAAGAGCAAGGTTCTAACAATTTTTTCCCATGGGAGGCGGAACAGCCTTGCTGTGGTGTCGATTTCGATGCCTAAGAACGATTTTTTTTAGTTGTGGGGCCTATGTTTTTGGTTGGGCATAATGGGACTCCAAACCGACGGGAGATGTTTGTGAATTCGTTGAGTAAGGGGCAGCGAAAGTGGATGACCAATCGCCACATGGCAGAAAAAGAAAGGAAAAAATCAGCTCACCCACCTAGAAGATCAACAGCACGGAGCCAGGAGTGTTACCAGACGAACCAGGAAGATCCAGCTGAACAAATCTTCTAAAATCCAGTTTTTATTGGGTCATACAAAAAATATTTTAAAAGTCCACCATGGAGAAGAACAGCAAACGCGTTTCGAACTAAAGGTTCTTAATCATTGCATAGCAAAAAAACAGCAAGGAAGTGGTATCTATATTTCATGTCCTGCTATGCACATGTTCAAGGCTGAGTTAATCAGAAATTTAAACACACATACCATGTTAAAATCGTATAGCATAGAAACAATGCATATAAATGTAAATAATCCAAAAGAAAAAGAAAAGAAGAAAAAAGGAACATATATATATAATAATAATCTATAAATGGTCATTCATAATGATACATCAAATCATGTCTGATGTTTAAACCTGCTGGTACACGTGTATTTAAAGTATAAATCCACCAACTTTCTCTATTATGGAGCTTTCTCCTATAATCATCCACCAAATCTCCACCAATCGCCACGGCCCACGGAGGGGACACCACAGTCAGTGAATCCTTCCTTATTTAGTATAGAGTCTACCAATACTTTGGGCGTATTAGCCCAGCTGCGAAGCAAGCTGCACCACCTGTGTATCTAATAATAATTTTTAACTGCATCTAGCCTAGGCAGACTGTGGGGACCCCCAACCAAACCCAGACGCTCTGCATCTAACCCAGCCAATCATTTTATAGTATTGCTAGTAGCAGAGTCGCATGGGCTCTAAACCTTGCATAGCCTGTGTATTTTTTCAGATCGATAAGGATGACCCAACTCGTGTTATCTGTAACATTTGTCACCAAAAGCTAAGTAGAGGCCAAAAAATGCATAGTTTGAGTACTTCATGCATGAACCGTCACACGGATATGAAGCATAAGTTGCAGTGCGAAGCTCACTGTGCTACAATGTGGCCTAGCGGGCCGGGACAACCACCATCTGCCCCACCTGTGTCATTCTGTGGAGACTAAAAGCTTGAGGATTTTGGAAAATCACCTCACCAACCATTTTAAGCAACTCTGGGACAATTGATGCCACTTAAGTGGTGTCTGTGCCACAATTTTGGGAAAAAATGGAGACTCTTTTTGGAGTCCCCTTGCTGTGTTTTACATGACGTTGCCATCGTCAATTCCAGGTGGGTCGGGTCTCCCCCCCCCCCTTTTAACCGTAAGAAACTACATACACTATGGCTTGGGGTAACACAGATGGTTGAGTCTGAAGAGCTGTTTACTCATACTATAGCCTGGGAATCAGAGGTCTGCTCCAAAGCTTCAGTGTCTGCTAGTCAGCGGAGTAGCCACCGCCTGTAGATCTAATTGCAATTTTTTTTTTCAAATTCAAGTTTTTTTTTATTTTTGTGTTGAAAAAGTACAAGAAAATACAATATACATAGTAAAAGGGGTAGTATAACTATAAATCTATGCATAACGACAGTACATTGGGGGGTACAGGGAGGGTTTTCCATCAATATCCAGATCAAGCATGTATTTTTCCATATGAAAGATAGAGAGAGAGGGAGTGGACCACGGCAGACCACCAATCAATAGAGTGCGATTATGATCATTGTTGTGCCGACATCACGGATAAATTTAGTTGGGGGCTAGATGGCAGGCGTCAGAGTTTTGCAAATCAATCCAATCCCTCCAAATCACACAGTATCTATCAACATCAGCCGGTGAAATGGCAATCAGATGCTCCATCCTATTAAGGAGGGAGATCTCCGCAAACCATTCCTCCACAGTGGGTGGGTCTCTGCTTTTCCAGTGTCGTGGAATGATATTCTTAGCCGCCTGTATTAAGTAGCCTATTGATGTCCTTTTATAACTACGTTTACTTATTGGTAACATTGATAAAAGGAGGGCTTCTGGCGTATTAGGGTTAGTCAAACCAGTTATTTTCTCAATCATGGGAACCACCTTTGCCCAAAATGCATTTATTATAGGGCATGCCCACATCTCCAACATCTATCTGAGACCACTGGATACCATCTATGAAGGACTGCTGGTACCCAGTACCATCTAGAGATAATTTTGAAGGAGGTTTCCTGAGCTTTGGACCCTATTGAGGTTTTATGTGTTAGGAAGAAACATTTATCCCATTGTGAGTCAGAGAAGGACTTCCCCAGTTCCCTTTCCCATGCACCGCAGAATCCTGGCCTATTGTCAGTTACCTGGGCAATGAGGAGATTATACAGTAGGGAGATGGAGTGTGTAGGGAGTGACAATGATAGGCTCAATTTTTCAAAGTTTGTGAGATCTCTATGAAGATGTGTGCACTTCTTCACAGTTGAATAGAAGTGTTGTAACTGGCTATATTCAAAATTAGCCTTCGGGGAAGTGGCTCTTCCCTGTAACAAGTCATTGAGGGTGAGCAGCGAAGTATTGGAGATGACATGAGAAAATAATATCGGATGGGATTTATTTGAACCGAGAAATCTATTTGCAGATAGTCCTGGTGGGAAATCTGGATTATCTGAAATCGGGAGCAAGGGGCCCTGGGGGTCGATTGAGGATAAGCTTTTTTTGGGATCTCAAAGCCAAAGCAGTGGCATAAGTACTATATGACATGAGGCCAAGAGAGGGGACAATTAAATGGGCGCACCATGGGAGAGTGGTAAGAGCTTTAGGACAAATGGATTGAGCTATTTTGACCCACAATTTCCCCTCCAAATTATGGAAGAAGTCCTGGATTCTAGCGTGTACTGCTGCCATGTAATACCTTCTACAATCCGGAAGCTAAGGCCCCCCTTTTGTTTGTGTCTGATCAGAACGTCTCCCCGAATGCGTGGACGCCCACTTGCCCAGATAAATCTGCAAAAGCTACTGCGTAGTCTTTTCCAAAAATTTGAGGGAATTACCACGGGAATGGTTTGGAAGAGGTATAAGAGTTTAAGTAGGACCTTCATTTTTAGTATATTTATTCTGCCGAACCAGGAAAAATCCTTCACCGGCCAAGAAGTAAGATCTCTATGGAGTTGTTCAATAAAGGGCCCAAAATTAAGATAAAATAGACGGGAGAGGTTTCTATGAATACGAATTCCTAAGTATTTGATACCCTGTGAGGGCCAGGCAAAGGGAAAGTTGGACTGGATGGAATCCTGTATGGATTTGGGGAGGGAGACATCGAGGGCCTCAGACTTTGCTGCATTGATTTTAAAATTTAACCATGTACCAAAGTGATCTATTTCAGCCATAACAGCAGTGATGGATATATGTGGTTGAATGATATATACTAGGACATCATCAGCAAATGCAGAGCACTTGTACTCGGTGCCTCCCACCTCAATCCCCCTAATATTGGGGTTATCGTGAATTGATGAGAGCAGGTGCTCCATCACTAGGATGTATAAGAGAGGGGACAGAGGACATCCCTGCCTTGTCCCATTATGAAATGTGATAATGTTCCATTTATCTTCAGCCTAGCTGATGGATTGCGATACAGGGCCATTATTTTGGCTATAAAAGGGTCCCCTACCCCAAGCTTTTTAAGAGAATAATATATGGCGTGCCAGGAGATTCTATGGAATGCTTTCTCAGCATCCAACGAGAGTATCTAATTACAAAGTTTTAACTGCATGTAGCCCAAGCAATACTTTGCGCCTAGTAGCAGTGTCTGCTAGTCAGCGGATTAACCCAGCTGTTAAGCAAACTACACCACCTGTAGTTTGGACACTTAATTTTTTCAAAGGAAATGGTTCGGGCCCCCGGGACACTCAGTGAAGAGCATCGGGGAGGCACCCCAAGGCACAGGGGCTGGGACTGGCGGTAGGACACCTTGCGGTGGACCGCCAAGCTCGATCCTTATAAAAGCTTTTTAACTGCAGCAGCTTTAGTGGACGCTACTGGAGCTGGAACTCTTTTTTATTATAAAAATAGAAAACCTATACACACGCCATCAACATCCATTAATCCCCACCCCATAACATTACAAAGTTTTTGTCAACAAAAAAAAAAAGAGGTTAAGCTGCCCAAAACAAAAGGAAAGGGTAGACCATACCAAGATGTCTTGATGAATGTCCAAAAACCGAATCCAAGACTTTACCCAGATGCCGGTCCAGGGTCCACAAGGGCCATAAGAGTCCATTTCGTTGCGCGAGAGTCCATGAGAGTCCACGAGAGTCCATGAGAGTCCGTGAGTCCTTTGAGTCCATATTTGGCTCGGCTCCGCTCTCCGCTCTCCCTCGCTCTTTTTGCTCCTGCTCCTTTGTCTTTCTCTTTGTCCCTCCTCCTCTCCGCCTCCTTTCAGGCTCCGGTGTTTTTGTGGAAAGGGGAGAGAAAAGAGACAGGGACCGCATTATCCATACATTCAATATACCCAGACATACTACAGTCTACTCAAAACACGGTCCATCGCCCGTCAACATAAACATAGCTAAAAAAAAAAAGAAAACCAACGGGAACTTACAAAATTCTATATACACTATTATTTTTTTTTTTTTTATATATATTTTTATATATATATATATATATATATATATATATATATATATATATATATATATATATATATATATATATATATATATTTATTTTTTTTTTTTCCCCTGTCCCTACACCACACGTTATTTCCATATATTACACTATCTTTATACCTATCATTACATTACGTTACTATTACACCTATCATTACATTACATTATACAAAACAAACCTTATCAACATTATCGACCTTATACAACTTACACCTTTTAAGCCATGGCTCGGTGCTTGCGAGCCCCATACACCTTAATATTTCTGAAAAACAAAAAGCTATAAGTGAAAAGTAACAGCCCACCACCGGGAGCAGGACAGACAGGCACTCTCCCTACATTTTAAAAGAAAAAAGAGAAACTAACTCTCCCTTCCTATCACTCAAGTAAAAAAAACAACAACAAAAAAAACAACTATTCCTATATAAAAGAAACCTGTCTCTACCTGTCCCTCAAGCCCTATCTACCTCACCTCGTGCCTACCTATCTCGCCCTATTCTGGCCCTGACTGTCCCTAAAACACACTGCCCCTATATACCTAACTAACTATCCCTCTCTGAAACAAAAATTATTAACACAGTTTATCTGTCCCTAGGGCACACTGAAGGAGAAACCCCTCCAAAGGAGAGAAGCCGTCCTTGCGCCCAGCCTGTCAAAATCCAGCGAGCGCACTTTACCAAGGTCACCCAGAATGTTCCTAACCACCTCTTCCTCGGGGAGGACCTTTTGCTGCGTTGACACTAGACAGCGGGCATTCCATGTGTAAAACCTAACCACTAAACTGACTAAGAATAAAGTGCCCCGAACTCGGCCACCAAGGGACCCGAATGCTCCATATGTCCACTCCGGATAGGAGAGGCGAGCCAGCCGAGGCCAGCCTACGGAAGCACCCACCCTGGTGTAGACCCCTGTAGTGAAGGGGCAATGAAGGAGGAAGTGCTCCATGCTTTCCAGCACATCGCAGCATTCCTCACGAGGACAACCCCGATCATCGGAATTCCTGTACTTCAAATTGCCCCTCACATACAGCCTCCCGTGGAAGCAGCGCCAAGCCAAGTCCCAAAACTTCAGGGGGATCCGGGCAGAATTTAATAACCTCAGCCCCCCCTCCAGATCCCGAATTGGGCAATCCTCGAGGGCCAGAGGCTTCTGGAAATGGGTCAACAGGACCCTCCTGTCAAGGAATTTCCTCGGCATGGTCCTGATCTCCCACATTCCCAGACCCCACCGGCGGATCACCTTCAGAACCAGGGTAGCATAAGCCGGGAGATGCCCGTGCGGTGTGCGCAGATCCTTCACACGCCCTCCTCTCTCCCATTCCAGGAAGAAAGGCTGAAGCCACCCCCTACAGGAGAATACCCACGGAGGAGCCCTCTCTGACCAGAGGTTTGCCACATTGGTCTTAAGAAAGGCATTCACTAGGAACACCACCGGGTTGACCATACCCAACCCACCTAGTCTCCTCGTACGGTACGTGACCTCCCTCTTGATTAGGTTAAGCCTGTTTCCCCATAACATCTGGAAAAACAGGCCATAGACCCGTGTCCAGAGAGGTTCTGGCAAGATACATACGCTGCCTAGGTAATTTAACAATGGAAGCAAGTACCCCTTGATCAGGTTCACCCGCTCCCTCAGGGTTAAAGTCCAACCCTTCCACTGGTCCACCTTCTGGGCGGCGATCTTTAGCCTGCCCTCCCAATTTTGTTGGGGGTAATCCCCCGGGCCGAAAATGATGCCTAAGATCTTAGCCGTGGACTGGGGCTCTGGGAGGGTGTCCGGGAGACAAAAACTGGGGTCTCCCCCTCCCAGCCAGAGACTCTCACATTTTTCCTGGTTAATCCTTGACCCGGATGCCTCCGAGTAGTGGTGAACCTCCGACATCACCCAGTCCGCCTCCTCCTTCGAGGACACAAAAAGGGAGACATCATCAGCGTACGCAACTGCCCTCAAGGTGGCCACGTCCATCCGGACTCCCGCCAACGGTCCACCCTCGATCCTCCTTAAAAAGGGGTCGATGGCGAACACGTATAACAGCGGACTCAACGGACAGCCCTGACGAACCCCGGATTCCACCTCAAAAGGTGTGCCGGACCAACCATTCACCAACGGGAAAGTCTCTGCCCCCGCATACAATGCCTTTAACCAATTTACAAACCCCCCGGGCAGGCCATACCTCAGAAGGACGGACCAGAGGTAGTCGTGGTTCACCCGATCAAAGGCTTTTGCCTGGTCTAAGGACAGCAGGAACCCCTTCCAGAGACCAGCCCTGCCCTGCTCCACTGCCTCTCGGACACCGAGCACAGCACTAAAAGTGCTGCGGCCTGGAACAGAACAGTGCTGGGACCCCGAAAGGAGCCGGAGTGCAAATTTCACCAACCGATTAAACAGTATCTTAGCCAGTACCTTCTGGTCCGTATTGAGAAGCGCTATGGGACGCCAATTCTCAATACGGGACGAGTCCTTACCCTTTGACAGGATAATCAGGGCTGACCTCCTCATTGAACGGGGAAGAGCACCCGAGGAGAGGTATTCGTTTAACACCTCCGTCAAGAGGGGGACCAAGGAGTCCCTAAAGGTCTTGTAGAATTCAGACGTTAAGCCGTCTGGACCTGGCGATTTTTTGGGCCGGAGCCCATCAATGGCCAGTCTCACTTCCTCTTCCCTGATTACCTCGGTCAAAACACCAAGCGAGGGGTCATCCCCTGGTTCATGGACGGCTTCAGCCAGGAAAGCCGACATCGCATCCCGATTCAGATCCCTCTTTCCCAAGAGGCGTGAGTAGAATGACCTGACGACTTCCAAGATCCCTGATTTGGATCGGTTCAGGGAGCCTGTACCGTCAATCAGGCTGGTCACCACTTTACAACCTACAGACATCTTACAATTTCTGTAGGGGTCGGGCAAGCGGTACCTCCCGAAATCCCTCTCAAAAACTAAAGATGTGTGTCTATCGTACTGACACCTCTTAAGTAAAGACTTCACCCTGGAGATTTCCTCGCGGTCACCTCCAGTCGAAACGAGCTGTTCAAGTTTCCTCCTCAGACCTTGGTAGAAACTGTACTTACTCAGGTTCCTGAGGCTAGAGAGCTGGCGGAAGAAGCTCGCAACCCGATCCTTGAACATCTCCCACCACTCTGATTTAGTGCTACACAGATCCAATAGCGGTACCTGGCTCTGAAGAAAGTCCTCAAAGGATTGTCTCACCTCCGCTTCTTCCAGCAGGGATGAATTCAGCTTCCATAGTCCTCTCCCCATCCGGGGGGTTTCTGCAACATTCAAGAAAAAGAAAATTAGACAGTGGTCGGAGAATTCCACCTCCACAGCGGACATTGCTGAAGAGACGGCCTCCTCCTTTAAAAAAAAAACTGTCTATCCTTGACCTACAGCTACCTCTGAAATAGGTGAACCCACTGTGACCTGGGGTGTGCCGGATGTGGATCCATGCGAGCATCACTAGCTATGCTATTCAAGGCAATGCTATCATAAGCCAGCCGGCCCTTGGCACCTCCCCTGTCACGCAATCTTGTGACAGTGTTGAAGTCACCTCCAAAGACCACCTGCCGGCTTGTAAAAAGATAGGGCTTGATCTTCATAAAGAGACATTTGCAGTCCCACATAGACTGAGGACTGTAGATGTTTATGAGCCGAAGCTCTTGTCCCCTGATGAAGACGTCTAAGACCAAGCACCTCCCCATTTCTTCCTCGATAACCCTCCGGCATTCAACCGCTGCGGCCTTAAAAAGGACCTCCACCCCGCTATACGGCTCGGCCGCCAGAGACCAGTATGAGGGCCCACACCTCCACTCACTTTTCGCCTTGTGAATGGCCCCCATGTCCGTTAGCCTGGTCTCCTGCAAGAATAAAACTTCAGCCTCAACCCGGGTGAAAAAAATCAAAGGCCGTGAATCTGGCCGCATCAGACTTAATACTGGCGACATTAATGGACGCCAGTGTCAACGGGGTGGGTGCCGCCATTGGATGATCGATTTAGATGGCCTTTTTTTCCTCCCACCCCCTTCACCTTCCGAAAGGGGCCCCATACTTCTCCCCCTATCACACTCCCGGCGCTTGAGGGAGACCGAGGTATCCATGGAGCCCCCCCTCCCCTCCTCACCACCGGGCATGGGGACAGTCCCTCCCCCAGAGGAAGATGGTGTAACCCCCAAAGAAGGGACCCCGCCATCCCCCACAGGTTCCCCAGATGACACAGATGGCACACCCGGCTTCTCACCCCCGACCCCCGGCACATCAGGGTCCTCGAGGGCTTGGAACCGGTTAGAGACCGGGACCAGAGGGGAGGTCGCAGAGCCTTCCGCCGGCACCTTTTTGGTCAGGGGGGGGCAGATCTAACAACCCCCTTCCCTTTGTTCTTCTTGTTCTTCTTCCTTTTAACTAGGGTTGCACTGCCATCCATTGCTCTAGGCTGCGCCTCATCCCCTCCAACACTTTCATACTGGGAGGAATCTGAGAGCGCAGCCGTCTCCTCCCTCTCCAGCCTCCTGATCTCCTCGTTCACCGCTTTCTCCCCCAGGGCTTCAGTAGCACCAGCCGAAACCCCCAGAGGGGGGACTGTCATCACCCCAGTTGCCTGGGGATCCAACTGCCCCTCCCCCTCATGACGCCTCACCTGCCTCCGCTGGTAAGAGGGGTTGTGGGCCCTGCTGCTCTTCTTCACTGGCCCTACAGTTCCCTCACCTCCACCGACCTCAGGCCCCGCAGGGGGTGCACCGCCAGGATTTACCCCGACACGGTTACCCCCCGCCTGACTGAAGACGGCATTGGCAAAGGAACGAGGGCAGCGGCTGAACGGATGCCTGACGGCATCACACAGGTGGCACCTAACCGTACCACAGGAGGCGGCGAGATGGCCAACCTCGCCACACAGGGTGCATTTCTGCACCCTGCAGGCCGCACTAAGGTGTGTAGGATCGCCGCACCTGTGGCACACCTTCGGTTGCCCCTGGTAGAAGACCAGGATCCTATCCCTTCCAAGGAAGGCCGAGGAAGGGATGTGGGTGACAGTGCCGCCGGACCGCTTCAACCACATCATGAAGGTCCAGCCCCCTGACCATATGCCTTCATCCAAGATTTTTTTTGGGGTTTCCACCACTTCACCGTACCGGCTAAGCCAGGTCATTATGTCAACCCCCGAGAGTGACTCGTTACAGGTCAAAACGGTCACTCTCTTGGGTCCGCTTTGGCGGGATATCGCCTCAGCGACGAGACCCCGCCAGTCGGGCATCTCCTTTGCCAGCTCGTAATTTGACCAGAAGAGCTCCATGCCCTCCGGTCGAACGAAGCTGACATCAAAGATGGGAGCGCCAAAAGGATGCATCAGGGCAAAGATGTCACTCGCCCTGAAGCTCATCTCCAGAAGGAGCTTCACTACCCTAGATCTTGGAGGGCACGCATCACTGCCCCTCCACCGGAGACGGACCACATTCCTTCTGTTCACCCCCTGCCCGGCTGTAGGGAGAGACCATACGGTCTCACACCCCCTTTTGTCTTGGAAGGCCGCCTGTCCAAACTTATCCAGCCAAAAGGACAGGTCCACGTCCCTCCCCTCTACAGAGATCATCCGCTCCCCGTGCCTGAGACCCTGCAGAAAAAGGCGGTGGAAATCTCCGCCTCCCATGCCCGGGTGTGAGGAAGAGCCTGACACTACCTCTGAATAACACATACCATTTGTGGGGGGCGATGGACCGGCCCCTGCTTCACCATTCACCCCATTACCAACACTCTCCCCATTACCACCATTATTTTTCCCCTTACCCACTGATCCATTTTCCGCAACACTCCCACTGTCCCCCCCCTAGAGGTGGCCATTCCTCCATCTCCACACATTCCCCACTTTCACCATTTTCACTTCCATTTACTCTTTCATTCACACCACTATTTATACACTTTTTTTGTGCATCATTCACACCATGCGGTTTTTCCTCCCCACTCTTTTTTTTGCTGTTCTTTTTCCCCATTCCCACCATGCGTTTTTCCTGCTACATCATTTACTACAGTTTTATTTTTATTACTCACTTCATGCTTTTCCCCTAGACTCTTTCCTTGTTTTGCTGTTTTAAGGTGTTCTTCCCCTTTATGGCTCTCAGAGCTGCAGCTAGAAACAGACACACCCTGCTTCACAGCAGGGCGTGCAGCAGAACCAGCAGAAGCAGTAAGAGCTGCAGCAGAGCATTGCTCCCCCAATGCCTGATGCAGAGCGTCACTCCCTGAGGGACCAGCCACCACCGAGGACCCCGCCAGCCCAGGCGACACAGTGCCAGGTAACATATTGCCAGCGGGGGACCCCGTCGGTGCGGCCCCCCTTGCCGTGGTTGGGGGCGGGGCTTCAGATGTTGTGCCATTTTTTTCTTTCTTACAATGTATGTTTCCTGCACTTTCATTACCTGCATTTTCCCCTGATACCTGCAATGGGGCCCCCGCAGCCTTGGGTGGAATTAGGCCAGCGGGTGACGTGGCCGGTTGCGTCACCGCCGCGGTATCCCTGCTACACCTCCCGCCCTCACTCTCTACGGGCGCCGAGGTCCCTGCGGCCCCAGATGGTGGCGGGCCCCCAGGGGACCTCGGCGACACCGCCCCCCCCCCGCCGGTGGTGCGGTCCGGGATACGGCCGGCAGTTTTACAGTCGCAGCCCTGCTCCCGCCCTTTGGAGATACCGGCGCCGCGGCCCCCGCAGCCCCAGGTGGAAGCGGGCTCGCAGGGGACCCCGGCAGACCGCCCCCCCCTCCGAGGGTGCGGGCGGGGTGAGGATGGCCGCAGCAATCACGGCTGCCCCTATGCCCTTCCTAGCGGGCCCCCGCAGACCCAGTAGATGACATACTCGCAGGGGACCCCGGAGGCACCACACCCCCAACCAAGGTGGGGGTCCGGGTCAGCCGGACCTGCGGCACCATCCTCATGTTTGGTCCTTGCCCACCCCCCCTGCTATGACCAGCAGGGGCGGCTGCCTGTACCACGGTTACATTATTCTCCCCGCTCCCTTGCACTGGGGCCACATCAGAACCCAGGCTGGGGTGGGAAACGGGCCCACAGTGGGACCGAGGAGTCCCAGGAAGGGGGACATAGATGTATTTCTCCTCCACCACCTTTTTTTTTTCCTTTCTTCTTTCTTTCCCCCCTCATCCCCAAATCTTAGCTGGGAGTAATCCATTCCCGGGGACTCGAGCTGCCGGATCTGGCACATGAGGTAACCCCCCTCGCTACTGCTGCTGTCGCCGCTCCCCTCGTCCTCCGATAGACTGGAGTCCGACGGGAGCGCGACCTGGTGGGGTTCCAGCAGCCCACTATGCGTGACTCGGTGATCACTTACCGAGTCCCCAGGCAGGCCCTCTGGCTCCTCTTCCTCCTCTGATGATGATTATGGCGATGATTCCTCTGCCTGGGCCAGGCGACCAGACCCCCCTGGCACCCTCTTTGTGACGGCAGCCATGCTCCAGAACCTCTCGTCGTTCACCAGTTTCTCATAGAAGGGACCTGCATTTTTCAGGATTTCTTGTTTCCTTTTTCCCAGACTTTTTACTGAGCTTTTCAGCTCCTTAATCTTGACAGACAGGGCCGGCCTCTGGCCGCGCGATGCACTACCTGCGGCCAGCCGGGCACACCGCAACTCCTCCCGGAGTCGTCCCAAGGTCTTACCGGCCTCCCCGTACTCGCAGAGGCAGAGGTATGCACTCAGGCGGGAGCCATAGGTGCCAACAGGCTCCCCCTCGGCCTGGACGCCCCAGTCCTTGTGGACGGCCGAGCCCCCGCGAGAACTAGGCCCCTCACCGAGAGGAGAGATGGTTACTGCGTCTGGCCCGGCTTCAGCCGGTGCCCTGTTGCCCCTCCTCGCCTTCTTCTCTGTCTTGGCCACCTCCTTCTTGGCCTCTTCCTTCCTAGACTTAGCTTCCTTGGCTTTTTAAGCCCTTAATGTGCTCCCCTTCATAATGGAGGAAGGGGGACTCAAAGCTCCCAGAAAAGTCCAGATTGGGCTTTCAGAAAGGTCCAGACAGGGCTCCCACCCCCGATACCAACCGAGGGGTGGGAGACGGGGACAGGCCCCACTGAAGTCCTCAACCCACCCTCCCTCTCCTGGATCCGAGAAGGGGGGGGTCCCTGTAGGCAAACAAAGTCTTGGAGCTTCAGCTCCTCTCTCCAACACCTGACTCTCTCCACCAAACTCCGCCCAGGAAGTGACGCGGCTGCTGGCATGAGACTTGCCCTCCAATAGATCCTTGTAAAAGGATTTAAAGTGTACTCATTCAAATTAGAGAGACAATTTAAATTAAAAAGATTAGACCTGCCTCTACCGCAGGGTGGCTCGCTCGACCCACCAGCGGACAGGCACCAGTATTGGGAGAGGGGGGCTGGCCGTCAGGGTCCACCTCAGCTCTGGCACAAACCCGGCGACACGGAGGTGGCACGGGCAGGAACGGACTGGCCGTGTCGGCTTCGCACTTTTTTAGTTTTAGAAGGGCATGACATGCCTATATCTGTGTCTCCCCCTCCTTTTACTCCTCCACCTCTTTTCTTTTCGCATGACTATATGTACTTGTCACTTTTCCATGTGTTAGTTATGTCTTCTGAGCAGTTTGTCAGCTTTTGGACACCTTTGAAGGTGTTTTCTATGTGTTTCTATGTGTTTTTGTTTGCCTGCCATTGGTTTTAACGGTGTTCGAAGGTGTTGAACGAACAGTTCGACGAACAATTCGGCGAACATATGGGTGTTCGACGAACCGAACTCGAACACTACGGGGGTGGCTCAACACTAATTATGACGATGTTGGTACTTTACTTAGCAAAATTCTACTGACAGCTTCTCTTTAAAGAAGCAATCCCATTAACTTTTTTTTTCTTTAAACCTGTGTAAATGGTAGTGTAATGTAGTGTCAGTGTATTAATATACTCTTCAATTGTCATCTTCTACATTATCAAGCACTGGTCTGGTCCACTTCTGAGTCACTTTACGGCTCTTAAGACTCTCCAGATATGTGACTTGGAAGTGGGTTTTACAACGTAAGCCTGTGGAGCACTAGAAAGAGGGTCCATAGGCTTACATTGTAAAAGAGACTTCCGGCCCACACATATGTTACACGCACACCGCTAGGTTCAGATAGGGGCGAGACAGGTTACATGAATTCTTTGGAATCCTGGGGGAACCGTTACTCAGGGCGACCATGGACTATGTGCTGCAGCTTCTCTCAGGCACACAGGGGTATTGACCCTCAGGCACAGACACGTAGGTTGTTTCACTTGCTGACCAGACACACTTGAGAAGAGTCCTCAGAAACGGTAGAACAGTAGCATTTAACAACAAGCTATACAGCCAGTGCAAGTTAAGTCTTATGAGCAACAGGCTCCAGTGACAAACAGTACAGTTTCCTTAACAGCACAGTAGTTCACAGTCTTCCCAGTAGTACAGGACAGCACAGTTCTAATGCAAAGGCACATTAATGAACACAACATTCTTTACAGCACAGTGAGATGGAGGAGGGGGTGAGGGTTCGCTGAGTAAGATAATCCCTGTGACACCATTTCTTTCAGTCCTTATCTTTCTGCCCAACAATACTCTGCACTGCTAGTTCAGAAACTCTACCTGACCTGTGCTTAGCTTCACTCCTGACTTTAATGCTTTTCACTTTCAGGGGCGCTTCTGTGAGATACAGAACACACACACCACATTTCCCTTCGGCTCCAGCCAGACAGTAAATAACTTCCCCACCATCCCCCTGGGACTCTGCTAAAGCACTCCCCTTCTCCTATGACTGTGTTAACCCCTCTAGTTGCTGGGTGCTTCTGGAG
Source organism: Phyllobates terribilis (assembly GCF_046119375.1). NCBI lineage: Eukaryota > Metazoa > Chordata > Amphibia > Anura > Dendrobatidae > Phyllobates > Phyllobates terribilis. The sequence goes on from NW_027362761.1 coordinate 110,800,311, forward strand.
CACAACACTTCCTGTCTCATGTGCTTGTGTTACTTCTAATAGTTGCTGAATGCTTTTAAAGCAACAGCACTACTTCTGAATGTCACACATAGATCACGATGGGATCCATAAAGTCTGAAATGCAGTTACGTGACTCAAAAAAGGAACAGAACAGCGGTATATACTGGAGAATGCGGCAATCGGTGAGTATGCTCACTGAAACTACACCACATACAGTGAAGGAAATAATTATTTGATCCCTTGTAGTGTTGAGCCCCCCCTAGTGTTCGGCTTCGGTTCGGTTTGTCGAACACTGGCGAACACCGTTAAAACCAATGGCAGGCAAACAAAAACACATAGAAACACATAGAAAGCACCTTTAAAGGTGTCCAAAAGCTGACAAACTGCTCAGAAGACACAACTAACACATGGAAAAGTGACAAGTACATATAGTCATGCGAAAAGAAAAGAGGTGGAGGAGTTAAAGGAGGAGGAGACACAGATATAGGCATGTCTTGCCCTTCTAAAATCAAGAAAAGCTGGAGTAAAAATCTAAAATCAGCCTACCAACACCCAGACGTCATGACAAGAAAATTAAAAAAAGAAATATCTTTAGGTAGAATGGCGGTTCCATTCAGAACACTTTCCTTACAAGACATAGTGGTATCCCCATTGGGAGTCATGCCAAAAACGGAACCCAATACATTCGGACTAATCCACCATTTGTCATATCCAAGGGGCAGGTCAGTAAACGACAACATCGATGCGGAACCAAGTATAGTAGTATATACTGTACCTCCTTTGACAAGGAAATCAGGCGGGTCAAGAAGTTGGGAAGAGGCACCCTAATGGCCAAAACAGACATTGAGGGGGCGTTCCGGTTACTTACTACCTGTGCCTCCGAATAGTGTCCGCCTATTGGGCTGCTTCTGGGAAGGAGCATACTATATAGATCGCTGTTTGCCCATGGGGTGCTCCATATCCTGCTCACTATTTGAGGCGTTTAGTTGCTTCCTCGAATGAGTCGTCATGGATGTTTCTAAGGGGGCACACATTATCCATTACCTCGACGACTTCTTATGCCTGGGCCAAAAAGATTCGCCACAGTGTGAATACACGCAGTAGTCCACCTGTGAGAAGGAGAGAGCTGGAGGGAGAGCGGACACCACAGAGCTGAGGGGTTAGATGGAGAACGGAAGAAGGAAAGAGGGCAAGGGAGGTAAGGGAGTACGGTGGAAGGCCGACCTGAGCTCCCCCACGTTCCTGCTGGGCGGGAACAGCCCTGGGAAGAAAAGACGCTTGCGCATCCCTTTGAGGTTACGGGCACGAGCGGGCAGAGGGACTACGCTGGAGTGCGAAGCTGACACGGCCAGGCCGTTCCTGCCCGTGCGACCTCCATGTCGCCGGGTTTGTGCCAGAGCCGCGGTGGACCCTGACAGCCAGCCCCCCTTTCCCAATACTGGTGCCTGTCCGCTGGTGGGTCGAGACCCCCCACGGTGGAGGCCGGTCTAAGCTCTGTAATTTAAATTGTCTCTGTAATTTGAATGAGTACACTTTAAATCCTTTTGCAAGGAACTATTGGGAGGGCAAGTCTGGTGCAAGCAGCCGCGGTAATTCCAGCTCCAGTAGCGTCCACTAAAGCTGCTGCAGTTAAAAAGCTTTTATAAGGATCGAGCTTGGCGGTCCGCCGCAAGGCGTGCTACCGCCACTCCCAGCCCCTTTGCCTTGGGGCACCTCCCCGATGCTCTTGACTGAGAGTCCCGGGGGCCCGAACCATTTCCTTTGAAAAAATTAAGTGTCCAAAGCACAGGTGGTGTAGCTTGCTTAACTTCTGGGCTACTCCACTGACTAGCAGACACTGCTACTAGACCCAAAGTATTGCCTGGGCTAGATGCAGTTAAAAATTTGTAATTAGATCTACAGGCGGTGTAGCTTGCTTAACAGCTGGGCTACTCCGCTGACTAGCAGACACTGCTACTAGGCCCAAAGTATTACCTGGGCTAGATGCAGTTAAAAATTTGCAATTAGATCTACAGGCGGTTTAGGTTGCTTAACAGCTGGGCTACTCCGCTGACTAGCAGACACTGCTACTAGGCCCAAAGTATTGCCTGGGCTAGATGCAGTTAAAAATTTGTAATTAGATCTACAGGCTTTTTTGCTTGCTTAACAGCTGGGCTACTCCGCTGACTAGCAGACACTGCTACTAGCTCAAAGTATTGCCTGGCCTAGATGCAATTAAAAATTGTTATTAGATACAAAGGCAGTGTAGCTTGCTTCAGATGGGCTACTCCGCTGACTATGAGACACTGCTACTAGCCCAAAATGATTGGCTGGGTTAGATGCAGTAAAATATTCTTATTAGATACACAGGCGGTGTAGCTTGCTTCACAGCTGGGCTATTACGCTGACTAGCAGACACTGAAGCTTTGGCGTAGACCTCTGATTCCCAGGCTATAGTATGAGTAAACAGCTCTGCAGACTCAACCATCTGTGTTACCCCAAGTCATAGTGTATGTAGTTTCTTACGGTTAAAATGGGGGGGGAGCGACCCGACCCACCTGGAATTGATGATGCCAGCGTCATGTAAAACACAGCAAGGGGCCTCCAAAAAGAGTCTCCATTTTTTCCAAAAATTGTGGCACAGACACCACTTAAGTGGCATCAATTGCCCCAGAGTTGCTTCAAATGGTTGGTGAGGTGATTTTCCAAAATCCACAAGCTTTTAGTCTCTCCAGGATGACACAGGGGTAGAAAAACCCTTGCGGATCCACGATTTGTTCATCTATATGAACGTGAGTCTGTCTACATTGTCAGTGGACAGCTGCGTGCGCTTATCTGTCAGCACACCACCAGCAGTGCTGAACACACGTTCAGAGAGAACGCTGGCTGCGAGGCATGACAAAATCTGCAAGGCGTGAGTGGCGAGCTCCGGCCATACTTCCAGATTGGAAGCCCAAAATGAGCAAGGGTCCAGTGACAGTCATGGCTTCGATGTTCACTTGGAGATACTCCTGTACCATCCTCTCTAGGCGTTGACTATGTGTCAGACTTCTTGTCTCCTGTGGCCTTGCAAAGGATGGTCTAAAAAATTGCTGAAACGATTCCAAAAAATTGCTGTTACCAGCAGATACGGTGTTACTGTGATGAAGACTCGACAGTCCCACGGTTGTCAAGTTAGAACTGTGAGATTCACTACAGTATGTGCACCACTGGTGTTTTGTGGAAAAGCAGATGTAAGATTCTGTAACAGCCTCTGCTGATACTCCTGCATGCGTGAATCCCTTTCTATGGCAGAAATTATTTCAGCAAATTTACTTTGGTACCGGGGATCTAAGAGTGTGGCAACCCAGTAGTGGGGATTACTTCGAATTCTGACAATCCGAGGGTCATGCTGTGAGGAAGCAAGTGCGATTGGGGTGACACCTCTGAGGACTGGAGTATTTGTGATGTTGAAGTTGAGGTGGAGGAGAGCCCACTTGAAGGAGCACTTGATATCCGTTGAAGCACCTGCTGTTTTTGTGCCTCATCTGGAATTTGTAGCGATGGGTGTGTCTGTAAGAAAGGGATCATATCACATTGTCCACGAAAAGAAGTAGACATCTTAGTTTGGCTAGAAGATGGTCTTTCTTCTGCAGATGTTACTGTTGCTTTACCACCTACCCCACGGACACAACCTTTTTTTTCCCTTTCCAACACGCCTATTCTCCTTTCCACCAGCAGCAGGCCTTTTGCCACTCATTTTGGTGGTTAACTAATTGGCAACTCTATAGTTGTTTGCACAAAAAACGATGGAAACCGAGCAGAGCTGAGTGGCCAAACTGTGGTACTAGCCCAAAAGGATTGGCTGGGTTAGATGCAGTAAAACAATTTTATTAGATACACAGGCGGTGTAGCTTACTTCACAGCTGGGCTACTCCGCTGAATAATAGACACTGCTACTAGGCCCAAAAGGATTTCCTGGGTTAGATGCAGTAAAAAATTAGAATTAGATACACAGGCGGTGAAGCTTCCTTCACAGGTGGGCTACTCCGCTGAATAATAGACACTACTACTAGCCCAAAAGGATTTCATGGGTTAGATGCAGTAAAAAATTAGAATTAGATACACAGGCGGTGTAGCGTCCTTCACAGGTGGGCTACTCCGCTGACTAACAGACACTGCTACTAGCCCAAAAGGATTTCCTGGGTTAGATGCAGTAAAAAATTGTTATTAGATACACAGGTGGTGTAGCTTGCTTCAGATGGGCTACTCCACTGACTACCAGACACTGCTACTAGGCCCAAAAGGATTTCCTGGGTTAGATGCAGTAAAAAATTAGAATTAGATACACAGGCGGTGTAGCTTCCTTCACAGGTGGACTACTCCGCTGACTACCACACACTGCTACTAGGCCCAAAAAGATTTCCTGGGTTAGATGCAGTAAAAAATTAGAATTAGATACACAGGCGGTGTAGCTTCCTTCACAGGTGGGCTACTCCGCTGACTACGAGACACTGCTACTATGCCCAAAGGATTTCCTGGGTTAGATGCAGTAAAAAATTGTTATTAGATACACAGGTGGTGTAGCTTGCTTCAGATGGGCTACTCCACTGACTACCAGACACTGCTACTAGGCCCAAAAGGATATACTGGGTTAGATGTAGTAAAAAATTGTTAGTAGATACACAGGTGGTGTAGCTTGCTTCAGATGGGCTACTCCACTGAATTCCATACACTGCTACAGGCCCAAAAGGATTGGCTGGCTTAGATGCAGTAAAAAATTGGTATTAGATACACAGGTGGTATAGTTTGCAACACAGATAGGCTACTCCGATGACTAACAAGCACTGCTACAGGCCCAAAAGGATTGGCTGAGCTACATTTCGCCAAATGCTGTGAAAAACACTTGCTCAGCACTGGCACAGACCTGTCTGGCAAAAAGTGCTATGAACTTCTGTAACCTAGCCCTCAAAAGGGCTGCAATTAGAACTAGTCCCTACTCCCTAAACCTATCTCTCTATGTAACTGGAAATTCGCTCGCAATTCACACAGTTATACTGTATAGCGCCCACAGCAGCAGCGGTGCCGTCTAACACTCAGCTGCAGCAGTGAGAAAATGGTGGCGACGTGGAAAATGGCTGGGTCTTATAGGGCAAGGACATGTGACATACACAGCCAATGACACATGCCCTTGCTTGTGTGAAAAAATGCACTTCGCTGCGTGTGTGCGCTGCTGATAGGCTGACACACTGCACCGCCCCACTGTAAATGCGGGAAAGAAAAAAAAAAGGAGATCGGCATTATTTCTGCAGAGATCTATCCCCTGCCCCTCCCCCCGCCCACTCTACACTGAAGCTGTCTATTAACTTTGATTAACAGTATTACTGTGAAAAAATTCAGTTATGCTTTTGGTGCACGAACAGTTATCAAACGTAACCTCGAACTGCCGAATTTTTTGCAAATCGTTCGAGTTCGTCGAACGACTCGAACACCGCCCAAAACAGCTCGAATTTGAGATTGGCGAACAGTTCGAGTTGAACACCGCTCATCTCTAATCCCTTGCTGTTTTTGTAAGTTTGCCCACTGACAAAGACATGAACAGTCTCTAATTTTAAGGGTAGGTTAATTTTAACATTGAGAGATAGAATATCCTCCAAAAAAATCAAGAAAATCATATTGTATAAATTAGATAAATTTATTTGCATTTTGCAGTGAGAAATAAGTATTTGATTCCTCTGGCAAACAACACTTAATACTTGGTGGCAAAACCCTTGTTGGCAAGCACAGCAGTCAGACGTTTTTTGTAGTATACGATGAAGGTTGCGCACATGTCAGGAGGAGTTTTGGTCCACTACTCTTTGCAGATCATCTCTAAATCATTAAGATTTTGAGGCTGTCGCTTGGCAACTCGGAGCTTCAACTCCCTCCATAAGTTTTCTATAGGATTAAGGTCTGGAGACTAGGCCACTCCATGACCTTAATGTGCTTCTTTTTGAGCCACTCCTTTGTTTCCTTGACTGTATGCTTTGTGTCATTGTCTTGCTGGAAGACCCAGCCTCCTCCCATTTTTAATGTCCTGGCGGAGGGAAGGAGGTTGTCACTCAGGATTTTATGGTACATGGCTCCATCCATTCTCCCATTGATGCAGTGAAGTAGTCCTGTGCCCTTAGCAGAGAAACACCCCCAAAACATAATGTTTCGACCTCCATGCTTGACAGTGAGCATGGTGTTCTTTGGGTAGGCAGCATTTCTCTTCCTCCAAACATGGCGAGTTGAGTTAATGCCAAAAAGCTCAATTTTTGTCTCATCTGACCACAGTACCTTCTCCAAATAACTCACAGAATAATCCAGGTGTTCATTGGCAAGCTTCAGACGGGCCTGCGCATGTGCCTTCTTGAGCAGGGGGACCTTGCGGGCACTGCAGGATTTTAAACCTTTAAGGCGTAATGGTTTTCTTGGTGACTGTGGTCCCAGCTGCCTTGAGATCATTAACAAGTTTCCCCCGTGTAGTTTTAGGCAGATCTCTCACCTTCCTCATGATCAAGGTGAGATTTTGCATGGTGGCCCAGATCAATGTTGATTGGCAATCATTTTGTGTTTCTTCAATTTTTTTACTATTGCACCAACAGTTGTCTCCTTCTCACCCAGCGCCTTACTTATGGTTTTGTAGCCCATTCCAGCTTTGTGCAGGTCTATGATCTTGTCCCTGATACCCTTAGAAAGTTCTTTGGTCTTGCCCATGTTGTAGAGGTTAGAGTCTGACTGATTAATTGAGTCTGTGGACAGGAGTCTTTTAAACAGGTGACTATGTAAGACAGTTTGGTTTGTAGGGGATCAAATACTTATTTCTTACTGCAAAATGCAAATAAATTTATCTAATTTATACAATGTGATTTTCATGATTTTTTTTTTGGATATTCTATCTTTCAATGTTAAAATTAACCTACCCTTAAAATTAGAGACTGTTCATGTCTTTGTCAGTGGGCAAACTTACAAAAACAGCAAGGGATCAAATAATTATTTCCTTCACTGTATACATTTACACAGGTTTAGGGGGAAAAAAGTTAATTTGGAGTGCTTCTTTAAGAAGAACACTGAATGGGTTCAGTATATTTTTTAATGTAGCTAAATACATTTTATAAGGAATATGACAGCATCTAAAGAGTTTGACAGAGGGAGGGTTTAAGAGTGTCAGTTATGTGTGTATCATTATATCTCTATACCCCAGCTCAGAATAGCACTGTGACTCATACAAACTCTGCAAGGTTTAACTAGAAAATACATTTACTCTTCATGATGCAATTACAAAAGGCTATTTGCACACAGTACATTTTTGGTGCATTTTCGCTGGGTTTTTTCTGGGCGGAATTGGGCCAAAAACACTAGGGAATCCTTCTGCCAGCTAATTCAATGACAATCCTGAAGTGCTGTGCACATGATCAGGAATTTTCTTTTCAGGATTTACATTGCGTTTAAATCTGCAGCATGTCAATTCTTTGTGCGTTTTTGCCACGTTTTTCACCCATTGACTTCAATTGAGTCAGTCAAATACGCAGCACAAACGCAGGTATAAAAATATTTGCTGCGTATTTGACTGACTCAATTGAAGTCAATGGGTCAAAAACACAGCAAAAATGCACAAAGAATTGACCGTGGATCACAGGCTCCTGCTGATGAGAGACATCTCCCATATGCTTACGGCTGCTGCCGCTGGTAACAGCGAGAGCGGATGCCGCTGATGGGAGCTGTCATCAGCTGGCACCGGTGCTCACAGTGAAAAAAAAGTTAAAATAAATATTAAAATAAAAAACACCTATCCCAAGTGTCCCATGGCGATCGGATCACCCGGCAACACTCTATAGACTAACAGGAGCGCGATCGCTCCCAGCAGTGTATAGCGCTGAGATGCCGGGAGAGAAGTCACCAGAGTTCAATCAGCTCATGGGCTCCGGTGACCTCACTTACTGTACCGCCACGTGAGAAAATTCTCACACAGCGGTGGTGCCGTAAGTGTGTTTACCAGGGCTCATCAGCTGATTGAACGCCGGTGACCTCTCTCCTGACAGCTCAGTGCTATACACTGACACAGGAGTGATTACACTCCTGTCAGTGTATAGCCTGCTGTCCTCTAAAACAATCACATCAGTGACTGCTCTAGAACTGACCCAGATCTTCGTGGGACACTCTGGATTATGTCATCACGTCGGACAGGTGAAGAATATGGTTGTTTTTTATTTTTGTTTTTTTTACAGGTAACAATGACTTTAAATGGAATGGGAGTTAGTTGAGTATTTTTGTTGTTTATTATTTTCTGTTTTTTACAGGGGACATTGGCTTCAGGGGATTAGACGTCAGGTGAGTATACTGTGTTTTTTCTTTTTAAATAAATGATTAAAACCATGTGGACTTCTGGGCTTCATGTCAGTTGCCAATACAAGGCTGACATGAACCCCAACTCTATTACCCCACTTGGCACCACATCAGGGCAAGTGGGAAGATAGAGGCTAAGCACCAGATTTAGTGCATCTTATGGATGCCCCATTTCTGTGGCCACTGAGTGCTGATATTATTAGCCTCGGAGGGGGCTAGTATCCATGGCCCGTTCCCCGGCTATTAATATCAGCTCACAGCTGTCTGTTTAGCCTTTGCTTGTTAGATTTTATAGGGGGACCCTACTTCAATTTTTTTCTGGGGTCTCCCTGTAATCTAGCCAGTAAAAGCTAAGCAAACAGTTGTGAGCTGTTATTAATAGCCACGGAACATTTTTGGCTAATGACCCCTTCTTTGGCTAGTAATATGAGCCCCCAGTGGTCAGCTTTCCCTCTGCTGGTTATGAAAATGATACGGGAACCCATGCTATTTTTTCAATTTAATTCTAAGTTTCATTTAATTTATAAGAAATTCCATCCGTGCTTGTTTTTGACGCTGCATAAACTCACCCGCATCATGTCAATTTCTGTAGCGGAGACACTAGTCTCTGCTGCAGATTTTGACCGGTTGAAATGTCATGACATGCGGTGGATCCGCAAGTACTGACAAAACAAGTGTGGGATCAGAACACAGCATTTTGGATGCAGCAAAAATACGCTGCATCCAAAGCGCTTCTGGTTGCTTATGGTGGGGACGTACCCAAAGGCTAACCAAACAGCTGTAAGCTGTTATTAATAGCCAGGGAACATGTTGGCCTAATGGCCTCTTCCTAGGCGAAAAATAGCAGCCCTCATCTGCCCCAGAAATGGCACTTCATATTTGAATGGGATTAGGTGTCGCTGACACCAAGCCCTAGATTTAGAAATGAAGAGGTGTCAGGCAGACTCCCTAATTACTGAGCCTGTAAGTAAAGAGTTAAATAAACACACACACCGAGAATAAAACACTTTATTTGAAATAAAACAGAAAAATTCTTTAATCATTTAAATTAACCACTATACTCACCCCAGGTCCGACGATAATCCAAGGATTAAAGTGATGTCCCACGTTTCTTTTTTCAAATATCATTATTTAGCTTCAAAAATCATTCAGCAGCAGAAGGGAAGGAAGGGAGACACAGATTCTCTACTTCGTGGGTAGGCGGAGCCCCATAGGATAGTCACCTCAGATTGGAAAAAGACGACCGGCCCCTCCAGTATATAGGCTCCTCCTACTCCCATGTTCATCAGTCTTTTTATCTGAGGTCTCAGAGGATAGTCGCTGCTTCGGCAGCTCCTCAGAAGAGTTGTTATTTTATATCCAGCGAGTCCTGGACCCCCCGTGGTCTAGAGGTCTCTGGGGGTCTCGGCGCTGCTGAGACCCCTGACCCTCCCCTGGCAGCTCTGTCTACCCCTTGAGGAGGTTCCCACTTATGCCTGCCGGCCCCGGGGGATACAGGGCGCTCCCTGGCGGAGGCGCACACCACACATCTGAGAGGGTCCCTGCGTGCCATAGAGGGGAGCAAAGGGCCATGGCGCCACACATCCCTGAGGATCCCTGTGGTGTTCAGCCGGGTAAGTGCTCTTTGGTCTAAAAAGTATCTTTGACGGCTACGGCAAGTGTACTGCCTGTGTGTTTCTTGTCTATTTCAGACGCTGCCTTGACTGGGGAGCAGAGACGGAGACCAGTAATTTTTATTTTTATTTTTTATTTGCGCATGCTTTTTCGTTTTTGCTTCCTGCCTTCATTGAGGCAGGAAGCTCCCTGTATTGGCGCGTGTTTTCTTGCTTTTATTGACTTGCTTCCTGCCTTCATAGAGGTAGGAAGTTTTCTGCCCTCATTTTTGTTGTTTGAATAAGGCGGGGGGCGTGGCCTAGCGGGGCGTGGCTTAGCGTCTCCTGGCTTCCTGCCGTCATTACTTAGGCAGAAAGCGCTTGGTTGAGCGTGCGCTGGCGGTCCCTGCTTCTCCCTCCGGCGTCCAGCGGCGCCTCCTGCTCTCTGCTCCCCGTCCGTCCACACACTTAGGAGGAGCGGTCGCCGCAGTACCGGTGAGTCCCCTCTGCCTCTGGCAGGGGTTCTTTGTCAGTGCTGTCTCTCCAGGCTACCTATTAGGAGTCCTCGTGAGCACTGCCGCTTTCTCTCCTAAAGCTATTTACTTCACTGACCTTTTAGGCTGTGTAGTATTATAGCTGCTGTGATGTTAACCCCTTCTGAAAAAGTGGAACTTTAGGGGAAACACATGGTGTTTAAGGGAGTTTCCCCCTATTGATTTTTTGCTTGGCATTTCTGGGGTAGCTCTTTTCTAAGGGTGAGCTTTAACCCTTCAGAGCCTGTCGCATATATATTAAAAAAAATATATATATAATAAAAAAAAAAAAAAAAAGTGAGTTTTGAAAACAGGCTGTGCAGCTTTCACACTTTTTTGCCATCCTTGTTGTACATCCTGGCATCTGGTGTGGGTGGCATGTTGGATCAGGGGCCTGGGAGTGCGGATCGGTCTCCTGATCCGTTTCAGGTTCAGTCGCACGCCTCTGATACACTCAGGCCTTCTACTACATCAAGTTCAACGCTCAGTGATGTTAAGGTGGAGGCGCTCACTCGCTCCATTGATAGTCTCTCTAGTCTCCTGGGACAGTGGGTGTCAGCTAGATCACACCCAATGCCACGAGGTAAAAAGTGCCGCAAGAATATGGTGGCGTTGTCTCCTTCGCAGAGCGCATCAGAGGCTTCGGATTCACCAACAGATTCGGTTGATGAAATTTCTGAGTCCGAAGAGGAGGATCAACAGGATCGCTCTGTTTCTCTTTCTGGTCGCGTAGATGGGCTTATTAAGGACATGCGGGAAGTATTAGAGCTGTCTGAAGAGCCGACAAGACCGTCTGTATCAGAAGACGCGCCGTGTTCGTTCTACATTACCTGCGCATGAGGAACTTAACGAAGTGGTGGAGAAGGAGCGTCAGTGTCCGGATAAACGCTTCCGAGGAACACGTTTTTTTGATGCCCTATATCCCTGTGCCAAGGAGATGGTTACTAATTGGGTTCCCTCTCCTGAGGTGGATATATCTCTGTCTCAGCTGACCAAGTCTTCCCTGCTTCCTGTTAAAGGGAGAGCCAATCTTCAGGATCCTTTGGACAGAAGATCGGAGTTAGCGGCGAAATCCATCTATGAAGCCGCGGGTCATGGTTTCCGAGCGGCCTTGGGGGCCATGTGGGCCGGTGAGGCTTCTCTGCGGTGGTTGGATCAGCTGCGTGCGGCGTGGCAGGATGGGACTTCGTGCTCAGAAGTGGAAAAGCTTTTTCAGCGAATGGAAGAAGCTATGTGTTATGGCAGAGATGCAGTACTGGACACTGCTTCAATTCTGTCCAGGGCTCAGGCTTCGGCAGTCACGATTAGAAGAGCTCTGTGGCTTAAACAGTGGACCAGGGATGCAGTATCCAAACAGGGATTGCTTAGTCTGGCATATAAGGGCAGTCAGCTCTTTGGTTCAGATCTTTCGGAACTAATTGCCAAAGCTAAAGCTAAGGATGTTACTCTGCCTGGGAAAAAGGCAGTGGCATCCACAGCCAGCAGGACAGGGCCCGGCAGAGGTCTTCGCTCCTTTCGGGCCAGGGGACGATTCAGTCAGCCTTCTTGGAGATTGGGTCGTCCCTCATCCTCCGGCAGATCCACCCAGAAATCTTGTACTCCTTGGAAGCAACGGTCCCGTCAGGACAGACGGGAGGTTGATAAAAAGTCCGCTAAGGCTGATTGACGCCAGGGATCCCCCCGAGGGCTCTCGGGTGGGAGGTCGTCTGCTACAATTCGGGTCGATCTGGGCATCCCACATAGCAGACGCCTGGGTGACACGGGTTATGTCGGCAGGCTATTTCATAGAGTTTCATTCGCTGCCTCCAGACAGGTTTCGTCTGACGGGCATTCCGTCCGTGCCAAGACTGGCTGCCGCACTGTTTCAGGAGGTCGACTCGCTCCTACAGCAGGGTGTGGTGGTTCAGGTTCCTCCGGAAGACCAGGGAAAGGGTTTTTATTCCAACCTTTTTGTGGTCCCCAAAAAGGAGGACAAGTTTCGTCCTCTGCTGGATCTCAGGGATTTGAATATTTACGTCCGGACACGGAAGTTCCGCATGGAGTTTCTCCGATCGGTGATAGCGATCCTGTCGCAGTACGATTTCTTGGTGTCCATAGACATCCGCGACGCCTATTTGCATATCCCTATCGGCAGGGCTCACCAGCGTTTCTTGCGTTTCGCTATAGGTCAAACCCATTACCAGTTTGTGGCCCTGCCTTTCGGGTTGGCCTCAGCTCCCAGGGTTTTTACAAAAATTCTTGCTCCTCTCACGGCGCTTCTTCGAAGACAGGGGGTTACGATCCTCCCCTACCTGGACGACCTGTTCATAGTGTCACCCACAGCGGAGGAGGCAATAGCGGCTCGCGATCTCTCCCTTCAGTACCTGATGGACTTCGGGTGGCTGATCAATTGGAAGAAATCGTCATTGGAGCCAGCACAGTCCATTCTTTTCCTGGGGATGCAGTTCGATACTGTTCGGGCAGTTGTGTCCCTGCCTCCTGTCAAACAGACGAACCTTCGTCTTCTGGTCCAGGCTATGAGGTCGGCGCTGTCAATGTCCCTTCGGGAATGCATGCGCCTTCTGGGTCAAATGGTGGCAACTATGGAAGCAGTACCATTTGCACAATTTCATGCCCGGGATCTCCAGAGTCTTATTCTGACCCATTGGGATCGATCGCTAACTTCTCTGGATCGCTCGGTCATTATCTCCTGCAGGGTGCGAGAATCTTTTGGATGGTGGTTACGTCCGGAGACTCTATCCGTGGGGAAATCCTTCCTTCCTCCGAGATGGTCGGTGGTGACAACCGATGCCAGCCGGACAGGCTGGGGGGGAGTTTGGAACGACCTCTGGATTCAGGGAGTCTGGTCGCCAGAGGAGTCGTCTCTCCCGATCAACATTTTGGAGTTGAGAGCAATATTTCTCTGCCTCCAACATTGGACGGTCTTATTGAGCGGTCTACTGGTCCGGATCCAGTCGGACAACGCTACGGCTGTCGCGTACATCAACCACCAAGGCGGGACGAGGAGTTCCAGTCTCATGTCGGAGGTCTCTCGGATCCTGGTCTGGGCCGAGTCCAAAGTTCCAGCAATCTCGGCGGACTTCCTCAGTCGCGAGCAAGTGGACCCTGGGGAATGGAGTCTCCATCCAGAAGTGTTTTCTCTGCTGTGTTCCCATTGGGGGACTCCTCAGGTGGACTTGATGGCATCCAGGGTGAACGCCAGGGTTCCGACGTTCATGTCCAGGTACAGGGACCCGGAGGCGGTGGCGGTGGATGCTCTAGTGGCCCCGTGGGGTCAGTTCAAGCTGATCTATGCGTTTCCGCCGATATCCTTACTACCTCTGGTGATCCGACGGATCAAACTCGAAAGGGTATCAATAATTCTGATAGCACCAGACTGGCCGCGGAGGACATGGTATTCGAAGCTGGTGTCTCTTCAGGCGGCACCTCCGTTTCCGCTGCCTCTTCGCCCGGACTTGCTCACTCAGGGGCCCATTCGTCATCCGGACCTGAGGTCCCTAGTTTGACGGCGTGGCTCTTGAGACCGAGATCTTGACCCGTCGCGGTTTTTCGCCCGAGGTCATTGCTACCTTGCGGGCGGCCCGGAGTCCAGCTACGTCCAGGATTTATCACAGAACTTGGGAGTCTTTCTATTCATGGTGTTCTGGATCCTCAAGAAACCTGAGGGTTTTTTCCATCCCCAACTTCTTGGCCTTTCTGCAATCTAGTCTGGCCAGGGTTTTGGCAGTTAGTACGGTGCGGGGACAGGTATCTGCTCTTTCCGCACTTTTTAGGAAGGCTATTGCCTCTCGCAGGGATGTGCGCTCTTTTTTTCGCGGAGTCGCACGTCAGTTTCCGCCACGGAGGGCAGTTGTGGCTCCATGGCGGCTTAATCTAGTCCTGGAAGCCCTTCAGCATAGGCCTGTTGAGCCTATGGATTCTGCTAAACTTTCACTACTTTCTTGGAAGGTGGCCTTCTTGGTGGCAGTCACCTCTTTGAGAAGGGTATCGGAATTGGCAGCACTTTCTTGCTCACCTCCTTTTCTGGAATTTTTTCCGGATCGCGTGGTGCTTCGTACTCGTGAAGATTTTTTGCCTAAGGTAGTGTCACAATTCCACATTAATCAGGACATTGTGTTGCCTTCTCTTTGTCCAGGACCTAAGAATCCAAGGGAGCGGACCTTGCACTCGTTGGACTTACTGCGGGCATTGAAGTTCTATCTTACGATCACCCAAGGTTTTCGGAAGTCGGACTCTCTTTTTATAATTCCGGCAGGTCGTCGGCGTGGTCGACGTGCTTCCAAAGACACGATAGCTCAGTGGATCCGTTCAGCTATCCTGGAAGCGTACCGGCTCAAGGGCGAGCCTTGTCCGGTTAGAGTTAAAGCTCATTCCACGAGAGCCATTGGCTCATCGTGGGCTTTTCGTCAGGGGGCCTCGGCAGCGCAGCTCTGCCGAGCGGCTACCTGGCGCTCCGTTCACACCTTTACTAAGTTTTATAAGGTGGACGTAAGTGCTTCAGCCGATGCGGCCCTGGGACGCAGGGTCCTGCAGGCGGCGGTAATTTAAGTTATCCCTTTACTTAGTTTTCCGTTATTTAGCGCGGTTTGCGCTCTTGCCTAAGTTTTGGGGTATGGAAGCTTCTGCCTCTATTTCCCACCCTTAAGTAGGTACTGCTTTAGGACGTCCCATGAAGTAGAGAATCTGTGTCTCCCTTCCTTCCCTTCTGCTGCTGAAAGCCGGATTTTCGTAAGAACTTACCTGTAAAATCCTTTTCAGCGAAGGAAGGAAGGGAGACACAGCACCCTCCCAGGGCAGAAGTGTTTTTTTGTGTTTCTAGATGCAGCACGTCTCCTTCCTGATGTCGATCTTCGGGACTGGGTTTAGCGCTCTACGGCTCTCCTTCCAGTTTCGCCAGCTCTACACAGTTGTCAGGTCCAATGGGGTATGCCTAAGACTGTGTGTTTCTATTACATAACCTGTTTTCTCTCATTTCTGAAATTTCAGAAGGGGATATGTTGTTCTGCTGGTTGGTCTGCTCTTCCTTAGCTTGTGTACGGACTGATGAACATGGGAGTAGGAGGAGCCTATATACTGGAGGGGCCGGTCGTCTTTTTCCAATCTGAGGTGACTATCCTATGGGGCTCCGCCTACCCACAAAGTAGAGAATCTGTGTCTCCCTTCCTTCCTTCGCTGAAAAGGATTTTACAGGTAAGTTCTTACCAAAATCTGGCTTTCATTGCTGTACAAAAATGCATGCAAAAAATGCATGCAAAAAACGCATGGAAAATGTGATTTCTGCAATCAAATACGCAACGTGCGCACATAAGGTATGTTCACACTAGGCGTTTTTTCAGCGTTTTTTGTTGCTTTTTTATGCAAATTTTCAGCTGCATTTTACAGTACTAGCAAAGTCTATGAGATTTCAGAAATCTCATGCACACAGCTTATTTTTTTGTCCTCAGTATTTTGTGGTTTGCATGTTTTTTGCACAATAGAGCATGTCACTTCTTTCTGTGTGTTTTCAGCGCATGTGTATTTTTACATGCATTAAGCTGAAAAAAGAGAATGGACAGCACCTCCAAAAACATACGTTGAATTAATTATATAAAACTGAACATGAGGTTCTTAGTTTAACATTCTGATCAGACTGTATGAAGCCCACAGCCGCGTCACGGTAAAACTCGTAGTGGGTCCTAACATTTCCTGCCTGAATGGGAGCGGAGCCATGCGCCAACCACCGCCGCAGCAACAATGCACCAGCAGGGTGGGCGGCCTGGTGCCTCACAGCACCCATGCTGCAAGACCATGCTGCAAGGGCAATGGATAACGGTCTTTCAGAGTGATTTTATTCAAACTCCAATAATCTATGCACGTTCTCAGAGACACATCCTTTTTTTTTAATGAGGAAGAAACCTGCATTGGCTGGGGATGAAGATTTTCTAATGAATCCCTTTGTTGTGCTCATGCCCGAACTGTTTGACTTGAGCGTGGCTTGTGGTCCCACTGGGCCACGAACCGAGGAGTGCCTGGAGGGGCATGACTAGGGACTTCACCAGATCCGACCATGGATGCACGGCAGCTTAATCGACTCCGTGGTCCGAGGATGGACGAGGGAGGTGGCTCAGGTGCTACTCCAGGGCAGACTCCGATCAAACAGCTGTTGACCCACATCAGGGTATGGAGGAAAGGGCAGGTTCGGCTGGTGTGTAGATAGGCAGGCAGGTAGTATCGGGCATGGCTGATATACAGGCGGGCAGGTACTGGTGGGTACGGCTGGTATACAGACAGTTGGGTAGACAGGCTGGATAGGGACCAGTACAGACTGGGATACAGGAGCAGAGCCGCAGATGAGGACGGGAAGCGGATCAGAGTGGAGCAGAGCAGAGCCGCAGGTGTGGAGGGAAGCGGAGCAGAGCAGAGCTGCAGGTGCAGACGGGAAGCGGAGCAGAGAGGAGCCGCAGGTGCGGACGGGAAGCGGAGCAGAGCAGAGCCGCAGGTGAGGACGGGAAGCGGAGCAGAGCAGAGCCGCAGGTGCAGACGGGAAGCAGAGCAAAGTAGGGAAGAGCAGAGCCGCAGGTGCGGACGGGAAGCAGAGCAGGGAAGAGCAGAGCCGCAGGTGCGTATGGGAAGCAGAGCAGAGCCGCAGGTGCAGACGGGAAGCAGAGCAGGGAAGAGCACAGCCACGGGTTCGGATGGAAAGCGGAGCAGAGCAGGGCAGAGCACAGCTGCAGGTGCAGATGGGAAGCAGAGCAGAGCAGGGCAGGGCAGAGATGCAGGTGTGGATGGGAAGCAGAGCAGAGCAGGGCAGAGCAGAGCCGCATGTGCAGACGGTAAGCAGGGCAGAGCAGAGCCGCAGGTGTGGATGGGAAGCGGAGCAGATCAGAGCCGCAGGTGAGGACGGGAAGCGGAGCAGAGCAGAGCCGCAGGTGCAGACAGGAAGCAGAGCAAAGTAGGGAAGAGCAGAGCCGCAGGTGCAGACGGGAAGCAGAGCAGGGAAGAGCAGAGCCGCAGGTGCGTATGGGAAGCAGAGCAGAGCCGCAGGTGCAGACGGGAAGCAGAGCAGAGCAGGGAAGAGCATAGCCACGGGTTCGGATGGAAAGCGGAGCAGAGCAGTGCACAGCTGCAGGTGCAGATGGGAAGCAGAGCAGAGCAGGGCAGGGCAGAGATGCAGGTGTGGATGGGAAGCAGAGCAGAGCAGAGCCGCATGTGCAGACGGTAAGCAGAGCAGGGCAGAGCAGAGCCGCAGGTGTGGATGGGAAGCGGAGCAGAGCAGAGGCGCAGGGCAGAGCTGCAGGTGTGGATGGGAAGCGGAGCAGAGCAGGGCAGAGCAGAGCCGCAGGTGCGGACGGGAAGCAGAGCCGTTTTAATGTTGCATCCTGCCAACTAGCCAAGTGTTAACAGGTGCACGAATGCAACAGTGCAGACAATGAGGAGACAGTGGTACTTAGACCAAAAACTATTTTTTTGATTAACATAATCAAAGGGGTGCCTTTGCCACAATATCAGGGGATAGCGCAAACAGTGAAAAGGAAACAAATTATGTTACAAGAAGAATATAGTAATTCAGATGAACATTATATTGAAACAATGTTACTTCCACACTATTGTTCTATTATAACCATTAAATAACTGTTAACGTCAGTGATGTTTTAGTCCTAATACTCCAACTCACAGGGTGTTACTGTCACTACTGGGCCGTCACTGTCGTCACTCTCTAGGCAACACAAAACATCACACTGGCCCTAACGGGAGTTAACGGTGCTGCCCGCTAGTCTGCAAGTCCCATGATGGTGAGTTACTCGGCCCACTCATACTGGCCATCTTCATTCCCTGAAGCACTGTCCCTGTCCCCACTCTGTACCGTACGTCTACACTGGAAGCGACGGCTCACATGAACATCCCTTCGCCCTGACTTTGCTCACTCTTTGCCGTCTCTTGTCTCTCTCAGGTCTGGTCTCTTTCTGACCTTCACTCGGGTGTGGTCTCTCTCAGATCTTCACTTGGGTCTGGTCTCTCAATTCCTTTACTTGTTCCTGATCTCTCATAATGGCAGCTATAAGGCAGTTCGATGTACCACATGTCCATCCTGATACTGGTTTTGGCGCCAACTCCTCCCTTTCACTGCCCTCCTGGGCCTTTTATAATTACTAACTGTGCCACAGCTATCACATGACCTGGTGTCTCCTCCAATCTCTTCCATGAGGGAACATGCACTTCACCCTTGAGTTCCTGCTAATACAATTCTTTCTGCTTTCACTTTCTCTATCATCTTTGACCATCAGATGGCGGCATTAGGCATTAACAGTGTGTGTATTCTCACTTGTCTATCTCCTTACACCAGCACTGCACTGTTTCCATGTCAAGAGATTTCCCTTGATCTCCATGTGCCATAGCATACATGACCGGTTGATTGATTCCGTTCAACTCCCTTAGCTACTTGCAAAAGGTATTTTGGGTCCATACTTCTCCATTCAGAAAGAGAATACAACAGAGCAAGAGAAGTTTATATGTACAGACACTAATGAGGTTAAAGGGTGATTAGTTTATGCAGTTCATATATTGATGAGAATAACGCTATTGTGTAGACATATATCTCGGACAGTAATGCCAACAGACTAATCGGTACAAATTGCCAAAAAATTCACAGAAAAAACAATAATCAAGTCAATATGCCAAATAAGAGGTATGAAAATCAAATAAGCTTTATTTATCAAGTATAGTGAAGCGAAGAAAACTGGAAACAATAAAGACAGCAAATAGGGTCTTATCTGGATTGTTAAGAGAACATGCACAGTGGAGCTTAGCTAGTTTGATTGTGTGCACACAACCACAGAGTTTAAGGCTGCTGCAGACCCACAAGGACATTCAGAAGATAAAAATTGGAAACAAACGGGTTAATCTTCGCTGCGTTGAAGAAGAGTGAGGAGATGTAGAATCCAAATGTAAACGGTTTATTCGTCAACGCGTTTCCCAAGCCAGTGACCTCGGGTCTTGTCGGGTGACTTGCAATCCCCTGGACCCTATGTGGCCACCTTTTCAGCGATATAATTGTGGGTTTTGGCTGCAACACCTTGAAAATGCTGCAGCCTCCGGTTGGCTAGCTGAGCCTGGTTGTTCTCTACTAGTTTTGGGGCCGGTCCCCTTCTGCGGCCTGATCCCTCCACGTCCATGTGAATTCGGGCGCAAGGATGGCTTCCTGCACCTGATTTGGCCCTTCATTTTATAAACAGTGCATGCAGAGGAGAGGACTTGAGGACGACCATCCATTCTTGTATCATTATCTGTCCTATCAACTTTGTATGCCTCTTTTTGCTTCTAACATGGTGTCCAGATGACAAGAAACAAAATAGAATTTGATTCCAGTTCGATTGCCCTGTATAACCATATGAGTCAGCAACAAAAAATAAGACTTTAAGTGCCTTTTATGTTCCCAGTCCTGGGCAGGGTCCCAATTCTGCACATGGTCCTACTAGTAGGGAAATTTATACTTTCAAGGCACCAAAAATCCTCAGTTTAACAAAAAATAAGGATGATAGTAATCACGGAAGCCTATGCATTTATCTTCTTAAAAAGCTTTGCCTTTTGTGCGCACAGAGGCCCAATACTGTGTCATGTCTGGGAAATTCAGCTGATGATAAAAAACAGACATTTACCAAAAATAAGTATCATGGTAAAAAAAATTGCGGTCATTGAAGCCAAGAAAAATTTATTTGAAAAAATGTTTTGCCTTTTGTCCTTGCTCAGAGGCCAAGACCTGCCCAGGGTTCCATTGGGAGAGTTCACACCAATCAATTCACACAAGATGTTAATTTTTGCAAAACAATGTGGATGATCTTAAAAAATTGTAGTCATGAAACCCTCCGAATTCTTTATTTAAAAAAATGTTCACCAGTGAAAAAAGTTCTGTCAGGGAAATTCTCACTAGTTGATTCCCACATTAATTCACTCAGATATTCAGAAAATTGTATTCATGGATAACTGCCCATGAAACGTACATTGGAAAAAAAGTTTGCCTTTTGTGCCCAAGCCTGTCTTGAAGTCCAATTCTGCACAGGGTTTTACTGGGGAAATTCACCCTAGTTCATTCCTATAAGAATGAGAATGATAAAAAAAAAATTGTAATCATGGATGACTGCCCTTGAATAATATTTTGAAAATTTCCCTATATAGTAGCTAATATACAGTTGTGCTCAAAAGTTTACATACCCTGGCAGAATTTTTCCTTTTTTGGCCTTGTTTCAGAGAATATGAATGATAACAAAAACACTTTTTCTCCACTCATAGTTATTGGTGGGGTGAAGCCATTTATTGTCAAACTACTGTGTTTTCTCTTTTTAAATCTTAATAACAACAAAAAGAAAAAACATCCAAATGACCCTGATCAAAAGTTCACATCCCTGGTGATTTTGGCCTGATAACATGCACAGAATTTGACACAAATGGGTTTGAATGGCTACTAAAGGTAACATCCTCACCTGTGACCTGTTTGCTTGTAATCAGTGTGTGTGCATAAAAGCTGAGTGAGTTTCTGGGATCCAGACAGACTTTTTGGCCACAACCATAAACGTTACATTTGGAGAGAGGTCAACAAGGCCTATGATGAAAGGAACACCATTCCTACAGTAAAGCATGGAGGTGTATCGCTGATGTTTTGGGGATGTGTGAGCTACAAAGGCACAAGAAATTTGGCAAAAGTAGAAGGAAAGATGAATGCAGCACGTTATCAGCAAATACTGGAGGCAAATTTGCACTCATCAGCCCGGAAGCTGCGCTTGGGACGTACTTGGACGTTCCAACATGACAACGATCCACAACACAAGGCCAAGTCGACCTTTCATTGGCTACAGCAGAAAGTGAAGGTTCTGGAGTGTCCATCACAGTCTCCTGACCTCAATATCATAGAGCTACTCTGGGGAGATCTCAAGCACACAGTTCATGCTAGACAGCCCAGGAATTTACAGGAACTGGAGGCTTTTTGCCAAGAAGAATGGGCAGCTTTACCATCTGAGAAAATAAAGAACCTCATCCACAACTACCACAAAAGACTTCAAGATGTCATTGATGTTAGAGGGGGCAATACACGGTATTAACTTTTGATCATGGTCATTTGGATGTTTTTGGTTGTCATTAAGATTTAAAAAGAGAAAACACAGTAGTTTGACAATAAATGGCTTCACCCAACCAATAACCATGAGTGGAGAAAAAGTTATTTTATTATCATTCATATTCTCTGAAACAAGGCCAAGAAAGGAAAAATTCTGCCGGGGTATGTAAACTTTTGAGCACAACTGTACACAAAGTCATGTATCCAATACATCTGTTAAAATAAAGAATTGACAGACCCCTTTAAGAAAGAAATGTGTAATTCACATGCAACAGGAAAAGCTGAAAGCTCAGCTACATTACATCACTGGTCACTCACACTGGCAATGCTGCTGGTACCAGCCCAATCGCTCTTTCCCCTTTCAATTGAATCTCTGTATTATTCGCAGAATACTACACTCACCTTCATTGCTGCATTTGTGCAGCATATACTGACTATGATATTTGTAAAATGTTTTAGGACTTTCTCTCTCTATCCATATTCCAGGGCTGTGAGCTCTGACGTCCTCTCATTAATCTGAATCAGCCTTAATTGGCTGCTGCTTTTCCTGCCCCAGCTTTTTTACAGGCTATGAAAGACCCTTCTGATTGCATGTAGCATGTGATGTGAAAGTTGCCCACGCAACTTTCCGATAAAGCCCAATGGCGGGGGTAATTTTTTTGTCGTTTCGTGCAAATCAAATCTCAAATTTTTCAAATTTGTCACAATTTCTATTCCCATAGAATAGATTTGCTCATCTCTAATCTATTGACTTGTCTATCATTTTTCTATTTTTTTTACCTAGCAAATTGGTCTGCTACAGAGATTTAGCCCTTGGGTGTACATTGTAAACTTTACAACAACTTTGAAATGCCTTTGTCATGTAGTGACAGGGGACTCTGAGCACCTATCCCTTGAACTTGGGGCGCCCTAGTCTATCCTTGTCCCCCATATGGTGAAGATGCCGGTGTCTCGTACCTAGCTATGCTCCTAACTTAACCCTTATCTAATCCCTCCCCCACTCAGGGAGGTTAGGGATAAAAGAAAATTACAATCATACAAATACATTCACAAAACAACAGAGTGGGAAAAAGGGGAGGTATAGGAAGAGGAAACAAAATGTGAGAGGATAAGGGTAAACACAAAAACTAACTCCATGCAGCAATCTCCAGAAAAATTCTCCAACCGCCAACTCTAAACACTGAATTTTCTCCTTCACCACCAAACCAGGAGGTATAACTATCACTGGCAACTCCCAAGTGCCAGTGACAAGCATATACACTACCGTTCAAAAGTTTGGGGTCATCTAGAAATTTCACTATTTTTGAAAGAAAAGCACATTTTTTTTTTCAATGAAGCTAACATTAAATGAATCAGAAATACACTCTATACATTGTTAAATGACTATTCTAGCTGCAAACGTTTTGTTTTTGTTGCAATATCTACATAGGTGTATAGATGCCCATTTCCAACAACCACCACTCCAGTGTTTTAATGGTACATTGTGTTTGCTAACTGTGTAGGAAGGATAATGGATGTTTAGAAAACCCTAGAAAACCCTTGCACAAGTATGTTTGCCCAGCTGAAAACGGTTTGGCTGATTTGAGAAGCTATAAAATTGACCTTCCTTTGAGCTAGTTGAGAATCTGGAGTATTACATTTGTTTGTTCTATGAAACTCTTAAAATGGCCAGAAAAAGAGAACTTTCATGTGAAACTCGACAGTCCATTCTTGTTCTTAGAAATGAAGGCTATTCCATGCGAGAATTTGCCAAGAAACTGAAGATTTCCTACAACGGTGTGTACTACTCCATTCAGAGGAGAGCACAAACAGGTTCTAACCAGAGTAGAAAGAGAAGTGGGAGGCCCCACTGCACAACTGAGCAACAAGACAAGTACATTAGAGTCTCTAGTTTGAGAAATCGACGCCTCACAGCTCCTCAACTGGCAGCTTCATTAAATATTACACGCAAAACGCCAGTGTCAACGTCTACAGTGAAGAGGCGACTCCGGGATGCTGGCCTTCAGGGCAAACTGGCAAAGTAAAAGCCATATCTGAGACTGGCTAATGAAAGGAAAAGTTTAATATGGGCAAAAGAACACCGACATTGGACAGAGGAAGATTGGAAAAAAGTTTTATGGACAGACGAATCAAAGTTTGAGGTGTTTGGATCACACAGAAGAACATTTGTGAGACGCAGAACAACTGAAAAAATGCTGGAAGAGTGCCTGACACCATCTGTCAAGCATGGTGGAGGTAATGTGATGGTCTGGTGTTGCTTTGGTGCTGGTAAAGTGGGAGATTTGTACAAGGTAAATGGGATTTTGAATAAGGACGGCTATCACTCCATTTTGCAACGCCATGCCATACCCTGTGGACAGCGCTTGATTGGAGCCAATTTCATCCTACAACAGGACAATGACCCAAAGCACACCTTCAAATTATGCATGAACTATTTAGGGAAGAAGCAGGCAGCTGGTATTCTATCTGTAATGGAGTGGCCAGCGCAGTCACCAGATCTCAACCCCATTGAGCTGTTGTGGGAGCAGCTTGACTGTATGGTACGCAAAAAGTGCCCATCAAGCCAATCCAACTTGTGGGAGGGGCTTCAGGAAGCATGGGGTGAAATTTCTCAGGATTACCTCAGCAAATTAACAGCTAGAATGCCAAAGGTCTGCAATGCTGTTATTGCTGCAAAGGGAACATTCTTTGACGAAAGCAAAGTTTGAAGGAGTAAATTATTCTTTCTAATAAAAATCATTATTTCTAATCTTGTCAATGTCTGGACTTTATTTTCTAATCATTTTGCAACTCATTTGATAAATAAAAGTATAAGTTTTCATGGAAAACACAAAATTGTCTGGGTGACCCCAAACTATTGAACGGTAGTGTACATTATATTATTTACCTGATACCCTCTTCTGTTATCTATGTCTACATTTTATTGCTGTGCTTCCTCCCCTGATCTGTTTTATCAATAAAGTTTGATATTTTTCTATATTCATGACACCTATTAGCATTATTTTCTCTCTTTTGATGTGTGTTAGTCTTTTGGTGCTGTCTCACATGAGTCCCTATTATATACCTACCCATGCTACCTACCCCCGACTAGACACACTATGTATACAGGAGGTGTGTACTTTGTAGGGCCGTCTAAGTGATTTTTTTTATTTACTCTCTGTTTGTGTGTCTGTCTCCCTTCCCCACCAATCCTGGAGCCTGAGTTGGCTAGACACTAGGCCATTCTCGGGGTCAGTATGCGATCTTTACCTGGTACAGTCTGTGGGCATTGTTCTGACAAAATCTTTGTGACAGGTGCACGCTACTTAAATTTTAAAAAATGTCTCATAGTGAAGGGTGTGTCATTAAGAGACTGGACTGAAATGTAGCTTCTGCCGATATCTGTGGATCGTGCATTTCAGTTGTAGCTGAGCGGAATGTGTTGTATGATCAGACTACACATATGTAACAGAGAGGAGTTTGCTGGGTACATGCCGATGTATAGGTTAGATACAGAACATATACAGATATAGCAATCATTATATATCGTTCTGTGCCCATCAATCTTCTTCAGCCTGTGTAAAGAGACCAGGAAACAAGCGCGTGTGATGGTGCAATATGTGTTATGATCTGCTACAAGCACTAAGGAAAGACAGGAGATCTGTCCCTACAATTGAACTAAACTGGATCCCTACGATGTAACGGGGAACCTGATCCTGCGATCAGACCCGCTAAAGTCCTCAGCTAGTCTGTACGAAGACCTATAGATGCAAGGGAGGGATCCCTACAAGATCTAGGGACTGGGATAAAGTTGGACACCTCCTAGCAGAAATTGTAGCAGTAAAAGACAAACACACAACATAGAACATAGAGGTCAGAAGACCTAGCAAAACTAACAGAGAGAGGTAACAGAGCACCAAGCTGGCTCAAGAGTAGTAATACAATGAAGTCCAGCAAGGCCAGGAGGGCGGAGCCGGATTAAATAGGCAAAAAAGGTCATGTGACCAACAAACTAGAAAAAAACCAACAGGAGAGTTCTAACAGTACCCCCTCTTCTAAGAGGATCCTCCGGATCCCCTAGGCCCGGGCTTATCAGGAAACCTCCTGCGAAACGCTCTGACAAGTCTGGAAGCAGAAACATCATCCGCCCTCACCCATGAGTTATCCTCGGGTCCGAAACCCTTCCAAGCGACGAGATACTGCAAACTCCCTCTATACCGTCTAGAATTTAGGAAGCGGGAAATTTCATATTCCCCGTCCTCCACCACCGGAGGAACAGTGGCAGAGGCGTCACCAACCGACACATCAGCTCTTTTCAACAGAGAAACATGAAACACCGGATTAATCTTCCAGGAGGTAGGAACCTCCAACCTAACAGCAGATTGGTTAACTATCTGAAGCACCTTAAAGGGCCCTACAAACTTGGGACCCAATTTTTTAGAAGGAATCCTCAATCGCAGATTCTTAGAGGACAACCAAACCATGTCACCAATAGCAAACGAAACCTCTTGCCGTTTCCTATCAAAGTACCTCTTAGATTTTTTGTTAGCCTCCTGAAGATTATCACACACATCCGTCCAAACTCTCTCCAAATCACCGGAAAAACTCTCCTCCTCAGGCACAGCCGATACCAATTTGGAGAATGACCCAAAAGACGGATGTCTCCCAGAACAACAAAAAAAAGGCGAACACCCAGCAGAAGAGGATGTATGGTTGTTAAGAGCAAATTCAGCAAGTGGCAGAAACTCAGACCACCCCTCTTGATTGTCTGCCACAAAGCAACGCAAGAACTGCTCAACATCCTGGTTCTTTCTTTCTGTCTGGCCATTAGACTCAGGATGATATCCGGATGAAAACGACAAATGAACTCCCAACCTGTCACAAAAGGCACGCCAAAAACGAGCCACGAACTGAGGTCCCCTATCAGAAACAATGTCAGTAGGAACGCCATGGAGTCTGACAATTTCCTTGACAAAGGCCTTAGCGAGTGTCTTAGCGCAGGGCAGTTTGATGAAGGGAACCAAGTGACACATCTTGCTAAAACGGTCCACGACCACCCAGATGACCGTGAAACCTTCAGAGGGGGGAAGGTCAGTAATAAAGTCCATAGCCAGATGTGTCCAAGGTGCACTAGGAACCTCCAGAGGGCAAAGCAACCCGCAGCAGGAGCATGTGAAGACTTAGATCTAGCACACACAGTACATTGATGCACCCACTTAATGACTTCCTTCTGCCATCCAGGCCACCAAAAACTGCGACCCACAAGTCTCTTGGTCTCAGAAATTCCTGGATGACCTGCCAACCGAGACTCATGACACTCAACAAACAAATCTCTCCTAAAAGTCCTAGGCACAAACAACCTCCCATGGGGAGTGTTAGATGGGGCATTCTCCTGAGCTTTAAGAATCTCATCCTCCAAAACGGAGTCCAAAGCAGCAAGCACAACACCTTCTTGTAAAATGCTCTCCTCCTCCTCCTCAGCACCGACCATGGGAGAAAAGCTGCGAGACAAAGCATCAGCTTTAACATTCTTGGTACCCGGGATGTAAGTAACGGAAAAATTAAACCGCGAGAAAAAAAGTGCCCACCTAGCCTGACGGACATTCAAGCGCTTGGCAGCATCAAGATATATCAGATTTTTATGATCAGTGAAAATCTGAATGGGAAATTCAGCACCTTCCAAGAGATGACGCCAGTGTTCGAATGCGAGTTTAATAGCCAGCAATTCCCGATTACCAATATCGTAATTAAGTTCAGTCTCAGAAATTTTTTTGGAAAAAAAGGCACAGGGATGTACTCCATCCTTGCTTTCCTGAGACAACACCGCACCGACCCCCACAGAAGAAGCATCAACATAACCAAAAACGGCTTAGTCGCATCAGGCTGCATAAGGATGGGAGCAGAGGTGAACCTCTCCTTTAGAAACACAAAAGCTTCAATGGCCTCAGAAGTCCACTGAACCGCATTAGCACCTTTCCTGGTGAGATCGGTCAGCGGTTTGACAATAATAGAAATTTTTTTTATGAATTTTCTGTAATAATTGGCGAAACCCAAAAACCTCTGTATCGATTTCAAACCAATAGGCCTAGGCCATTCCTGCACAGCTTGAACTTTAACCGGGTCCATCTCAAAACCTTCACTGGAGATAATGTAACCCAAAAAACTAATTCTCTGTACAGCGAACTCACATTTCTCTAGCTTAGCAAAAAGCGAATTGTCCATTAATAACTGTAAAACCTCACGTACACTCCGCCAATGAGACTTCAGATCAGGCGAATAAATCAGAATGTCATCCAAATACACAACCACATTTTTGCCGATCAAAGGTCTAAGGATGTCATTAATAAGATTCTGAAAAAATGCTGGAGCATTGGTAAGACCAAAAGGCATAACCAGATTCTCAAAATGACCCACAGGAGTGTTAAAAGCAGTCTTCCATTCATCACCCTCTTCGTGCGCAACAAATTGTATGCCCCCCGGAGATCAATTTTAGAGAACCACTTGGCCCCCACTAACTGGTTAAACAAATCAGGAATCCATGGCAGTGGGTAAGGATTGCGTACAGTAATTTTATTAATCTCACGAAAGTCCAGACAAGGACGTAAACCGCCATCTTTTTTTTTTACAAAAAAAAATCCAACAGCCACAGGAGACTTGGAAGGCCTAATGTGACCGGCGGCCAAGCTTGTCTGTATGTATTCCTCCAAAGCCTTTCTCTCCGGAATAGTAAGGTTAAATAAACGACTTTTAGGAAGAGTCACTCCAGGGACAAATTCAATGGTACAATCATAGTCTCTATGGGGAGGCAAAATTTGTGACTCCTCCTCAGAAAAAACTCTCCAAAAATCCTGAATAGGTACAGGTAATTCCCCTTTATCCACCGCAGCAATACGTCCGTTACAACACTTGTCATAACATTTAGGGCTCCAGGACTTAATTTCATTGGTAGACCAATCCAGTACAGGATTGTGCAATTTTAACCAGGGCAACCCCAAAATTACTGGAGAAGGCAAATTATTTAATACTACCAAATCCAAATTCTCTTGATGAATACCATTAATAGTGAGGGGAAATTCACAGACCTTGTGAGTAACACTCTTCAAGGGAGAGCCATCAACAGAAACCACAGCAATAGGGGATGACAAAGGTTTAGATTTTAATTTAAGTTTTTCCAAGAATCCCCCATCAATCACATTCAGAGTAGAACCACAATCCACAAATACCCGAAATTCAATTAATTCTTCCTGAGAAGCGGTAGTAGCAGATAGGAATACTCCCTTAATATTTAAACAGGCTATACGTGCATGACTGACCATTTTTTTTTCTTTGTTCATACGAAGCACACAGTACTTAATGAAATGACCAGAATTTCCGCAATAGAAGCACAAACCTCCGGAAAGCCTGCGGTGTTTTTCCTGAGAGCGGGGTGCCATCGCCCCAATCTCCATCGGCTTTCCTTTGTCAGCACAGACCCTCTCAAGACTCGGAGCTGACATGGCAGAGGATTTACTCTCATTAACCCTTGCACGCAGTCTCCTGTCCACCCGTATAGCTAATTGCATTGCCTCCTGCAAGTTTCCAGGTGTGGGATAAGCAATCAGCAAATCCTTAACCCTTTCACCTAGCCCTGCAAGAAACTAACTTTTCAAAGCTGAATCGTTCCACCCCACCTGGGCAGACCACCGACGGAAGTGAGAACAATATTTTTCCACATTACCTGATCCCTGCCTCAAACGTCTCAATTCAGACTCAGCAGATGAGACACGATCAGGATCATCGTACAACAAACCCAAAGCATAAAAAAAACTATCCACTGATCTAAAGCACGGATCACTAGGTTGGAGAGAAAAGGCCCATCCCTGAGGATCTTTGCACAAAAGTGACATTATGAACCCTATGCGCTGTGATTCATCACCAGAGGATCTGGGTCTTAAACGAAAATACAATAAACAAGCATTTTTAAAAGAAAAAAAATCTTGTTGTTCACCAAAAAATAGATCAGGCAGACGTACCTTTGGCTCCACAAAATGAGCTCCAGAACAGCTACTCACGTGTTGTTGGAGCTCGGCCACCTCCAGAGAGAGTCCCTGCAAGCGTTGAGCCAAATCTTGAACCGAGACCATGATGGAAACTGGAGGTCTTTCCTTAGAGAAACTTTTTTTATTTTAGGCTGGACTTACTGTTATGATCTGCTACAAGCACTAAGGAAAGACAGGAGATCTGTCCCTACAATAGAACTAAACTGGATCCCTACGATGTAACGGGGAACCTGATCCTGCGATCAGACCCGCTAAAGTCCTCAGCTAGTCTGTACGAAGACCTATAGATGCAAGGGAGGGATCCCTACAAGATCTAGGGACTGGGATAAAGTTGGACACCTCCTAGCAGAAATTGTAGCAGTAAAAGACAAACACACAACATAGAACATAGAGGTCAGAAGACCTAGCAAAACTAACAGAGAAAGGTAACAGAGCACCAAGTTAGCTCGAGAGTAGTAATACAATGAAGTCCAGCAAGGCCAGGAGGGCGGAGCCGGATTAAATAGGCAAAAATGGTCATGTGACCAGCAAACTAGAAAAAAACCAACAGGAGAGTTCTAACAATATGTCTGCATTTAGGGCCCTACTTTAAACTTTTGCCTAGGGCCCCACTTTATCTAAAACTGGCGCTGGCCCTCACATTAAACAGATATCCTAGGCTATGTACTGTATTTTAAGAGCAGCTAAATTTACAAAAGTTGAAATTAAATCCACTTTTCATAATGTTTGAGCATATTTAATAAAAAATTAGTTTTAGACTGTTTTAGGTTTATAATTATAGCTGCAGCACCACCTTCTGGATAGAAACCGTTTCACATGTCCTTCGATATGTAAACTAAATTACAATATTGCAGATTTGATAAAATTGTATAAATTCATCGATGTTTGGTCAACGATAGAAAATTCATCCATTTGCCTCTCACAGATAACAAATACGTCATGAAGACCAGATGAAGGGGCCACTCTGTATCAGATGTGTATAGTCTTTTTTTAAAAGAAAGGATTTTGTCACAATAATAGGGTATCTCAAATGCAGAAAAAACAGCAAAGCCCTCTTTCTCAGAGTCTAAAAAGAAGGAGGAACATCTGAGCAATAAACTCCTCAGTAACACAAATAGTGAGTAGAGATGAGAGGTGTTCCACTCGAACTGTTCGCCAATCTCAAATTCGAGCTGTTTTGAGCGGTGTTCGAGCCGTTCGGCGAACACGAACAATTTGAAAAAAATTCGGCTGTTCGAGGTTATGTTCGATAACTGTTCGTGCACCAAAATCATAACTGGATTTTTTCTCAGTAATGCTGAAAATTAAGGTTAATACGCAGTTTGAGTGTACAGCGGGGCGGGGGGAGGGGCAGGGGATGGATCTCTGCATAAATAATGAAGATCTCCATTTTTTTTCCTCTTTCCCGCATTTACAGTGGGGAGGTGCAATTTGTCAGCCTATCAGCAGCGCACACAAGGAGCGAACTGCTTTTTTTCACACGAGCAAGGGCATGTGTCATTGGTAGTGTATGTCACATGTCCTTGCCCTATAAGACCCAGCCATTTTCCACATAGCCACCATTTTCTCACTGCTGCTGCTGCGTGTTAGACGGCACCGCTGTTGCTGTGTGCGCTATACTTTGAGTGTTAATTTCAAGCCAGTTTTCGCACAAATCTACAGATAGCTTGGGAGTAGGGAATAGTTGTGATTGCAGTCCTTTTGAGGACTAGGTTACATCATTTCCTACGACTTTTATTAGGCAGGTCTGTGCTCTTAAATAGATAGGTTGGGAGTAAAGACTAATTGTAATTGCAGTCCTTTTGAGGGCTAGGTTACATCAGTTCCTATCACTTTTATCAGGCAGGTCTGTGCTCTTAAATAGATAGGTTGGGAGTAAAGACTAATTGTAATTGCAGTCCTTTTGAGGGCTAGGTTACATCAGTTCCTATCACTTTTTGCCAGGCAGGTCTGTGCCAGTGCTGTGCAAGCTTTTTTCACAGCATTTGGCTAAATCTAGCTAAGCAAATCCTTTTTGGCCTCTTGCAGTGTGTGTTAGTCAGTGGAGTAGCCTATCTGTGTTGCAAGCTACACCACCTGTGTATAGAATACAAATTTTTTTACTGCACCTAGCCAAGTAAAACCTTTTGGGCATAGCATCATTCTATTAGTCCATCTATACTAACCTCCACCAGGTTGCAAATTCAAAATAATTTTTATCTGCATCTAGCTCTGAAAAAATATTTGGGCTTGGGCTTGTAGCAGTGTGTGGGACTTGTTCTATTAGTCCATCTATACTAACCTCCACCAGGTTGCAAATTCAAAATAATTTTTATCTGCATCTAGCTCTGAAAAAATATTTGGGCTTGGGCTTGTAGCAGTGTGTGGGACTTGTTCTATTAGTCCATCTATACTAACCTCCACCAGGTTGCAAATTCAAAATAATTTTTATCTGCATCTAGCTCTGAAAAAATATTTGGACTTGTAGCAGTGTGTGGGACTTGTTCTATTAGTCCATCTATACTAACCTCCACCAGGTTGCAAATTCAAAATAATTTTTATCTGCATCTAGCTCTGAAAAAATATTCGGGCTTGTAGCAGTGTGTGGGACTTGTTCTATTAGTCCATCTATACTAACCTCCACCAGGTTGCAAATTCAAAATAATTTTTATCTGCATCTAGCTCTGAAAAAATATTTGGGCTTGGGCTTGTAGCAGTGTGTGGGACTTTTTCTATTAGTCCATCTATACTAACCTCCACCAGATTGCAAATTCAACATAATTTTTATCTGCAGCTAGCTCTGAAAAAATATTTGGGCTTGGGCTTGTAGCAGTGTGTGGGACTTGTTCTATTAGTCCATCTATACTAACCTCCACCAGGATGCAAATTCAAAATAATTTTTATCTGCATCTAGCTCTGAAAAAATATTTGGGCTTGGGCTTGTAGCAGTGTGTGGGACTTGTTCTATTAGTCCATCTATACTAACCTCCACCAGGTTGCAAATTCAAAATAATTTTTATCTGCATCTAGCTCTGAAAAAATATTTGGGCTTGGGCTTGTAGCAGTGTGTGGGACTTGTTCTATTAGTCCATCTATACTAACCTCCACCAGGTTGCAAATTCAAAATAATTTTTATCTGCATCTAGCTCTGAAAAAATATTTGGACTTGTAGCAGTGTGTGGGACTTGTTCTATTAGTCCATCTATACTAACCTCCACCAGGTTGCAAATTCAAAATAATTTTTATCTGCATCTAGCTCTGAAAAAATATTCGGGCTTGTAGCAGTGTGTGGGACTTGTTCTATTAGTCCATCTATACTAACCTCCACCAGGTTGCAAATTCAAAATAATTTTTATCTGCATCTAGCTCTGAAAAAATATTTGGGCTTGGGCTTGTAGCAGTGTGTGGGACTTTTTCTATTAGTCCATCTATACTAAACTCCACCAGGTTGCAAATTCAACATAATTTTTATCTGCAGCTAGCTCTGAAAAAATATTTGGGCTTGGGCTTGTAGCAGTGTGTGGGACTTGTTCTATTAGTCCATCTATACTAACCTCCACCAGGATGCAAATTCAAAATAATTTTTATCTGCATCTAGATCAGAAAAAATATTTGGGCTTGGGCTTGTAGCAGTGTGTGGGACTTGTTCTATTAGTCCATCTATACTAACCTCCACCAGGTTCCTAATTCAAAATAATTTTTATCTGCATCTAGCTCTGAAAAAATATTTGGGCTTGTAGCAGTGTGTGGGACTTGTTCTATTAGTTCATCTATACTAACCTCCACCACCTGTGTATGTAATAAAATTGTTTTACTGCATCTAACCCAGCCAATACTTTTGGGCTAATACCACAGTTTGGCCACTCAGGTCTGCTCGGTTCCCATCCATTGTTTTTTGTGCAAACAACTCCAGAGTTGTCAATTAGTTAACCACCAGAATGAGTGGAAAAAGGCCTGCAGCTGGTGGAAAGGGGAATACGCGTGTTGGGAAGGGAGAAAAAGGTTGTGTCCGTGGGGTAGGTGTTAAAGCAACAGTAACATCTGCAGAAGAAAGACCATCTTCCAGCCAAACTAAGATGTCTACTTCTTTTAGCGGACAATGTGATAAGATCCCTTTCTTACGGCCATGCCAATCGCTACAAATTCCAGATGAGGCACAAAAACAGCAGGTGCTTCAATGGATATCAAGTGCTCCTTTAAGTGGGCTGTCCTCCACCTCAACTTCAACATCACAAATACTCCAATCCTCAGAGGTGTCACTCCAATCGCACTTGCTTCCTCACAGCTCCCAAGTCTCCAGCTGCCCGTATGAGTATGGGGTAGAACAGATGGTTGAGTCTGCAGAGCTGTTTTCTCATACTATAGCCTGGGAATCAGAGGTCGGCTCCAGAGCTTCTCTGAATCCAGACGAGGAAATGATCTGCACTGATGCCCAGAATCTTTATGAGTCGAATCCAGGACCAGACGCAGAAGGTTCTGACCATAATGTAGACCCTCGTTCCCAAACTGTAACTCCTGTTGGTGGAGACAATGAGGAAGATGATGATGAGACTCAAATACCTGATTGGAGCGACAACTTGAGTTTTTTGTCAGGGCAGGAAGAGGTTGGCTCTGAGGACGACGGGTGTGATGACACACAGGGTGATGATGACGAGGTTGGAGATCCCACTTACTGTCAACCCACAGTCAGCCAGTCGATGAGGTCAGCAGAGGAGGTGGAGGAGGATGCTATTGACGACGAGGTCAGGTTTCGCCTTCCTGGACAGAGACGTAGTACTGGAAGCACGTCAACAACTGCATCCTCAAACACAACTCTGCCTCTGACCACAAGTCGTGGTGGCTCTTCAGGTAGCATGGGTGCTAAGCCTTGCATAGCCTGGGCATTTTTTCAGATCGATAAGGATGACCCAACTCGTGTTATCTGTAACATTTGTCAGCAAAAGCTAAGTAGAGGCCAAAAAATACATAGTTTGAGTACTTCATGCATGAACCGGCACAAGGATATGAAGCATAAGTTGCAGTGGGAAGCTCACTGTGCTACAATGCGGCCTAGCCGGCCGGGCCAACCACCGTCTGCCACATCTTGTGCATCCGCGGCTTCTTCATCCTCTGTGACTGGGGGGACAGCAGACCTGCCACCTCTTTACCCGCAACAGCCAGCGTGATTGGCAGGTCATCATTTTCTTTGGAGGTGGAAACACCAGCTGGTGTTGAGCGCTGTCCGACATCGATAGCACCACCTTTGGATCAAGGTAGCCTAACATGTCCGCCTGCATCTTCCTCACAGACCGGCAGTTTGCCGGGGACACCCTTATCAACCCCGTCTAAGCACAACAGCTAGCCCTCGTTCCCTCAGATGTGGACAAGTAAAAGACCATTTTCTCCTAGCCATGAGAAAGCTAAGAGGTTGAATTTTACCATCTGCAAGCTCTTGGCTACAGAAATGCTGCCTTTCCGCCTGGTGGACACAGAGGATTTTCGAGAACTTATGTCCGTCGCAGTGCCCCAGTACCAGATGTCCAGTCTCAAAGAAAGGTGTGCCTGCGCTCCACCAGCATGTCGCACACAACATCACCGCTTCTTTGAGAAACTCTGTGTGTGACAGGGTGCATTTCACAACAGACACTTGGATGAGTAGGCATGGACAGGGGCATTACATGTCGCTTACTGGGCACTGGGTAACTATGGTGACAGCAGGACAAGGGGCTGCAGTCCAAGTCTTGCCGTCCCCACGAGTTGTGCGTCAATCCTCTTTATCTCGAAGTTCCTCCACTGCTTCTGCCTCCTCAACCTCCTCTCGGTCCTCCACCTGCACCCAAAGTCTGTCTGGTCATGCCACAAGCTTTCTAACTGCGCAGAAGGGATCCTGCACACCTCCTTACTATGCTGGCAGCAGGGCTCAACGTCATCAGGCGGTTTTTACTTTGAAATGTCTGGGAAATGTGAGTCACACAGCTGAGGAGTTGTGGTCAGCTCTGGAGAACCAGTTTCATGAATGGTTGTTTCCACTGGACCTGAATCCAGGGAAGGCCGTGTGCGATAATGCTGCAAACCTGGGTGCGGCCCTTCGCCGGGGCAATGTCACACACGTGCCTTGTATGGCTCACGTGTTGAACCTGGTTGTCCAGTAATTTTTAGCCCACTATCCCGGACTAGATGGCCTTCTGCAGAGGGCACGGTCGCTGTGTGCTCACTTCCACCATTCGCATTCCGCAGCTCAGCGACTTACATCTCTACAGAAGTCGTTGGGCCTGCCACTTCACCGGCTAAAATGCTATGTGCCTACCCGGTGGAATTCAACTCTGCACATGTTGCAGCGACTGTGGCAGCACCGACAAGCCCTGGTGCAATACGTTCTGACGTATAGCCTGGGCCAACGAGATCCAGAGGTGGGGCAAATCACACTGGAGGAGTGGTCTCAGATCAGGGACCTATGCACCCTTCTGCACAGTTTTGAAATGGCGACAAAGATGTTTAGTGCTGACGATGCCATTATCAGCATGACTATTCCGGTGATTTACATGCTGGAGCACATGTTAAACAGAATTCGGAGTCAGGTAGTGGCACAAGAGGAGGTGGAGGAAGTAGAGGAGGAGGAGTTGTATGCGGAAGGGCTAACATCTGCAAGGTCCAGACGGTTGGCAGCACCAAGGCGGCAGGCATGTGAGGGTGGGGGAGATGGTTTTACCATGGTAGCAGCCAAACTAGTGAGGAAGGTGCAGGAGCCCAGGAAGAAGTGGAGGACGAAATGATGGAAGACTCATCCGATGAGGGAGACCTTGATCACATTTCTGTTGTGCGAGGTTGGGGGGAGAGGGCAGAGGAAGGAAGCATGATTGTTACCTCGCCACCAACACAACAGGGACTTGGTGCTCCTGGATGCTCAAGACACATGAGTGCCTTCTTGCTGCACTACCTGCAACATGACCCTCGAATTGTGAGAATTAGAAATAATCCTGACTACTGGGTTGCCACACTGTTAGATCCCCGGTACAAAAGTAAATTTGAAGAAATTATTCCTGCCATAGAAAGAGATGCACGCATGCAGGAGTATCAGCAGAGACTGTTGCAGAATTTTACATGTGCTTTTCCCCAAAACACTAGTGGTGCACGTAGTGAATCTCACAGTTCCAACTTGCCAACCGTGGGACCGTCGAGTGTTCAGCACTCAAACCGTAACAGAAACACAGTATCTGCTGGTAACATCAATTTTGCGGAATCATTTCACCACTTTTTTAGCCCATCCTTTGCAAGGCCACAGGAGACAAGAAGTCTGACACATAGTCAACGCCTAGAGACGATGGTACAGGAGTATCTCCAAGTAAACATTGAAGCCATGACTGTGTCACTGGACCCTTGCTCTTTTTAGGCTTCCAATCTGGATAAATGTCCGGAGCTCGCCACTTATGCCTTGGAGATCTTGTCATGCCCCGCAGCCAGCGTTCTGTCTGAACGTGTGTTCAGCGCTGCTGGTGGTGTGCTGACAGATAAGCGCACGCGGCTGTCCACTGATAATGTAGACAGACTCACGTTCATAAAGATGAACAAATCATGGATCCGAAATGACTTTTCTACCCCTGTGTCATCCTGGGGAGAGTAAAAGCTTGATGATTTGTTAAAATCACCTCACCAA
Source organism: Phyllobates terribilis (assembly GCF_046119375.1). Lineage (NCBI taxonomy): Eukaryota > Metazoa > Chordata > Amphibia > Anura > Dendrobatidae > Phyllobates > Phyllobates terribilis. Next base: position 110,837,480 of record NW_027362761.1, read on the forward strand.
CCGTTTTAAGCTTTCAAATTACTAATCATGTTTATCTGTATCTTGGCTGGAAAATAATTTGGGCCTTGTAGCAGTGTGCAGTACTGATTCTATTAGGCCATCTATACTAAACTCCACCAGATTTAAAATTACTAATCATGTTTATCTGCATCTTGGCTGGAAAATAATTTGGGCCTTGTAGCAGTGTGCAGCACTGATTCTATTAGGCCATCTATACTAAACTCCACCAGATTTAAAATTACTAATCATGTTTATCTGTATCTTGGCTGGAAAATAATTTGGGCCTTTTAGCAGTTTGCAGTACTGATTCTATTAGGCCATCTATACTAAACTCCACCAGATTTAAAATTACTAATCATGTTTATCTGTATTTTGGCTGGAAAATAATTTGGGCCTTGTAGCAGTTTGCAGTACTGATTCTATTAGGCCATCTATACTAAGCTCCACCAGCTTTCAAATTAATAATAATTTTTAGCTGCATCTAGCCCGGAAAATAATTTTGGGGCTCCTAGATGCGCAAGACACATGAGTGCCTTCTTGCTGCACTACCTGCAACATGACCCTCAGATTGTCAGAATTCGAAATAATCCTGACTACTGAGTTGCCACACTCTTAGATCCCCCACACTCTTCGATCAACCTTTTCATTTTAATAAAGAACAAAAAAAATGGTCATTTTTGAAATTATAAGCATTAGCAGGTTATTACAAACTGAAATCAAACAGTTTTCAACTCAAAACTTTATTCTAGGTGATGTTACATTTGCACATAGGACCCCTTGTTCGAAAGAAGCTTCTGAACTCTCTCGTCCATTGAATTTGTCAGGATTTGGATGGTTTCTGCTTCAATTGTTTTGCATGAGGACAGAATACCCTCCCAGAGCTGTTGCTTAGATGTGAACTGCCTCCCACCATCATAGACACTCCTTTTGATGATGCTCCAGAGGTTCTCAATGGGGTTGAGGTCAGGGGAGCATGGGGGTCACACCATAAGTTTGTCCCCTTTTATGCCCATATCAGCCAGAGATGCAGATGTGTTATGTGCAGCATTAGACGGTGCATTATCATGCATGAAAATGATCTTGTTGCGGAATACACGGTTCTTCTTCTTGAACCATGGCAGGAAGTGCTGTTTGAGAAACTCCACATACATTATGGAGTTCATCTTTACGCCTTCAGGGATCCTAAAGGGGCCGACAATCTCTCTCCCCATGATTCCAGCCCAAAACATTACTCCACCTCCTCCTTGTTGGTGCCGTAGCCGTGTTTGCATGGGGTGTCCATCAACCAGCCATCCTCCACTCCATCCATCTGGACCATCGAGCGTTGCATTGCACTCATCGGTGAACAAAACAGTTTTGAAGTCAGTCTTCATGTATTGTTTGGTCCACTGGAGCCGTTTCTGCTTGTGTACAGTGGATAGAGGAGGTCGACAGGATGGCTTACGCACAGCTGCAAACCTCTGAAGGACCCTGCATCTTGTTGTTCGGGGGACATTGGAGGCACCAGCAGCTTCAAAAACTTGTCTGCTGCTATGACAAGGCTTTTTTGCCGCTGCTCTTTTAACGTGACGTAATTGCCTGTATCAAAGAGTCCTCAATTTTCCCTTATCAGCACGCACACATGTGTACTGTGAATCAGCTACATACTTCTTGATTGTGCGATGATCAGGATGAAGTGTCTTGGCAATGTTGATTGTAGTCATGCCTTGACCTAAACACTCCACAGTTTGTTGCTTCTCAGCAGCCGACACATCCTTTTTCTTTCCCATTTTGGCAGAAAATGTAGGCTGCTTAATAATGTGGGACAGCCTTCTTAAGTAGTCTTGCCTTTCATTGGACACACCTGCCAAACTAATTAGCACAGGTGTCTGCAATTGCTTACAGTGATATAAAGAGCCCTGACACACATCACCATCAATGAGTTTAACTGACAAAAAAAAAAATTCTTACCTTATCACTCCTAAACACTTTTTGCATAATAATTTGGAACACAGTGTACATGTGCTTTTCCACAAAACACCAGTGGTTCACGTAGTGAATCTTACAGTTCTAACTTGCCAACCGTGGTCTGTATGGAATTGTTCAATAAAGGGCCCAAAATTAAGATAACATAGACGGGAGAGGTCTCTATGAATACGAATTCCTAAGTATTTGATACCCTGTGAGGGCCAGGCAAAGGGAAAGTTGGACTGGATGGAATCCTGTATGGATTTGGGGAGGGAGACATCGAGGGCCTCAGACTTCGCTGCATTGATTTTAAAATTTGACCATGTAACAAAGTGATCTATTTCAGCCATAACAGCAGGGATGGATATATGTGATTGAGTGATATATACTAGGACATCATCAGCAAATGCAGAGCACTTGTACTCGGTGCCTCCCACCTCAATCCACCTAATATTGGGGTTATGGCGAATTGATGAGAGCAGGTGCTCCGTCACTAGGATGTATAAGAGAGGGGACAGAGGACATCCCTGCCTTGTCCCATTGGTGATTATGAAAGGTGATGAAAATGTTCCATTTATCTTCAGCCTAGGTGACGTATTGCGATACAGGGCCGTGATTTTGCCTCTAAAAGGGTCCCCTAGACCCCTACGCCCAAGCTTTTTAAGAGAATAATATATGGCGTGCCAGGAGACTCTATGGAATGCTTTCTCAGCATCCAACGAAAGTATCTAATTACAAATTTTTAACTGCATCTAGCCCAGGAAATACTTTGTGCCTAGTAGCAATGTGTGCTAGTCAGCGGATTATCCCAGCTGTTAAGCAAGCTACACCACCTGTAGTTTGGACACTTAATTTTTTCAAAGGAAATGGTTCGGGCCCCCGGGACACTCAGTGAAGAGCATCGGGGAGGCACCCCAAGGCACAGGGGCTGGGACTGGCGGTAGGATGCCTTGCGGTGGACCGCCAAGCTCGATCCTTATAAAAGCTTTTTAACTGCAGCAGCTTTAATGGACGCTAGTGGAGCTGGAATTACCGCGTCTGCTGTCATGAAACTTGAGGGTCGCACGGGCAGGAACGGACTGGCCGTGTCGGATTCGCACTTCTTTGGTTTTAGAAGGGCATGACATGCCTATATCTGTGTCTCCCCCTCCTTTTACTCCTCCACCTCTTTTCTTTTCGCATGACTATATGTACTTGTCACTTTTCCATGTGTTAGTTGTGTCTTCTGAGCAGTTTGTCAGCTTTTGGACTCCTTTGAAGTGTTTTCTATGTGTTTTCTATGTGTTTCTATGTGTTTTTGTTTGCCTGTCATTGGTTTTAACGGTGTTCGAAGGTGTTCGACGAACAGTTCGATGAACAGTTCGGCGAACATATGGGTGTTCGACGAACCGAACCGAACTCGAACACTACGGGGGTGGCTCAACACTAATAGTGAGTCTGCATGGCAAGAAGAGAGGACATAGCCCTGGCTTGACGGAACAGTGTGTGATATCTCCCCCAATTCGGGACTGTCCTGCTAGATCCAGGACTGTTGGGTGTTAGGAAAGTAAACAGTTGACAACCTCTGTATTTTCACCCATTAGGAGGCACTATACGGTATACTTATTTTTAAGAGCCTTGTAAAGGCATATCAGCGGACAATAAAGGGTAGGAAAGGAATTCCTCATTTTTTATTTTACGTTTACTATTATCACAAAGTGGGGCAGTAAAAAACTATTAGAAGGAAAAAGGACTCCCCACAGTCATAGAAACTCATCCTCATGCATAGGTCATTATTGTCCCAGATACAGTACTGGATTTTGGTCTCTGTTCTGTTGTCCCAGGCAGTCTGCTGAGTGTTCCGCACTGCTACTGCCACCACTATCCCTCTAAATTTACCACCTATCATCAGAACAGCACTGTGCATTGAGAGCATGTCACTGATCTGCTGAGCTCATGCTGCACAGTGCTATACAGATGGCCACCAGTTAGACCCAAGACCTGCGTGTAGAATCTTCACTCTTTTTCTTTCCTCGCACCTTTTAGAATGTAGTAATGAGGGTTTTTTCACTTGTTGGAATAAAAAAATCCTTTAGCAAAATTTTAATATGGTCTCTGATCAGTGGCGTGCAATACTGATCAGAGCACAGTGGCTGCAGGTTGCACACTCAGAGATGGCGCAGGTAAAATGACAAGAGTCACAATGTAGATAAAAAAACAGATCACTGATGCACGTCAATAATCCACTTCAAGTTGAGTCTTACGTTCTGGCAATACCTGCCCAGTAAAGGGGCAAGATATGGAATAAAAAAGATACGGAAGAAAGATACGATATAAAAAAAGGGCAAATCCACAAATTTAGGGTTTACAAAGGAAGGTACACCCAGATTGAATCCCATGAATCCCACCTGTCTTCCTGTCTTGGGAGTGAGTGGGAAAATTGTGAGTGAATTGGTGTACTCACCATCAAGTCTCGTTCTGCCAGAGCTACTACAGCATGCGGTACTGTACTGTACGCAAAAACAAGAGAGGTCCCCCTTGCTTGCTAAATGGGTAACTGCTCAATGTAGGGCCCAATGTAGGGACAACCTACTTGTGGTTAAGTATAAGGATAAGAGGATGTCCTTATGTTGACCACTGTTCATGGAAATGACAGCACTCCCATCAGTATACGAGGTATCACCACACAGACCCCCAAACAAGACTGGGGTACAATAAGAATATGGGAGGAGTTGATCTCTTTGATCAAGTCCTCAAAACTTATAGTGATGTGTCGAAAACAAGAGTGTTGTACCAATAGCTGGTCGTGCACATTGTACATATGGCACTGTACAATGCCAGGCACATTCCTTCTGTTTCAGGAGATAGTACTCAGGGCTATAATATATGGAAATCAGAAAGGGGAGTAATTTTGTAACTGACGGTGCCAGTATTGTACCAGGTCAACATTTCCCAGTGAGGTACCCCAAACTGCAAGGACTGAAGGTCACAAAAGAAAGAGGAGTAACCACAATTTGGCAATGTGACACCTGCCTCTAAAAAACAGGACTTTGTATGAAAGAGTGCTTCAAAGATTACCACACATCTAAGGATTACTTAATTTATTTTTGATTTGACCTGTTATTGCACCAGTTTATTATACATTCATAAACTCTACACATCTTACATATGCCACTGCATTAAGAAAATCAAATACCAATAAAACCCTTAAAAAAATTATATATCAGTTTTACATGCACGCTGCTAGGTTTAGATAGGGGCGAGACAAGTTTCATGAATTCTTTGGAATCCTGGGGGAACTGTTACTCAGGGCGGCCATATATTGCAGCTCTCTCAGGAACACGGGGGTATTGACTCCCAGACACAGACACACTGGACAAAGTCCTTATGAACAGTTTAACAGTAGGGTTTAATATAGCAGTAAGTCCAGTACACTCCAGTCTTTTAAAGCAACAGGCTTCATAACAGTTTCTTCACAAAGCACCATGACTAACAGTCTTTTGAACAGCACAGTTCAGCAAACCCATGATCAGTCTCTTTGGTCCCACTACTCAGTGCACCCACCATCAGTTCCAGTCCACAGTGCCACACACTTTACCTTAGAATGCAGTGAGGTACGGGGGTGGTGGGGATAGAATGGAAGGGTGAGTCCAGTCCTCAGACGTGGCAGTCACAGTAAGAGAGTTCCAGAACCCTCATCAGCCTGGTGAAGACATCTGTATTCTTCCAGGTTGCTCTCCAGCTCAGCACTGACTCTACCCAGTCAAACTGAGGTAGGCCTGACCACTCCCCTAAGCTGCACCTTCTTAACCCTCTAGTTGCTGGATGCTTAACAACATCATGTGCAGTGTCTACCCGTCACACTCTTCCCTCCATTTTGAATGTCGTCCTCGACATTGGCCTTTTATCTGGTTACTCTTAACCAGCCCCTTGGAGTTGTTCTCCCCAATGCTATCACTGGCAGTGTTCCCCCAATACTGCCCCTTTAAATAAAGGTGAGGTTGTGGCCGGACACTGTGGACCCCTTTGTTACTCATCTTAGCACTTTAAACACATGTTCATCACAATTACTCTATCTCACTTTCGTTGGTCGGTCTCCTGTAGGAAACAATAACAACAATTTGAACCAACTGCCACTCTTCGGCCGGAGCTTTTCGTTCGTCTTCAACCGGCTCTCCCTAGCTACCACTGAACATTTTTATCAAATTCAAGTATAAAAACATTTCAAGTATAAAAAATTTGAAGACTGCAACAGTTTGTACAAAATAGGTGACAGTCAAACAAACACATATAATTAATACAGTCAATGTTCCTGAGAAAATGTTCATGCAAACTTAAGAACACAGTCTTTTGTTTCCTAAGTCATGAGTTCCTTGTCCTTCTAGTTAAAGCCCCTGGAAAAGGCAAAGGGGGCAGTCCAGGCCCGGACTGACAGTCTGACGAAGCAGGCAGGTGCAAAGTGGGCAACTTTTCCTGTTATTGCGCGGCCGTGGCTCCTGTCAGTAATGTACATAGACTGCTGTATGCACATTATGTATGTGATACAGTGATTGATGTATATACAATATATGGGTGACTCACTGCTGTATATATATTACGTAGTATGTGATACTGTGATTATATACAGCAGTCACAATGTCACACATATATTGAATATACTGCAGTCTATATACATTATATAGGTGATACTGCTACTATACACCGCAGTCTCAGTATGACCTATATAATGTATACACTGCAGTTGCAGTACAGACCAAAAGTTTGGACACACCTTCTCATTTAAAGATTTTTCTGTATTATCATGACTATGAAAATTGTACATTCACACTGAAGGCATCAAAACTATGAATTAACACATGTGGAATTATATACTTAACAAAAAAAGTGTGAAACAACTGAAAATATGTCTTATATTCTAGGTTCTTCAAAGTAGCCACCTTTTGCTTTGATGACTGTTTTGCACACTCTTGGCATTCTCTTGATGAGCTTCAAGAGGTAGTCACCGGAAATGGTCTTCCAACAATCTTGAAGGAGTTCCCAGAGATGCTTAGCACTTGTTGGCCCTTTTGCCTTCACTCTGCGGTCCAGCTCACCCCAAACCATCTCGATTGGGTTCAGGTCTGGTGACTGTGGAGGCCAGGTCATCTGGCGTAGCACCCCATCACTCTCCTTCTTGGCCAAATAGCCCTTACACAGCCTGGAGGTGTGTTTGGGGTCATTGTCCTGTTGAAAAATAAATGATGGTCCAACTAAACGCAAACCGGATGGAATAGCATGCCGCTGCAAGATGCTGTGGTAGCCATGCTGGTTCAGTATGCCTTCAATTTTAAATAAATCCCCAACAGTGTCACCAGCAAAGCACCCCCACACCATCACACCTCCTCCTCCATGCTTCACGGTGGGAACCAGGCATGTAGAGTCCATCCGTTCACCTTTTCTGCTTCGCACAAAGACACGGTGGTTGGAACCAAAGATCTCAAATTTGGACTCATCAGACCAAATCACAGATTTCCACTGGTCTAATGTCCATTCCTTGTGTTCTTTAGCCCAAACAAGTCTCTTCTGCTTGTTGCCTGTCTTTAGCAGTGGTTTCCTAGCAGCTATTTTACCATGAAGGCCTGCTGCACAAAGTCTCCTCTACAGTTGTTATAGAGATGTGTCTGCTGCTAGAACTCTGTGTGGCATTGACCTGGTCTCTAATCTGAGCTGCTGTTAACCTTCGATTTCTGAGGCTGGTGACTTGGATAAACTTATCCTCAGAAGCAGAGGTGACTCTTGGTCTTCCTTTCCTGGGGCGGTCCTCATGTGAGCCAGTTTCTTTGTAGCACTTGATGGTTTTTGCAACTGCACTTGGGGACACTTTCAAAGTTTTCCCAATTTTTCGGACTGACTGACCTTCATTTCTTAAAGTAATGATGGCCACTCGTTTTTCTTTACTTAGCTGCTTTTTTCTTGCAATAATAAAAATTCTAACAGTCTATTCTGTGGGACTATCAGCTGTGTATCCACCAGACTTCTGCACAACACAACTGATGGTCCCAACCCCATTTATAAGGCAAGAAATCCCACTTATTAAACCTGACAGGGCACACCTGTGAAGTGAAAACCATTTCCGGTGACTACCTCTTGAAGCTCATCAAGAGAATTCCAAGAGTGTGCAAAGCAGTCATCAAAGCAAAAGGTGGCTACTTTGAAGAACCTAGAATATAAGACATATTTTCAGTTGTTTCACACTTTTTTGTTAAGTATATGATTCCACATGTGTTAATTCATAGTTTTGATGCCTTCAGTGTGAATGTACAATTTTCATAGTCATGAAAATACAGAAAAATCTTTAAATGAGAAGGTGTGTCCAAACTTTTGGTCTGTACTGTATATATATTCAACAGTCGCCGTGTCTCCTATGCTATGTGATGTATGCAGCATAATATAGTATATAGTATAATGCTGTCTTAATTATAATGTAGAGTTGTGTACTGTATATATAGTGTAGAGATGTTTATATAGTATGGTGCTGTGTATATACTATAGTATATAGTGTAGAATCCACACAATATACACAGGCATATCTCTACACTAAATAGTATATACACAGCTCCAGTCTATATTCTTTTGCACAGTATATAGTGTAGAACTGTGTATATAATTTATTGTAGCATATATTATGGAGCTGTATATGCTGTGCATACTTCTCCTGTCGAAAAAAGCGGAGGACTATTTATTAGCCCATGTGGCAATGTTTTGGATCCATAATAGAACGTTTCTCTGCTATGGAACCGAAATGTTACCACATGGGCTAATAAAGAGTCCTCCGTTTAAAGGAGTTGTCCACTACTTTTTGATTGATGCCCTATCCATAGGGTCCCGCACACGGCTATTCAATTCAATGGGAGGCGGATGCGTAGTATCAGCACCGATACCAGCTGATCGACGGGGGTTCCGGGTGTGTGACCCCGGGCCGATCATACATTGATGCCCTATCCTATGGATAGGGCATCAATCAAAATGTAGTGGACAACTTCTTTAAGATTTGGTGCTGCTCAGTTCTATATATGTGTGTGTGTGTGTGTGTATGTATAATTATATACAGTGGGGAAGAAAAGTATTTAGTCAGTCACCAATTGTGCAAGTTCTCCCACTTAAAAAGAAGAGAGAGACCTGTAATTGACATCTTAGGTAGACCTCAACTATGAGAGACAAAATGAGAAAACAAATCCTGAAAATCACATTGTCTGACTTGGAAAGAATTTTTTTTTAAATTTTGGTGGAAAATAAGTATTTGGTAAATTACAAACAAGCAAGATTTCTGGCTCTCACAGACCTGTAACTTCTTATTTAAGAGGCTCCTCTGTCCTCCACTCATTACCTGTAGTACTGGCACCTGTTTGAACTTGTTATCAGTATAAAAGACACCTGTCCGCAACCTCAAACAGTCACACTCCAAACTCCACTATGGTGAAGACCAAAGAGCTGTCGAAGGACACCAGAAACAAAATTGTAGCCCTGCACCAGGCTGGGAAGACTGAATCTGCAATAGGCAAGCAGCTTGGTGTGAAGAGATCAACTGTGGGAGCAATAATTGGAAAATACAAGTCCACTGATAATCTCCCTCGATCTGGGGCTCCACACAAGATCTCACCCCATGGGGTCAAAATGATCTTAAGAACGGTGAGCAAAAATCCCAGAACCACATGGGGGGAGCTAGTGAATGACCTGCAGAGAGCTGGGACCAACGTTACACAGGCTACCATCAGTAACGCACTATGCCACCAGGGACTCAGATCCTGCAGTGTCAGACGTGTCCCCCTGCTTAAGCCATCTGAAGTTTGCTAGAGAGCATTTGGATGATCCCGAAGAGTATTGGGAGAATGCCATATGGTCAGATGAAACCAAAGTAGAACTGTTTGGTAGAAACACAACTCGTCGTGTTTAGAGGAGAAAGAATGCTGAGTTGCATCCAAAGAACACCATAGCTACTGTGAAGCATGGGGGTGGCAACATCATGCTTTGGGGCTGTTTCTCTGCCAAGGGACCAGGACGACTGATCCATGTACTGTACACTGCACAGTACCACTTCTCCTGTCCTGTATATACACACTGCACAGTGCCACTTCTCCTGTCCTGTATATATACACAGTGCACAGTACCACTCCTCCTGTCCTGTATACACTGCACAGTACCACTCCTCCTGTCCTGTATGCACTGCACAGTACCACTCCTCCTGTATATATACACTGCACAGTACCACTTCTCCTATCCTGTATATATACTGCACAGTTCCACTTCTCCTAGTCTGTATATAAATACTACACAGTACCACTTCTCCTGTACTGTTGTTAGAGAGGTGACATTGGACTTTGGGAGGGTCAATATTGGTTTATTATTTTCAATATTCCTATGGGAAAAATGCATATTGGAAAATTCATTTAAATTGATTATACCATGTAATCCTCTATCCATCCTGAGAATTTTCCAATCGCTGGTGTCCAACCACTGGGACCCCCATGATCCTGAAAACAAGAGCTCTTAAGAGCACCATGTAAATGGAGCTGTGGTGGATCATGTACACTGCTACACCATTCAATTCACATGTGGCTCTTCAAATAATTCCTTCAAGAGAGTTTTGAGGGGCATGACAAAGTATTGCAAAATTCAGTGATCGGGGGTGGGGAGTGTTATAATATTTGGGCTGGTGGGGTTTGTGTGGCAGGGCTGCTTTTTTGTCCCAGTCCAGCCATGGGAAAGTCCTTTAAAACAGGGGCAGAAACAAGGTCCATTTCTTGTAGACAATAAAGGCACAGTCCATAAAGTGCAATTTGGGAAACAGTTCCTGGACAGGATACAGCAAACTCCATAAGTTGAGAGTGAGGACTCCCCAACTTTGCTTGATGTGCCCGCATATCCAGCAGAAAAGGGCACAGGTGCAAATAAAAATAAGGAAAAAAATGAAGTGTAGCTTGCCCAGCTATTTAAGTAATGTCTTTCAACACAGGCCTATCCAGCCTTAATAATGAACAAGTTGGCAGCAAACAGTCTTTATATTGCAGCAACAGTCACTGGTGGCTTCTCCAGCCTTTATAGTAGACAACATTTAGGTACCTAGGACCCGATTGGCCCAGCCGGAACAGTCACTTGAGAGATGGGGAACTGTCCCTAAACCTTTTAGTGCAAAAGTCACAACACTGTGACTACTCCGGCATTGTGTTATGGTCCTAATCTACTTTTTCCTTCTTTTGGCCTTCAGCAGGACAAGATGGCACCCCACAGGATACATAGACCTGACTGTTAGTAGCGTGGATGGTAGGTAGCTGTACTGCTACTGTTTGTAGGTCTCGCCCTTCCCGATGCCATTGAGGCAGCCGCCTCTCGGGCTGTTGCCTGCGGGGCCGGTTCTCCTTGCCGGGGAGGTCGAACCTCAAATTGGTATCCTGGGAAGAGTCCTCTTACCTGACCCTCCGCCTTAGGGTCCTCCAGTCGCTGCGCAGACAGCTTCCCTGGAGTATCTTGTGGCTGCGCTGTGGGCAATTGTCGCATGCGGGAGTCCTGAACTCCCAGTTCCCTGGCCTAGGTGCTGCTGGGCGCCGCCATTTTCTCACCGCTTGACATCTTGGTCTGGTCCCAAAGCCCCGCCCCTCTTGCGAAAGCAGGTGTCGGGCCATGTGAACGCTGTGATGACGTCATGCTGCAGGCCTTTCCAGGCCCTCACTTCGGTGAGTACCTTCCAGGCAGCGGTGGGTGGTACCTGCCTGAGTCTGCCTCTGGTCGGTGCGGACAGCTCCTCTAGGGATCCGGCAAAAGGCAACAGGGCAACAGCACTGCTGTGGGTGCAGCTCCTGGTGATGCAGTCCCGGCAATGCGGCAGTGCAGGTTGACCTCCAGAGAAACCGGCGGTACATGGGGTACGTCTATTTTGCTGGGGGACTGCGAACCTGCGCCCTCCAAGATTGCGGTGCTCCTCTGCAGGGGTTTAGCTCTGCTTCGCGCGCTTTTAGCACACAATCCTACAAGATGGGATGTTCTTCTTCTTCCTCACTGTGCTACAGATAAGAGAACTACCGAACGTCGGGTCCAAATATCAGTATGACAATAATTGGGATGGATAAAAAACTTTTATTAAAGTAATGGTTATAGTGGCACTACAAGCACAAGAATGCCCGCATGACTAAGACCATCTATCGAAACATGTTGGCTTAAGCACTGTGTAACTCCCTGTTTGGATTGAAGATTTTATTTTTTGCACAATAAATTTTGGAAATTGGATACCACTTCGCTGGAAAACTTTTTCTTCTATGTTGATTACTGGTCACAGGACGGTGTCTGTGCGAGTGAGTATCCAACGGGGCAGATTTATACTACTGGCTGGGGAGCTGCTTCACCTCCTTTTACTACAATGCCCGCATTCAAACAAATACAAAAAATTATATGTAAATCACCATGATTAACGGACCATTTGAAAATGAGCATGTGGATAATGTTACAAAATATGGTATATGGAATCGGAATAAAATAACACCAGGTACGAAGATGGTAATATGCAGTGCCTATATAATACACCCAATAATTTTGTGTATAAAAATATAATGAATTGAATCAAACAAGTATTAAACTATTAAGTACAAAATGTTGTATTATCAGGCACCATATAAATATCTGTAACCAATGGTGGTATATCAATGCCTATCCCCAACAGTGCACGTGGTAGATATGATTGCCGGTATGTGATGCCCTCACAACAGAAAAAATGGAAGAGGGAGGGGAAAGGAAAAAAAGGGGGTAGGGGTTGGAGAAGGAAGGAAAGGGGGGGGGAATTAGTTGCAAGTGGTCATAAATGCTAATGGAGGGCAAATCACAGAGGGGAGGCAATACTGAGATGCATACCTGATTAGAGGGTCCTATGTATGAATGCAGCGCAGCCCCGACGTGCATTTTGGACGGGAAGTCCTTCATCAGGGGGTTCCTCACTGTGCTGTAGGCTGCCATTTTAACAAATACAGTCGCCATTTTAACTTTTCCAACATGTGCCAAATCTTGCATCTTGCAGGTGCCTGGTTCTGTACTTTACTTCCTGGTTCTTCCATTGCCCTTTTCACTGGTGTAGCAGAGTTGAGTTGAGGTGCTGTGCTGCTGTGTTTTCCAGTCACTTTTCCTCTTCTACCTCTACACGCTAATTCCCGCTTAGGATTCACCGTCCGGGCCACCAATGTTACGTGCACGTTAAGTTTAGATAGGGGCGAGACAGGTTTCATGAATTCTTTGGAATCCTGGGGGAACTTCTTAATCAATTCCTTGAGGGGTGTAGTTTCCAAGCTGGCATCAGTTATGGGGGTGTTAGTAATGTTTTGCCACAAGGGCTTTGTAAATGCGACATAGTGCTCGCAAACCATTTGTCATGCAAGATGTGGGAAAGACTTAGTGCAACACAAAGGGAAGAGGGAAAGGGAGCCCAGACACTAGGGAAAGGGGGGAAGTGGAGACCTCCTAGGTTGATCTAGCATCACCCTGTCTCCCCTAACGTCCCTGTATTGGCTCTTCACCAATCACCACACGCATGCCTCGCCCTGTCTTTCCCTGTCGTATGGCTAAGACTAGGGACGGGAGGAGATGAGCACTAGTCGATCTCCACTAGACACTATAGACAACAAGGGTACACAAACAGGGGGTAATTGCTCAGCTTTAGACGAACTCCAGACAAATGAGCACACGTCCTCAAGCTCCAGAGAGGAAGTAGTACTGCTCTTACTAAAGCCTTCACAGGTAGTAATGAATATCGCTGGCACCTTCTTCTGAAACACAGCTGGTATTTATACAGCCAGGCAGAGTGGTAATTAGCCAGATGAAGGTAGCCGTGGGTCCTAGAGACAGCCTCTAAGAAGTTGTCTCTAATGCCAAATATAGAGATCTCCTGCAACCAACTGCAGGGCGACTGTCTGTCACTTCTGACACACCTGCGACACCATTCCAACAAAGTCCGTGCTCCAGAACGTTGCTCCATTCCTTCCGAGCCCTGCCGTACAACTAAGCAGTATTTTCCTACCACATAAGGGGTATCGTGTCCTCAGGAGAAACTGCACAACAAATTGTGGGATTCATTTTCTCCTGAAAAATTTGGGGCTAAATCAATATTTTTGTGGAAAAATGTAATTTCATTTTCACAGCCCAAAAATATGACATTTCTTGAAGCACTTGTGGTTTTAAGATGCAAACCGCACCAGTTGATGATTTCTATGAGAGGTGTAGTTTCCAAAATTGAGTCATTTGTGGGTGGAATCTATAGCTTTCGCATGTCAGGGGCTCTACAAATACAACATGGTGTCCACTATAAATTCCAGCCAAGACAAATTTGCATTCTAAAAGTCAAATAGAACTCTTTCCCTTTCGCTCCTTGCCATGTGCCCAAACAGTAATTTCTCACCACATATTGGGTACTGTTGCACGCAAACGAAATTGCACATCAAATTATAAGGTTTCTCCTATTACCCTTGTGAAAATGAAAAACATTTTTTTTGGAATATTTGTAATTGTTCATTTTCACAGCTCAACTGTGAAGTACCTGTGAATTAAAAATGCTCATCACATGCCTTAATGTATTCCTTGAGGAGTGTAGTTTATAACATGTTGTCAATTGGAGGGGTTCTGCTGTTTTGGCATTTCAGGGGCTATGCAAATGCGACATAGAGTTCACAATTTATTCAAGCCAAATTTGTGCTCTAAAAGTCAGTGCTCCTTTCCCTCAAAGCCATGCTGTGCGCCCAATACATAGTTTCCCACCACATGTGGATAATTGGCGTTCTCAGGAGAAATTGCACAAGAAATTGTGGAGTTCTTTTTCTCTTGTGTTAGTGCAGAAACAGACTGCCGTATAACCCGTGCGATGATCGCATCACACCGAATGGACTGGCCCAGCACCTCTCCTGACCTGAGCATGACAGCATGTTGTATTTCTATGCAGCTGTCAAGCTCAGGTCAGGAGAGCAGACAGGCAGTATGACGTTTATGATGTGATCCTCGCATGAGAAATATAGCAGTCTGTCTCTCTGTCCTTAGTCCTGTTTCTCATGTTTGTGAAAACCAAAAACATAACTTTTCATTTAAACTTCTTGAAAGTGGTTTTGAATAATTTGAGGGGTGCAGTTTTAAAAATGTTGTCACTTTTTGGTATTTTCTAACATATAGGTCCCCCAAAGTCACTTCAAAAGTGAAGTAGTCCCTAAAGAATATAGGTTTTGTAAATTTAGTTAAAAATATGGAAAAATTGTTGCTTAACTTTTAATACTTCTAACTAACTAACAAAAAAAAGACATTTCAAAAATGATGTTGACATAAAATGGACATGTGGTAAATGCTATTTATTAATTAGGATAATACTGGGGTTTACAGTAGCGCTGGTAGGAAGTCTATAAGCCTGCTGCAAATTGGGACAGTGACCACTCAGTAGAATAGATGGAGGTCCGTGTCCCCCCTTTTTTCCCCACTAGGTCCCATTGGGACACGGACCTCCATCTATTCTCCTTTCCAAATAGGGAGCATATACATCTGAAACCCAACCAATCAGGTAACTATAACCTATTCTAATACTGTGATTAATCGTACATCATACCCCTTTTTAACTCCCAGCTCTCATACCATCAGCATCTGCATAAGCAAACCTCTACATCCAAGACTCAACTTCCTCCAGCCCCATGAAGGTATTACTGACATCCTTCAATTAATACCTGTGTCCAGATTATTAGTTCTAACCTTTAAATAACTCACTCTTCCTCTCTCCTAGGGGACCACTGGCATTTTGTACCATACCATAGACCTTCTACTTACTCCTAATTACGACTACCACCCTAAATCCTGAGGATTTATGCCACATTGCTTTTATTCGCTTTATTTATTTATTTTAACTTATCTATCAACTGCTTATTTTAACCGATTATTGAATATCTAAGAATAAAAATCTCTCTATTTTAATATTACACATCTCCAAGTCTATTTATCCAGCGCAATTTTATATATTTTTTATACATACTTTTACCACTAATAGTTATTTATTATTTTATATAATATGGCTATCTGTTTTAAAGGCATAAAAAATCAATGTTCGAAAAGTGTGAATATTTCAGTATTTTAATCAAATTTCTGATATTTGTTTTATAAACAAATCAGATCAAAGTAAATTTACCATTAAAATAAAGTAAAATGTGTCACAAAAAAACTCTCAGAATCACTGGGATATGTTGAAGCATTTCAGAGTTATTACTATTTAAAGTGACACATGTCAGATCTAAAAAAAATAGGGATTGGTCAGGAAGGTGAAGGGATAACAGTGTAGCAGTAAGGGGTTAATAGTGTGTTTGGTGGTGCATTTCAGTTATTATGTAGTGGTAGGTGTATGGTGGTATTATTGGTAATATTGCTTTTTGTACACTGTGGGTTGTTCTGTAGAGGCATGGTAATATTATTAATTCACTATGTATAATAGTGTTAATTGTAGTGGTCAATGTGCAGTAATATTATATAGTGGCAACTTTGGTAATATTGGTCTTTGTATAGTATGTTTTAGTATGTAGGTAATATTTAGTCTTAGCATAGCAGCAATAGTGGTATGCAATAATTATATATGTTTAGATTTTCTTTTAAGTGGTAGGGGTGTGGAGGTTATAGTGACGCGCCCCCAGGGCAGTGGGGTACTGGCAGCCGGGCCTATGGATGCTGGTGGGGGATATCACGGTGGCTGGCCCGGTCTGTGGCCCAGGGCGGTCAACCAAAAAGGGGGATTGAAACTTGGATAGAGAATAAAAATAAAATAAATAGTTTGTGACGCCACCTGTGGTACCTGGTAAGGATTACCAGCGCTGCTGCAGACCTCCGGGGGGTGATGGGATGGCAGCTGAGGTGTTTCTGCTCCCCACAGGTGGAGTGGGCCCCCCCTGGGCAGTGTGGAGTTTGATGGTGGGTGGTGATGCTGCAACCTGTAGTGCAGGCGGGATGGCGCAGCAGGAAAAACTGACAGAGACAGGGGATTTGCTTCAATACCTTTACTGGTGCGGATGTCAGGTACGGTCCAGGGTACTCAGTAGGATGGGTGCACTTCAGGACTTCTCCCCAGTGAGCGGGTATAAGGCCTCCTGGTCCATGTCTGCCTCTCTGTATGCTCCTGGCTAGCCTGCAACTGGGCCTAGCTTACTTGTCGTGCTGTTCCTTCACCTGTCGCTCGGTAGTAGGACCTTCTGCTGGTAACCACTCTCCCTGGACACTGGGGCCTTGTGGTTCCTGGTCCTGTAATGGGTCTAGCTTCAGGTCGTCCAGCGACTTGTAGTCCTCCTGGAATGCCGGTGATCCCTACTGGGTATAAAGGAACCCTGTAGGCGCGGACCCGGTGTCCGGTTTGTATATCGGGGTGAGCCTATGATGCTCCTCTGCCCCCTTTACTCCTCTCTCCTCTCCTCCTTGCCGTCGGCCACACTCGGGGCCCTCAGAATTCTACTCGTGCTGTAGGCCTTGGCTCGCCTAAGCACAGCAGCCAGCGTGCTGCGTCTTCACTGGTCTAAGTGCCAGCACACTCTCCAACAACTAATAACTAACTGCCTGGCTCCACCCTCCATATATATATCCCTAACGGGCTCCCTCTACTGGTGTGAGGTGGAAGGGTGGAGGTGTTTGCATGTAATGAGGGCCTCTTGTGGAGAAGTCCATCCATGCACCCTGGGTCCTGTGGTACCTGTGCGCAGCAGGGTGCCACATTCCCCCCTAGTACAATTCAGTACTCCTGGACTGAAGCATTTAGTTTTTTTTCAAAACAGGTAACAACAATAATAACAATTATAATAATAACAATAATTAAGTTACAGTAAGTCCCATAACCTGGTGTCCATTTCACAGATGAAAGAACATGAGAAACATGAGGGACCCGCCTGAAAACCCTCAACGTAGGCCCTGGGCGTGGCTACAGGGCATAAGTGATCCAGGTGCTGGACCACGTCTTCGGCAACGCCAAACGTTTTTTTTTTCTGTGGTCAAATAAAGGGGGCACTTTTGACGAGTGCAACTATTTACAGGACAGTTTTTGGCTGCTCACAGTCCTCAGCCTACAAGTCTTTGTACTCTGACGGGTAACTAAATAAACACATATTATTGACAGTTTATACAATAAACAATATGCAATACCCTACTGGGTACCTATTTACAGTGTAGGTGTTAGAACCTTGCTCTTAGGTTTTTTCCTTTGCTGGTCACATGACCTTGTTGGCCTATTTAATCCTGCTCCGCCCTTCTGGCTTTGCTGGACTTCATTGTATAACTACTTTCTAGCTAGCCTGTGCTCTGTATCTAACTCTGTTAGTTTGCTTGGTCTACGGACCTCTGTGTTCTTTATATTTTGTTTGTTCGTCTGTCTGCTACTATTTCTGTTAGGAGGTGTCCCATTTTCCTCCCAGTCCTTAGTACTTGTAGGGATTCCTTCCCCACATCTATAGGTCTCCGTACAGACTAGCTTAGGACTTTAGCAGGTCTGATCGTAGGATCAGGTCCCCTGTTACATCGTAGGGATTAAGCTGAGTTCTATCGTAGGGACAGATCTCCTCTCTTTCCTTAGCTCTGGTAGCAGAACATAACAGTAAGTCCAGCCTGCAAATTCTCTAAGGAAAGATTTTTCTGTTCCATCATGGTGTCGGTTCAGGATTTGGCTCATCGCCTGCAGGGACTCTCTCTGGAGGTGGCCGAGCTCCGTCAGCACGTGAGTAACTGTCCTGGAGCACATTTCTTGGAGCCTAAGGTATGTTTGCCGGATTTATTTTTTGGTGAACACCGAGAATTTTTTTCATTTAAAAATGCTTGCTTATTGTATTTTCGTTTGAGACCCAAGTCCTCTGGGGATGAATCCCAGCGCGTAGGGTTCATAATGTCACTTTTGCGCAAAGAGCCTCAGGAGTGGGCCTTTTCTTTGCAACCTAGTGATACATGCTTCAGATCAGTGGAAAGTTTTTTTTCTGCTTTGGGGCTATTATATGATGATCCTGACCGTGTCTCATCAGCTGAGACTGAGTTAAGACGTTTGAGACAGGGATCAGGTAATGTGGAAAAATATTGTACTCATTTCCGTCGTTGGTCTACTCAAACAGGGTGGAACGATTCTGCTCTGAAAAGTCTATTTCTTGCTGGGCTCAATGAAAGGGTTAAAGACCTGCTAATTGCTTATCCTACACCTGAAGATTTGCAACAGGCTATGCAATTAGCTATACGGGTGGATAGGAGACTGCGTGCAAGGGTTAATGAGAGCAAATCCTCTGCTATGTCAGTTTCTGGTTATGAGAATGTGTGTACTAACAGTGGTGAACCGATGGAGATTGGATCGGTGGCACCTCGCTCTCAAGAAAAAGACCGTATATTTTCTGAAGGCTTGTGTTTCTATTGCGGAAAATCTGGTCATTTGATTAAAGGCTGTGAGCTTCGTATGAAGAAAGAAAAAAAAATGGTCAGTCATGCCCGTATTGCCTGTTTAAATTCCAAGGGTGTATTTTTAGCTGCTTCCACGATTGCTCAGGAAAAATTAATGGAATTGCGGGTGTTTGTTGATTGTGGGTCTACTCTGAATGTAATTGATGGGGGATTCTTGGAAAGACTCAATTTAAAACCCGAACCTTTATCATCCCCCATTGCTGTGGTTTCTGTGGATGGTTCCCCTTTGAAGAATATTACTCTCAAGGTCTGTGAATTTCCTCTCACTATTAATGGTGTTCACCATGAGAAATTGGATTTGGTAGTTTTGAATAACTTGCCTTCTCCAGTAATATTGGGATTGCCCTGGTTAAAATTTCACAATCCTGTACTGGATTGGTCTACCAGTGAAATTAAATCCTGGAGCCATAAATGTTATGACAAGTGTAACGGGCGTATTGCAGCTTTGGATCGGGGAGAATTGCCTGTTCCTATTCAGGATTTTTGGAGAGTTTTTTCTGAGAAGGAATCGCAGGTTTTGCCTCCCCATAGAGACTATGATTGTTCTATTGAATTTGTCCCTGGAGCGACTCTTCCTAAAAGTCGTTTATTTAACCTTACTATTCCTGAGAGGAAGGCTTTGGAGGAATACATACAGACAAGTTTGGCCGCCGGTCACATTAGGCCCTCTAAGTCTCCTGTGGCGGTTGGATTTTTTTTTGTAAAAAAAAAAGGACGGCGGTTTACGTCCTTGTCTGGATTTTCGTGAGATTAACAAAATTACTGTACGCAATCCTTACCCACTGCCATTGATTCCTGATCTGTTTAACCAGTTAATGGGGGCCAAGTGGTTCTCTAAAATTGACCTTAAGGGGGCATACAATCTGTTGCGCATGAAGGAGGGTGACGAATGGAAGACTGCTTTTAACACTCCTGTGGGTCATTTTGAGAATCTGGTTATGCCTTTTGGTCTTACTAATGCTCCTGCATTTTTTCAGAATCTTATTAATGACATCCTTAGACCTTTGATCGGCAAAAATGTGGTTGTGTATTTGGATGACATTTTGATTTATTCGCCGGATCTGGAGTCTCATTGGCGGAGCGTACGTGAGGTATTACAGTTATTAATGGACAATTCGCTTTTTGCTAAGCTGGGGTTCGCTGTACAGAGAATTAGTTTTTTGGGCTACATTATCTCCAGCGAAGGTTTTGAGATGGACCCGGTTAAAGTTCAAGCTGTACAGGAATGGCCTAGGCCTATTGGTTTGAAATCGATACAGAGGTTTTTAGGTTTCGCCAATTATTACAGAAAATTCATAAACATTTTTTCTAGTATTGTCAAACCTCTGACCGATCTCACCAGGAAAGGTGCTGATGCGGTTCAGTGGTCTTCTGAGGCCATTGAAGCTTTTGTGTATCTCAAGGAGAGGTTCACCTCTGCTCCCATCCTTATGCAGCCTGATGTGACTAAGCCGTTTTTGGTTGAGGTTGATGCTTCCTCTGTGGGGGTTGGCGCAGTATTGTCTCAGGATAACGGGGATGGATTACATCCCTGTGCCTTTTTTTCAAAAATTTTTTCGGAGACTGAACTGAATTACGATATTGGTAATCAGGAATTATTGGCTATTAAACTCGCATTTGAACACTGGTGCCACTTCTTGGAAGGTGCGGAATTTCCCGTTCAGGTTCTTACGGATCATAAAAATCTGATATATCTTGATGCTGCCAAGCGCCTGAATGCCCGTCAGGCTAGGTGGGCACTGTTTTTCTCGCGGTTTAATTTCTCCGTTACTTACATCCCTGGTACTAAGAATGTTAAGGCGGATGCCTTGTCTCGCAGTTTTTCTCCCATAGTCGGTGCTGAGAAAGAGGAGAACATTTTACAAGAAGGTGTTGTGATAGCTGCTTTGGACTCCATTTTGGAAGATGAGATTCTTAAAGCACAGGAGAATGCCCCATCTAACACTCCTCATGGGAGGTTGTTTGTGCCTGGGACCTTTAGGAGAGATTTGTTTGTTGACTGTCACGAATCTCGGTTGGCAGGTCATCCCGGAATCTCTGAGACCAAGAGACTGGTGGGTCGCAGTTTTTGGTGGCCTGGATGGCAGAAAGAAGTCATTAAGTGGGTGCGTCAATGTACTATATGTGCTAGATCTAAGTCCTCACATACTCCTGCTGCGGGGTTGCTTTGTCCTTTGGAGGTTCCCAGTGCTCCTTGGACACATTTGGCTATGGACTTTATAACTGACCTTCCCCCCTCTGAGGGTTTTACTGTCATCTGGGTGGTCGTGGACCGTTTTAGCAAGATGTGTCACTTGGTTCCCTTCATCAAACTGCCCTGCGCTAAAACTCTCGCTAAGGCCTTTGTCAAGGAAATTGTCAGACTTCATGGCGTTCCTACTGACATTGTTTCTGATAGGGGTCCTCAGTTCGTGGCTCGTTTTTGGCGTGCCTTTTGTGACAGGTTGGGAGTTCATTTGTCGTTCTCGTCCGGATATCATCCTGAATCTAATGGCCAGACAGAAAGGAAAAACCAGGATGTTGAGCAGTTCTTGCGTTGTTTTGTGGCAGACAATCAAGAGGGGTGGTCTGAGTTTCTGCCACTTGCTGAATTTGCTCTGAACAATCATACATCTTCTTCTGCTGGTTGTTCGCCTTTTTTTTGTTGTTCTGGGAGACATCCGTCGTTTGGGTCGTTCTCCAAGTTGGGATCTGCCGTGCCTGAGGAGGAGAATTTTTCCGGTGATTTGGAGAGAGTTTGGACGGATGTGCGTGGTAATCTTCAGGAGGCCAACAGAAAATCTAAAGACTACTTTGATAGGAAACGACAGGAGGTTTTGTTCGCTGTTGGTGACATGGTTTGGTTGTCCTCTAGGAATCTGCGGTTGAGGATTCCTTCAAAGAAATTGGGTCCCAAGTTTGTAGGGCCCTTTAAGGTGCTTCAGGTTGTCAACCAATCTGCTGTTAGGTTGGAGGTTCCTACCTCCTGGAGAATTAATCCGGTATTTCATGTCTCTCTGTTGAAAAAAGCTGTTGTATCGGATTGTGACGCCTCTGCCTCTGTTCCTCCGGTGGTGGAGGACGGGGAATATGAAATTTCTCGCATCCTTAACTCTAGACGGTATAGAGGTAGTTTGCAGTATCTTGTGGCCTGGAAAGGTTTCGGACCCGAGGATAACTCTTGGGTGAGGTCGGATGATGTTTCCGCGTCCAGACTTATCAGAGCGTTTCACAGGAGATTTCCTGATAAGCCTGGTCCTAGGGGATCCGGAGGATCCTCTTAGAAGGGGGGGTACTGTTAGAACCTTGCTCTTAGGTTTTTTCCTTTGCTGGTCACATGACCTTGTTGGCCTATTTAATCCTGCTCCGCCCTTCTGGCTTTGCTGGACTTCATTGTATAACTACTTTCTAGCTAGCCTGTGCTCTGTATCTAACTCTGTTAGTTTGCTTGGTCTACGGACCTCTGTGTTCTTTATATTTTGTTTGTTCGTCTGTCTGCTACTATTTCTGTTAGGAGGTGTCCCATTTTCCTCCCAGTCCTTAGTACTTGTAGGGATTCCTTCCCCACATCTATAGGTCTCCGTACAGACTAGCTTAGGACTTTAGCAGGTCTGATCGCAGGATCAGGTCCCCTGTTACATCGTAGGGATTAAGCTGAGTTCTATCGTAGGGACAGATCTCCTCTCTTTCCTTAGCTCTGGTAGCAGAACATAACAGTAGGCACTTCAGGCTTATTCCCTAAACCGGGTAGGGATTTGTCCTTGTGTGCTGCGTGTCTGTTAACCTATCAGGTCTTCGTGTCGGTAAATCATAGAACTGCCTTAATCTCTCTATGGGACTGGCAAGTACACTGTCCACTGGGCCTGCAGGCTCTGCTTCAACGGGTGATCCTCCTCTTACTGGGGACTCTTCCTGTTCCTGAGCAGGCTCTTCCGGGGCGCTTATAGGTTCTTCTGGTTGTTGCTAGAAGTGTATCACCGGTACTATAACTGCTCCATCCAGTTGAGGCCAGTCCGCAGGGAAATCTCCTAGAACTGTGTGAAGCACTTCTTCCTTGGGTTCTTCCGGTGCTTTAGGAGGTACTTCTTGCTCCGTTGTCTTCAGTAGACCTGGGCACACTTTCAGATGGTCTGTGAGACTGTTGCAGTTGTTTTTCCTCCATCTTTGCTAATCAGGCAGGTTTTACTGTTGTCAAATCTGGAGTTCAGCACTGTGTAGGGCTCTCTTTCCCACTGGTCATCGAGCTTGTGACTTCTTCTCTTCCGCTTTAGCACTATCTCTCCAGGTGCCAAGGGTTCTGCTGGTGCATGTTTATTGTACTGTTCTTCCTGTCTTTCCCTTACTCTGTTCAGACTGTCTTCGACACAGGCCTGTACTCTCCTGTACTGCTCTTGCCGATTTGTATCCCAGTCTTCAGTGGACATATCTGCTTCTGGTTCTACCACTCCGAGTTCTAGGTCCATGGGCAACTTTCCAGGTCTTGCTCTCATGAGGTACGCTGGAGTACAATTTGTAGAACTCACAGGTATGTGATTGTACAGATCTACCAGGTCAGGTAGTTTGTCTGGCCACTGATTTCTTTCTTCCAAGGGTAAGGTTTTCAGCAGGTCTATGACGATGTTGTTCATTTTCTCACACAAACCATTGGTCTGAGGGTGATACGGCGTAGTCCGGATCTTCTTGCACCCATACAGATGACAGAATTCTTTAAACAGCTCGGCTTCAAAGGCAGGGCCTTGATCCGTCAGCACTTTGTCCGGGTATCCATGGAGCCTGCAGAAGTATGCTTGGAATGTTCTTGCTGCAGTTTCTGTTGTCAGATCCTTGACAGGGGCTACCACCAGGAACCAGGAATAGTGATCCACCATGGTCAGGGCATAGGAATAGCCTGACCTGCTGGGTGACAGCTTGAAGTGATGCAGAGCGACGATCTCCAGGGGCTGGGTTGTTTTGATGGACTGCAAGGATGCTTTCTGGCTGCCGTAGTCTTTCCTTCTGAGGCTACAGGGCCCACAATTCCGGCACCACCTTTCTATGGAGCTCCGCATTCCAACCCAATAGAACCGGTCCTTCAGCAGGGTTTCCAGCTTCTTCCAGCCAAAGTGACCTGCTTGATCGTGGTAGGCTTCCAACACCATCTGGATATCTGTCCTGGGTACAACAATCTGCCACACCATTTCATGGGTCTTGGGGTTGACATATCTTCTGCACTGCTTATCTCTATAGATGAACAGCCGGTTTCTTTCATTCCACAGCTGCTTGGCTTGTGGAGGAGCATCCTTCTCCAGGTGAGAACCTTCCTGGGTGATCAGTCTTTTGATAAGTCTGACAACCGGGTCACTGTCCTGGGTCTCCTTCCAACTGTGGTGGGGTAGAGGATTCAGCGTCCTTCCCTGACGTCTTCTGGTGACGTGTTGCTCATGGACCACTCCGCTTCGGTGGAAACCAGGTAATTCAACTTCCTCTATATCATACACTTCATCCTCGGTATCTGACTGGTGAGGCATCCTTGACAGGGCATCAGCATTGGTGTTCTTGTGACCTGCCCGGTACTTGAAGGTGAACTGATAATTTGACAGTCTGGCCACCCAACGCTGTTCCATGGCTCCCAACCTGGCTGTCTCCAGGTGTGTCAAGGGATTGTTGTCAGTAAAAGCTGTAAACTTAGTTGAGGCTAGGTAATGCTTGAACCTTTCAGTGATAGCCCAGACCAAGGCCAGGAACTCCAGCTTGAAGGAACTGTAGTTCTCTGGGTTCCTCTCAGTAGGGCGAAGCTTCGTACTGGCATACGCAATTACCTTCTCTCTTTCATTTTGCTTCTGGGACAACACAGCGCCCAGTCCCTCGTTGCTGGCGTCGGTGTACAGCAGGAAAGGCTGGCTGTAGTCAGGGTAAGCCAGGATTTCTTCACCAGTCAGGATTTCCTTCATTACTGCAAAGGATTCAGCCTGTTCTTTGCCCCACTGGAATGGGGGACTCTTTCCTCTTTTGGACTGTCCTACCAGGAGGTCTTGTAGAGGTGCTACCTTTTTGGTATAGTCTTTTATGAACCTCCTGTAGTACCCGACCAGTCCCAGGAATTGCCGTACTTTGATGCTTCTCGGTTCGGGCCACTTCTGGATGGCAGTGACCTTCTTCGGGTCTGGTGCTACTCCCTCCGAGCTGACTACGTGCCCCAGGTACTGAACCTTCTGCTTGAGCAAGTGGCATTTAGAAGGCTTTAGTTTCACCCCATACCGGAACAATGCTTCAAATACCTCCGCCAGGTGCTTCAGATGGTCCTCATACGTCCTCGAGTACACGATAACGTCATCCAGGTACAGCAGCACTGTCTCGAAGTTCAGATGTCCCAACCAACACTCCATCAGCCTCTGGAACGTTTCGGGTGCATTGCAGAGTCCAAACGGCATACTGTTGAACTCGCACAGTCCCATCGGGGTGGTGAAGGCCGTCTTCTCCCGGTCTTCCTCAGCAACAGAGACTTGCCAGTACCCGCTAGTGAGATCCAGTGTAGAGAAGTAATTGGCAGATTTTAGTGCAGCCAGGGATTCCTCTATACGGGGCAAAGGGTATGCATCTTTATGTGTTATGCGATTAATCTGTCTATAATCTACACACATCCTCATGCTACCGTCCTTTTTTCTGACCAGGACCAGGGGAGCTGCCCAAGGGCTACAGCTATCCCCTACTACCCCTGCCTTTTTCATGTCACGCAACATTTCCTTGGCTTTCTGATAATGTGCTGGTGGTATGGGTCGGTAAGGCTCCTTAATGGGTGGATGGTTACCGGTGGGTATGTGTGTTGTACCCCTTTAACCCTTCCTAAGTCAAGTGGGTGTTTACTAAACACTTGTTCATATTCCTGAACCACTCTGTAAACACCATGTTTCTGATGGACAGGAGTGGCGTCAGTCCCAACATGGAGCTGTTGACACCAATCCTCCAGCTGAGCTTAGGAGTCATTGTCCTCCACTGTGTCTGGTGGGGTCAAGGATTCCACTGTGTGTATGGCATCATCATTCACAGTATACAATCTGGCAACAGTGGCGTATCTTGGCAATTTAACTTCCTCCTCTCCAGAATTTAGGAGACGTATGGGTACCCTCCCATTATGTACATCAACTACCCCTCTAGCAGTTAAGAGTGTAGGTCTGTGCTCCGAGCTAATGGGCTCCACTACCGACTGGTAGTTCTGTCCCTTGAGACCTATTGCTGCCCTACACTAAATCAGCATCTCACTCATTGGGGGAATCACAATGGGTATCGGGTCTGTCACCCGTACATTACCAATCTCACCACCTGTTAGCTTTACCTGTTGTTGGTACAGGAGGGCTCGAATCTCTCTCTGGAGCACCTTCCTCTGCCCTCGTTTGGCAGTGTCAGCAATCTGTTGGAGCAAAAGCAACACTTCTCCCAAACAGTTACCAACAATATTTGTACCAAGTATCATATACAAGTCTGTATCACCAGGGTTAGATTCTATGACAATTAGTCCTTGGTCCTTTAGTTACACTCTCCCCACCTTCACTGTCACGTCCTTAACCCCTACTAGGTTAAGAGGAAGGCCGTTAGAGGCATACACAGAGAGGTGGAATTCATCTATGGACCAGTACCTTTTGTAGAGGACATCAGGTATAATGGTTACCTGTGAGCCGGTGTCCAGTAATGCAGGTGTAGCTATGCCATCCAGCACGATGGACAGGAAAGGCCTTCCTCCTACGAACCGGTGGTACCAGCTTGATGGGCCTGGTTGATTTACTCCTGAGTGTCGGCCCTCGACCCCAGGGTTTGCCTGTTTAAAGGACTGTTCCGCGCGGTGTGGCCTGTCTTGTGGTAGCGGTAGCAGATGAAGTCTCCTGGAGGGCGACGTTGGTCGTTGGTCCTCCCACGGGGTGGCGTTGTCCTCCTCAGGGGTGGCGTTGTCCTCCTACAGGGTGGCGTTGTGCTCCTTCTTCTCCTCATCCAGGGGACATCCTCAGGACTGTCAGTGAGTATGATCCTTCCTTCCGGCTCGGGCTCCGTCTGTAGCTGCAGGGTGCTCAGGACAGTGGCCAGGGTTTTACTCAGCTGACGCACTTAAGAGCGCAGGTTGTCCAGCTCGCTAGGGGGCACTGTTTGCATTTTTGTTTCAGCTGTCAATGAAGGAGCAGTGGGTGCTGTGGGCACTGGGGTGGCCCCACCCTGGTAACGCTGGATAGCAGTCCCTGGTGTTTCCAGGGGCTGTAGACCCTTAATAGCCATGTCCTTCAGGGTGTCAAAGGTGGTGTCTGGATGATCTAAAGCCCACTACCGTACAGTTCTGCTCTCCTCCTGTGACCTCAACCCCCGGATGAACTGTTCAGTCAGCATTTTATTCTCATCTTGTATGCTGGCTGGACTAACCTGTTTCAGGGCCCGCAAGGCTTCCTGTAAGCGCCAGGCATAGTCCCGGATACTGTCCTCAGGTTTCTGGGTACAGTGGTAGAACCTCATCCGGAGATCTGTCTCAGTGCGGTTTTCAAAGACAGTTTGTAGTCTCTTAAAGATAATGGATACTGATTCCTGGTCTGCGGCTGGCCAGGTTTCAACTTCCCGCTCTGCGACACCAGTCAATTGTCCCAGCACAACAGCGGCTCTCTGCTTACCAGTCATAGAATACATGTCCAGTACACCGCATATTTTTCTCTTGAACCCAGACAGGGTGTCTGGTTTGCCATCATACTGGGGAAGCCATTTTGCTCCAGGGATATACGGCAGGGCCATTGGTATCAACGGAGTCATGACCCCTGCTGGTGGGGCGGCCGCTCTGGCCTGTGCAGCGCCGGGCGCAAGTTGGGCATCAGGAGCGTTATCCGGTGCTCCGGCGTCTCGCTGGTCGTCGGCCATGGTTGCGCCCCCCTAGTGAACCGTAGCCTACCTCCTGCTTCTTTAATCGGGTAGGCCGCAGCTCTGCAGACAACAGTCTCCTTCCAGGATCTTGCGTCTCCCTCGCGGCTGACGTCAGAGCGTGCGCTTGACAACGGTCTCCTTCCAGGACCTGACGCTTCCTGGTTCGGCGTCAAGGCGCGAGGCAGGGCCTGGGCTTCGCACGCTTCCTGCGGTTACGCCTCTCAGATTCCCACGGTTACGCCCCTCTTCCCGCGCGGCGACAAGAAAATGGCGGATAATGGTGGGAAACCTCGGGAATGACGGGAAATCTTCACCACAGTAAGTGTTACAGTCTTTTAAGGCGCACAGTACCCGGTGGCAACGGGCACGGAATCCTGTTCATTGCAACGGGCACGAAATCCTGTTTGTGACGCCAGAAGTTGACGCGCCCCCAGGGCAGTAGGGTACTCAGCAGCCGGGCCTATGGATGCTGGTGGGGGATATCACGATGGCTGGCCCGGTCCGTGGCCCAGGGCGGTCAACCAAAAAGGGGGATTGGAACTTGGATAGAGAATAAAAATAAAATAAATAGTTTGTGACTCCTGGGCAGTGTGGAGTTTGATGGTGGGTGGTGATGCTGGAACCTGTAGTGCAGGCGGGATGGCGCAGCAGGAGAAACTGACAGAGACAGGGGATTCACTTCAATACCTTTACTGGTGCGGATGTCAGGTACGGTCCAGGGTACTCAGTAGGATGGGTGCACTTCAGGACTTCTCCCCAGTGAGTGGGTATAAGGCCTCCTGGTCCTTGTCTGCCTCTCTGTATGCTCCTGGCCAGCCTGCAACTGGGCCTAGCTTATGTGTTGTGCTGTTCCTTCACCTGTCGCTCGGTAGTAGGACCTTCTGCTGGTAACCACTCTCCCTGGACACTGGGGCCTTGTGGTTCCTGGTCCTGTAATGGGTCTAGCTTCAGGTCGTCCAGGGACTTGTAGTCCTCCTGGAATGCCGGTGATCCCTACTGGGTATAAAGGAACCCTGTAGGCACGGGCTCGGTGTCCGGTTTGTATATCGGGGTGAGCCTATGATGCTCCTCTTCCCCCTTTACTCCTCTCTCCTCTCCTCCTTGCCGTCGGCCACACTCGGGGCCCTCAGAACTCAACTCGTGCTCTAGGCCTTGGCTCGCCTAAGCACAGCAGCCAGCATGCTGCGTCTTCACTGGTCTAAGTGCCAGCACACTCTCCAACAACTAACAACTAACTGCCTGGCTCCACCCTCCATATATATATCCCTAACGGGCTCCCTCTGCTGGTTTGAGGTGGAAGGGTGGAGGTGTTTGTATGTAATGAGGGCCTCTTGTGGAGAAGTCCATCCATGCACCCTGGGTCCTGTGGTACCTGTGAGCAGCAGGGTGCCACAATAGGGGGAGACATGTACTCTTTGTCTTGTGTCCCTGATCTTGTAAGATCCTAGCAACGTCCCTGCTGGGATTATGAATATAAGAGCCATTTCACAGGTCAGCTGAACATTGTTAGACAAAGAATTAAGAATTATATTGATCAATGATATATATCCAAAGAAGAGGAATAAAAAGGCAGCTCCTTCAGTTGTGGAGCTTGTACGACCAAACGCAACCAAATCTGGGTCTTTATTCCATCTGGTTATAATTTTGTAACTATCCATCTTGCTGATCAAATGGTCTACCCAGCTTCTTTTACTAGCCAGACCCAAGTCAGTGAGGTCCTTATCAACGTCAGGAGAAGGAACTCATATAGTGAAATAGCATGACTATTTGGAATCTCTCATGACTGCGTATAAATATGCCGAGTGCAATGTAATAAAAAATCAATGTTATTCAATGAGGCAGTTTTTCCTCAGCTGGAATCGGGCTGAGGAAAAAATAGCAGCATGCTGCAAGTGGCTGCATATATCGGCCGAGACTCGCCAATGCAAGTCTATGTGTGCGAGAAAAAAAACAGATGGCACACGGAGGGAACAAGGGAATAGGGGACTCAATAGGTGAAAAGTGCTTGTTATTTCCGCTCCAGTAATTATAATAGGGATTTTCATATAAAGCTGCATGATCCGGTCATCAGCCAGTATGTTTAAGTGCAATTGTCAAGTATCAAGTGCAGTTATCGTGTGCATGGAGGGTGTGCAGACAGATGAATAGGAGGGAGCAGATTCTGAATAATATTTAGAAGGAGGAAACAGAGGAAAGTTAGTTTACTGAGTTGAGGTGGTAGGCTTGTTTAAAGAGATGGGTTTTTCAAGTGTGGTGCCCCTGCAGCTTCAGTCGCCACAGAGGTACTGCACCTCACCCAGAGGTGTGGTGCCCCACTCTCAGGTAAGGATGGGGTACTGCCCGGGACCCACCCACCAGCATCCAACACTACACCATTCCAGACCAGCAGGAGGGGCAAGATCCATGCGTACAGTGCTGAGCCCTTTCCCTGGTTGGAAGTGGGGGGAACCAACAGATGGGGAAGCATGTAGTGGGTGTTGGTGGAGGAAGAAGTTCAGGGGAGCACCTTCAGGAGGAGTATAAGAAAGAAAGGAACCATCTAGAAGCAGCCAGTCCTGCTCAGGAGAGCAGTGGAGGAGGGTCCAGGATCCTGGCTCCAGTGCTTGGAGCAGGAGTTGAGTGGAGAGAGAGGAATCGGGCCTAGTCTGAGAGGCCCAGGAGGAGAGAGTGAGAGAGGACGGGAGCAGAGAGAAGGCTCCAGGAACAGAGGGGATCCCAGGGGCACGGCGAGTGTGGAGGCCACCCGTGTGCCCGAATCTACACGAACGTGGAGGGATCAGGCCGCAGAGTGGAGAACTACAAGGCTCAGCTAGATAACCGGAGGCTACTGTACTTTCAAGGTGCAGCTGCCCACTACCACAATTATATCGCTGAAAAGGTGGCTGCATAGGGTCCAGGGGACTGCAGGTCGCCCGACAAGACCCGCGGCTGCTGGCTTGGGTCACTGATTGTGAGGCGCAGGGCAGGAGGGTGAGAGCCAGCGCAGGAAGACGACCGAGGAAGGCACATAGAACTGGGTCCCGTTTAAATACTCCTGAGATACTTGAGAGATTGCTGAACTCCTTCCTTGGTGAACGCAGGGCGACATGGGAAGTTACACACTGGCACTGGTAACCTGGAGTCTTGAACAACTGTGAGTAAAACCTTGAAGACTGCACCCCACTGTGTCCTAGAATTATTGCTGCGCCATCACCAGCCCTGCACTACACAGCACCAGCAACATCCACCTCATAACATCATCATATCCTGCCCTGGGGCTAAGCTCAGCCTGTGGAGAGCTGAACCAACTCTGCTGCGTCACCACCAGCTCCAGAGGATCTGCACCGCAGCGCCGGCCCCATATAGCCGCATACCACAGGTGGCGTCACGAACATTAACTTTAAAAACTTTATCCCTTTTACTCATTCCCCTTTTATTGAGGTCATGGACCGGGTCACTGCCACCGTGACTTCCCCAAGCCTTCGACCGGCCCGGCTACCAAGTACCCCACGGCCCAGGGGGCATGTCACAAGCACGCTTGATGATATGGGGGCTAGGTACCAGTCGGATTGTCTGGAGTAGTGGATTCCAGATAATGCCGCAGCAAGAAAGAAGTCTTGGAGCCAGAGGTGCGAGCTTCGGATTATGGGGGATGTTAGCCTTAGGCTATGTGCCCACGATGCAGAAATGCTCCGGATTTTTTTCTGAGCGTTTCGGCATCTCCCTGGCAGAAAAAACGCATGTGGATTGTACATGTGGATTGTACATGCGTTTTTCCTGCCAGGGACATGCGGATGTGAAGCGTTCTTCACATGCATTTCCGCATGTGGGTTGACAAGCTCTTTCCAAGCGATTTTAGCATCACTTGGAAAGTGCTTGTCAACTTGGTCACACTATATAAATCCATGCAAACGGCATGGATTTATATACTGTGACCTTAAAGAATGTTTAAAAATAAAAAAATATATCTATACTTACCTTCCGATGGCCCCCGGAGTCTTGCTTCGCTCCGTCCTCCCTTGCCGGCAGCTCGCGGTGCACTACACTGAAGGACCTGCCGTCACATGACTATGACGTCAGCGCAGGTCTTTCAGTCCATCGCGAGTTGCCGGCAAGGGAGGACAAGCGCAGCGGGGGCCGTCAGAAAGTAAATATAATATTTATTTTTTATTTTATTCTTTTTTTTTACAGGTTCTATGGTACCCGGGTCCTCTCCTCTAGACCCGGGTACCATCCGCACATTGAAACACATGGAATGCCCATCTACAGATGCAGTGATGCGGAATCCATGCATTTCAATGCAAGTCAATGGCGGCGAAAACGCAGCACTTCTGCAAAATAATTGGTAGTGCTGCGTTTTTTTCGCAATGATAGCCAGCAGCGGAAATTTCCCCAGCATGTGCACAGCACATGCGGATTATCATTGGGGACCATGGCTAGCCTTCTCCATGTGTTTTTTAAGATATAAGGTGGTGCAGAACTGTGGAGAGCTTTGCGAGTGAGAGCGATGAGTTAATATTGGACCCTGTAGTGAATGGGTAATCAGTGTAATGACTGGCACAAGATGGAGGCATTGGTGAAGTGGCTGTACAGGAGAAAGTTTGGTAAGAGGGAAACCGATCAGGAGAGAGTTGCAGTAGTCCAAACGAGAGTGAATAAGAGCGAAAATAAGAGTTTTAGCAGTTTCAAAGATGAGAAAAGGTCAGATTCTGGAGATGTTTTTAAGATGCAGGTGACAATAGCGGTTGAGTGATCGCTTATAGGGAATAAAGGAAAGTTTAGTGTTGAATATGACCCTGCTGCATGGGAGTTGTGGTTGAACCCTCCAAGGTAATTTTAATGTCAGGTAGAGTTAGGTTAGTAGAGGGGAGAAACACAAGAAGTTCAGTTTTGGAGAGATTCGGTTTAAGATAAAGGGAAGACATGATGTTAGAGACCGCAGACAAACAATCTTTGGTATTTTGTATTAGTGTAAGGGTGATGTCAGGGGAAGAAGTGTATAATTGGGTGTCATCAGCATAGAGATGATACTGGAACCCCAATCTGCTGATTGTTTGTCCATTTAGGGGCGGTGTATAGAGAGAAGAGCAGGGGGCCTAGGACTGAGTCCTGCGGAACCCCGATAGTAAGGGGACAAGGAGAGGAGTATGGGCCTGCCAAAAATACAGTGAAGGGGTGGTCAGAGAGGTAGTAGGAGAACCAGGAGGGAACGGTGTCCTTGAGGCTGATAGAGCGGAGCATAGTGAGGATGAACTGGTGATCCACAGTGTCGAATGCGGCAGAGAGGTCCAGAAGAATCAGCAGGGAGCAGTGACCTTTGGATTTAACTGTTAATAGATCGTTAGAGACTTTAGTAAGGGCAGTTTCAGTAGAGTGTAAAGAGCGGAAACCAGATTGTAAAGGGTCGAGAAGAGAGTTATCTGAGATATAGCGGATTAGACGGAAGTGGACCAAGCGTTCCAGGAGTTTAGAGATGAATGGAAGATTAGAGGCATGTCTGTAGTTAGCAGTGCAGTTCTGATCTAGGGATGTTTTTTAAGTAAAGGGGTTATGATGGCTTGTTTAAATGAGGAGGAAAAGATAATTGAAGAAAGAGAGAGGTTAAATATTAGGTTAGGTGAGTGATGACCACCGGTGAGAGAGACTGCAGGAGATATGAGAGAATATGGTCACTATTGCAGGTTGTAGGCTGAGAAGAAGCGAGGAGCTGGGTAACTTCTTCTGATAGATAGATATATATCCTGTAGATATATAATTTCACAACCCACCTACATTTTGTAAATATGCACCCCTTAGTGCCTTTCATGTGGAGTTTATTCTACAGCATTTTAGTGTTGTTTTAACCTAATAAATAAATAAATGAAAAAAATGATGTGGGGTCCTTCCTATTTTTGATAACCAGCAAAGATAAAGCAGACAGCTTAATCAGGCTGGGAAAGTCCATGGTTATTGGACCCTTCCCAGCCTAAAAATGTCAGTCCTCAGCCGCCCCAGAAGTTGCACATCACATTAAATGTGCCAATTCTGGCGCTTTGCCTTTGCTCTTCCCGATTGCCCTGGTGCAGTGGCAATCGGGTAATGGGGCTTGGGGTTGATGTTAGCTGTGATTTGTCAAAAATCACAGTTGCCATCAAGCCCTGGTGTTAATAATGGGGAGGTGTCTATCAGACACCCCCATTAATAACATAGTAATAAAAAAATAATACTCACACGCACCAAAAAATACTTTATTTGAATAAACACTCCCCCACACTTTCCCTGGTTTACCAATTTATTAAAAAAGTAACCCATGCAGGTCCGACGTATTCCAGTGAATCCCATGTAGTCCACCGAATCCGACGTAGCCCACAAATGGATATCTGAAACACATATAAAGAGAGAAATAAAAGAAAGACACTGTTCATCATTCGTCTATTTATTGGAAAATAAGGGTCCCATGATGTTCCTTGATTCCATTGTTAAAAGCTTATGGAGACTTGTTTTGAGTCTCCACCGGGTTTTAGCAACAGCCACTCCCTGCTCACACTGCAAGTTTCACAGAGGGCAGTGTGACTCGGCGGCTCTGATGAGCGTTATCATTACTGACTTCACCGCTGTTCAGAGCTGCAGGGTCTCGCGGAGTGCAGGGTGAGCAGGGATGGCTGCTGCTCAAAGCCTATGGAAACTCAGAACAAGTCTCCGTAGGCTTTTGACAATGGAATCGAGGAAGGTCGTGGGAAACGCTGGACTACGTCAGACCTGCATGGGACCCTTATTTTCTAATAAACTGTTTTTCAGGTTTCCATTTGTATACTACGTCGGATTCCCGGGACTACGTCGGACCTGCATGTTTTTTTTTTTGTTTTTTTTATAAATCGGTGGACCAGGGAAAGGGTCACAGAGTGTTCATTTAAATAAAGTATTTTTTTGGTGTGTGTTTTATTGTTTTTTCACTACCGGGTTAGTAATGGGGGTGTCTGATAGACAAATCTCTATTACTAACACAAGGCCTTTATGCCAGCTATGTTTTGGACAATTCACAGCTGACATCAACTCTAACTACAATTACACTAATTGCCAACGCACCAGGGCAATCGGGAAGAGCAAAGGCGAAGTGCCAGAATTGGCACATTTAATGTGATGTGCAACTTCTGGGGCGGCTGAGGACTGGTATTTTTAGGCTGGGAAGGGCTAATTGCAGAATTTCCCATAGATATCACTCGTAATGTAAGAAGTAAGTGAAATCTTTGGCATTGTACTATACCTATATTTCTTATCTGTGCATCATGAATCGTGGTATGTATTAAAGGGGCCCACTCAGATTTTTTCACCCGGGGCCCACAAAAACCTGGAGCCGGCCCTGGCCACTCCACCTTTTTAAAGACCATTAAAAATTAGCACTTAATTAAAGGTACTTATCTCTGGAACCATATGGTGGATTAAAAAAAAAAGAGTTTCACTAAACACTTTTTTTCAGGACATATTTTACATGGTGTTCTTAATCAGGTGTGCCAATAATGTTGACCACAACTATATATTTTATTTTTTTATGGTCACTAGTGTTGAGCGATACCTTCCGTTATCGGGAAATATCGGATCGGATTGGATCGGACCGATACCCAAAAAATATCGGATATCGCCGATACCGGAAACCAATGCAAGTCAATGGGACACAAATATGCCCCCAACCACCAGCTGCCTATTTGTACCTGACCGGACACAACAATATAGGGAACTCGGCTCACCTCATGCACGTCACTGACAGCGTGAGAGAATTCTCCTGCTGAAGCGCTGAGCGCAGGAGAATTTTCCCACGCTGTCAGTGACGTGCATGAGGTGAGCTGAGTTCATTGGACATGAACTCGGCTCATCTGGATGCCGTCACAGCCAGACACTGAGGAGCACAAGCATGCCTGCGCTTCTCAGTGTCTGCGGCATGGCAAGCTGGATGGCAGCTTTCGGCTGCGATCCAGCCTGTCATGTGAATGTAGCAGAGCTGGAGCCATCCTGGGAACCATGGAAAGGTAAGGATGATGTTGGTTTATTATTTTACTTTTATTGCAGAAGACATTGGCTTCAGCTGGAATGGGCGTGATGGTAAGTATGGTTTAATTTAGAACAATAAAGAATTGGGTGTTTATTTCAATTAAAGGACTTTATTCTGGGTGTTTGTGGTTTTTTTTAACTTTGACTATGGGGTTAGTAATGGGGGTGTCTTATAGACGCCTCTCCATTACTAACCTGGGCTTGATGTCAGCTGGCATTATAAGCTGACATCAACCCCAGCCCTATTACCCCACTGCCACCGCTACAGGGCAGTGGGAAGAGCGAGGCTAAGTGCCAGAATTGGCGCATCCTATGGATGCGCCATTTCTGGGACGGCTGACGGCTGGTGTTTCTAGCCTGGGAGGGGGCCAATATTCATGGCTCCCTTCCTGGGCTATTAATATCAGCCCCCAGCTGTCTGCCTAGCCTTTGCTAGCTATTAAAATAGGGGTCATTTTTTTGGGGGTCCCCCATTTTAATAGCTAGTAAAGGCTAGGTATTCAGCTGGGGGCTGATATTAGTAGCCTGGGAAGCTCCGTGGGTATTACCCCCTTCCCAGGCTTCAAACATCTGCCCCAGCCGTCTGCTTAACCTCCGCTAGAGACTAAAATTACGGGGAACCCCACGCCAATTTTTTTTTTAATAAATCCTTTGTTTTAACACTAAATGACAAGTACAGTAATCAACACTATCACTGTACTTCTTATATATGTGACTGCCATGTTTCTATCTATCTAATCTATGTGTGATGCTCTATTCTTTCTATTCTAAATTGTCGGGTACCGATGCTGAATTGCCGGCCGGCATTTTTAAAGAGACGGTGCATGAAAACACTATTATTTTTTTTAATAAATCCTTTAACACTAAATGACAAGTACAGTAAGCTGAGCGCTGCCATCCAGCTTGTCATCCTTCAGAGACACTGCACAGCGCAGGCATTATGGGAACTTCCGATTCCGGTATTCGATATTCTAAAAGTATTGGAACTCAGTATTGGAACTCCGATACCGCGAATATCGGTCGATACCCGATATTTCAGCATCGGAATGCTCAACACTAATGGTCACATGTCACACTTTGATAAATTGACTGCTAGTGTCTAACTATATGAATACATGTACACTATGTATGTATAGCCACTTTACTATAACTTCTTAGTTAATGCCTTCATAAAATGTGTTTTATAACATGTTAGGTGTGGATTTATGAGGTGGTTTTTAAGCTGGAGTGAGGTGGGTGGGGTGTAATATTTTAAAACCAGTTAAGTTAAAAAAAATACAGTAAAAAAAGAAACCTAAAAAAATGGTGGTATTGCTATCCAATTGTAAGCTTCACTCAGGAGTGGGTGAAATATGTAGAAGTAGTGCACGTTTTTCTATTAGGCTGGAGTCACACAAGCACTGTGGTGGCGAACCTATGGCACGCGTGCCATAGGTGGAACGCAGAGCCCTCCCTATGGGCACGCGCGCCATCTCCTCTCAGCACCAGCACCGCCGCCACCACTCTCCTCTGCACGCACGCTGTCCCATCAGGCTGGTTCAGTCACTGCTCTGAGAATACAGAGCGGCTGCTGTAACCACGCCCCAGGCCCTGACTGACTGCCAATCACAATGCAGAGGGAGTGTCAGTCAGGGCCAGGGGCCTGGTTACAGCAGCCGCTCTGTATTCTCAGAGCAGTGACTGATCCAGCGCCCCCGCCCCCATGACTGAAACCTAATGCTGGTGGGGAGAAGAAAGCTCATTTTCTCCCAACAGCGTTCGGCTACGTGCAGGCACCAGGCAGCATAATAGTGCTGTTAACCAGCAGATTAACTGCATATCCGCAGGTTAACAGCATTATTTCTGGTGACAGGTTCTCTTTAAAGCACATACTTCAAACTCTGGCCCACGGGCCAAATATGGCCCAGAGGGTGATTATATTTGGCCCGCAATGATGGGCTAGTCATCTGAGTACATTTGGCCCACAATGCCAGACTGGTCGCATTTTCAGCTATATCGGCATCCTAGATGCAATACAGTTGAAAGCAATAATGGAGGAGGGAGTGTCAGCTGATGCTCCTACTCCCATCATTCCCCCTCTGTGTCTGATGTCTCAGCGCAGCGGGTGCTATGACGTCACTACAACGTGTCCGCTGTACCGAGTTGTGCAGAGGATCTCAAGACACCATGAAGAGACCGGAGCAGAAGTGGAACGGGCAGAAGTGAGTAGTTATTTATTTATTTTTAATGTGGGACCATTACACTGTATGGAGCACTATGTGGGGCCATTATACTGTATGAAGCACAATGTGGGGCCATTATACTGTATGGAGCACTATGTGGGGCCATTATACTGTATGGAGCACTATGTGGGGCCATTATAGTATATGGGGCACTATGTGGGACCATTATACTATATGGAGCACTTTGTCGGGGACATTATACTGTTTGGAGCACTATGTGGGGCCATTATACTGTGTGGCGCACCTGTGGGGCCATTATACTGTATGGAGCACTTTGTAGGGGACATTATACTGTATGGAGCACTTTGTCGGGGCCATCATACTGTATGGAGCGCTATGTGGGGCCATTATACTGTGTGGCGCACCTGTGGGGCCATTATACTGTATCACGCACCTTGTGGGGCCTGTTATACTTTATGGAGCACTATGGGACCCATTATATTATATGGAGGACTATGTTGGGCCAATTACACTGTATGGAGGACTAGGTGGGTCCCATTACACTGTATGGAGTACTATGTGGGGCCATTATACTATATGGAGCACTATGTGGGGCCTATTATACTGTATGGAGCACTATATGGGGCCATTACACTGTATGGAGGACTATGTAGGGCCATTATATTGTATGGAGCACTTTTTGTGGCCATTATACTGTATGGAGGGCGGTGTGGGGACTACAGTTGGAGAATCATACTGTGATATGGTCACCATTCTTTGTTGGAGGGATTGAAGGAGGGGGTACAGTAGGGTCACTATACTGTGCGTGTGGAGGGTACTGTGGAGGAGTTCAATGTGGGAATATCATACTGTTTTGGGGACACTTTTGTTTGCATCACACTTTATTATCTTATTATTATATTATTCAAGGTTTTTTTATCCTTTGTTATTACCTATCCTTTGTTATTATTTAAATTAGGCCATTGGGCCATATGCTTTTTACTGCTCTTCCATAACATATTATATTATTCCAATATAATTCCAAAAGTAAATTGATTTACTTGATAAGGAAAAACTTTTTCAACTGTAGACATTTTTTTAAAATAAATATCAAGGTTGACCAGCGACTTTGTCCAAGCCTTTAATTTAGTCCCTTCGTGTATTTGAATTTGACATCCCTGGCTTAAAGGATTATTCTCATCATGATAAAGGGTTACCATGGCAAAGAGGTTGTAAAAACAAACAACTTTGCAATTTTACTTTTGATTAAAAATCCTCTCCATTCTCAAGAACAGACCTCCACTGCAATCGATGGCTAGTATCTTAGGCTTGGAGTGCAATGCTTACAAGCGCTTTGCTATAGACTTTATAGCGCGTTAATGTATGAGTTGCTTTTCTAAACTAAAATTCAGGTTAAATTGCCGTGTTGGCATTATGCGATAAATAAGTAGGTTTTGGATTGCAGTTTTGGCACTCGGTCACTAAAAGGTTGGCCATCACTGTACTAGAGTATAAAAAATCGGTCCAATGTTTATACAGAAAAGTAGGACAAGTGTGATATGAGTGCCATGTGAGTACAATGCAAATTTTCTCACCTAGCATCCGTATGACATCCGCATGCAGCGGGGGCTGGTGTTATTATTCTGGGAAGGGGTCACTATCCATGGATCTTCCCAGACTAATAATAACAGCTCTTAGCTGTCTGTGTAGTCAGGGCAATTGGGAAGCTGATATTAATAGACTGGGAAGCTCCATGTTTATTGACTCCTTCCCAGAATAATAACACCAGCCCCCAGCTGCCTGCTTTCCCTCAGCTGGTTATTAAAAATAAGAGGGAACCCACATCATTTTGTTCATTTCTTTTTATATTTATTAGCTAAATACATTTACAGTAAACTACACACACACTATACTTATTATATCTCTCACTGACATTTTTCTATCTATTCTATTTTGACGGGTCAGGCTGTGAATTTACTGTACTTGGCTGATGAAATGTTGGGTTTCCCTTGAGATGGGTGCATAAAAATCGGAGGCATACGCATGGTCCGTGTGTGGGCGATTTTTTTCGCGCACCCATTAACTTGCATTGGCGAGTGCGATCTGATTCTCGCAGACAATGGCAGCATGCTGCAATTTTTTTTCTCAGTCCGATCAGAGCTTAGAAAAAAATGCCTCTAGAATATACTGTTTCCACACATGCCCCTGAGGAAGCAGATTGAAACGTGCGTTGGGGCCTGGCACATGTGGGTCTACACAATTGTGAAGTAAGGTTGTCTTATATGTAATTTTCTCCTCTTTCTTTATGCCTACTATAACTTTATTGGATTTACCACTTTAATTCAAATATAGATGTATTTTGCACTATGCATCGTATTTGTTTACCTCATTTATTTATTGTTGTTACCAGTTAGGGTTATTTGAGTTTTACAACTGCACTTTGGCATTATTCAAGGTACCCTTTTTCCTTATTGTATACTCTAGAAGCACGTTGCACTAGCACTTTACACCTCTTCTACCTCATATACCTGTATATGGTTTTGTTATCTTCATTGGGAGGTCCATGACACTCTGACAATATTAATGTATCTTTCTATACATAACAGGATCATCTTAAGGCTATTCCTGCTATGAGTTTATAATTATGCATTTGACTAATGTTTTGTACTGACAATGTACACTAAATACACATGCTTGGCTATTAATTCAAAGTGTACTATAAATTTAGAGTCTCTCATTATTACCATTATTATTATTAGAATTTTTATTTTTATTCTGATGACCCCCACTAGATATTCAATTGATTGTTGACATCACTGTGGCCTAACATCTGAGAGGAACTTCTTGCTTGTTACAATTTTGTATAAATATATATTTTAAAAGATTTTGAATAAATTTATGATTTTAATGTTGGCGTTGTGTTGCACTTTTCTTGGTCTCCCTGGGATTCTGCTGTCTTCCATGAGAGCTCATGTTTTTTGATTTCTCAATAATTTAGTGCAGCCATAGTCGATATAAGGATTGATGTATATTCCCATGTTTAACATTGCAAAGTATAGGAGAAGCTTTGTAATTAAATTCTTTCTTTATCCATACTGAAAAAACACTGATGACTCACTGATGTTAAAAACGGACAAACGGATGACACCTTGATGACACGGATGTACCAGTACCGGTTTTTCAGGTACTTGTTTAAATATGGACATGTGAAGGAGGTCTTAGATAAAATTAGTATATCGGCTGAACTGTTTATATACTTATCTCTATGTATAAGGCCACGTTCACACATTCTTTATTTTTGTGGTGACGTGTTTCTATTACACTTTTCCTCTTACTGTTCCACTCCTGGTTGTAGGGTACAAATACTGATGGAAAATACTGACCAAATACTGAGGTGTGAATGTGGCCTAAGCCATTTACCTCTGAGTTTTTAGCAGTATTTCCACTTTCCATTGGTGGCCATGTCTGTATTTGTTATTTTATAAAGTGATTGCATAATTAATAGTATATTGTAGGTAATACAGACTGTGGGGACATTTTTGAAGAAATAGTCTTACAAATTTTGCTTGGAATATGTAAACTAACATCTATATACTTATAATGCATTACTTTTTTTTTGTCAGTAGGGGTCACTCTTCAGACATGGCAATGCATATCAGACAAATGTTTGCATTTATCATTGTTATCTGTGTGAATATAATTTAAAGATGTCTCGGCAATTAGTTTTACTCCCTAATTGATCCTAATTACGTATATGATATAGTGTAAGCAAATTAAAATACTTACTGCTTGACGTCTTCCCTGATTTTCAGCTCCTGTCCTCATCTGGCTCATGGGACCTAATATCTGACTAGCTGGCTCATAATGCGCTTAATGTGTGGACTGAAGGCGCTTTCCCAATGTAAGCCTATGTAGTCTTGCTTAAGGGCTCTTTCACACGTCCGTGTTTCCAGTACGTGTGGTGACAGTTTATACACGTACTGGAGACACTTACTCGCGCAGACCCATTCAAATGAATGGGTCTGTGCACATGTCAGTGTGATTTCACAGACCGTGTGTCCGTGTGCTCCACACGCTGACATGTCCATTTTTTTGCGGATGCACGGTCCGCAAAACGTCCCACACGGATGACATCAGTGTGTCATCCGTGTGACACGTACCGGTGCCTAGGAATCAGCTCTACAGTTAGCACTGACTGTTCCCAAGCGCCAGGTGCTGAACACTGCCATCACCATGGTTCCCTGCCGGCACTGCGATCAGCACCAGCAGGGACAATAATGAGGGTATTAGTAGTCTGCTGCCGCAGTGTCCCTGTGTAAACATGAGAATAAAATAATAAAATCCTTATACTCACCCGTCCGGAGATGTCCCCCGCTGTAATCCTCTGATTGCTGGTGCTAGGGAGAATGAGACGCTCCGGACCTTCACTCAGTGAGTGACAGGACACCGCTCCTGAGCTCTGCTCCAGAGCCGCTCACTGGAGCGGCTCATTCTCCCCAGCTCCTCTGCTGATCGGTCGCATGGATTACAGCGGGGGACATCTCCGGACAGGTTATTTTTAAACAGGGACACTGTGGGAGCAGACTACTACTACTCTCATCATTGTCCTTGCTGGTGCTGATCGCAGCGCTGGCAGGGTACAATGATGAGGGCAGCATTCAGCACCCAGCAATTGGGAACAGCGCGGTGCTTGTGAACAGTGCTAACAGTAGCGCTGATTCCCAGACGTCGGTCCGTGTGATCCTGATGTGGAACACGGGCAACACACAGTTGCCTCACGTGTGACACACGCGGACACAGGGACACACGGGACACCGATATCTCCGGTATCGGTTTTTCCAGTACCAGAAATATACGGATATGTGAAACCGGCCTAAGTCTCATAGACTTTCACTGGAGAGGCAGCTAACTGTTCCACATAGTATACGCTTTGTGAGTCAGCAAGGCTTACCATACCTCCCATGCCTACCTCTCATTGAAGAAGAGAAAGAAGGTGAAATTATGCATCGCGCAGAGCCCCTAGTCACACCCCAAACCACGACCATTTACCATTTCTTTCTACACTGTAGGAGGAGATGTTAGAGGGGTGATGGCAGTGAGGGACATTCTGAAGATGCCTGAGACTGCAGGATGTAGACCCAAATCCTAGAGTGTCCCGCTGTATCCAGGACATTTGGGACTAGAGATGAGTGGATCAATTCATGGGACTCCGATCTAGCATACATCTCAGTGATACCGGGTGGCTGGACAGGAAGCTGCGAATCTCTTACCTTCCTGCATCCCCAGCATGGCTGTTGATTGACCAGGGCTTGCACAATATCATCTGTGCATCATGTTCATCTCTAGTTGGGATCTATGGATTTATTTTTGTTCATTCATTCACAGTCCTAGCAGCAGAACTTTCTCATCTTTATGTAGCTTCACTATATGACATCTGGCTTTTTTGGCATCTTTAAGGCCTTGTTCACACATTGCATAAATACTGTGTTTTTTTGTTTTCTGCAGTTGTCCGCACCAAAATGCACAATAGCAATCTTCTCTGGTTATTGCATATTTGCTGTATTTTTTCCTTCCTTTTCCTCCTTATTTGATGTGGGGGTTTTTTGGTGCAGATGTGAAGCCACGTTTTTAATGTGTATTTTGTAGTACAGAAAAGTTTTGATTCTGCACTTAAAAAAGTAGCTGCAGTTTTTTACAAGTGTTTCTTTAGGCTCCACATAGAAGCCCCTGGAGAAAAAAAGCACGAAAACCGCACAGTTCAGCAGCCTCTTTAGACAAACAGGGGGCGCAGTTTTCATGAAATCACATCCACTTTGCTTGGACAGTTAAATACAGCAGAATTTGTGTGCAAAAAAAGCAGCAGAAAATACGCAGCATTTATGTTACATGTGAACACGGTCTAAATGTTAAAGCAAAGTGGATGTGATTTCATGAAAACTCCGCCCTTGGTGGATGCTGCTGAGCTGTGTGGTTTTAGTGCTTTTTTTGCTATGACCTTCTATGTGGAGCCTGAAAAAAAACGCAAGGGGAAAAAAAACGCCGTTGCACTTTTAAGTGCAAAATCAAAGCTTTTCTGTAGTATTCAAAGCTCGGATTAACTTCAACACCAAAAATGCATCAAATGAGCTGTAAAACGCAGAAAAGAAACGCAGCAAACACCCAATAATCAGAGAAGATTGTTATTGCATCATGTGATGCGGACACCTGCAGAAAAGGT
This sequence comes from Phyllobates terribilis, assembly GCF_046119375.1. Classification (NCBI taxonomy): domain Eukaryota; kingdom Metazoa; phylum Chordata; class Amphibia; order Anura; family Dendrobatidae; genus Phyllobates; species Phyllobates terribilis. The sequence goes on from NW_027362761.1 coordinate 110,882,078, forward strand.
GCAGAAAAAAACGCTGTAGAAAAAACACAGCATGTAAGCTACGTGTGAACACGGCCTCAAATGTACAATTTTATTACTTTTAATGGGTTTAATAGAAAAAAATATCAATGACGCAACTTTTTTTACACCATTTACCAATCCCTGTAAATAATCTGATCGCTGTGTGGTACAGGTTGTTACGATTACGGGGACACAAAATATGTCTGCGATATTTGCTGATTTGTGATGTTTATTTATTTTTAAATCGCATTAAAAATGAAATTATTGTAATTGTTTTTCATTATTTTTTATTAATTTTATTGTAAGAAAAATATCTCTTTTATTCTCCTTCTAGAATACAGGGACATAGATACTTCTGTGTATAACAGTGTATTTCTATCTATCAGTATGATTTGCTTGTGGGGTCACTGCCTGCAATACAGATCAAGTACGCGAAATTATTCTAGCAGTGTCAGCAGAGTCTGTGGCTTAATTAATTTAACTCTTGCCTGCAATGTTGTAGGTTGTGGGTTCAAGTCCCAAGGAGACTCACAAAAAAAGAGAGAATTACATTATTATAATTGTTTTTCATTATTTTTTTAATAACTTTAGAGGAAGAAAAAAAAATATTTTATTCTCCCTCTAGAATACTTGGACATAGAAATACACTGTTATATACAATGTTTGAGCATATATTACACGTACGACACTAGTTTCAGATAGGGGCGAGACAGGTTACATGAATTCTTTGGAATCCTGGGGGAACCATTACTCAGGGTGACCATAGACCATGTGCTGCAGTTTCTCTCGGGCACACAGGGATATTGACCCTCAGGCACAGACGCGTAGGTTGTTTCACTTGCTGACCAGACACACTTGACAAGAGTCCTCATAAATGGTAGAACAGTAGCATTTAATAAGAAGCCACACAGCCAGTGCAAGTTAAGTCTTATGAGCAACAGGCTCCAGTGACAAACAGTACAGTTTCCTTAGCAGCACAGCAGTTCACAGTCTTCCCAGTAGTACAGGACAGCACAGTTCTAATGCAAAGGTACATTAATGAACACATCATTCTTTACAGCACAGTGAGATGGAGGAGGGGGGAGGGTTTGCTGAGGGAGATGATCCCTGTGACACCATTTCTTCCAGTCCTTATCTTTCTGCCTGACAATACTCTGCACTGTTAGTTCAGGAACTCTACCTGACCTGTGCTTAGCTTCACTTCTCACTTGAATCCTTTTCACTTCGGCTCCAGCCAGACAGTAAAGAACTTCCCCACAATCCCCCTGGGGCTCTGCTAAAACACTCCCCTTCTCTTGTGACTGTGTTATCTAGTGTTGAGCCACCCCCGTAGTGTTCGAGTTCGGTTCGGTTCGTCGAACACCCGTGTGTTCGCCGAACTGTTCGTCGAACACCTTCGAACACCATTAAAACCAATGGCAGGCAAACAAAAACACATAGAAACACATAGAAAACACCTTCAAAGGTGTCCAAAAGCTGACAAACTGCTCAGAAGACACAACTAACACATGGAAAAGTGACAAGTACATATAGTCATGCGAAAAGAAAAGAGGTGGAGGAGTAAAAGGAGGGGGAGACACAGATATAGGCATGTCATGCCCTTCTAAAATCCAAAAAGTGAGAAGCCGACACGGCCAGTCCGTTCCTGCCTGTGCCACCTCTGTGTCACCGGGTTTGTGCCAGAGCCGCGGTGGACCCTGACGGCCAGCCCCCCTATCCCAATACTGGTGCCTGTCCGCCGGTGGGTCGAGGCCCCCCACGGTGGGGGGGGGAGTAACATCTGCAGAAGAAAGACCATCTTCCAGCCAAACTAAGATGTCGACTTCTTTTCGTGGACAATGTGATACGATCCCATTCTTACGGACACGCCCATCGCTACAAATTCTAGATGAGGCACAAAAACAGCAGGTGCTTCAACGGATATCAAGTGCTCCTTCAAGTGGGCTCTCCATCACCTCAATTTCAACATCACAAATACTCCAGTCCTCAGAGGTGTCACCCCAATCGCACTTGCTTCCTCACAGCTCCCAAGTCTCCAGCTGCCCGTCTGAGTATGGGGTAACACAGATGGCTGAGTCTGCCCAGCTGTTTACTCATACTATAGCCTGGGAAACGGAGGTCTGCTCCAGAGCTTCTGTTAATCCAGATGAGGAAATGATCTGATCCCATGCCCAGAATCTTTATAAGTTGGATCCAGGACCAGATGAAGAAGGTTCTGAGCATAATGTACACCCTTGTTCCCAAACTGTAACTCCTGTTGGTGGAGACAATGATGAAGACGATGATGAGACTCAAATACCTGATTGGAGCGACAACTTGACTTTTCGGTCAGGGCAGGAAGAGGTTGGCTCTGAGGGCGACGGGTGTGATAACACACAGGGTGATGATGACGAGGTTGGAGATCCCACTTACTGTCAACCCACAGTCAGACAGTCGATGAGGTCAGCAGAGGAGGTGGAGGAGGATGTGACTAGCCCTGGGGATGGGGATGACTCGGTACCCGGGAATTTGCCTGGCCTTGGGGATGTCGCGGTGGTCGGCTCCCTGGCCCGTACCCTGGGGTCTCTCTTTAAAAGGGTGGATAATTGTTAATTTTATAAGAGTTCATGACGCCACCTGTGGTATCTGGTGACAAGCACCAGCGCTGCAGCAGTCCACTGAGGCCGGTGATAAGGCAGCTCGATGGTATAGCTCCCCACAGGTGGAGCTAGGTCTCAGGGCAGCGTATGCAGGGGGAATGCAGGACAGGCGAGACCCAGCTGGGTCAGAGCAAGAACGGGAACGGACACGGCAGTCACTTCAGTACCTTTTACTGGTGGAAATTCAGGCACATCCCGGAGCACTGTAGGGTGAAGGGTGCATATCAGGATCCTCCCCAATGAGCGGGTGTAGGGCCTCCTGTTTCTTGCCTCTGCGTAGTAAGTTTCTGACCTGCCTGGAGCTAGGCCTAACTTTGTCTCTGTCCTGCGCTGGCTGACCTTGTGGTAGGGCCTTCTCTTGGAGTTCACGCTCCCAGTATGCGGGGCCTAAGCGTCTCCTGGCTCTGTTACATATCAGCACCTTAGCGATCCTGGGACTTGTAGTTCTCCAGGGATTCCGGTTATGCCTTACTGGGTCATAGAGATACCGGTAAGCTCGGATCCTGTGTCCGGTAAATGCTTCGGGGTGAGCTGGTTAAGCTCCTCTGCCCCTTATGTACTAACTCGCCACTCGCCTTCGGCCTACTCGGGCCCTCACTAGGCTATACACACTAACGGCAGCTTGCCGCGCTTCACTGATCTTACGGCACCGGCACACCTTAAGCTCTATCTGGGCTCCCTGAATCTAGCAAGCAGGAGCCTCGTGCTCCACTGCTGAACTATTAACTGCGTTCTCTAGACTAGACTGAGCTCCACTGCAGACTGACCTCTCTTAGGCTTCTCTACTGCAGGAACTCTTCAGAGGAACTGAACTGCCTAGCTCCACCTTCCCTATTTATATCCCTAACTGGCTCCCTCTGCTGGTCTGAGGTGGAAGGTGGAGATGTGTGAATGTTTATGGGGGCCTCTTGTGGAGGATTCCATCAATGCACTCTTGTAGGATCTGTGATACCAAGCGCAGCGGGGCATCACAGATGCTATTGACGACGAGGTTAGGTTGCGCCTTCCTGAACAGAGACGGAGTACTGGAAGCACGTCAACAACTGCATCCTCAACCACAACTCTGCCTCTGACCACAAGTCGTAGTGGCTCTTCAGGTCACATGGGCTCTAAGCCTTGCATAGCCTGGGCATTTATTCAGATCGATAAGGATGACCCAACTCGTGTTATCTGTAATATTTGTCAGCAAAAGCTAAGTAGAGGCCAAAAAATACATAGTTTGAGTACTTCATGCATGTACCGTCACATGGATATGAAGCATAAGTTGCAGTGGGAAGCTCACTGTGCTACAATGCGGCCTAGCCGGCTGGGCCAACCACCGTCTGCCCCATCTTGTGCATCCGCAGCCTCTTCATCCTCTGTGACTGGGGGGACAGCAGTCACACATGTTTTTGGACGCAGACCTGCCACCTCTTTACCCGCAACAGCCAGTGTGATTGGCAGGTCGTCAGTTCATTGGGAAGTGGAAACACCTGCTAGTGTTGAGCGCTCTCCGACATCGAGAGCACCACCTTTGGATCAAGGCAACCTAACATGTCCGCCTGCATCTTCCTCACAGACCGGCAGTTGCCGGGGACACCCTACTCAACACCGTCTAAGCACAACAGCCAGCCCTCGGTCCCTCAGATGTGGAAAAGTAAAAGACCATTTCCTCCTAGCCATGAGAAAGCTAAGAGGTTGAATTTCACCATCTGCAAGCTGTTGGCTACAGAAATGCTGCCTTTCCACCTGGAGGACACAGAGGATTTTCAAGACCTTATGTCCGTCACAGTGCCCCAGTACCAGATGCCCAGTCGGCACTACTTCTCAAAGAAAGGTGTGCCTGCGCTCCACTAGCATGTCGCACACAACATCACCGCTTCTTTGAGAAACTCTGTGTGTGACAGGGTGCACTTCACCACAGACACTTGGACGAGAAGGCATGGACAGGGGCGTTACATGTCGCTGACTGGGCACTGGGTAACTATGGTGACAGCAGGACAAGGGGCTGCTGTCCAAGTCTTACCGTCCCCACGAGTTGTGTGTTAATCCTCTTTATCTCGAACTTCCTCCACTGCTTCTGCCTCCTCAACCTCCTCTCGGTCCTCCACCTGCACCCAATGCCTGTCTGGTAATGCCACCTGCTTTCTAACTGCGCAGAAGGAATCCTGCACACCTCCTTACTATGCTGGCAGCAGGGCTCAACGCATCAGTGTTTACTTTGAAATGTCTGGGAAATGTGAGTCACACAGCTGAGGAGTTTTGGTCAGCTCTGGAGACCCAGTTTCATGAAAGGTTGTCTCCACTGGACCTGCAACCAGGGAAGGCCATGTGCGACAATGCTGCAAACCTGGGTGCGGCACTTCGCCGGGGCAATGTCACACACGTGCCTTGTATGGCTCACGTGTTGAACCTGGTTGTCCAGCAATTTTTAGCCCACTATCCCGGACTAGATGGCCTTCTGCAGAGTGCACGGTCGCTGTGTGCTCACTTCCGCCGTTCGCATCCCGCAGTTCAACGACTTACATCTCTACAGAAGTCGTTGGGCCTGCCAGTTCACCGGCTGAAATGCGTTGTGCCGACACGGTGGAATTCAACTCTGCACATGTTGCAGCGACTGTGGCAGCACCGACAAGCCCTGGTGCAATACATTCTGACGTATAGCCTGGGCCAACGAGATCCAGAGGTGGGGCAAATCACGCTGGAGGAGTGGTCTCAGATCAGGGACCTATGCACCCTTCTGCACAGTCTTGAAATGGCGACGAAGATGTTTAGTGCTGACGATGCCATTATCAGCATGACTATTACGGTGATTTACATGCTGGAGCACATGTTAAACAGAATTCGGAGTCAGGTGGTGGGACAAGAGGAGGTGGAGGAAGTAGAGGAGGAGTCGTATGCGGAAGGGATAACATCTCCAAGGTCCAGACGGTTGGCAGCACCAAGGCGGCAGGCATGGGAGGGTGGGGGAGAGGGATTAACCAGGGCGCATGGTAGCAGCCAAACTGTTGAGGAAGGTGCAGGAGCCGAGGAAGAAGTGGAGGACGAACTGGCAATGGGCATGGAAGACTCATCAGATGAGGGAGACCTTGATCACATTTCTGTTGTGCGAGGTTGGAGGGAGAGGGCAGAGGAAGGAAGCATGATTCTTACCTCGCTACCAACACAACAAGGACTTGGTCCTTCTGGATGCGCAAGACACATGAGTGCCTTCTTGCTGCACTACCTGCAACATGACCCCCGGATTGTCAGAATTCGAAGTAATCCCGACTACTGGGTTGCCACACTCTTAGATCCCCGGTACAAAAGTATATTTGCCGAAATAATTCCTGCCATAAAAAGGTATTGACGAATGCAGGAGTATCTGTTGCAGAATCTTACATGTGCTTTTCCACAAAACACCAGTGGTGCACGTAGTGAATCTCACAGTTCTAACTTGCCAACGGTGGGACTGTCGAGTCTTCATCACTCAAACAGTAACAGTAACACAGTATCTGCTGGTAACAGCAATTTTGTGGAATCGTTTCACCACTTTTTTAGACCATCCTATGCAAGGCCACAGGAGACAAGAAGTCTGACACATAGTCAATGCCTAGAGAGGATGGTACAGGAGAATCTCCAAGTGAACATCGAAGCCATGACTGTGTCACTGGACCCTTGCTCATTTTGGTATTCCAATCTTGAAAAATCGCCGGAGCTCGCCACTCACGCCTTGGAGATCTTGTCATGCCATGCAGCCAGCGTTCTCTCTGAACGTGTGTTCAGCGCTGCTGGTGGTGTGCTGACAGATAAGCGCACGCGGCTGTCCACTGAGAATGTAGACAGACTCACGTTCATAAAGATGATCAAATCATGGATTCGCAAGGACATTTCTACCCCTGTGTCATCCTTGGGAGACTAAAAGCTTGGGGATTTGGTAAAATCACCTCACCAACCGTTTTAAGCAACAGTGGGGCAATTGATGCCACTTAACCCTAGAACGCATGACCATAAAAATCTACACTTTCACATACCTGGGGCCCTTTAGGCCCGTGTGCAAATAACATGGAATAACTCAAACTCAAATGACAAACAACTATATACATGAAGAATACCTAGAGTTTCAAAATTCTAACTAAAGCAATCTTGCAGAAAATAGAAAACAATTAACTGGGCGGGCCTGCAAGGCCACAGGTATGCGTTCTAGGGTTAAGTGGTGTCTGTGCCACAATTTTGGGAGTCCCCTTGCTGTGTCTTACGTGACGTTGGCATCGTCAATTCCAGGTGGGTTGGGTCGCACCCCCCCCTTTTAACTGTAAGAAACTACATACACTATGGCTTGGGGTAACACAGATGGTTGAGTCTGAAGAGCTGTTTACTCAGAGGTCTGCTCCAAATCTTCAGTGTCTGCTAGTCAGCGTAGAATTTTTAACTGCATCTAGCCTAGGCAATACTTTGGGCGTGTATCTAATAAGAATTTTTAAATTAATCTAGCCTAGGCCGACTGTGGGGACCCCCAACCAAACCCAGATGCTCAGCCCCCCTACCGCCCCCCTTTCATGGACAACCCAATAATGTAACTCTTACAACTGGATGGGTGAGGATCGGTCACAGCTTTATTAACTCTTTATACTCATTCCATTAGAAAGGCATTTTATTTCTAAAATAATTCAGCTTGTTGCAGCATGCCCTGGGTCCCCACTCCGGCAAGTTGGCCAACAAGTGTAACTCTCCAACATGTCCTTTCTATTTCCAGGCCACGGAGGATCCAGCGTACTCGTATGCAGGACTCTGACCCCCACCCATCACTCTTAACGCTTGTTCCACTCCGTCCTGGAGTCCTGACAGGAATATGTCCAGTCCAATATCTATTAAGTGAACACCGTCGGGCCGTATGAGGCCTGCTTTATCTCCTTCCAGTTGTCGGTGTCGTATCACTACACCGCCTCTGTCTCTTCTAAATTTTGCCATCCGAATATTTATTACCCGCCTTGTCCATTCGATGGCCGTGATGTCTCGCGCACCTTGCCATACCGCTATCGGCACAATCTCTGACCATACTATAGCTAATTTTGTGAAAAATTCTCTGAAGCGCTCAGTGTCTAGTTTCATTATTGCCATTAGTTATGCGCTCTTGTGATGACCTAGGTTGTTTCCCCCGGCCTGTATAACTAAGATGACCGGACCTCTTGCCTCTCTCCCTACCTTGATTACCTCCATTAGTACCTGTGGCCATAGCAGGCCTCTAATACCTCTCCAGTTGAAATATGTGTTATGAAACTCTAATTTCCTCCCGCCTGGGCGGACTTTCGCCCTTTTTTGTGCCCAATATATATACGAGTGGCCTATCACTCACACTGTTGGCTTAGCGTCACCTGTAAAAGAAACAAACCACGTTAGGATAACAAGTCCGGTCTTATGTATCTCGCCAAACACGTGGATCGCCATCTCCCTATCCTCTGAACTTCCGTTTCTGACAGTCCTGCTCTTGCTGCTTCCGTGGCCGGACCTATGCAGAATGAGTGTGTCCCGTAATCTTTGGGATGGTTCCCTGCCGATGTTATGCATTTATTAAATATAGCTTGGAACAGGTATCTTGATAATGGCGTTCCATCAATGTGTGATAGGAAGAAATTACTTTGTGATCTGATGGTTAGATATGTTTTTACTATTGTTACCCGACTCAGTGTACCGTTTGTGGGTTGTAGAAGTACCCAAGTACCCCTGCCCGCTGGAACCGTTTTCGATTGGTGTATGCGTACACATATTGCATTATTGGCTATGACTACTTCCTGGTGTAATAAGCGTCCACTGGTGGTAATTTTGGATTGAGGGACTAATTCGCTTATACATAGCGCCCCGAAGAAGGCGATCACAAATGCAGTAGACATTAGTGTTGCTTCAAATTGTGAGTGTCATGTTAATGGTGTTAGGGATAAGTTGTGAGAAATCAGTTTTAGTGACAAGGGACGGGACGTCTACATTCCTGACTTGGCTGACCCCTTTTCCACCCTTTTATGGATTGTCTGATGATGAATCTTTGTCACATCTCCCCAATTCAGTAGTTGGAAGTGAAATGCTACTCCGGTCAGACACCGCTGCGCTGACGCCCCTGATATGCCCCTCATCATTAGCTGGTGGAGAAATTCTATGGTGACTTGTGATCTGGCTTGTTCACATTGGTCAACCCGTCTGCCTGCTACTAGTCGTGTCCACTCTTCCCATGCCTTACCGTATGCTTGCCACTTTGACAGGGCAACTGACGCTCTGATTAATGGCATCAACTATTCGCCACTAGATCCCATAGGGAGGGTGGGCAACTGTTGCCCGATGGGTGGGCGTTGTGGAAGAGCTCTGTGAAAATCTGCCAATTGAATTGTTATAAAGCGTTAGCAGCAGCTTTATACCCCTCAGCATAGTGGCTAGCGCGGACCCATACATTGTGTTTTAGGCACAGGAATACTAGCCTGCGTAGTAGGCCTAGCACTGGGAGAGACGATGATGCCATCTTATTAATGCAGTGCGCTAGGCTGGTGTTTTGTGTTATGAAGCGTATATTTTTTTTAGCCAGGCGCGCGCCCCATATTTCTATTGCTACCATTATTGGGAAAAATTATTTTCAGGGCTAGATGCAGCTAAAAATTATTATTAATTTCAAAGCTGGTGGAGCTTGGTATAGATGGCCTAATACAATGAGTCCCACACACTGCTAGAAGCCCAAATATTTTTTCAGAGGTAGATGCAGATAAAAATTATTTTTAATTTGCAACCTGATGGAGGTCAGTATAGATGGACTAATAGAGAAAGTCCCAGACACTGCTAGAAGGCCAAATATTTTTTCAGAGCTAGATGCAGATAAAAATTATATTCAATTTGCAACCTGATGGAGGTCAGTATAGATGGACTAATAGAGAAAGTCCCACACACTGCTAGAAGGCCAAATATTTTTTCAGAGCTAGATGCAGATAAAAATTATATTCAGTTTGCAACCTGATGGAGGTCTGTATAGATGGATTAATAGAACAAGTCCCACACACAGCTAGAAGCCCAATATTTTTTCAGAGGTAGATGCAGAAAAAAATATATTCAGTTTGCAACCTGATGGAGGTCTGTATAGATGGATTAATAGAACAAGTCCCACACACAGCTAGAAGCCCAATATTTTTTCAGAGGTAGATGCAGAAAAAAATATATTCAGTTTGCAACCTGATGGAGGTCAGTATAGATGGACTAATACAACAAGTCCCACACACAGCTAGAAGCCCAATATTTTTTCAGAGGTAGATGCAGAAAAAAATATATTCAGTTTGCAACCTGATGGAGGTCAGTATAGATGGATTAATAGAACAAGTCCCACACACAGCTAGAAGCCCAAATATTTTTTCAGAGGTAGATGCAGATAAAAATTATTTTTAATTTGCAACCTGATGGAGGTCAGTATAGATGGACTAATAGAACAAGTCCCACACACAGCTAGAAGCCCAAATATTTTTTCAGAGGTACTGTAGATGCAGATAAAAATAATTTTTAATTTGCAACCTGATGGAGGTCAGTATACAGTCATGGCCAAAAGTTTTGAGAATGACACCAAAATTATATTTTCACATGATCTGCTGGCCTCTGGTTTTTATTAGTGTTTGTCTGATGTTTATATCACATACAGAAATATAATTGCAATCATATTATGAGTACCAATAGGTTATATTGACAGTTAGAATGAGTTAATGCAGCAAGTCAATATTTGCAGTGTTACCCCTTCTTCTTCAAGACCTCTGTAATTCTCCCTGGCATGCTCTCAATCAACTTTTGGACCAAATCCTGACTGATAGCAGTTCATTCTTGCATAATCAATGCTTGCATTTTGCCAGAATTTGTTGGTTTTTGTTTGTCCACCCGTCTCTTGATGATTGACCACAAGTTCTCAATGGGATTAAGATCTGGGGAGTTTCCAGGCCATGGACCCAAAATCTCTATGTTTTGTTCCATGAGCCATTTAGTTATCACCTTTGCTTTATGGCAAGGTGCTCCATCATGCTGGAAAAGGCATTGTTGGGCGCCAAACTGCTCTTGGACGGTTGGGAGAAGTTGCTCTTGGAGGACATTCTGGTACCATTCTTTATTCATGGCTGTGTTTTTAGGCAAGACTGTGAGTGAGCCGATTCCCTTGGCTGAGAAGCAACCCCACACATGAATGGTTTCAGGATGCTTTACAGTTGGCATGAGACAAGACTGGTGGTAGCGCTCACCTCTTCTTCTCCGAATAAGCTGTTTTCCAGATGTCCCAAACAATCGAAAAGGGGATTCATCAGAGAAAATGACTTTGCCCCAGTCCTCAGCAGTCCACTCCCTGTACCTTTTGCAGAATATCAGTCGGTCCCTGATGTTTTTTCTGGAGAGAAGTGGCTTCTTTGCTGCCCTCCTTGAAACCAGCCCTTGCTCAAAGAGTCTCCGCCTCACAGTGCGTGCAGAAGCACTCACACCAGCCTGCTGCCATTCCTGAGCAAGCTCGGCACTGCTGGTAGTCCGATCCCGCAGCTGAAACAGTTTTAAGATACGGTCCTGGCGCTTGCTGGTCTTTCTTGGGCGCCCTGGAGCCTTTTTGACAACAATGGAAGCTCTCTCCTTGAAGTTCTTGATGATGCGATAGATTGTTGACTGAGGTGCAATCTTTGTAGCTGCGATACTCTTCCCTGTTAGGCCATTTTTGTGCAGTGCAATGATGGCTGCACGTGTTTCTTTAGAGATAACCATGGTTAACTGAAGAGAAACAATGATACCAAGAACCAGCCTCCTTTTAAAGTGTCCAGTGATGTCATTCTTACTTAATCATGACTGATTGATCGCCAGCCCTGTCCTCATCACCACCTACACCTGTGTTAATGGATCAATCACTAAAACGATGTTAGCTGCTCCTTTTAAGGCAGGACTGCAATGATGTTGAAATGTGTTTTGGGAGTTAAAGTTCATTTTCTGGGCAAATATTGACTTTGCAAGTACAGTAATTGCTGTTAAGCTGATCACTCTTGACATTCAGGAGTATATGCAAATTGCCATTACAAAAAATGAAGCAGTAAACTTTGGAAAAATTACTATTTGTCTCATTCTCAATACTTTTGGCCATGACTGTAGATGGACTAATACAACAAGTCCCACACACAGCTAGAAGCCCAATATTTTTTCAGAGCTAGATGCAGACAAAAAATTATTTTGAATTTGCAACCTGATGGAGGTCAGTATAGATGGATTAATAGAGAAAGTCCCACACACTGCTAGAAGGCCAAATATTTTTTCAGAGCTAGATGCAGAAAAAATTATATTCAGTTTGCAACCTGATGGAGGTCAGTATAGATGGACTAATAGAGAAAGTCCCACACACTGCTAGAAGGCCACATATTTTTTCAGAGGTAGATGCAGAAAAAAATATATTCAGTTTGAAACCTGATGGAGGTCAGTATAGATGGATTAATAGAACAAGTCCCACACACAGCTAGAAGCCCAATATTTTTTCAGAGGTAGATGCAGAAAAAAATATATTCAGTTTGCAACCTGATGGAGGTCAGTATAGATGGACTAATAGAACAAGTCCCACACACAGCTAGAAGCCCAAATATTTTTTCAGAGGTACTGTAGATGCAGATAAAAATTATTTTTAATTTGCAACCTGATGGAGGTCAGTATAGATGGACTAATACAACAAGTCCCACACACAGCTAGAAGCCCAATATTTTTTCAGAGGTAGATGCAGAAAAAAATATATTCAGTTTGCAACCTGATGGAGGTCTGTATAGATGGATTAATAGAACAAGTCCCACACACAGCTAGAAGCCCAATATTTTTTCAGAGGTAGATGCAGAAAAAAATATATTCAGTTTGCAACCTGATGGAGGTCAGTATAGATGGACTAACACAACAAGTCCCACACACAGCTAGAAGCCCAATATTTTTTCAGAGCTAGATGCAGAAAAAAATTATATTCAATTTGCAACCTGATGGAGGTCAGTATAGATGGACTAATAGAATGATGCTATGCCCAAAAGATTTTACTTCACTAGGTGCAGTAAAAAAATTGGTATTCTATACACAGGTGGTATATCTTGCAACACAGATAGGCTACTCCACTGACTAACACACTCTGCAATAGGCCTAAAAGGATTAGCTTTGCTAGATTCAGCCAAATGCTGTGAAAAAAACTTGCACAGCACTGGCACAGACCTGCCTGGCAAAAACTGATAGGAACTGATGTAACCTAGTCCTGAAAAGGACTCCAATTACAATTAGTCTTTACTCCCACAACCTATCTATTTAAGAGCACAGACCTGCCTGATAAAAGTCATAAGAAATGCTGTAACCTAGTCCTTAAAAGGACTGCAATCACAACTATTCCCTACTCCCAAGCTATCTGTAGATTTGTGCGAAAATTGGCTTGAAATTAACAAGGTATAGCGCACACAGCAACAGCGGTGCCGTCTAACACGCAGCTGCAGCAGTGAGAAAATGGTGGCGACGGGGAAAATGGCTTGGTCTTATAGGGCAAGGACATGTGACATACACTGCCAATGACACATGCCCTTGCTTGTGTGAAAAAAAGCACTTCGCTCCGTGTGTGCGCTGCTGATAGGCTGACAGATTGCACCTCCCCACTGTAAATGCGGGAAAGAGAAAAAAAAAATGGAGATCTTCATTGTTCCTGCAGAGATCCATCCCCTGCCCCTCCCCCCACCCCGCTGTACACTCAAACTGCGTATTAACATTAATTTTCATCATTACTGAGAAAAAATCCAGTTATGATTTTGGTGCACGAACAGTTATCGAACATAACCTCGAACAGCCGAATTTTTCTCAAATTGTTCGTGTTCGCCGAACGGCTCGAACACCGCCCAAAACAGCTCGAATTTGAGATTGGCGAACAGTTCGAGTAGAACAACGCTCATCTCTAGTGTTATCCCCTCTAGTTGCAGAATGCTTTTAAAGCAACAGCACTACTTCTGCATGTCACACTCTGCAACAGCACTACTTCTGCATGTCACACTGTACCCTCATTTACCCCAATACTGTCCCCTCAAACCCACCCAATACGGTCTACTCACACCTTTCTACACCAATACTGTCCCTTCACACATTTTTCCCCCATACTGTCCCTTTACACATTTCTCCCCATATTGTCTCCTCTAACATTTCTCTCCCATTCTGTCCTGTCACACTCCCCTGACATACTGTTCCCTCATACTCCCCCCATACTGTCTCCTCAAGCTTATCTCCCCTCAACCTGTCCCCCACACTTTTCTCCCCATACTGTTTCCTCACAAATTTCTCCCTCACACTATCCACCAAAACTCCCACATAATGTCCCCTAATTCTCCCCCAAAACTTTTCTGTATCTTCAGCTCCATTGGAGCACTTAACTTATCGGTGATTGTCCTCCACTACGGCAAATGAATGACGTCAGCAATGTGTTTAGGTAATAATTAGTGTTGAGAGAGCATGCTTGAAACTGCTCGGTACTCGCCCGAGCATCTCACTACTCGGGATGTTCGGCGAGCACTGAGTATTTCTGGGTTACTCGGGCGGGAGCTCGGGTCTCCGCCCTGCACGTTTGGCGCTCTTTACAGAGCCAATGAACATGCAGGGATTGCCAGTCAGTCACTGTAATGCCGCAGCCATGTTGTTTGTGGGCATTACAGTGATTGGCTGGCTGCACAGCGTCACCTCGAGTATTTAAAACTGGGCGCCGCCATCTTGGACACAGTCGCTCCGGATCAGACAGTGTAGGGAGAGTGCTGCTGAGTTAGGGAGAGATATATAGTGTGAAATAGGTAGTGTAGGGTCTCTAAAGCCTGCCAAATCAAACAAACAGTCCTTCTCAGGACTAATATCCATCCCAGATATAAGGCAGGCAGGCTGTATAGGAGACGCAGTGTTTATACCAGCAAACGTTGCATTACAGTCCTGTGTGATCCTGTTGGTCAAATTGCTAGACTTATCCCCCGGTCTCAGGGGCCAGGAAAAATCCTTTTTTTTTTTCATCTGAATCCTGTATTTTTTTTTTCCTCAGTCAGACTGTACAAATACACGTCTTATTAACCTTTTGGTATCCCCCCCCCCCCCCAAAAAAAAAAAATTTGAGTGTGTCTGTGACTGTTCAGACACCAATATATCTGTTTAAAAGAGTCTGGTGTAGGCCAGATAACTAGAACTGTGGTTTTGCAGTTCCACGGTTCAAACCTCTGTATTATCCTGCTTTTGGCATTTTTTCCGTAAAAAAATACTGTAATAGTGTCTCTCTGACTGTTCAGACACAAACATATCTGTTTAAAAGAGTCTGGTGTAGGCCAGATAACTAGAACTCTGGTTTTGCAGTTCCACAGTTCAAATCTCTGTATTATCCTGCTTTTGCCATTTTTTCCGTAAAAAAAAACAGTAATAGTGTCTCCCTGACTGTTCAGACACCAATATATCTGTTTAAAAAAGTCTGGTGTAGGCCAGATAACTAGAACTGTGGTTTTGCAGTTCCACGGGACAAAACTCTGTATTATCCTGCTTTTGGCATTTTTTCCATAAAAAAAAACTGTAATAGTGTATCCCTGACTGTTCAGACACCAATATATCTGTTTAAAAGAGTCTGGTGTAGGTCAGAGAAATAGAACTGTGGTTTTGCAGTTCCACGGGTCAAATCTCTGTATTATCCTGCTTTTGGCATTTTTTCCGTAAAAAAAAAACGGTAATAGTGTCTCGCTGACTGTTCAGACACCAATATATCTGTTTAAAAGAGTCTGGTGTGGGCCAAAGAAATAGAACTGTGGTTTTCCTCTTCCACGGTTCTAATCTCCTTTTTATTACCCTTTTTCCATTGATAGTGCGAGTGTAAGCTATTTTACTTCATTTACAATGGGCAAGGCGTGTGGCAAGGGACGTGGAACTGGACGTTCTGGTGATGGTGCGTGTAGAGGACGGGGCCATGGCCAAGGTGAAAATGTGCCACAACCAACAGCCACATCTTCTCGCTCCCACTTCTTGACCGAATTACTAGGGAACCACTCTACAACACCAGTATTGCGAACTGATCAGTGTGAACACGTCATTAATTGGAGAGCAGATAATACTTCCAGTTACCTGGGCACAACCACCTACGTTCTGTCTTCTACACGGTCAAGTTTTAGTAGCCGTGAGTCTCGACTAGTGTTGAGCCACCCCCGTAGTGTTCGAGTTCGGTTCGGTTCGTCGAACACCCATGTGTTCGTCGAACTGTTCGTCGAACACCTTCGAACACCGTTAAAACCAATGGCAGGCAAACAAAAACCCATAGAAAACACCTTCAAAGGTGTCCAAAAGCTGACAAACTGCTCAGAAGACACAACTAACACATGGAAAAGTGACAAGTACATATAGTCATGCGAAAAGAAAAGAGGTGGAGGAGTAAAAGGAGGGGGAGACACAGATATAGGCATGTCATGCCCTTCTAAAATCCAAAAAGTGAGAAGCCGATGTAACGGGTCTGGGAGGCGGAACCTCTGAGCTACTATACAAGGGGGCGGTCCTTGTAAGGGAGCGGGTGGCGACCAGGCAGGCAGTCACAGCAGGTGACCGGGACAGTCTCTAGAAGAACGGGCAGGAGGTCACGGCAAGTGACCGGGGCAGTCTCTGGGTGAACGGGCAGATGGTCACGGCAAGTGACCGGGGCAGTCTCTGGGTGAACGGGCAGAAGGTCACGGCAAGTGACCGGGGCAGTCTCTGGGTGAACGGGCAGATGGTCACGGCAAGTGACCGAGGCAGTCTCTGGGTGAACGGGCAGATGGTCACGGCAAGTGACCGGGGCAGTCTCTGGGTAAAGGGTTGGTACGACCTGTGGCGGCTGATGGTAGACGTGAGCTCCCAGATGAGCAGGCGAGAGTCTCTGGATAAACGGGTGGTCACAGCATGTGACGGCGGAGCTCCCAGGAAGACCAACAGACAGGCGGCAGATGAGCGCTCCCAGGTGAGCGGGCAGGAGTCACTGGACAGGCAGGTGGTCAAAGCACGTGACGGCAGAGCCTCCAGGTAGGCTAGCAGACTGGCAACAGATGAGCGCTCCCAGGTGAGCAGGCAGGAGTCACTGGACAGGCAGGTGGTCACAGCACGTGACGGCAGAGCCTCCAGGTAGGCTAGCAGGCAGGTAGCAGATGTGCGCTCCCAGGTGAGCGGGCAAGCTGGTCCATAGACAGACTGACAAGAGTTGGAAGGCAGACCGTCGGACCTCAGGCAAGCAGGCAGGTAGTTGATGTGCGCTCCCAGGTGAGCGGGCAAGCTGGTCCTTAGACAGACTGACAGGAGTAGTAAGGCAGACCGTCGGACCTCAGGCTAGCAGGCAGGTAGTTGAATATCAGGCTGGCAGGAAGCTGGCAGGATTCTGGCAAGTATCTGGCAGGTATCAGGCAGGTAACTGGCAACGGGACCTGAGGGCTGAAGCAGAGTAGTGAACAGTGCAACAACATTGCTCGGGCACCTCCATTTTGGAGGAGGTGCCTTATATATGGTAAAGTCCTCCGGCCATTGGCCGGGGACTCCTTAGGACGGCGCGCGCGGCCCCTTTAAGAGGGAGGAAGCGCGCGCGCCCTAAGCACAGTGGCCGGGAAGGAGCGCGCGCTGCCAGCAGAGCGGGAGGAGGACGCCAGGCTCGGAGCAGAGAGGTGAGGGGAACAGCGTCCCTGCCTAGCAGAGGGCAGGGACGCCGACGCTACAGCCGACACGGCCAGTCCGCTCCTGCCCGTGCCGCCTCCATGTCGCCGGGTTTGTGCCAGAGCCGCGGTGAACCCTGACGGCCAGCCCCCCTCTCCCAATACTGGTGCCTGTCCGCTGGTGGGTCGAGCGAGCCCCCCTGTGGTGGAGGCAGCTCTAAGCTTTTTAATTTAAATTGTCTCTCTAATTTGAATGAATACACTTTAAATCCATTTACAAGGATCTATTGGAGGGCAAGTCTCATGCCAGCAGCCGCGTAATTCCAGCTCCAGTAGCGTCCACTAAAGCTGCTGCAGTTAAAAAGCTTTTATAAGGATCGAGCTCGGCTGTCCACCGCAAGGCATCCTACTGCCAGTCCCAGCCCCTATGCCTTGGGGTGCCTCCTGATGCTCTTCACTGAGTATCCCGTGGTCCCGAAGCATTTCCTTTGAAAAAATTAAGTGTCCAAACTACAGGTGGTGTAGCTTGCTTAACAGCCGGGATAATCCGCTGACTAGCAGACACTGCTACTAGGCACAAAGTATTTCCTGGGCTAGATGCAGTTAAAAATTTGTAATTAGATACTCTCGTTGGATGCTGAGAAAGCATTCCATAGAGTCTCCTGGCACGCCATATATGATTCTCTTAAAAAGCTTGGGGTAGGGGTCTAGGGGACCCTTTTATAGCCAAAATCACGGCCCTGTATCGCAATACGTCACCTAGGCTGAAGATAAATGGAACTGTAGCACCCTGAGGGCTCGGTTGCTACAGAGGTATTGCACCTCACCCAGAGGTGTGATATCTCACTCTCAGGTAAGGATGGAGTGTGGATCAGGACCCGACACCTGCATGCATTACACCACATTGCCATGGGGCAGGGCGACCAATATGCCCCTGAGATGGGCACGACAGTCCCTGGCTGGAGTGGGGGGAGGGAACACTGAGGAAGGGGAACCCTGTAGTGCAGGAGCAGGGAGGAAGCAGTTCCTGGGTGCATTGAGAAGGGAGTATAAAAGGTGGGCACCATCTTAGTTCAGTGCAGAGAAGTCTGAGCAGAAGTGGCAGGGAGCAGGGGCTCTGCATGAGCTCTGCTCCGGAGGCGGGCCTAGTAACAGAGGCCCAGGCCTGGAAGAGGGAGAAGGAAGGAAGAGGAGCGGAGAAGGCTCCAGGAACGAGGAACGAAGGGATCCCAGGGGTGCGGACGGGCGAGTCGCCACCGCACGCCCGAATCCACCTGCGTGGAGGGGTCAGGCCAAAGGGGGAGACCGGTCCCCGAAACTAGTGGAGACAGGAAACGACCCTCAGCTAGAAACCGGAGGCTGTGACATTTTATGTGGCGCAGCCCCTCGCTACACCCGCTAGGAAGGCACCACATAGGGTCAGGGAAACTGGCGCCAAGTTTACCAAGAGGAGGCCCGAGGCAGCCGGACAGAAGGGTTGGTAAGAAAGGCCAGACAAAGGACACACAAAGGGGGAGCTGTGAAGCGCTCCAAAGTTATCTGGGAGTTGTCTGAGCCCCTCACCTGGTGAGCACAGTACGACGTGGGCAGCCGTTACCTGCAGACGTGGTCTGGATAATAAGAACTGTGAGTAAAGGCCCTGGACTGCATCACTGACTCCGTGTCGTTACTGCTGCTGCCCTGCACCATCACCCCCATCCTCCGCATACACTGCCCTGAGGCTATACTCTGCTGCACCCACAACACCAGCCTCAGCGGTCTGCCCTGCAGCGGCGGTTCACTCTGACCGCAATCCACGGGTGGCGTAGTCGGACATTTAAACATCAAAACCACATAAATAGTTCCGCCACTGGTTTGACCGCCCTGAGCCACGGAACCGGGTCGCCACCACGGAGACTACAACCACCAGCATCCACCAAAAAGGGTCCGGCTCCGGGTGTCCCAAGGCCCAGGGGGTGCATCAGGACATTTTCATCACCTTTCACAATCACCAATGGGACAAGGCAGGGATGTCCTCTGTCCCCTCTCTTATACATCCTAGTGACGGAGCACCTGCTCTCATCAATTCGCCATAGCCCCAATATTAGGTGGATTGAGGTGGGAGGCACCGAGTACAAGTGCTCTCTATTTGCTGATGATGTCCTAGTATATATCACTCAATCACATATATCCATCCATGCTGTTATGGCTGAAATAGATCACTTTGTTACATGGTCAAATTTTAAAATCAATGCAGCGAAGTCTGAGGCCCTCGATGTCTCCCTCCCCAAATCCATACAGGATTCCATCCAGTCCAACTTTCCCTTTGCCTGGCCCTCACAGGGTATCAAATACTTAGGAATTCCTATTCATAGAGACCTCTCCCATCTATGTTATCTTAATTTTGGGCCCTTTATTGAACAACTCCATACAGACCACGGTTGGCAAGTTAGAACTGTAAGATTCACTACGTGAACCACTGGTGTTTTGTGGAAAAGCACATGTACACTGTGTTCCAAATTATTATGCAAAAAGTGTTTAGGAGTGATAAGGGAAGAATTTGTTTGTTTGTCAGTTAAACTCATTGATGGTGATGTGTGTCAGGGCTCTTTATATCACTGTAAGCAATTGCAGACACCTGTGCTAATTAGTTTGGCAGGTGTGTCCAATGAAAGGCAAGACTACTTAAGAAGGCTGTCCCACATTATTAAGCAGCCTACATTTTCTGCCAAAATGGGAAAGAAAAAGGATGTGTCGGCTGCTGAGAAGCAACAAATTGTGGAGTGTTTAGGTCAAGGCATGACTACAATCAACATTGTGCGATGATCAGGATGAAGTGTCTTGGCAATCAAGAAGTATGTAGCTGATTCACAGTACACACGTGTTGGTGCTGATAAGGGCAAATTGAGGACTCTTTCCTACAGGCAATTACGTCAGGTTAAAAGAGCAGCGGCAAAAAAGCCTTGTCATAGCAGCAGACAAGTTTTTGAAGCTGCTGGTGCCTCCAACGTCCCCCGAACAACAAGATGCAGGGTCCTTCAGAGGTTTGCAGCTGTGCATACGCCATCCTGTCGACCTCCTCTATCCACTTCACACAAGCAGAAACGGCTCCAGTGGGCCAAACATTACATGAAGACTGATTTCCAAACTGTTTTGTTCACGGATGAGTGCCGTGCAACGCTCGATGGTCCAGATGGATGGAGTGGAGGATGGCTGGTTGATGGACACCCCACGCAAACACGGCTACAGCGCCAACAAGGAGGAGGTGGAGTAATGTTTTGGGCTGGAATCATGGGGAGAGAGATTGTCGGCCCCTTTAGGATCCCTGAAGGGGTAAAGATGAACTCCATAATGTATGTGGAGTTTCTCAAACAGCACTTCCTGCCATGGTTCAAGAAGAAGAACCGTGTATTCCACAGCAAGATCATTTTTATGCATGATAATGCACCATCTCACGCTGCACATAAAACATCTGCATCTCTGGCTGATATGGGCATAAAAGGGGACAAACTTATGGTGTGACCCCCCATGCTCCCCTGACCTCTACCCCATTCAGAACCTCTGGAGCATCATCAAAAGGAGTGTCTATGATGGCGGGAGGCAGTTCACATCTAAGCAACAGCTCTGGGTGGGTATTCTGTCCTCATGCAAAACAATTGAAGCAGAAACCATCCAAAACCTGACAAATTCAATGGACGAGAGAGTTCAGAAGCTCCTTTCGAACAAGGGGTCCTATGTGAAAATGGAACATCACCTAGAATAAAGTTTTGAGTTGAAAACTGTTTGATTTCAGTTTCTAATAACCTGCTAATGCTTATAATTTCAAAAATGACCATTTTTTTGGTCTTTATTAAAATGAAAAGGTTGATCGAAAAGGTTGGGGGATCTAAGAGTGTGGCAACCCAGTAGTCAGGATTACTTCGAATTCTGACAATATGAGGGTCATGTTGCAGGTAGTGCAGCAAGAAGGCACTTATGTGTCTTGCGCATCTCGGAGCCCCAAAATTATTTTCCGGGCTAGATGCAGCTAAAAATTATTATTAATTTTAAATCTGGTGGAGCTTAGTATAGATGGCCTAATAGAATCAGTACTGCACACTGCTACAAAGCCCAAATTATTTTCCAGCCAAGGTACAGATAAACATGATTAGTAATTTTAAATCTGGTGGAGCTTAGTATAGATGGCCTAATAGAATCAGTACTGCACACTGCTACAAAGCCCAAATTATTTTCCAGCCAAGATACAGATAAACATGATTAGTAATTTTAAATCTGGTGGAGCTTATTATAGATGGCCTAATAGAATCAGTGCTGCACACTGCTACAAAGCCCAAATTATTTTCCAGCCAAGATACAGATAAACATGATTAGTAATTTGAAAGCTTAAAACGGTTGGTAGGGTGATTTTAACCAATCATCAAGCTTTTACTCTCCCCAGGATGACACAGGGGTAGAAAAGTCGTTTCGGATCCATGATATGTTCATCTTTATGAACGTGAGTCTGTCTACATTATCAGTGGAGAGCCGCGTGCGCTTATCTGTCAGCACACCACAAGCAGCGCTGAACACACGTTCAGACAGAACGCTGGCTGCGGGGCATGACAAGATCTCCAAGGCGTAAGTGGCTAGCTCCGGCCATTTATCCAGATTGGAAGCCCAAAAAGAGCAAGGGTCCAGTGACACAGTCATGGCTTCAATGTTTACTTGGAGATACTCCTGTACCATCGTCTCTAGGCGTTGACTATGTGTCAGACTTCTTGTCTCCTGTGGCCTTGCAAAGGATGGGCTAAAAAAGTGGTGAAATGATTCCACAAAATTGATGTTACCAGCAGATACTGTGGTTCTGTTACGGTTTGAGTGCTGAACACTTGACGGTCCCATGGTTGGCAAGTTGGAACTGTGAGATTCACTACGTGCACCACTGGTGTTTTGTGGAAAAGCACATGTAAGATTCTGCAACAGTCTCTGCTGATACTCCTGCATGCGTGCATCCCTTTCTATGGCAGGAATAATTTCTGCAAATTTACTTTTGTACCGGGGTTCTAACAGTGTGGCAACCCAGTAGTCAGGATTATTTCTAATTCTCACAATTCGAGGGTCATGTTGCAGGTAGTGCAGCAAGAAGGCACTCGTGTGTTGCGCATCCAGGAGCACCAAGTCCCTGTTGTGTTGGTGGCGAGGTAACAATCATGCTTCCTTCCTCTGTCCTCTCCCCCAAACCTCGCGCAACAGAAATGTGATCAAGGTCTCCCTCATCTGATGAGTCTTCCATCAGTTTGTCCTCCACTTCTTCCTGGGCTCCTGCACCTTCCTCACTAGTTTGGCTGCTACCATGCGCCCTGGTAAAACCATCTCCCCCACCCTCACATGCCTGCCGCCTTGGTGCTGCCGACCGTCTGGACCTTGCAGATGTTAGCCCTTCCGCATACAACTCCTCCTCCTCTACTTCCTCCACCTCCTCTTGTGCCACCACCTGACTCCGAATTCTGTTTAACATGTGCTCCAGCATGTAAATC
The DNA here is from genome assembly GCF_046119375.1 of Phyllobates terribilis. NCBI lineage: Eukaryota > Metazoa > Chordata > Amphibia > Anura > Dendrobatidae > Phyllobates > Phyllobates terribilis. The sequence goes on from NW_027362761.1 coordinate 110,904,821, forward strand.
ACCGGAATAGTCATGCTGATAATGGCATCGTCAGCACTAAACATCTTCGTCGCCATTTCAAAACTGTGCAGAAGGGTGCATAGGTCCCTGATCTGAGACCACTCCTCCAGCGTGATTTGCCCCACCTCTGGAGCTCGTTAGCCCAGGCTATACGTCAGAACGTATTACACCAGGGCTTCTCGGTGCTGCCACAGTCGCTGCAACATGTGCAGAGTTGAATTCCACCGGGTAGGCACATCGCATTTTAGCCGGTGAAGTGGCAGGCCCAACGACTTCTGTAGAGATGTAAGTCGCTGAGCTGCAGGATGCGAACGGCGGAAGTGAGCACACAGCGACCGTGCCCTCTGCAGAAGGCCATCTAGTCCGGGATAGTGGCCTAAAAATTGCTGGACAACCAGGTTCAACACGTGAGCCATACAAGGCACGTGTGTGACATTGCCCCGGCGAAGGGCCGCACCCAGGTTTGCAACATTGTCGCACACGGCCTTCCCTGGTTTCAGGTCCAGTGGAGACAACCATTCATGAAATTGGTTCTCCAGAGCTGACCACAACTCCTCAGCTGTGTGACTCACATTTCCCAGACATTTCAAAGTAAAAACCGCCTGATGACGTTGAGCCCTACTGCCAGCATAGTAAGGTGGTGTGCAGGATCCCTTCTGCGCAGTTAGAAAGCTTGTGGCATGACCAGACAGGCTTTGGGTGCAGGTGGAGGACCGAGAGGAGGTTGAGGAGGCAGAAGCAGTGGAGGAACTTTGAGATAAAGAGGATTGACGCACAACTCGTGGGGACGGCAAGACTTGGACAGCAGCCCCTTGTCCTGCTGTCACCATAGTTACCCAGTGCCCAGTCAGCGACATGTAACGCCCCTGTCCATGCCTGCTCGTCCAAGTGTCTGTGGTGAAATGCACCCTGTCACACGCAGAGTTTCTCAAAGAAGCGGTGATGTTGTGTGCGACATGCTGGTGGAGCGCAGGCACACCTTTCTTTGAGAAGTAGTGCCGACTGGGCATCTGGTACTGGGGCACTGCGACGGACATAAGGTCTCGAAAATCCTCTGTGTCCACCAGGCGGAAAGGCAGCATTTCTGTAGCCAAGAGCTTGCAGATGGTGAAATTCAACCTCTTAGCTTTCTCATGGCTAGGAGGAAATGGTCTTTTAATTGTCCACATCTGAGGGACCGAGGGCTGGCTATTGTGCTTAGACGGGGTTGATAAGGGTGTCCCTGGCAAACTGCCGGTCTGTGAGGAAGATGCAGGCGGACATGTTAGGTTGCCTTGATCCAAAGGTGGTGCTATCGATGTCGGACAGCGCACAACACCAGCTGGTGTTACCACCTCCAAAGAAAATGATGACCTGCCAATCACGCTGGCTGTTGCGGGTAAAGAGGTGGCAGGTCTGCGCCCCAAAACAGGTGTGACTGCTGTCCCCCCAGTCACAGAGGATGAAGAGGCCGCGGATGCACAAGATATGGCAGACGGTGGTTGGCCCGGCCGGCTAGGCCGCATTGTAGCACAGTGAGCTTCCCACTGCAACTTATGCTTCATGTCCATGTGCTGGTTCATGCATGAAGTACTCAAACTATGTATTTTTTGGCCTCTACTTAGCTTTTGCTGACAAATGTTACAGATAACACGAGTTGGGTCATCTTTACCGATCTGAAAAAATGCCCAGGCTATGCAAGGCTTAGCACCCATGCGACCTGAAGAGCCACCACGACTTGTGGTGAGAGGCAGAGTTGTGTTTGAGGATGCAGTTGTTGACGTGCTTCCAGTACTACGTCTCTGTCCAGGAAGGCGCAACCTGACCTCGTCGTCACTAGCATCCTCCTCCGCCTCCTCTGCTGACCTCATCTCTTGGCTGACTGTGGGTTGACAGTATGTGGGATCTCCAACCTCATCATCATCACCCTGTGCGTTATCACACCCGTCGTCCTCAGAGCCAACCTGTTCCTGCCCTGACAAAAAACTAAAGTTGTCGCTCCAATCAGGTATTTGAGTCTCATCATCGTCTTCCTCATTGTCTCCACCAACAGGAGTTACAGTTTGAGAATGAGGGTCTACATTATGGTCAGAACCTTCTGCGTCTGGTCCTGGATCCGACTCATAAAGATTCTGGGCATCAGTGCAGATCATTTCCTCGTCTGGATTTACAGAAGCGCTGGAGTCGACCTCTGATTCCCAGGCTATAGTATGAGTAAACAGCTCTGCAGACTCAACCATCTGTTCTACCTCATACTCAGACGGGCAGCTGGAGATTTGGGAGCTGTGAGGAAGCAAGTGCGATTGGGGTGACACCTTTGAGGACTGGAGTATTTGTGATGTTGAAGTTGATGTGGAGGAGAGCCCACTTAAAGGAAAACTTGATATCCGTTGAAGCACCTGCTGTTTTTGGGCCTCATCTGGAATTTGTAGGGATCTTATCACATTGTCCGCTAAAAGAAGTAGACATTTTAGTTTGGCTGGAAGATGGTCTTTCTTCTGCAGATGTTACTGTTGCTTTAACACCTACCCCACGGACACAACCTTTTTCCCCTTCCCAACACGCCTATTCCCCTTTCCACCAGCAGCAGGCCTTTTTCCACTCATTTTGGTGGTTAACTAATTAACAACTCTGGAGTTGTTTGCACAAAAAAACAATGGATGGGAACCGAGCAGAGCTGAGTGGCCAAACTGTGGTAATAGGCCAAAACTATTGACTGGGTTAGATGCCGAAAAAAATTATTTTGAATTTGCAACGTGATGGAGGTCAGTATAGATGGACTAATAGAACAAGTCCCACACACTGCTAGAAGGCCAAATATTTTTTCAGAGCTAGATGCAGAAAAAAATTATATTCAGTTTGCAACCTGATGGAGGTCAGTATAGATGGACTAATAGAACAAGTCCCACACACTGCTAGAAGCCCAAATATTTTTTCTGAGCTAGATGCAGAAAAAAATTATATTCAATTTGCAACCTGATGGAGGTCAGTATAGATGGACTAATAGAGAAAGTCCCACACACTGCTAGAAGGCCAAATATTTTTTCAGAGCTAGATGCAGACAAAAAATTATTTTGAATTTGCAACCTGATGGAGGTCAGTATAGGTGGACTAATAGAACAAGTCCCACACACTGCTAGAAGGCCAAATATTTTTTCAGAGCTAGATGCAGAAAAAAATTATATTCAGTTTGCAACCTGATGGAGGTCAGTATAGATGGACTAATAGAACAAGTCCCACACACAGCTAGAAGCCCAAATATTTTTTCAGAGGTAGATGCAGACAAAAAATTATTTTTAATTTGCAACCTGATGGAGGTCAGTATAGATGGACTAATAGAGAAAGTCCCACACACTGCTAGAAGGCCAAATATTTTTTCAGACCTAGATGCAGATAAAATTTATTTTTAATTTGCAACCTGATGGAGGTCAGTATAGATGGACTAATAGAGAAAGTCCCACACACTGCTAGAAGCCCAAATATTTTTTCAGAGCTAGATGCAGAAAAAAATTATATTCAGTTTGCAACCTGATGGAGGTCAGTATAGATGGACTAATAGAACAAGTCCCACACACAGATAGAAGCCCAAATATTTTTTCAGAGGTAGATGCAGATAAAAATTATTTTTAATTTGCAACCTGATGGAGGTCAGTATAGATGGACTAATAGAGAAAGTCCCACACACTGCTAGAAGGCCAAATATTTTTTCAGAGCTAGATGCAGACTAGAGATGAGCGTTGTTCGACTCGAACTGTTCGCCAATCTCAAATTCGAGCTGTTTTGGGTGGTGTTCGAGCCGTTCGGCGAACACGAACGATTTGAGAAAAATTCGGCTGTTCAAGGTTATGTTCGATAACTGTTCGTGCACCAAAATCATAACTGGACTTTTTCTCAGTAATGATGAAAATTAATGTTAATACGCAGTTTGAGTGTACAGCGGGGTGGGGGGAGGGGCAGGGGATGGATCTCAGCAGGAATAATGAAGATCTCCATTTTTTTTTCTCTTTCCCGCAATCTGGAGCAATCTGTCAGCCTATCAGCAGCGCACACACGGAGTGAAGTGCTTTTTTTCACAAGGGCATGTGTCATTGGCAGTGTATGTCACATGTCCTTGCCCTATAAGACCAAGCCATTTTCCCCGTCGCCACCATTTTCTCACTGCTGCAGCTGCGTGTTAGACGGCACCGCTGTTGCTGTGTGCGCTATACCTTGTTAATTTCAAGCCAATTTTCGCACAAATCTACAGATAGCTTGGGAGTAGGGAATAGTTGTGATTGCAGTCCTTTTAAGGACTAGGTTACAGCATTTCCTACGACTTTTATCAGGCAGGTCTGTGATCTTAAATAGATAGATTGTGGGAGTAAAGACTAATTGTAATTGCAGTCCTTTTCAGGACTAGGTTACATCAGTTCCTATCAGTTTTTGCCAGGCAGGTCTGTGCCAGTGCTGTGCAAGTTTTTTTCACAGCATTTGGCTGAATCTAGCAAAGCTTATCCTTTTTGGCCTATTGCAGAGTGTGTTAGTCAGTGGAGTAGCCTATCTGTGTTGCAAGCTACACCACCTGTGTATAGAATACCAATTTTTTTACTGCACCTAGTGAAGTAAAATCTTTTGGGCATAGCATCATTCTATTAGTCCATCTATACTGACCTCCATCAGGTTGCAAATTAAAAATAATTTTTATTTGCATCTACCTCTGAAAAAATATTTGGGCTTCTAGCTGTGTGTGGGACTTGTTCTATTAGTCCATCTATACTGACCTACATCAGGTTGCAAACTGAATATAATTTTTTTCTGCATCTAGCTCTGAAAAAATATTTGGCCTTCTAGCAGTGTGTGGGACTTTCTCTATTAGTCCATCTATACTGACCTCCATCAGGTTGCAAATTAAAAATAATTTTTATCTGCATCTAGCTCTGAAAAAATATTTGGCCTTCTAGCAGTGTGTGGGACTTTCTCTATTAGTCCATCTATACTGACCTCCATCAGGTTGCAATTTAAAAATAATTTTTTGTCTGCATCCAGCTCTGAAAAAATATTTGGCCTTCTAGCAGTGTGTGGGACTTTCTCTATTAGTCAATCTATACTGACCTCCATCAGGTTGCAAATTCAAAATAATTTTTTGTCTGCATCTAGCTCTGAAAAAATATTTGGCCTTCTAGCAGTGTGTGGGACTTTCTCTATTAGTCCATCTATACTGACCTCCATCAGACTGCAAATTAAAAATAATTTTTATCTGCATCTAGCTCTGAAAAAATATTTGGCCTTCTAGCTGTGTGTGGGACTTTCTCTATTAGTCCATCTATACTGACCTCCATCAGGTTGCAAACTGAATATAATTTTTTTCTGCATCTACCTCTGAAAAAATATTTGGGCTTCTAGCTGTGTGTGGGACTTGTTCTATTAGTCCATCTATACTGACCTCCATCAGGTTGCAAACTGAATATAATTTTTTTCTGCATCTAGCTCTGAAAAAATATTTGGCCTTCTAGCAGTGTGTGGGACTTGTTCTAATAGTCCACCTATACTGACCTCCATCAGGTTGCAAATTCAAAATAATTTTTTGTCTGCATCTAGCTCTGAAAAAATATTTGGCCTTCTAGCAGTGTGTGGGACTTTCTCTATTAGTCCATCTATACTGACCTCCATCAGGTTGCAAACTGAATATATTTTTTTTCTGCATCTACCTCTGAAAAAATATTTGGGCTTCTAGCTGTGTGTGGGACTTGTTCTATTAGTCCATCTATACTGACCTCCATCAGGTTGGAAACTGAATATAATTTTTTTCTGCATCTGCCTCTGAAAAAATATTTGGGCTTCTAGCTGTGTGTAGGACTTGTTCTATTAGTCCATCTATACTGACCTCCATCAGGTTGCAAACTGAATACAATTTTTTTCTGCATCTACCTCTGAAAAAATATTTGGGCTTCTAGCTGTGTGTGGGACTTGTTCTATTAGTCCATCTATACTGACCTCCATCAGGTTGCAAATTGAATATAATTTTTTTCTGCATCTAACCCAGCCAATAGTTTTGGCCTAATACCACAGTTTGGCCACTCAGCTCTGCTCGGTTCCCATCCATTGTTTTTTTGTGCAAACAACTCCAGAGTTGTGAATTAGTTAACCACCAAAATGAGTGGAAAAAGGCCTGCTGCTGGTGGAAAGGGGAATAGGCGTGTTGGGAAGGGGAAAAAAGGTTGTGTCCGTGGGGTAGGTGTTAAAGCAACAGTAACATCTGCAGAAGAAAGACCATCTTCCAGCCAAACTAAAATGTCTGCTTCTTTTAGCGGACAATGTGATAAGATCCCTTTCTTACGGCCACGCCAATCGCTACAAATTCCAGATGAGGCACAAAAACAGCAGGTGCTTCAACAGAAATCAAGTGCTCCTTTAAGTGGGCTCTCCTCCACATCAACTTCAACATCACAAATATTCCAGTCCTCAAAGGTGTCACCCCAATCGCACTTGCTTCCTCACAGCTCCCAAATCTCCAGCTGCCCGTCTGAGTATGAGGTAGAACAGATGGTTGAGTCTGCAGAGCTGTTTACTCATACTATAGCCTGGGAATCAGAGGTCGACTCCAGCGCTTCTGTGAATCCAGACGAGGAAATGATCTGCACTGATGCCCAGAATCTTTATGAGTCGGATCCAGGACCAGACGCAGAAGGTTCTGACCATAATGTAGACCCTCATTCCCAAACTGTAACTCCTGTTGGTGGAGACAATGAGGAAGACGATGATGAGACTCAAATACCTGATTGGAGCGACAACTTTAGTTTTTTGTCAGGGCAGGAACAGGTTGGCTCTGAGGACGACGGGTGTGATAACGCACAGGGTGATGATGATGAGGTTGGAGATCCCACTTACTGTCAACCCACAGTCAGCCAAGAGATGAGGTCAGCAGAGGAGGTGGAGGAAGATGCTAGTGACGACGAGGTCAGGTTGCGCCTTCCTGGACAGAGACGTAGTACTGGAAGCACGTCAACAACTGCATCCTCAAACACAACTCTGCCTCTCACCACAAGTCGTGGTGGCTCTTCAGGTCGCATGAGTGCTAAGCCTTGCATAGCCTGGGCATTTTTTCAGATCGATAAAGATGACCCAACTCGTGTTATCTGTAACATTTGTCAGCAAAAGCTAAGTAGAGGCCAAAAAATACATAGTTTGAGTACTTCATGCATGAACCGGCACATGGACATGAAGCATAAGTTGCAGTGGGAAGCTCAGTGTGCTACAATGCGGCCTAGCCGGCCGGGCCAACCACCGTCTGCCATATCTTGTGCATCCACGGCCTCTTCATCCTCTGTGACTGGGGGGACAGTAGTCACACCTGTTTTGGGGCGCAGACCTGCCACCTCTTTACCCGCAACAGCCAGCGTGATTGGCAGGTCATCATTTTCTTTGGAGGTGGTAACACCAGCTGGTGTTGAGCGCTGTCCGACATCGATAGCACCACCTTTGGATCAAGGCAACCTAACATGTCCGCCTGCATCTTCCTCACAGACTGGCAGTTTGCCGGGGACACCCTTATCAACCCCGTCTAAGCACAATAGCCAGCCCTCGGTCCCTCAGATGTGGACAAGTAAAAGACCATTTCCTCCTAGCCATGAGAAAGCTAAGAGGTTGAATTTCACCATCTGCAAGCTCTTGGCTACAGAAATGCTGCCTTTCCGCCTGGTGGACACAGAGGATTTTCGAGACCTTATGTCCGTCGCAGTGCCCCAGTACCAGATGCCCAGTCGACACTACTTCTCAAAGAAAGGTGTGCCTGCGCTCCACCAGCATGTCGCACACAACATCACCGCTTCTTTGAGAAACTCTGTATGTGACAGGGTGCATTTCACCACAGACACTTGGACGAGTAGGCATGGACAGGGGCGTTACATGTCGCTGACTGGGCACTGGGTAACTATGGTGACAGCAGGACAAGGGGCTGCTGTCCAAGTCTTGCCGTCCCCACGAGTTGTGCGTCAATCCTCTTTATGTCAAAGTTCCTCCACTGCTTCTGCCTCCTCAACCTCCTCTCGGTCTTCCACCTGCACCCAAAGCCTGTCTGGTCATGCCACAAGCTTTCTAACTGCGCAGAAGGGATCCTGCACACCTCCTTACTATGCTGGCAGTAGGGCTCAACGTCATCAGGCGGTTTTTACTTTGAAATGTCTGGGAAATGTGAGTCACACAGCTGAGGAGTTGTGGTCAGCTCTGGAGAACCAATTTCATGAATGGTTGTCTCCACTGGACCTGAAACCAGGGAAGGCCGTGTGCGACAATGCTGCAAACCTGGGTGCGGCCCTTCGCCGGGGCAATGTCACACACGTGCCTTGTATGGCTCACGTGTTGAACCTGGTTGTCCAGCAATTTTTAGCCCACTATCCCAGACTAGATGGCCTTCTGCAGAGGGCACGGTCGCTGTGTGCTCACTTCCGCCGTTCGCATCCCTCAGCTCAGCGACTTACATCTCTACAGAAGTCGTTGGGCCTGCCACTTCACCGGCTAAAATGCGATGTGCCTACCCGGTGGAATTCAACTCTGCACATGTTGCAGCGACTGTGGCAGCACCGACAAGCCCTGGTGCAATACGTTCTGACATATAGCCTGGGCCAACGAGATCCAGAGGTGGGGCAAATCACGCTGGAGGAGTGGTCTCAGATCAGGGACCTATGCACCCTTCTGCACAGTTTTGAAATGGCGACGAAGATGTTTAGTGCTGACGATGCCATAATCAGCATGACTATTCCGGTGATTTACATGCTGGAGCACATGTTAAACAGAATTCGGAGTCAGGTGGTGGCACAAGAGGAGGTGGAGGAAGTAGAGGAGGAGGAGTTGTATGCGGAAGGGCTAACATCTGCAAGGTCCAGACGGTCGGCAGCACCAAGGCGGCAGGCATGTGAGGGTGGGGGAGATGGTTTTACCAGGGCGCATGGTAGCAGCCAAACTAGTGAGGAAGGTGCAGGAGCCCAGGAAGAAGTGGAGGACGAACTGATGGAAGACTCATCAGATGAGGGAGACCTTGATCACATTTCTGTTGTGCGAGGTTGGTGGGAGAGGACAGAGGAAGGAATCATGATTGTTACCTCGCCACCAACACAACAGGGACTTGGTGCTCCTGGATGCGCAACACACATGAGTGCCTTCTTGCTGCACTACCTGCAACATGACCCTCGAATTGTGAGAATTAGAAATAATCCTGACTACTGGGTTGCCACACTGTTAGATCCCCGGTACAAAAGTAAATTTGCAGAAATTATTCCTGCCATAGAAAGGGATGCACACATGCAGGAGTATCAGCAGAGACTGTTGCAGAATCTTACATGTGCTTTTCCACAAAACACCAGTAGTGCACGTAGTGAATCTCACAGTTCCAACTTGCCAACCGTGGGACCGTCAAGTGTTCAGCACTCAAACCGTAACAGAACCACAGTATCTGCTGGTAACATCAATTTTGCGGAATCATTTCACCACTTTTTTAGCCCATCCTTTGCAAGGCCACAGGAGACAAGAAGTCTGACACATAGTCAACGCCTAGAGACGATGGTACAGGAGTATCTCCAAGTAAACATTGAAGCCATGACTGTGTCACTGGACCCTTGCTCTTTTTGGGCTTCCAATCTGGATAAATGGCCGGAGCTAGCCACTTACGCCTTGGAGATCTTGTCATGCCCCGCAGCCAGCGTTCTGTCTGAACGTGTGTTCAGCACTGCTGGTGGTGTGCTGACAGATAAGCGCACGCGGCTCTCCACTGATAATGTAGACAGACTCACGTTCATAAAGATGAACAAATCATGGATCCGAAACGACTTTTCTACCCCTGTGTCATCCTGGGGAGAGTAAAAGCTTGATGATTGGTTAAAATCACCCTACCAACTGTTTTAAGCTTTCAAATTACTAATCATGTTTATCTGTATCTTGGCTGGAAAATAATTTGGGCTTTGTAGCAGTGTGCAGCACTGATTCTATTAGGCCATCTATAATAAGCTCCACCATATTTAAAATTACTAATCATGTTTATCTGTATCTTGACTGGAAAATAATTTGGGCTTTGTAGCAGTGTGCAGCACTGATCCTATTAGGCCATCTATACTAAGCTCCACCAGATTTAAAATTAATAATAATTTTTAGCTGCATCTAGCCCGGAAAATAATTTTGGGGCTCCGAGATGCGCAAGACACATAAGTGCCTTCTTGCTGCACTACCTGCAACATGACCCTCATATTGTCAGAATTCGAAGTAATCATGACTACTGGGTTGCCACACTCTTAGATCCCCCAAACTTTTCGATCAACCTTTTCATTTTAATAAAGACCAAAAAAATGGTCATTTTTGAAATTATAAGTATTAGCAGGTTATTAATGTCACACTGTCACAGAATACTGGAGGTAGGGGGCCTAAGCTGACCCTAAGCTGGGGCCCTGACTAATCCCTCATCCTGGAGGTACTGTTAAAGGTACAGAGGTCCAGGCCGCCAGCGTAACCCCTACCTCCTGAGGATCCCTGCACCACAGTAATCTAGTCCTGAGAAGGACCCCGATCACAACAATAGGGAACCAGCGATAAAATGCCCACACACAGTATTTAGACGAACGAGACAGTACAAGGGAAAAACCAAAACCACCTTGCATACAACTTCAACAAAACTACAACAGAGGGAACACCAACGGGAAAGGAGATAAATGATAAAGCGAGGAAAGGGAAATAACACTTTCAAATACACTTATCTCAGCAACTCCAAACACCACGATCCGCTCTGTAAGTCTGAATGAAAAGCTTTCACCGACACCTCACAAACAGACCTGCAGGAATATAAAGGAGTCTCACTAACGAAGCATTGATTGCAGCTGGGCGAGGCTGGACCTCAGCTAGCCCAGAGAGAGAGAGAATTAACTCCTTCACTGCCGAGAAAACACAAAGCACCAACAAGTCAGCTGCGAGAAGTCAGGCTGTGTACTCGTGACGATCTTCGTGGCAACACACCCGTGACAGTACCCCCCCTTCTACGAGGGGCCTCCGGACCCTCAGGGCCAGGTTTATCCGGGTGAGTCGTGTGGAAGGCCCGAACTAATCGGTCTGCGTTAATATCCGACGCAGGAACCCACATCCTCTCCTCAGGACCATACCCCTTCCAATGAACCAAGTACTGAAGGGACCGGCGATTAAAGCGTGAATCAATGACCCTCGATACCTGGAACTCCAAGTTACCATTGACAACCACAGGAGGGGGAGGTAAAGGTGACGGTACCACCGGCGCCACATACCTCTTAAGCAATGATCTGTGAAACACGTTGTGAATTTTAAACGTAGGGGGGAGGTCAAGACGGAATGCCACCGGATTAATAACAGAACTGATTCTGTACGGCCCGATGAACCTGGGACCCAGTTTCCAGGAGGGAACCTTAAGTTTAATATTCCTGGTAGACAACCATACCTGATCGTTCACACTTAGGTCCGGACCAGACACTCTCCTCCTATCAGCCATACGTTTGTATCGGTTCCCCATAGTATTCAGATTCTTCAGCACCCCTCTCCATACTGAAGCGAGAGATGAGGAAAATCGTTCCTCCTCCGGAACCCCCGAAGAGCCCCCCCTACTGAAAGTACAAAACTGGGGGTGAAAACCATATGCCCCAAAAAACGGGGACTTACCAGTGGACTCGCTTCGCCTATTATTGAGAGCAAACTCTGCCAGAGGTAGGAAAGAAGCCCAGTCCTCCTGGTTCTCAGACACAAAACACCGAAGATATGTCTCCAAGCTCTGGTTCATACGTTCCGTCTGACCATTGGTCTGAGGATGAAAAGCCGAGGAGAATGACAAATGCATCCCCCGCCGTGCACAAAACGCCTTCCAGAACTTGGACACAAACTGAGACCCCCGATCAGACACCACCTCGGAGGGTACCCCGTGAAGCCTCACAATCTCCCCAATGAACACCTGCGCAAGAGTTTTAGCATTAGGGAGAGCCGGAAGAGCGATAAAATGTGCCATCTTGCTGAACCTGTCCACTACAACGAGTATGACCGTTTTACCCGAAGACGGAGGGAGGTCCGTAATAAAGTCCATAGACAGATGAGTCCAAGGACGCTCCGGGATCTTCAAAGGTAAGAGGGCCCCAGACGGACGGGTATGTGAGGTCTTAGAGCGCGCACAAACCCCACAGGACGCGACAAAAGTTACCACCTCTTTATGTAAGTTAGGCCACCAAAACCGACGCGAGAGGAGATCCACAGTTGCTTTACTCCCCGGGTGTCCTGCAAAAACTGAGTTATGGTGTGCCTCGATCACCTTTTGTCGCAACTGATCTGGAACGAACAGTCTCCCCGGAGGTCCAACAGGGGCGTCCCCCTGAGCCTCCAATATCTCCTCCTCCAGCTCAGAGCATACTGCCGAAACCACCACCCCCTCCTGAAGAACAGGAATCGGGTCGTCCGTATTCCCGGCCCCAGGGAAACTACGAGATAAGGCATCCGCCTTTACATTTTTAGACCCAGGACGATATGTAACGACGAAATTAAACCTGGTAAAAAACAATGACCACCTAGCTTGTCTGGGATTCAGACGTTTAGCGGACTCCAGATATAGCAGGTTCTTGTGATCGGTGATGACGGTGACCGGATGAACTGCCCCCTCCAAAAAATGGCGCCACTCCTCAAAAGCTAACTTAATGGCCAGGAGTTCCCTATTGCCGACATCGTAATTCCTCTCAGCGGACGACAATTTTTTAGAGAAAAAGGCGCACGGATGCCACTTACCAGGGGACGAACCCTGTGACAATACTGCTCCCACCCCTACCTCGGAAGCGTCTACCTCTACAAAGAATGGCTGAGACGCATCAGGTTGAATGAGTATGGGTGCCGAGGCAAAACATTTTTTCAAGGAGGAGAATGCTTGACAAGCCTTGTCAGACCACCTAGAAAAATCCGTCCCCTTTTTAGTCATGTCTGTGAGAGGCTTAACCACGGACGAGAAATTACGAATGAACTTCCGGTAATAGTTAGCAAACCCCAGGAAACGTTGTAGTGCCTTAAGATTCTCCGGCCGATCCCACTCAAGAACTGCCCGCACTTTCCCAGGGTCCATACGAAAACCGGACGCAGAAACCAGGAAGCCTAAAAACTGGAGTTCCTGTACGGCGAACACACACTTTTCCCACTTGGCATACAGTTTATTATCCCGCAAGATCTGTAACACCTGTCTAACATGCTCCTGATGAGACACCAGATCCGGCGAGTAAATTAAGATATCATCCAGATATATGACAACAAACTGTCCCACCAGGTGGCGAAAAATATCATTAACAAAGTGTTGAAACACCGCCGGGGCATTAGTCAGACCGAATGGCATGACAAGGTTCTCATAATGCCCCTCCGGAGTGTTAAAAGCCGTCTTCCACTCATCCCCCTCCTTCATCCTAATCAAATTGTACGCCCCCCTGAGATCCAACTTAGAGAACCATTTGGCGCCCACGATCTGATTAAAGAGATCGGGAATAAGTGGGAGCGGATACGGATCTCGGACCGTAATCCGATTAAGTTCACGGAAATCCAGGCAAGGGCGTAGGCCTCCATCTTTCTTCTTAACAAAGAAGAACCCCGCGGCCACCGGTGAAGATGAAGGTCTAATATGCCCCTTAGCCAGACTTTCAGAAATATAATCCTTCATGGCCTGCCTCTCAGGACCAGAAAGGTTATACAACCTAGCTTTAGGTAACTTGGCCTCAGGGAGCAGTTTTACAGAACAGTCATACTCGCGATGAGGAGGTAGTTCCTGACACCCATTCTCCGAGAATACATCCTCAAAGTCTGCCAGAAATGGAGGTAAGACCCAAGGAGTAACCGCACCGATGACCGTGTTCATGCAGTTTTTATTACAGAATTTACTCCATTGGCTTATCTCTCTGGTTTGCCAATTAATAACAGGGTTATGCTTAGCTAACCAAGGAAGGCCCAACACTATAGGAGTGGGAAGACCCTCCAACACGTAGCAAGACAACAGTTCTTTATGTATTGCCCCCACTTGAAGTTTTACGCCATGCACAGCTTGCAAAAAACTTCCCTGACCGAGAGGCCTGGCATCGATCGAGAATATGGGGATGGGTTTAGCCAACTCACTCAATCGCATACCTTGAACCCGGGCAAACCGAGCATCAACCAGATTAGCCCCGGCCCCACTATCCAGAAGAACAGATATCCTCTCAGTTCTCGTACCCACCACCACCTCCGCCGGTACGAGAAACTGAGACGAACCTAGGGACGAAATACCTACTCCCAGATTGCCGTCCACCACACAACCTGGGATCAACAGTTTTTTCGACGACTCTTTACTCAGCAAGGGGCGGGATGGACACCCCCCAATAAAATGTCCCTTTTTCCCGCAGAGGAAACACCTTCCTGTCTTATGGCGCACCACCGGTCCCCTTCCCCGAAATGATGTCCCTCCTAATTGCATAGGCTCCTCCGGACTGACCAGGGGAACCACCATATGAGGGGACCTTGTAAGAGGTGGAGACATTACAGGGGGTAGAGTTATCCCGCACCTCTCCCGAAGCCGTCTGTCAACGCGAATAGCAAGGGCCATAGCGGCTTCCAGTGACGCGGGAGAGTCATACTGTGCCAACACATCCTGTAATTTGTCGGATAAACCATGACAAAACTGGCTCCTAAGAGCCGGGTCATTCCACTGGGTGTCCGTGGCCCACCTACGGAACTCCGAACAGAATTCCTCCGCCGGACGATCTCCCTGCTGAATCCTACGTAACTTAGACTCAGCAAGGGAGATCCGATCTGGGTCATCATATACGAGTCCCAAAGCAGCGAAAAACCTATCCACTGACTGGAGAACTGGGGAGCTAGGGGGAAGAGAGAACGCCCAAGATTGTGGGTCCCCTTGTAGGAGCGAGATGACAATTCCCACCCTTTGTTCTTCACTGCCCGATGACCGAGGCCGCAGCCGAAAGTACAATTTGCATGCCTCCCGGAAAACAAAAAACTTGTCCCGCCCCCCAGTGAACCTGTCAGGGAGAGCTACTTTAGGTTCTGGTCCGGCTTGCTCCAGAGGATGCAAAACCTTGGACCTAACGTCCGCCAGCCCCATGGACAAACTCTGCAACTGCTGAGCTAGACCGGCTACTGGATCCATGGTAGCTGGAGAAAAACTAAGTTGGTCGGTGAAAATGTCACACTGTCACAGAATACTGGAGGTAGGGGGCCTAAGCTGACCCTAAGCTGGGGCCCTGACTAATCCCTCATCCTGGAGGTACTGTTAAAGGTACAGAGGTCCAGGCCGCCAGCGTAACCCCTACCTCCTGAGGATCCCTGCACCACAGTAATCTAGTCCTGAGAAGGACCCCGATCACAACAATAGGGAACCAGCGATAAAATGCCCACACACAGTATTTAGACGAACGAGACAGTACAAGGGAAAAACCAAAACCACCTTGCATACAACTTCAACAAAACTACAACAGAGGGAACACCAACGGGAAAGGAGATAAATGATAAAGCGAGGAAAGGGAAATAACACTTTCAAATACACTTATCTCAGCAACTCCAAACACCACGATCCGCTCTGTAAGTCTGAATGAAAAGCTTTCACCGACACCTCACAAACAGACCTGCAGGAATATAAAGGAGTCTCACTAACGAAGCATTGATTGCAGCTGGGCGAGGCTGGACCTCAGCTAGCCCAGAGAGAGAGAGAATTAACTCCTTCACTGCCGAGAAAACACAAAGCACCAACAAGTCAGCTGCGAGAAGTCAGGCTGTGTACTCGTGACGATCTTCGTGGCAACACACCCGTGACAATTAGAAACTGAAATCAAACAGTTTTCAACTCAAAACTTTATTCTAGGTGATGTTACATTTTCACATAGGACCCCTTGTTCGAAAGGAGCTTCTGAACTCTCTCGTCCATTGAATTTGTCAGGTTTTGGATGGTTTCTGCTTCAATTGTTTTGCATGAGGACAGAATACCCTCCCAGAGCTGTTGCTTAGATGTGAACTGCCTCCCGCCATCATAGACACTCCTTTTGATGATGATCCAGAGGTTCTGAATGGGGTAGAGGTCAGGGGAGCATGGGGGTCACACCATAAGTTTGTCCCCTTTTATGCCCATATCAGCCAGAGATGCAGATGTTTTATGTGCAGCATGAGATGGTGCATTATCATGCAAAAAAATGATCTTGCTGTGAAATACACGGTTCTTCTTCTTGAACCATGGCAGGAAGTGCTGTTTGAGAAAATCCACATACATTATGAAGTTCATCTTTAGCGCCTTCAGGGATCCTAAAGGGGCCGACAATCTCTCTCCCCATGATTCCAGCCCAAAACATTACTCCACCTCCTCCTTGTTGGCGCTGTAGACGTGTTTGCGTGGGGTGTCCATCAACCAGCCATCCTCCACTCCATCCATCTGGACCATCGAGCACTGCACGGCACTCATCCGTGAACAAAACAGTTTTGAAATCAGTCTTCATGTAATGTTTGGCCCACTGGAGCCGTTTCTGCTTGTGTGAAGTGGATAGAGGAGGTCGACAGGATGGCGTATGCACAGCTGCAAACCTCTGAAGGACCCTGCATCTTGTTGTTCGGGGGACGTTGGAGGCACCAGCAGCTTCAAAAACTTGTCTGCTGCTATGACAAGGCTTTTTTGCCGCTGCTCTTTTAACCTGACGTAATTGCCTGTAGGAAAGAGTCCTCAATTTGCCCTTATCAGCACGCACACGTGTGTACTGTGAATCAGCTACATACTTCTTGATTGCCAAGACACTTCATCCTGATCATCGCACAATGTTGATTGTAGTTGTAACGGGTCTGGGAGGCGGAACCTCTGAGCTACTATACAAGGGGGTGGTCCTTGTAAGGGAGCGGGTGGCGACCAGGGTAGACGGGCAGGCAGTCACAGCAGGTGACTGGGACAGTCTCTGAATAAACGGACAGGAGGTCACGGCAAGTGACCGGGGCAGTCTCTGGATGAACGGGCAGGAGGTCACGGCAAGTGACCGGGGCAGTCTCTGGATGAACGGGCAGGAGGTCACGGCAAGTGACCGGGGCAGTCTCTGGATGAACGGGCAGCAGGTCACGGCAAGTGACCGGGGCAGTCTCTGGATGAACGGGCAGGAGGTCACGGCAAGTGACCGGGGCAGTCTCTGGATGAACGGGCTGGAGGTCACGGCAAGTGACCGGGGCAGTCTCTGGATGAACGGGCAGGAGGTCACGGCAAGTGACCGGGGCAGTCTCTGGGTAAAGGGTTGGTACGACCTGTGGCGGCTGATGGTAGACGTGAGCTCCCAGGTGAGCAGGCGAGAGTCTCTGGATAAACGGGTGGTCACAGCATGTGACGGCGGAGCCTCCAGGAAGACCAACAGACAGGCGGCAGATGAGCGCTCCCAGGTGAGCGGGCAGAAGTCTCTGGACAGGCGGGTGGTCACAGCACGTGACGGCAGAGCCTCCAGGTAGGCTAGCAGACAGGCAGCAGATGAGCGCTCCCAGGTGAGCGGGCAGGAGTCACTGGACGGCAGGTGGTCACAGCACGTGACGGCAGAGCCTCCAGGTAGGCTAGCAGGCAGGTAGCAGATGTGCGCACTCAGGTGAGCGGGCAAGCTGGTCCATAGACAGACTGACAAGAGTTGGAAGGCAGACCGTCGGACCTCAGGCAAGCAGGCAGGTAGTTGATGTGCGCTCCCAGGTGAGCGGGCAAGCTGGTCCTTAGACAGACTGACAGGAGTAGTAAGGCAGACCGTCGGACCTCAGGCTAGCAGGCAGGTAGCAGGAATATCAGGCAGGAAACAGACAGCAAACTGGCAGGACTCTGGCAGGAATCAGGCAGGTAACTGGCAACGGGACCTGAGGGCTGAAGCAGAGTAGTGAACAGTGCAACAACATTGCTCGGGCACCTCCATTTTGGAGGAGGTGCCTTATATATGGTGAAGTCCTCCGGCCATTGGCCGGGGACTCCTTAGGACGGCGCGCGCGGCCCCTTTAAGAGGGAGGAAGCGCGCGCGCGCGCGCCCTAAGCACAGTGGCCGGGAAGGAGCGCGCGCTGCCAGCAGAGCGGGAGGAGGACGCCAGGCTCGGAGCAGAGAGGTGAGGGGAACAGCGTCCCTGCCTAGCAGAGGGCAGGGACGCCGACGCTACAGTACCCCCCCCTTAGGCCCCCCCTTTTTTAGGCCAGACAGAAATTTAGCTAGAATGAGAGGGGCATGGATGTTCTCCCGGGGCTCCCACGTTCTCTCCTCAGGACCAAACCCCTTCCAATCTACTAGAAAAAAGGTCTTTCCTCTTACCCTTTTGGTGGCAAGAATGTTCTCTACCTCAAACTCGTCCTCAGCAGAAACCGGAGCAGGAGGCGTACCTGTAGACTTGGAAAAAGAGTTAAGTACCACAGGTTTGAGGAGAGATACATGGAAGGAGTTAGGGATCCGTAAGTTGGCCGGGAGTTTCAATTTATAGGCCACCGGGTTGATCTGACAGATGACCTCCAGAGGACCGATGAACCGAGGCCCTAACTTATAGGAAGGAATCTTGAGCCGGACATACTTGGACGAGAGCCAGACCTTATCCCCTGGACGGAATTGAGGAGGATCCAGACGTTTTTTGTCGGCATGTCTTTTCATACGCTCGGATGACAGAAGGAGTGCGGACCGGGTACTTTCCCATGTGGAGGAAAATTTGTTAACAAGAGATTCCGCAGCCGGATTGTCCACCGAGGTGGAGACGGGAAACGGGATCCGAGGATGCTGACCGAAGACTACAAAAAACGGGGATTTGGAGGAAGATTCGCTCTCGTGATTGTTGTACGAGAATTCGGCCCATGGCAGGAGATCCACCCAGTCAGAATGGTGGGCATTAACGAAGTGCCGGAGGTAACAGGTCAGGATCTGATTGATCCGCTCCACTTGACCATTAGACTGTGGATGGTAAGCGGAGGAGAAGTCCAGGGTGACGTCTAGCAATTTACAAGTGGCTCTCCAGAAACGAGAAGTGAACTGTACCCCACGATCCGACACGATGTGACGGGGCAGGCCATGAAGACGGAAGATGTGGCGGATAAAGTCTTTAGCCAGCTCGGGTGCAGACGGGAGGCCTGGCAGGGGAATGAAGTGAGCCATCTTGGAAAAGCGGTCAGCGACCACCCAAATGACCGTACAACCGGCAGAGACGGGAAGATCAGTTATGAAGTCCATCGCTATATGCTGCCAGGGGGCAGCAGGTACTGGCAGAGGAAGAAGGCGACCGGCTGGCAGGTGTCTCGGAACTTTGTTGCGGGCACAGGACACACAGGCAGAAACAAAGTCTATTACATCCTTGCGCAGGTTAGGCCACCAGTAGTGCCGGGAAATAAGCTGTAGGGTCTTTTTCTGACCGGCGTGGCCAGCTAGTTTAGACGAATGACCCCAGTGTAGGATCTTCTCCCGATCAGGTACCGATACGAACGTCTTACCGGGAGGGAGACGATTTAGACTCACGGGAGCCACCTGCATTACTCTGGCGGGATCGATGATATGTTTAGGTTCTTCCTCGAGATCAGATACCAGAAAGGATCGGGACAAGGCGTCTGCTTTGATGTTCTTGTCAGCCGGGCGAAAATGTAGAACAAAATCAAAGCGAGCAAAAAACAAGGACCACTGGGCTTGGCGCGGATTAAGTCTCTGGGCATGCTGGAGATAAGCCAAGTTCTTGTGGTCAGTGTAAATTATTACCGGATGAAGAGCCCCCTCGAGTAGGTAACGCCACTCCTCCAATGCCAGCTTGATGGCCAATAACTCTCGGTCTCCTATGGAATAATTGCGCTCAGAAGAGGAGAAGAGTTTGGAGAAGAAGCCGCAAGTTACCATCCTCCCGGAAGAAGATTTTTGAGTAAGTACAGCTCCGGCTCCAGAGGAGGAGGCGTCAACCTCCAGAAAGAACTGCTTGTTGCCGTCCGGACGATGCAGCACCGGGGCGGAAGAGAAGGCCTGTTTTAAGGAAAGAAAGGCCTCCTCTGCTTCGGGCGGCCACTCTTTGGGATTAGTACCCTTACGGGTGAGCGCGGAAATTGGGGCAGTCCGGGAAGAGAAGTGCGGTATGAAGAGGCGGTAGTAGTTGGCGAAGCCCAGGAACCGCTGAATGGCCTTCAACCCCTCCGGCCGGGGCCATTTCTCGATGGCAGACAGTTTCTCTGGATCCATTCGTAGGCCGGTCTGAGAAATAATGTAGCCCAAAAACGGAAGCGAGGTCTGCTCAAAGAGGCACTTCTCATATTTAGCGAAGAGGTGGTTCTGCCTGAGCCTGAGCAGGACCTGACGAACGTCCCTCCGGTGAGTCTGGAGATCCGGAGAGAAGACCAAGATGTCGTCCAGGTACACCACAACGCAGGAGTAGAGAAGGTCCCGGAAGATGTCATTGACCAACTCTTGAAAGACGGCAGGAGCGTTACAGAGACCAAAGGGCATTACCAGATATTCATAGTGGCCGTCCCGGGTGTTGAATGCAGTCTTCCATTCATCCCCTTGATGGATACGGACCAGGTTGTGCGCCCCACGGAGGTCCAGTTTGGTGAAGATTCTAGCCCCCCTCAGGCGATCAAATAATTCTGGAATGAGCGGAAGGGGGTACTTATTCTTCACCGTGATCTGGTTAAGGCCTCTATAGTCTATACAGGGACGGAGAGAGCCGTCCTTCTTTTTTACGAAAAAGAAGCCTGCTCCCGCCGGGGAGGTAGATTTCCGGATGAATCCCCTGGCCAAATTCTCCTCAATATATTCGGACATCGACCGGGTCTCAGCAGCGGACAATGGGTAAATACGCCCACGGGGAGGAGTAGTACCGGGTAACAGGTCGATAGGACAGTCGTATGGTCTATGAGGGGGTAATGTCTCTGCCTCTTTTTTATTAAAGACATCAGCAAATGACCAATCGGAAGTCCAGGTAGATTAGTTGGGGTAGGAGAAGTACGGATGGGATGAACAGGAACCAAACAAGACTTATGACAGTCCTGTCCCCAGCGAAGGACTTCTCCGGTCTGCCAGTCAAGCACGGGTGCATGTCTCTGGAGCCAAGGTAGACCTAGTAAGAGGGCGTGAGAGAGTCCAGGCAGAACATGAAAAGAGATGCTCTCAGAATGCAGCATTCCCACCTGCAGAGTTACGGATTCGGTGATGAGTTCGATGGGACGTGGTAAAAGGCCCCCATCCACAGCAGCGACAGATAATGGTACAGCCAGAGGTTTGGTGGGAATGCGGTATTTTTCTACCAGGGACTGTGAGATAAGATTCCCGGCCGCTCCAGAGTCAAGTTGGGCTAGTTCGAAATAACGATTCTCCCCGCAGATAATAGAGACTGACAGTAGCAGAGATGGAGAGGATTTATTCTTGTCTAGGTTGACCTCTCTGAGCGAACCTAGACACAGGCGTTTCCCGACCTCTCCGGACAGGTACGGATCCGGTGCTCCTTACTGCCACAGTAGAAGCAGCTCCCTTCGGCACGGCGTAAGTCCTGACGGGTTTTGACCATCTTGGTCTGGTCGACCTGCATAGGCTCAGAAGAGTGTACCTGGGAAGAGACGGATTTCTGAAAAGTAGGAGCTAGACGTGGAAACCTCCTCTCACGGGTGACCTCTTTGGCACGCTCCTGGAACCGTAGATCAATCCGGGTGGCAAGAGTTATTAGGTCATCGAGAGTGGTAGGAATGTCCCGACCGGCAAGTTCATCTTTAATACGGCCGGACAGACCCTCCCAGAAGACGGATACCAGAGCGTCGTTATCCCAAGCCAGCTCCGAGGCAAGGGTACGGAACCGTATGGCATATTGGCCCACGGTGAGACTTCCCTGACGGAGGCGTAGCAGAGATGATGCGAATGAGGTCTTCCGTCCGGGTTCGTCGAAGATTTTCCGGAAAGCCATGAGAAAGGCAGGCAAGTCGGACACCAGGGGGTCTCCTCTCTCCCATAGAGGATTTAGCCAGGCCAGGGCCTCCCCGGTGAGATGGGACATGATGAAGGCAATTTTGGCCCGGTTGGAGTTAAACTGGTAGGACAGGAGTTCAAAGTGCAGGGTGCACTGATTTATGAAGCCCCGAGCCTGGGCGGAGTCGCCTCCGAAGCGAGGAGGTGCAGAAAGCCGGGGTCCGGGGTAGGATACCATGGTATTGGTGGGCAGCGGAGCTGCCGGGTTGCGAGTCAGGGCACTGGCGGTGGTTGCTGGTGGAGCAGTTAGGGTGTCCAGGCGAGAATTGACATTCCGCAGGTGACCCAGGATGGACTCCTGTTGGGACCTCTGACGGGACAGTTCATGACAGAGGTCCGAGAGCGAGGGAGCTTGGGTGCCACCGGGTTCCATGGCCCGAGCAAACTGTAACGGGTCTGGGAGGCGGAACCTCTGAGCTACTATACAAGGGGGCGGTCCTTGTAAGGGAGCGGGTGGCGACCAGGGTAGACGGGCAGGCAGTCACAGCAGGTGACTGGGACAGTCTCTGAATAAACGGGCAGGAGGTCACGGCAAGTGACCGGGGCAGTCTCTGGATGAACGGGCAGGAGGTCACGGCAAGTGACCGGGGCAGTCTCTGGATGAACGGGCAGGAGGTCACGGCAAGTGACCGGGGCAGTCTCTGGATGAACGGGCAGGAGGTCACGGCAAGTGACCGGGGCAGTCTCTGGGTAAAGGGTTGGTACGACCTGTGGCGGCTGATGGTAGACGTGAGCTCCCAGGTGAGCAGGCGAGAGTCTCTGGATAAACGGGTGGTCACAGCATGTGACGGCGGAGCCTCCAGGAAGACCAACAGACAGGCGGCAGATGAGCGCTCCCAGGTGAGCGGGCAGAAGTCTCTGGACAGGCGGGTGGTCACAGCACGTGACGGCAGAGCCTCCAGGTAGGCTAGCAGACAGGCAGCAGATGAGCGCTCCCAGGTGAGCGGGCAGGAGTCACTGGACGGCAGGTGGTCACAGCACGTGACGGCAGAGCCTCCAGGTAGGCTAGCAGGCAGGTAGCAGATGTGCGCTCCCAGGTGAGCGGGCAAGCTGGTCCATAGACAGACTGACAAGAGTTGGAAGGCAGACCGTCGGACCTCAGGCAAGCAGGCAGGTAGTTGATGTGCGCTCCCAGGTGAGCGGGCAAGCTGGTCCTTAGACAGACTGACAGGAGTAGTAAGGCAGACCGTCGGACCTCAGGCTAGCAGGCAGGTAGCAGGAATATCAGGCAGGAAACAGACAGCAAACTGGCAGGACTCTGGCAGGAATCAGGCAGGTAACTGGCAACGGGACCTGAGGGCTGAAGCAGAGTAGTGAACAGTGCAACAACATTGCTCGGGCACCTCCATTTTGGAGGAGGTGCCTTATATATGGTGAAGTCCTCCGGCCATTGGCCGGGGACTCCTTAGAACGGCGCGCGCGGCCCCTTTAAGAGGGAGGAAGCGCGCGCGCGCGCACCCTAAGCCCAGTGGCCGGGAAGGAGCGCGCGCTGCCAGCAGAGCGGGAGGAGGACGCCAGGCTCGGAGCAGAGAGGTGAGGGGAACAGCGTCCCTGCCTAGCAGAGGGCAGGGACGCCGACGCTACAGTAGTCATGCCTTGACCTAAACACTCCACAATTTGTTGCTTCTCAGCAGCCGACACATCCTTTTTCTTTCCCATTTTGGCAGAAAATGTAGGCTGCTTAATAATGTGAGACAGCCTTCTTAAGTAGTCTTGCCTTTCATTGGACACACCTGCCAAACTAATTAGCACAGGTGTCTGCAATTGCTTACAGTGATATAAAGAGCCCTGACACACATCACCATCAATGAGTTTAACTGACAAACAAATTCTTCCCTTATCACTCCTAAACACTTTTTGCATAATAATTTGGAACACAGTGTACATGTGCTTTTCCACAAAACACCAGTGGTTCACGTAGTGAATCTTACAGTTCTAACTTGCCAACCGTGGTCTGTATGGAGTTGTTCAATAAAGGGCCCAAAATTAAGATAACATAGATGGGAGAGGTCTCTATGAATAGGAATTCCTAAGTATTTGATACCCTGTGAGGGCCAGGCAAAGGGAAAGTTGGACTGGATGGAATCCTATATGGATTTGGGGAGGGAGACATCGAGGGCCTCAGACTTCGCTGCATTGATTTTAAAATTTGACCATGTAACAAAGTGATCTATTTCAGCCATAACAGCATGGATGGATATATGTGATTGAGTGATATATACTAGGACATCATCAGCAAATAGAGAGCACTTGTACTCGGTGCCTCCCACCTCAATCCACCTAATATTGGGGTTATGGCGAATTCATGAGAGCAGGTGCTCCGTCACTAGGATGTATAAGAGAGGGGACAGAGGACATCCCTGCCTTGTCCCATTGGTGATTGTGAAAGGTGATGAAAATGTTCTGATGCACCCCCTGGGCCTTGGGACACCCGGAGCCGGACCCTTTTTGGTGGATGCTGGTGGTTGTAGTCTTCGTGGCGGCGACCCAGTTCTGTGGCTCAGGGTGGTCAAACCAGTGGCGGAACTATTTATGTGGTTTTGATGTTTAAATGTCCGACTACACCACCCGTGGATTGCGGTCAGAGTGAACCGCCGCTGCAGGGCAGACCGCTGAGGCTGGTGTTGTGGGTGCAGCAGAGCGTAGCATAACTCCCCACGGGAGGAGTATAGCCTCAGGGCAGTGTATGCGGAGGATGGGGGTGATGGTGCAGGGCAGCAGCAGTAACGACACGGAGTCAGTGATGCAGTCCAGGGCCTTTACTCACAGTTCTTATTATCCAGACCACGTCTGCAGGTAACGGCTGCCCACATCGTACTGTGCTCACCAGGTGAGGGGCTCAGACAACTCCCAGATAACTTTGGAGCGCTTCACAGCTCCCCCTTTGTGTGTCCTTTGTCTGGCCTTTCTTACCAACCCTTCTGTCCGGTGCCTCGGGCCTCCTCTTGGAAAACTTGGCGCCAGTTTCCCTGACCCTATGTGGTGCCTTCCTAGCGGGTGTAGCGAGGGGCTGCGCCACATAAAATGTCACAGCCTCCGGTTTCTAGCTGAGGGTCGTTTCCTACCTCCACTAGTTTCGGGGACCGGTCTCCCCCTTTGGCCTGACCCCTCCACGCAGGTGGATTCGGGCGTGCGGTGGCGACTCGCCCGTCCGCACCCCTGGGATCCCTTCATTCCTCGTTCCTGGAGCCTTCTCCGCTCCTCTTCCTTCCTTCTCCCTCTTCCAGGCCTGGGCCTCTGTTACTACGCCCGCCTCCGGAGCAGAGCTCATGCAGAGCCCCTGCTCCCTGCCACTTCTGCTCAGACTTCTCTGCACTGAACTAAGATGGTGCCCACCTTTTATACTCCCTTCTCAATGCACCCAGGAACTGCTTCCTCCCTGCTCCTGCACTACAGGGTTCCCCTTCCTCAGTGTTCCCTCCCCCCACTCCAGCCAGGGACAGGGACTGTCGTGCCCATCTCAGAGGCATATTGGTCGCCCTGCCCCACGGCAATGTGGTGTAAGGCATGCAGGTGTCGGGTCCTGATCCACACTCCATCCTTACCTGAGAGTGAGATATCACACCTCTGGGTGAGGTGCAATACCTCTGTAGCAACCGAGCCCTCAGGGTGCTACAGTTCCATTTATCTTCAGCCTAGGTGACGTATTGTGATACAGGGCCATGATTTTGGCTATAAAAGGGTCCCCTAGACCCCTACCCCAAGCTTTTTAAGAGCATCATATATGGCGTGCCAGGAGACTCTACGGAATGCTTTCTCAGCATCCAACGAGAGTATCTAATCACAAATTTTTAACTGCATCTAGCCCAGGAAATACTTTGTGCCTAGTAGCAGTGTCTGCTAGTCAGCGGATTATCCCGGCTGTTAAGCAAGCTACACCACCTGTAGTTTGGACACTTAATTTTTTCAAAGGAAATGCTTCGGGACCACGGGATACTCAGTGAAGAGCATCAGGAGGCACCCCAAGGCATAGGGGCTGGGACTGGCAGTAGGATGCCTTGCGGTGGACAGCCGAGCTCGATCCTTATAAAAGCTTTTTAACTGCAGCAGCTTTAGTGGACGCTACTGGAGCTGGAATTACGCGGCTGCTGGCATGAGACTTGCCCTCCAATAGATCCTTGTAAATGGATTTAAAGTGTATTCATTCAAATTAGAGAGACAATTTAAATTAAAAAGCTTAGAGCTGCCTCCACCACAGGGGGGCTCGCTCGACCCACCAGCGGACAGGCACCAGTATTGGGAGAGGGGGGCTGGCCGTCAGGGTTCACCGCGGCTCTGGCACAAACCCGGCGACACGGAGGTGGCACGGGCAGGAGCGGACTGAACGTGTCGGCTTCTCACTTTTTGGATTTTAGAAGGGCATGACATGCCTATATCTGTGTCTCCCCCTCCTTTTACTCCTCCACCTCTTTTCTTTTCGCATGACTATATGTACTTGTCACTTTTCCATGTGTTAGTTGTGTCTTCTGAGCAGTTTGTCAGCTTTTGGACACCTTTGAAGGTGTTTTCTATGTGTTTCTATGTATTTTTGTTTGCCTGCCATTGGTTTTAACGGTGTTCGAAGGTGTTCGACGAACAGTTCGACGAACACACGGGTGTTCGACGAACCGAACCGAACTCGAACACTACGGGGGTGGCTCAACACTAATGCAGACAAAAAATTATTTTGAATTTGCAACGTGATGGAGGTCAGTATAGATGGACTAATAGAACAAGTCCCACACACTGCTAGAAGGCCAAATATTTTTTCAGAGCTAGATGCAGAAAAAAATTATATTCAGTTTGCAACCTGATGGAGGTCAGTATAGATGTACTAATAGAACAAGTCCCACACACTGCTAGAAGCCCAAATATTTTTTCAGAGCTAGATGCAGAAAAAAATTATTTTCAGTTTGCAACCTGATGGAGGTCAGTATAAATGGACTAATAGAACAAGTCCCACACACTGCTAGAAGCCCAAATATTTTTTCAGAGCTAGATGCAGAAAAAAATTATATTCAATTTGCAACCTGATGGAGGTCAGTATAGATGGACTAATAGAGAAAGTCCCACACACTGCTAGAAGGCCAAATATTTTTTCAGAGCTAGATGCAGACAAAAAATTATTTTGAATTTGCAACCTGATGGAGGTCAGTATAGGTGGACTAATAGAACAAGTCCCACACACTGCTAGAAGGCCAAATATTTTTTCAGAGCTAGATGCAAAAAAAAATTATATTCAGTTTGCAACCTGATGGAGGTCAGTATAGATGGACTAATAGAACAAGTCCCACACACTGCTAGAAGCCCAAATATTTTTTCAGAGGTAGATGCAGAAAAAAAATATATTCAGTTTGCAACCTGATGGAGGTCAGTATAGATGGACTAATAGAGAAAGTCCCACACACTGCTAGAAGGCCAAATATTTTTTCAGAGCTAGATGCAGACAAAAAATTATTTTTAATTTGCAACCTGATGAAGGTCAGTATAGATGGACTAATAGAGAAAGTCCCACACACTGCTAAAATGCCAAATATTTTTTCGGAGCTAGATGCAGACAAAAAATTATTTTGAATTTGCAACCTGATGGATGTCAGTATAGGTGGACTAATAGAACAAGTCCCACACACTGCTAGAAGGCCAAATATTTTTTCAGAGCTAGATGCAAAAAAAAATTATATTCAGTTTGCAACCTGATGGAGGTCAGTATAGATGGACTAATAGAACAAGTCCCACACACAGCTAGAAGCCCAAATATTTTTTCAGAGGTAGATGCAGAAAAAAATTATATTCAATTTGCAACCTGATGGAGGTCAGTATAGATGGACTAATAGAATGATGCTATGCCCAAAAGATTTTACTTCACTAGGTGCAGTAAAAAAATTGGTATTCTATACACAGGTGGTATATCTTGCAACACAGATAGGCTACTCCACTGACTAACACACTCTGCAAGAGGCCAAAAAGGATTAGCTTTGCTAGATTCAGCCAAATGCTGTGAAAAAAACTTGCACAGCACTGGCACAGACCTGCCTGGCAAAAACTGATAGGAACTGATGTAACCTAGTCCTGAAAAGGACTGCAATTACAATTAGTCTTTACTCCCAACCTATCTATGTAAGAGCACAGACCTGCCTGATAAAAGTCATAGGAAATGCTGTAACCTAGTCCTTAAAAGGACTGCAATCACAACTATTCCCTACTCCCAAGCTATCTGTAGATTTGTGCGAAAATTGGCTTGAAATTAACAAGGTATAGCGCACACAGCAACAGCGGTGCCGTCTAACACGCAGCTGCAGCAGTGAGAAAATGGTGGCGACGGGGAAAATAGCTTGGTCTTATAGGGCAAGGACATGTGACATACACTGCCAATGACACATGCCCTTGCTTGTGTGAAAAAAAGCACTTCGCTCCGTGTGTGCGCTGCTGATAGGCTGACAGATTGCACCTCCCCACTGTAAATGCGGGAAAGAGAAAAAAAAATGGAGATCTTCATTATTCCTGCAGAAATCCATCCCCTGCCTCTCCCCCCGCCCCGCTGTACACTCAAACTGCGTATTAACATTAATTTTCATCATTACTGAGAAAAAATCCAGTTATGATTTTGGTGCACGAACAGTTATCGAACATAACCTCGAACAGCCAAATTTTTCTCAAATCGTTCGTGTTCTCTGAACGGCTCGAACACCCCCCAAAACAGCTCGAATTTGAGATTGGCGAACAGTTCGAGTCGAACAACGCTCATCTCTAGTCTCGACCGCATACTCCTCCTCACCCTGATGCTCCTTTCTCCCACCATGCCGAGTGTCGTCAGACAGCAACTGATCCCACAGTTGGACACTCTGAAGAGCTGTTCACTGGTCCATTTTCATATTTGTGCCCCTCGCCTGCTCCGCTTGAAGTGGTGGAAGAGGAGATCCCATGTAGCGATGCCCAAATATTTGAACAGCCACGGCCACAGGACATCGACGCTGGCAATTTGTCACAAGAGGTGGACGAGACACAATTGCCATGAAGTGAGGAGGAGGATCGTGGTGCGGGAGTGGAAGAGGAGGAGGTGGTGGATGATCTAGTAACTGACCCAACGTGGCAGGAGGACACGCAGAGCGAGGCCAGCAGCACACAGGGGGAGGGAGGCAGAGTACCCCAACAGGCAGGAAGAAGCAGTGTGGTGGCCACAGACAGAAGGCGGGCAACAGTTCTCCGTAACACCAACACGAGGGACGTTGCCAGTACAACCGGTAGGTCTTCCAGAGTCTGGAATTTTTTTAAAGACTCTGCTGATAACCTCAAAAAGGCCATTTGTACCACCTGCCATCCAGCATCAGCAGGGGTGACAAAACTACCAGCCTGACCACCACCATCATGATCAGGCATATGGCAGCAAAGCACCCGACTTTGTGGGGCGAACCCCAGGGTCCACGACCAGTGTCAGCGGGTGTCACCACTGCTTCTTCCGCTGTTGTGTGTGTAATAGAACCCCCTGTTGTGCTTGCAAGGCAATCCCCTGTCCATACTGCATGCAAAGATGCCCCCTCCTCTCAGTCTTCACTTGTTATGGCAGTTTCTCAAGAAACAGCATCAATGTCCACGTCCACGTCCCACCGCAGCGTTCAATTGTCCATATCCCAGAGCTTTGAATGAAAGCGCAAATTCGCAGCCAACGCCCCACAGGCCACAGTCCTAAATTCGCACAGTTCACGACTGCTTGCGTTGGAAATGCTGCCTTTTAGGCTGGTGGAGACGGAATCCTTTCGCAACCTTATGGCGGTGGCCGTCCCTCTGTACTCGGTCCCCAGCCGACACTATTTTGCCCAGTGTGCCATCCCCGCACTACACAAGCACGTGTCCCAAAACATCTGCCGTGCCCTCAACAACACAGTTCCTGGGAGAGTCCACCTGACAACGGACACGTGGACAAGTGCTTGTGGCCAGGGATGGTACATCTCCCTGACGGCACACTGGGTAAACATAGTGGAAGCCAGGATCCAGTCGGACCTTGGGAAGGAACACATCCTCCCCACACCGAGGATTGCGGGCCCTATATCAGTCAGAGTTGACCCCACAGTGTACAGCTCCTGTGCATCATCCTCCTCCTCCTCCTCATGTTCAGCCTCCATCTCAGATATCACCACATCAGTTACAAGCTGGAAGCACTGCAGTACTGCCTCAGCCAAGCGGCATCAGGCTGTGCTGAAACTCATAAGCTTAGGTGATAAACCTAACACTGCTAGTGAGTTGTGAACAGCTGTGAAAGAGCAGGCAGATCTGTGGCTGAGACCGCTGAACCTACATCCAGGCATGGTCGTGTGTGACAATGGCCGTAACCTGGTGGCGGGTCTGAGGCGAGGCGAGACTACACACGTACCATGCCTGGCTCATGTGCTTAACCTCGTGGTTCAGCGGTTTCTTAAATCGTACCCCGAGTTGCCAGATCTGCTTGTCAAAGTACGCCGCCTGTCAGCTCATTTTCGGAAGTCGGCTAAAGCTTCCGCCGCCCTTGCTGTGTTCCAGTAGCGTTTGCAGCTTCCGGCACACCGACTGGTGTGTGATGTCCCCACACGTTGGAACTCTACGCTCCACATGTTGAAAAGGATTTGTGAGCAGAAGAGAGCAGTTGTACCATCCTGACAAACTTTGAGGAGTCCACCAAGATGGTGAATGGCGATGACGCCATCATTAGCGTCAGCATCCCACTTGTCTGTCTTTTGCAGCGCTCTCTGCAAAGAATTAAAGAGGAGGCATTGCAGCCATAGTATGATGAGATGGATCAAGAAGCCATAATGGGAGATTACACACAGCCCAGCCTCATCTCATCCCAACGTGCATTGGGGGACAATGAGGGAGAGTAGGAGGAGGAGGAGGAGGAAGAACAGGAGCTGGTATCATGCGCTGAAGACGGTAGTACCTGTACAACTGTCATACAGTCGGTTCAGTGTAGGTGGCCTGAGGACAGGGGGGAGGAGGAGGAGAAGGACGAGAGCATGGTTAGTCGTCATCTTGGTGAGGACATGTAAGTCTTGCCCGTTACCAGTCTGGCACGCATGACTGACTTTATGTTACGCTGCCTTAACCGTGACCCTCGCATTGTCAAAATGTTGGGTGACATTCATTACTGGTTGGTGACAATTTTAGACCCCCGCTACAAGGAGAACTTTCACTCTCTTATTCCTGAGGTGGAGAGGTCTACAAAAATGTGGCAGTACTAGAAGGCCCTTGCTGCAGAACTGTTAAAAAAATTCCCATCTGAACACGCTAGCGGCAGAGATAACAGTTCGTTGACCAACCAAGGTGAGAGGGAGGCAACTCCAATCCAGCAGAAGCAGGGGAACACTGTCAACATTCTGGGACAGTTTTCTGAGACCCGCCCAGCTTATAGGCCCTGAGGCGCAGGGTATTCTCTCACAAGGAGTGGAAAGTTTCAAAAGATGGTGAGGGAGTACCTTGCCGACCGTACCAGCGTCCTCCATGATTCCTCTGTGCCTTTTCATTATTGGGTATCAAAGCTGGACATTTGGAATGAACTCGCTCTGTATGCCTTGGAGGTCCTGGCTTGCCCTGCCGCTAGCGTGTTATCGGAGCGTGTTTTTACTGCCCCTGGGGGAATTATAACTGATAAGCACACTCGCCTGTCAACTGACAATGCTGACAAGCTGACTCTTATCAAAATGAACAAGGGCTGGATTGGGCCAGGCTTCTCATCACCACCAAATGACAGCAGAGTAACATAAAGTCAAATCCACTGTGTTATTTTGGGAGCTGT
The DNA here is from genome assembly GCF_046119375.1 of Phyllobates terribilis. NCBI lineage: Eukaryota > Metazoa > Chordata > Amphibia > Anura > Dendrobatidae > Phyllobates > Phyllobates terribilis. Next base: position 110,936,480 of record NW_027362761.1, read on the forward strand.
ATTCCCATGCACCGCTTCACACCCACACATGGGTATACGCTTCCTCATTTCGGCTGTTTTTTGCTCTTCTCCTTGTCCTCAACCTCCACCACCACTATACCACCAGGGTGACCGTGGTCCGTGTTGCCAGCATTGCAAGTTCCTCCATCCTAATTTTTGGCAGCTTTTGCTTGGAAGGCATAGGCAAAGACTATGGGATACCCACTCCCCAATAATGGGAAAAATGTTTTAATATGCTGTACTGCATGGCTCTTCTAAGGGGCATTAAAATCATCTTGTTAAGCTACTGCGACCTCCATGTCTCTTCCAAGGGGCATTAAAACCGTCTTGTTAAGCTACTGCGACCTCCACGTTGCTTCCAAGGGGCATTAAAACCGTCTTGTTAAGCTACTGCGACCTCCACCACTTTTCCAAGGGGAATTGATATTGTCTTTTTATTCCACTGCGACCTCCACGATTCTTCCAAGGGGCATTAAAATCGTCTTGTTAAGCTACTGCGACCTCCACGTCTCTTCCAAGGGGCATTAAAACCGTTTTGTTAAGCTACTGCGACCTCCACCATTCTTCCAAGGAGCATGAAAACCGTCTTGTTAAGCTACTGCGACCTCCACGTCTCTTCCAAGGGGCATTAAAACCATCTTGTTAAGCTACTGCGACTTCCACGTCTCTACCAAGGGGCATTAAAATCATCTTTTTAAGCTACTGCGACCTCCACCACTTTTCCAAGGGGCATTAAAACCATCTTGTTAAGCTACTGCGACCTCCACGTCTCTTCCAAGGGGCATTAAAACCATCTTGTTAAGCTACTGCGACCTCCACATCTCTTCCAAGGGGTATTAAAACCGTCTTGTTAAGCTACTGCGACCTCTACCATTCTTCCAAGGGCCATTAAAACCGTCTTGTTAAGCTACTGCGACCTCCACGTCTCTTCCAAGGGGCATTAAAATCGTCTTGTTAAGCTACTGCGACCTCCACCATTCTTCCAAGGGGCATTAAAACCGTCTTGTTAAGCTACTGCGATCTCCACGTCTTTTCCAAGGGGCATTAAAACCATCTTGTTAAGCTACTGCGACCTCCACCATTCTTCCAAGGGGCATTAAAAGCGTTTTGTTAAGCTACTGCGACCTCCACGTCTCTTCCAAGGGGCATTAAAACCGTCTTGTTAAGCTAATGAGACTTCCACCACTTTTCCAAGGGGCATTGATACTGTCTTTTTATTCCACTGCGACCTCAACGTCTCTTCCAAGGGGCATTAAAACCGTCTTGTTAAGCTACTGCGACCTCCACCATTCTTCCAAGGGGCATTAAAACCGTCTTGTTAAGCTACTGCGACCTCCACGTCTCTTCCAAGGGGTATTAAAACCGTCTTGTTAAGCTACTGCGACCTCTACCATTCTTCCAAGGGCCATTAAAACCGTCTTGTTAAGCTACTGCGACCTCCACGTCTCTTCCAAGGGGCATTAAAATCGTCTTGTTAAGCTACTGCGACCTCCACCATTCTTCCAAGGGGCATTAAAACCGTCTTGTTAAGCTACTGCGATCTCCACGTCTTTTCCAAGGGGCATTAAAACCATCTTGTTAAGCTACTGCGACCTCCACCATTCTTCCAAGGGGCATTAAAAGCGTCTTGTTAAGCTACTGCGACCTCCACGTCTCTTCCAAGGGGCATTAAAACCGTCTTGTTAAGCTAATGAGACTTCCACCACTTTTCCAAGGGGCATTGATACTGTCTTTTTATTCCACTGCGACCTCAACGTCTCTTCCAAGGGGCATTAAAACCGTCTTGTTAAGCTACTGCGACCTCCACCATTCTTCCAAGGGGCATTAAAACCGTCTTGTTAAGCTACTGCGACCTCCACGTCTCTTCCAAGGGGCATTAAAACCGTCTTGTTAAGCTACTGCGACCTCCACCACTTTTCCAATGGGCATTGATATTGTCTTTTTATTCCACTGCAACCTGCACCATTCTTCCAAGGGGCATTAAAACCGTCTTGTTAAGCTACTGCGACCTCCACGTCTCTTCCAAGGGGCATTAAAACAGTCTTGTTAAGCTACTTCGACCTCCACCACTTTTCCAAGGGGCATTGATATTGACTTTTTATTCCACTGCGAAATCCACATCTCTTACAGGGGGCATTAAAACCGTCTTGCTAAGCTATTGCGACCTCCACCATTCTTCCAAGGGGCATTAAAACCATCTTGTTAAGCTATTGCGACCTCCACCACTTTTCCAAGGGGCATTGATATTGACTTTTTATTCCACTGCGAAATCCACATCTCTTACAGGGGGCATTAAAACCGTCTTGTTAAGTTACTGCGACCTCCACGTCTCTTCCAAGGGGCATTAAAACCGTCTTGTTAAGCTACTGCGACCTTCACCATTCTTCCAAGGGGCATTAAAACCGTCTTGTTAAGCTACTGCGACCTCCACGTCTCTTCCAAGGGGCATTAAAACCGTCTTGTTAAGCTACTGCGACCTCCACGTCTCTTCCAAGGGGCATTGAAAGCGTCTTGTTAAACCACTCTGAACTCCACAGCTCTTCCAAGGGGCATTGAAATGTTGTTTTTAATTAACTCTAACCTCCACGACTCTTCCAATGGGCATTGCATTTCCTCCTAATTTTACTCAGCTTTTGCTTTTCAATGCATAGGCGAACACTAAGGGAGACCCACTCCCCAATAATGGGTAGAAGGTTTTTAGTATGCTGTAATCCACGTCTGTTTCAAGGGTCATTGCAGTTCCTCATAATTTTTGGGCCAACAGTGTACAGGAGACCCAGTTGCTATAAATGGAAAAAACGGTTTAGTTAAGGCCCTCTGACCTCCATGTCACTTCCAAGGGGCATTGGAGTGCCTCGAAATTTTTAGTAGGCATTGCACTCACTGCATGCCCTATAACTGTGTAGCTGAACCGCTCCTTTTGGTACAGAAACATATCCTACAAGACATGTGTGGTTGACTGGCCTGATATTGATGTGAATGGTCCCTGCTCTTTCTCCTTTGCCACCACCTCATCCATCATTCATCACCTGAAGCTTTGTTTTAACGGGAGTCATAGAACTGGGATAGTAGCAGGAAAACATCCAGCAATCCTCGGAGGAGGTAGGATATGCACCAAAACGCTGACCACCTCAGGCCTAGCCGCTACTACATACATGCGCTTGCATTCCAAGAAACAGAAAGCTAAGGAGATGGATGGCCTCATGATCATGAATAATTTACTCGTTGTGTAGGAGGCCGACCACTGCTGCTGTCTACCTTCTGAACTTTGTGTTGAAGCCTGATTGACCCAGGACCCGCAATCCTCTATGTCTGGAGGACGTGTTGCATCCCAGTGTCCAACTGTGTCCCGGCTTCCACAATATTAACCCAGTGTGAAGGCGTCAGTGAGATGGACCATCCCTGGCCACATTCACTTGTCCACGTGTTTGTGGTTAGGCTGTCCTTCAAATAGGGGCGGCTGGGGACCGTTTATGGACACCCGGCCGCCCCAGGTGGCTGGGGACCGAGTATGGACACCCGGCCGCCCCCTGGCGGCTGGGAACCGAGCGTGGACACCCGGCCGCTGGGCGGCTGGGGACTGTGTATGGATACCAGGCCGCCGACGCAGCCATGACATGGTGGCCAGCGTCTGCCTCCACATGCCTAAAAGGCCCAATTTCAAGTGCAAGCAAGCTAGCAGTATGGTATTGCAGTCTGGGGGTGGGTGGGTGGCAGGTTGCACACTTACGCTTGCATTCCAAGAAAACAAAGCAGATGCTAACTTCTATCATCATCATCATGCTCCTCACCTTGGCACTCTCAACTCCCCTGATGGAGAAGCCAGGGCCCACCGGAGGTGTCTGGTTCTCTGGTGGGCTCGTCCAATGCTGCCCTAAAGCAGGCCAGGCTAAGAAAAGTGTGGGGGAAGTTCCCAGGAGATATAGGGGTGGCTGGAGACCGTTTATGGACACCCGGCCGCCCCCAGGCGGCTGGAGACCGTGTGTGGGCACCCGGCCGCGGGGCGGCTGGGGACCGAGTATGGACACCCGACCGCCCCCTGGCGGCTGGGGACCGAGCGTGGACACCCGGCCGCCAGGCAGCTGGGGACCGAGTATGGACACCCGGCCGCCCCCTGGCGGCTGGGGACCGAGCGTGGACACCCGGCTGCCGGGCGGCTGGGTACTGAGTATGGATACCAGGCCGCTGACGCAGCCATGACATGGTGGCCGGCGTCTGCCTCCACATGCCTAAAAGGCCCAATTTCAAGTGCAAGCAAGCTAGCAGTATGTTATTGCAGCCTAGGGGTGGGTGGGTGGCAGGCTGCATACTTGCGCTTGCATTGCAAGGAATGGGGGAGGTACAATTGAACATTGCCCTGGGACAAGGACTTGCACGGGGATAGTTGCAAGTCTGCATCTTCTGATGCGGCAAGGATCACTTCTGATGGGCACACTTTTAGGCAGTGACCTGGGTGTCAGAGATGCTTCCAGGGGTCTTCCCCATGCTGTTCCCATGTCTTTTCAGCACTGTATGCATGTGTCACACAGCACATGGCCAGATAAGGTTGTAAAATGTTAAAATGACATTTCCCGGTGAATTCATTTGTCACGGTTGAAAGCAATACAAAAGTGCAAAAACGCATAAAAAATGCTACTTGTGAACATAGCCCAAGGTGTGGAGGAGTATTTTTGTTTTTGGTTATTTATTTTACCTTATACACAAGTCTTTACCCTGGAAAGGAAGTTCCTTAACATATTTCACAGGAAAACCATTTGTTTAGTTTTTGAACGTTTTATTGTGAGCCCGTAAAAGTGGTTTAATACCTCTGACCACGTTGTTGACAGCAGTGACCTGGGGGTCAGAAATGCTTCCTGGGGCGGTGCCCATGCTGTCCCCATGTCTTTTGAGCACTGTCACTATCGTTTTGGGCACTTTTCAGGCTTTCTACAGACTGCCGGGGGTGCCGCCGCAAAAATGCTCGGGTCTCCCATAGACTAACATTGAGCTCGTTGCTCGGGTCGAGCACCCGAGTATCATGGTGAGCTCGGCCCGAGGTTCGAGCACCCGAGCATTTTAGTGCTCGCTCAACACTAGTAATTATATAGATTATGAACTGCTGACGACCAGGTCTTAAATTTGAGAATACATATTACATGTTCTCTGAGCTGGCTGTTAGTTTGACAACTGGCTTGGAGAATGGACAAATCCCACTCCCAGGTGGCGCCAAGATGGCGCCGCCTGGGAGACAGGTTGGACCGCCACATCAGATGACTCGACGTGACCGCACTGTTGGCTGCCACAGAGGCAAATGCCTAAAAAAGCCCCCCCCTAGAAATGCCACTGGATTATTTAACATAATGTATATATTAAAATGCACCTGTCAGCACATTTTACTTATGGAAATATTGGTATGGCATTATAGGAACTTGTCACCTGAACAAAATGAAGCCATTTGCAATTCCACTGTGGTAGGGTCATATTTACACTTTATGTTGCCCTGTGCACTATACATAAATACGGGCCATTAAATTCCCAACACTTATTTCTAAGCATGCATTCATAATTGTTCATTGTTAATGATGTATCATTTATCGTTGTTACTGAAAAGTCAATTGTTATCTGCAGCAAGATTGATAAATGTATATCCCATTCAGTGACTTTAAAGGGAATATGTCAACAACAAAAAAACAGTATTTACCTGCAGCTGTAGCAGTAATTATCAGCAGGTAAACATGTTTTAAACTTGTTCAGCAATCTAACTGGGTAATGAGCGCTGACTGTTCAGAGCCCCCTGTGCCACCCCAATGACTGGATGCGACTGCAGGGAAAATATAAAGTTAATTTTCTCTCTGCAGACACCCTCCCAGTAAACTCTGTTTCACACATGCTTTTATTTTTTCTTTTATGTGAAAAATGGTCTGTGGTTTTTCAGTGTGCTTGACCCATTTTTGGTCTATGTGTCAGGGTTTAAAATCCATGTTGTAGCCGTTTTTCACTAATAAAAAATGGTCAAAAGTTTGGACACACCTAGTTAATAGTGATGAGCGAGCATGCTCGTTACTCGAGATTTACGAGCATGCTCGGGTGTTTTCCGAGTATCTTCAGCGTGCTCGGGTGCTATGTTTTAGTCACTCCATGCTCATTATTTGCGACTCTTTGACAGCTTTAATACATGTGAGGAATGCCTGTTTCTTAGGCATTCCTCACATGTATTAAAGCTGTCAAACAGTCGCAAATCATGAGCACAGAGTGACTAAAACATAACAACCGAGCACGCTGAAGATACTTGGCGAGCACCTGAGCATGCTCGCCAAAACGGTTAACAAAACATACTCGCTCATCACTACTAGTTCAGCAATGATTTTCCTTGTTCTCAATGGAATGTGCACATTTTAGATTCAGACTGAAAGCAGCAAAACCATGAAGGTACACATGTGGAAATAAGGAGCAAAGAAACACTTGTGAATAAAAAACAGAAGATGTTTTAAACTTTAGATTCCACAATGTACCTACCTTTTAATCTAATGCACACCCTTGTCATTCTCTCAAGCTGCTTCTTTATTTGGTAATAATCACCCTGCTTTCCAACAGTCTTGAAAGCACTCCCAGAGGTACTGAGCACTAGTTGGCTGATTTGCCTTTACTCTGTTGTTCAACTCATCCCAAACCATTTAAAAGGGTTGAGGTTGAGTGTTTATGGAGGCTATGTCATCTGAAGCAGAACTTCATCCCTGTTGTTCTTGGTCACACAGCGGTGGTTGGTACCAAATATTGCAGAATTTTGACTCATCAGGCTACAGTAAAGATTTCCACTAATTAAATGTCCAGTCCTTCGGTTGCTTGGCCTAAATAAGTCTGTTTTTCTTCTTTATGGTCATTAGTAGTAGCTTTTTTGCAGCAATTCGACCATAAAGGCTTGCTTCTCACATTCACCTCTGTACAGTTGATGTTGTGCATCATGTATGAGGGCTAGTATCTGTGGTGCTGTCAATTATCTGTCTCTGTGCTTGATAGCTTTGATGAACTTATCCTCTGCAGCAGAGGTAATTCTTGGTCTTTCATTCCTGGGTTAGTCCTCATGAGAGCCAATTTCATCATAACGATTGATGGTTTTCATGACTGCACTGCAGATACCTACAAGGTTCTAGTAATTTTCCGGAATGACTGAACTTACTGTCTTAAAGTAATGATGGACTGTCATTTCTCTTTTTTTGTGTAGTGCTTCTTGCCATATTCTGGCTTAGAACAGTTGTGGAAAGCATAGCACTGTACAGGACTGTGTACCAATGTTGTCACTGCAAAACACATTTTATTATTGCACACGTTTTCTGAAGTGACTCTGGAAATAAACGCTTGATGAAGCAGATTTGTTCATAGGAAGTCATTCCACGTGACTACCTGATGAAGATTCTTGAGAAAATTCATGTTCAAAGTGGTCATCAGAGTTAAAGGGGGGTACCTTAAGGTTTAATAAATATTCTGGTTTGTTTCAGACATGTTTCTTTATTCCTTGTTTCCGTATGACCTTCTCTTTTACTTTGCTGCCTTCAGTCTGAATCTACAGTTTGCACATTTTAATAAGAACAAGGAAAACTATTGCATGAACAGGTGTGTCCAAACTTTTGACGTGAACTGAACCTGCAGATTACCACAATGTCTGTAGGTAAATACCATTTTTTTTCTAACAGGTTCCCTTTAACAGTTACCAGACTGTAGAAAAAACCGACAAGAGGTCAATAATAAAGGTGCAATATATTAAATATTTTATTGGTCAAGAGTGAGTGTACAAGGAAAAGCGAGCGCATAGTCCGGCAAATTGACATGGGAGTTAAAAAAGATAGTCCCAAATAAATAGATTTAATAGATAGATAATTAAATAAATAAATAAAAAGATGGCTCTGAGGTATAAAGATCCATACAAGCAGTGGCGTACCGCCAATGGCAGCAGGTCACGCCACTGCTATGGGGCCTGTGAGCCAGGGGGCCCGTGAGCCAGGAGGGCCCCGAAGCAGCGGGGGAACGAGAAGGATAGGTGAGTATTAGGGGGTGGGAGGTTGCGGAGCAGTGGGGCACACGCAATAACCACTGCTGCAGCTACCACGTGTGCCCGTTGCTAAAGGGACATGAATATTCCCTCTTCTCCACTCCCATGGGCATGGAGAAGAGGGAATATTCATTCTCTTTAGCAGCGGGCACAGAGGAGCGCTGAGCCGCGGCTCCTGCTGACAGTGCCCGCTACTAAAGAGAATGCATATTCACTCTTCTCCACGCCCATAGTCCCGGCGTGTAGAGGAGTGAATATGTCGGCAGCAGCAGCTCACCTCGGCATCTGAGAGCGTGCGCTGCTCAGATGCCGACATGAGTTGCCTGGCAGACAGGACACAGCAGCGCTGGAACAGAGGTGAGGAAGGAAGGTAAGTATAAGTGTTTATTTTTTTGTGTGTGCAGAGATGGGGCCACACATACCAGGATTTGTGGATGAGGGGGCCACGCATACCAGGATTGGGGGATGAGGGGGCCATACATACCAGGATTGGGGGATGAGGAGGCCATACATACTAGAATTGGGGATGAGGGGGCTACAGATACCAGGATTGGGGGATGAGGGGGCCAAAACGTACCAGGATTGGGGGATGAGGGGCCCACACATACCAGGATTGGGGGATGAGGGGGCCACACATACCAGGATTGGGGGATGAGGGGGCCACACATACCAGGATTGGGTGATGTGGGAGCCATGCATACCAGGATGGAAAGATGTGGGGGCCATGCATACCAGGATGGGGGGATGAGGGGTCATGCATACCCAAATTGGGGGATGAGGGGTGCCATACATACCAGGATTGGGGGATGAGGGGGTCATGCATACCAGGATTGGGGGATAAGTAGGCCATACATACCAGGATTGGGGGATGAGGGGAGCATGCATACCAGGATTAGGGCTGAGGGGGCCATGCATACCAGGATTGAGGGATGAGGAGGCCATACATACCAGGATTGAGGGATGAGGAGGCCATGCATACCAGGATTGGGGGATGAGGGAGCAATGCTTACCAGGATTGGGGCATGAGATGTGCCATATATACCAGGATTGGGGAATGTGGGGTGCCATACGTACCAGGATTGGGGCATGAGGGGTGCTATACGTACCAGGATTGGGGAATGAGGGGTGCCATACATACCAGGATTGGGGAATGAGGGTTGCCATATGTACCAGGATTGGGGGATGAGGGGAGCCATACGTACCAGGATTGGGGAATGAGGGGTCCCATACATACCAGGATTGGGGAATGAGGGGTGCCATGCGTACCAGGATTGGGGGATGAGGGGTGCCATATGTACCAGGATTGGGGGATGAGGGGTGCCATACGTACCAGGATGGGGAAATTTACCAGTAGCTGCTGCATTTCCCACCCTAGGCTTATACTCGAGTCAATACGTTTTCCCAGTTTTTTGTGGTAAAATTAGGGGCCTCGGCTTATATTCGGGTCGGCTTATTTAAAATATATGGTATTTTAAAATCAGTGAGGACGTGGTGCCCATAATACTGCAGGACTGTGGGGTGCATTAGACTATATGGGGGCTGCATTTTACCCTATGGGGTGTGTAATATATTGTATGGAGGACTATGGGGAGTGCATTATATTCTTTGGAGGACCATGGGAATTTCATTATACTATATGGAGGATTATGGGGAGCGCATTATACTATATGGAGGATTATGGGGGGCACATTATACTATATGGAGGATTATGGGGGTGCATTATACTATATGGAGGATTATGGGTGGCATATTATACTATGTGGAAGGCTTTGTGGGGCCATTATAATATTTTGAGGGCTATGTGGGGGGCCATTATACTGTATGAAAGCAATTATACGGTGTGAAGGTTTGTGTGGGGTCCATCATACTGTTTGGAGGGCTGTGTGGGGGCCATTATACTGTTTGGAGGGCTAGTGTGGGTCATTATACTGTATGTCGGCCCATTAAACTCTATGGAGGGCTGTGTGGGAGTCACAGTTGGGGGATCATACTGTGTTGGGGTCACCATACTTTGCCTTGGGAGTTGAAGTGGGGCACAATAGGGTCATTATACTGTGCATGTGGATGAATGCACCATGGGGGTATCATACTGTGTTTGGGGGGCACTTTTATTGACATCATACTTTATGATGGCAATGAAAGAGGAATCTAGGACTTCAGCAGGAGGAAAATTACTAAGTAAAGGCTGGAAAGTTGTGAGATCTGCTCTTCTGTGACACAGACAAATATTTTTTTTTGGAGGGGGGCGGGGGGGGGCAATTAGAGCTTCTGCTATGGGGCCACATGATTTCTGTGTACGCCCCTGCATACAAGGTTACACAATTGCACAAACACGATATCAAAGAGTAAAAATATAGATAAGTAAAGTAACTATTAACCATTCACCTATAGGTAAGTACAGTATGTATAGTATCTATAAGCTCAGGATAAAGTGCTGCAGTGCAAAAGGTGTCGCTGTGCAAAAGTGCCGAACAGGTATATCAGAGTATATGTATCAATGCCTGTTTTGATCAGCAAGTTTGTGTTGCCTAAATACCAGAAGTAAACAGTTTATACTGCGTTTTATGATCATGCTGTTCATTTAATTTAATATAGCTAATAAGTACGGTATAGTGGGTATACCTGTACGGAAGCCAGCCGGATTACCACGAGGATGTGCCCACCCTAATGCGCGTCTACCCCTGACGAAGGTATTTCTTTATCGCTTCATTAGGGACACAGGTAACTATGCTGTGTGCTGCTGTCGCTAGGAGGCTGACACTATGCTAGAAAAAAAGAGTAAGGTCCTCCTCAGCAGTATACACCCACCGACTGACACTAAGCTCGTCAGTTTAAGCTTAGTGTCAGTAGGAGGCGGACCCGGATCTCACCCCAGAACCATTTTTAACTTTTTTTTGCATGCACCCTGTTGTTTTTATTAACCATCTCCTTTTTTCATTCAGATTTTTTCCTCCCAGGGTAACAGGGTGTAACATCTCACCCTGTTTTGCCACACAGGTGCGACCGAGAGAGCAATGTACTGTCACCCACATTGCCAACTCTCGGTACGCGAGGCCGAAAACCCAAACCTGTCACCTATCTGTGTTTAGGAGGACCGGAGCGGTCGGTCCTGCCTCAAAATCCCATCCCCAGCCCCCTCCTTGGAGCTGGCCGGGAGGAAGACGGGGCCACTAGCAGTGGCCTTCCCCCTTCACAGGGGTCGATCCCGTCTTCTGCACAGTCCAGGACCGGGACTGTGCGGGATGGACGTCCTCCTGTGACCCCCCTCTACACCTGGGGCTCCGGACGCCGTTCCTACATGTGGAGAAGATGACCGGCCTCCCCTCTCCACCAACGCAGCGGCAGCGTTACGGACCGGCCTTACCCACCGTGGCTGCTAGGCATCAGGGGATTACCCTTCCTGAACTCCACATCATCGGCGGTATCCCCGGACTGGGGACCGCAAAAAATCCAGGCCCCGGCTTTCAGCCTCCTGCCAAACACGCTCCTTGTTCTCCCAGACCCAGTGTCACCAGTCATGCCCCGGCAAGCCCCTACCATGCCCCGGTCGAAACACACAGACCGGAATGCCCATGTACCGCCTACCCCTTTCCTTCCCTGCATGAATGCGGCCTTCGCATCCCCTCTGTCTTACAAGCACAGTTCACCAGATTGAGGAGGAAGGGGAGGGGGGGAATGAGGGCGGAACACTTGTTTCCCCTGGAATGCCTCATTCTGAGCGCGTTTTTTAGCCAGAACCGCCCTTCCTCTTCCTCTTCATCGTCATACTCCCCAACTGAACGCAGTGACCCTGAGGGGAAACAACCTCGTGGCTCCAGGACCCATCAATCATCCCAATCACGCTATTTTCAGCTGTGCAGACACCTCATCGGACGGGACACCTCATCTGACCGGGTAGGCTCTGTCCAGGCTGTATTAACAGCATTAGCTCCCCTCAGCAGTATCCCAGACACTGCATTATCCAGGCACTCAGACACATACATATGCTCAGGCCCTGGCAGCCTCTCTCCCGTCCCTCTCCCAATATAACTCACTACGCCTGCGCCCTTTGTAATAGAAAGTGGTCCACAGGCCAAGCCTCTGTGTTCTGCCCAACCTGCAGCCCATATAAATATCTGCCTCACAGGAACCCCCTGCCGCCTGGGACAACAACTCACCCCCTCCCCTGGAGTGGGCTGTTGACCTCTCTCATTCCGTGTCAAACCTGACCAAGATTTCACAATCCCTGGTCCAGGTCATGGAACGCTTACCCACTCTAACAGCTGCCTACTCCACTCGGAGCGTTCCTCAGCAGGATTTGCAGGCACCCAGCCGCCGGGCCCACATAGACAAAACAGGGGCCAGACACAGGAAACGGACGCTCTCTCCTTCATCCTCCAGATCCCCATCGCCATCCACGTCTCCCAAGCTGCGCTCTGCTCTATCCTCCCCTGAGACCTCACCTAGATCAGTTTCAGAGTCCAACTCAGACTCTGATTCCAACACAGACCAGAGATAAAAAATGCAGGACATGGTTGACAGCCTCATCACGGCCGTCAACCAGACACTCAACATCAAGGAAGACGAGTGCGCTCCAATGGACCACTCCATCTCCTTCAAAAAAACAAAGTGTCCCCCTCGGACCTTCTCCAGTCTTATGGAATTTAAAGGAATCCTTTCCAGAAACTGGGAGCATCCTGACAAGCGTTTCTCTGGAAGAAGACAGCTTGACATCCTTTATCCCTTCAACTCAGAATTGGTCAATCGGTGGTCGGCGTCTCCTTCGGTAGATCAACCAGTATCTCGACTTTCCTCTAAGACCATTCTCTCACTGCCTGATGGTTCGTCCCTTAAGGATACCACGGACAGACAAGTGGATTCTCTTATAAAATCAGCTTACGAGGTATCAGGAGCTTCTCTCTGCCCTCTCTTTGCTTCCGCATGGGTGGTTATGTCCATCTCCGCCTGGCCAAAGATCCTACGTCAGGGTCTCAATGCTTCTGCCCCTCCAGAGGACATGGTAGACCTAGCAGACCAAATCGCCCACGCAGGGAAGTATCTTTTATCGACTTCCCTAGACGCAGCCAATTGCTCAGCTTGAGCAAACCGCAACATCATAGCTATCTGTAGGATCCTGTGGCTTAAGGCCTGGAATGCTGACCCACATTCCAAAAAGTCTCTCACCAATCTCCCCTTTCAGGGCTCCCGTCAGTTTTGGGCTAAACTAGATCAGCTTATTTCAGATGCCACAGGAGGAAAAAGCTCCTCCCTTAAGCCCAAACGTCTGTTCAATCCCAGATGGACCCCTTAGTTTCGCCCCTTTCATCCCTTCTCATCTTCCAGGGCTCAAAGGGAAAGAAGAAAACCTTCATTCAAACCCGCCCCATCCTGGCGCAGACAGGGACCCCCTAACAGAGCCTCAGGATCCCGACCTAACAAATTCCCCTCAGCATGACGGGTCTCACCCACCGGGGATTCCGGGACGCATGGCTAGCGGCGATCAACGATGCCTGGGTCAAAGAAATAGTTTCCACAGGCTACAAAATAGAATTTTCATCCATCCCACGCCACCGTTTCTTCTTGTCCCATTCTCCAAGAAACCAGACCCACATTTCAGGTTTCTTCCTTGCAATCGATTCTCTTCTGTCGTCAGGAGTCATTATCCCCTTTCCTGCAGAGAGTGTTTCAAGGAGTTTTATTCAAACCTATTCATAGGTCCAAAGAAGGATGGATCTCTCTGTCTGATCCTGTACTTCAAATTACTAAACCGTCAGGTACGACTCCGTCACTTCAGAATGGAATCGCTCCGCTCAGTTATCTGTATCATGGAGCCCCAGGAGTTCCTCTCCATGGTCGACATTCAAGATGCCTACCTCCACATTTCAATTTGCAAGGCGCATCAGAAGTTCCTCCGATTTGCGACCCACAACAATCATTAGCAATTCACAGCTCTCCCATTCAGTCTAGCTACAGCCCCCAGAGTGTTCACCAAGGTAATGGCAACCGTCATGGCTATCCTCTGTTCCAAGGGAATCATCATCATTCCCTATTTGGACGACCTATTCATCAAGGAACCGTCCTACCAGGACTGCTATCACAGCCTCCAGATCACTTTGAGCACTCTCTCTCGGCTCTGCTGGATAGTGAACAGGGCCAAGTCATCCTTAATCCCTTCCCAGCACATGACCTTTTTGGGCATGATGTTCGACACCTGCCCGGCCAAGGTTCTCCTTCCAGGGAACAATATCATGGACCTCGAGCGGGGGATTCATGTCCTAATACGTGCCTCCCCCTCCCTCTGCGACTCTGCATGCGGGTCCTGGGAAAGATGGTTGGGGCCTTGGAGGCCGTTCCCTTCGCCCAGTTTCATACCCACCCGCTCCAACTAGCCCTCCTGTCAGCATGGGACAAGAAAACAGCCTCCCTAGATCGTCCCATTCTCCTGCCTCTCCGAGTCAGACGATCCTTAAAGTGGTGGACCCTATACCCCCACATCCGCATCAGGAGATCCTTCTTCCCCCTCAGATGGCTAGTAATTAGTGTTGAGCGAGCATGCTCGACACTGTTCGGTACTCGCCCGAGCATCTTACTACTCGGGATGTTCGGCGAGCACCGAGCATTTCCGGGTTACTTGGGGGGGAGCTCAGGTCTCCGCCCTGCACGTTTGGCGCTCTTTACAGAGCCAATGAACATGCAGGGATTGCCAGCCAGTCACTGTAATGCCGCAGCCATGTTGGTTGTGGGCATTACAGTGATTGGCTGGCCGCACAGCGTCACCTCAAGTATTTAAAACTGGGCGCCGCCATCTTGGACACAGTCGCTCCGGATCAGACGGTGTAGGGAGAGTGCTGCTGAGCTAGAGAGAGATTTATACTGCGAAATAGGTAGTGTAGGGTCTCTAAAGCCTGCAAAATCAAACAAACAGTCCTTTTCAGGACTAATATCCATCCCAGATATCAGGCAGGCAGGCAGGATGTATAGGAGACGCAGTGGTTATACCAACAAACGCTGCATTACAGTCCTGTGTGCTGCTTTTCAAATTGCTAGACTAAGCCCCAAGTCTCAGGGGCCAGGAAAAATGCTTTTTTTTCATCTAAATCCTCTTTTTTTTTTTTCCTCAGTCAGACTGTACAAATACCCATCTTATTAACCTTTTGGTATCCCCCCCCCCCCAAAAAAAAATAAAAAATGAGTGTGTCTGTGAGTGTTCAGACACAAATATATCTGTTTAAAAGAGTCTGGTGTAGGCCAGATAACTAGAACTGTGGTTTTCCTCTTCCATGGTTCAAATCTGGGTGTAATCCAACTTTTTGCATAAAAAAAAACATTTTGAGTGTCTCGCTGACTGTTCAGACACAAATATATCTGTTTAAAACAGTCTGGTGTAGGCCAGATAACTAAAACTGTGGTTCTGCAGTTCCACGGTTCAAATCTCTGTATTATCCACTTTTTTGCATAAAAAAAAACATTTTGAGTGTCTCGCTGACTGTTCAGACACAAATATATCTGTAAAAAAGAGTCTGGTGTAGGCCAGATAACTAGAACTGTGGTTTTGCAGTTCCATGGTTCAAATCTCTGTATTATCCACTTTTTTGCATAAAAAAAACATTTTGAGTGTCTCACTGACTGTTCAGACACAAATATATCTGTTTAAAAGAGTCTGGTGTAGGCCAGATAGCTAGAACTGTGGTTTTCCTCTTCCACGGTTCAAATCTGGTTGTAATCCACCTTTTTGCATAAAAAAAAACATTTTGAGTGTCTTGCTGACTGTTCAGACACAAATATATCTGTTTAAAAGAGTCTGGTGTAGGCCACAGAACTAGAACTGTGGTTTTGCAGTTCCACAGTTCAAATCTCTATATTATCCACTTTTTTGCCTTTTTCCATGAAAAAAAACAATTTGAATGTCTCGCTGACTTTTCAGACACAAATATATCTGCTTAAAAGAGTCTCGTGTAGGCCAGATAACTAGAACTGTGGTTTTGCAGTTCCACGGTTCAAATCTCTGTATTATCCACTTTTTTGCCTTTTTTGCATAAAAAAAAACATTTTGAGTGTCTCGCTGACTGTTCAGACACAAATATATCTGTTTAAAAGAGTCTGGTGTAGGCCAGATAACTAGAACTGTGGTTTTCCTCTTCCACGGTTCAAATCTCCTTTTTATTACCCTTTTACCATTGATAGTGCGAGTGTAAGCTATTTTACTTAATTTACAATGGGCAAGGCGCGTGGCAAGGGACGTGGAACTGGACGTTCTGGTGATGGTGCGTGCAGAGGACAGGGCCGTGGCCAAGGTTAAAATGTGCCACAACCAACAGCCACATCTTCTCGCTCCCAGTTCTTGACCGAATTACTAGGAAAGCACACAACAGCACCACTATTGCGAACTGATCAGTGTGAACAGGTTATTAATTGGATAGCAGATAATACTTCCAGTCACCTGGGCACCACCACCTCCGGTCTGTCTTCCACACGGTCAAGTGTTAGTAGCCGTGAGTCTCGACTGCATACTCCTCCTCACCCTGACGCTCCTTCCTCCCACCATGCTGAGTGTAGTCAGACAGCAACTGATCCCACAGTTGGACACTCTGAAGAGCTGTTCACTGGTCCATTTCCATAGTTGGGCCCCTCACCTGCTCCGCTTGAAGTGGTGGAAGAGGAGATCCCATGTAGCGATGGCCAAATATTTGAACAGCCACGGCCACAGGAAGGCGACGCTGGCAATTTGTCACAAGAGGTGGACGATGATGAGACACAATTACCATGAAGTGAGGAGGAGGACCGTGGTGCGGAAGTGGAAGAGGAGGAGGTGGTGGATGATCTAGTTACTGACCCAACGTGGCAGTAGGACACGCAGAGCGAGGCCAGCAGCACACAAGGGGAGGGAGGCAGAGTACCCCACCAGGCAGGAAGAAGCAGTGTGGTGGCCGCAGACAGAAGGCGGTCAACTGCTCCCCGTAACACCAACACGAGGGACGTTGCCAGTACAACCGGTAGGTCTTCCAGAGTCTGGAATTTTTTTAAAGACTCTGCTGATAACCCCAAAAAGGCCATTTGTACCACCTGCCAGGCCTGCATCAGCAGGGGTGACAAAACTACCAGCCTGACCACCACCAGCATGATCAGGCACATGTCAGCAAAGCACCCAACTTTGTGGGGCGAACCCCAGAGTCCACGACCAGTGTCAGCGGGTGTCACCACTGCTTCTTCCGCTGTTGTGCATGTAAGAGAACCCCCTGTTGTGTGTGCAAGGCAATCCCCTGTCCATACTGCATGCAAAGATGCCCCTCCTCTCAGTCTTCACTTGTTATGGCAGTTTCTCAAGAAACAGCATCAACGTCCACGTCCACGTCCCACCGCAGCGTTCAATTGTCCATATCCCAGACCTTTGAACGAAAGCGCAAATTTGCAGCCAACGCCCCACTGGCCAAGTCCTAAATTCGCACATTTCACGACTGCTTGCGTTGGAAATGCTGCCTTTTAGGCTGGTTGAGACGGAATTCTTCCGCAAACTTATGGCAGTGGCTGTCCCTCGGTACTCGGTCACCAGCCGACACTATTTTGCCCGGTGTGCCATCCCCGCACTACACAAGCACGTGTCCCAAAACATCTGCTGTGCCCTCAACAACGCAGTTACTGGGAGAGTCCACCTGACAACGGACACGTGGACAAGTGCTTGTGGCCAGGGACGGTACATCTCCCTGATGGCACACTGGGTAAACATAGTGGAAGCTGGGACCCAGTCAGACCTTGGGACGGAACACATCCTCCCCACACCGAGAATTGCGGGCCCTATGTCAGTCAGAGTTGCCCCCACAGTGTACAGCTCCTGCGCATCATCCTCCTCCTCCTCATGTTCAGCCTCCATCTCAGATATCACCACATCAGTTAAAAGCTGGAAGCACTGCAGTACTGCCTCAGCCAAGCGGCAACGGGCTGTGCTGAAACTCATAAGCTTAGGTGATAAACCTCACACTGCTTGTGAGTTGTGGACAGCTGTGAAAGAGCAGGCAGATCTGTGGCTGAGACCGCTGAACCTACATCCAGGCATGGTCGTGTGTGACAATGGCCGTAACCTGGTGGCGGCTCTGAGGCGAGGAGAGATCACACACATACCATGCCTGGCTCATGTGCTTAACCTCGTGGTTCAGCGGTTTCTTAAATCTTACCCCGAGTTGCCAGATCTGCTCGTCAAAGTACGCCGCCTGTCAGCTCATTTTCGGAAGTCGGCTACTGCTTCCGCCGCCCTTGCTGTGTTGCAGTAGCATTTGCAGCTTCCGTCACACCAACTGGTGTGTGATGTCCCCACACGTTGGAACTCTACCCTCCACATGTTGAAAAGGATTTGTGAGCAGAAGAGAGCAGTTGTGGAGTACTAGCTGCAACAAGGCCGTCGATATTCAGGTCAGACTCCACACATAAGACCTCAGGAGTGGACCTGGATGTCTGACATATGTACCATCCTGACAGACTTTGAGGAGTCCACGAAGCGTCAGCATCCCACTTGTCTGTCTTTTGCAACGCTCTCTGCAGAGAATTAAAGAGGAGGCATTGCAGCCAGAGTATGATGACATGGATCAAGAAGTCATAGCGGGCGATTACACACAGCCCAGCCTCATCCCATCCCAACGTGCATTGGGGGACAGTGAGGGAGAGGAGGAGGAAGAGCAGGAGCTGGTATTATGCGCTGAAGACGGTAGTACCTGTACAACTGTCATACCATCGGTTCAGCGTGGGTGGCCTGAGGACAGGGGGGGAGGAGGAGGAGCAAGAGGAGGAGAGCATGGTCAGTCGTCATCTTGGTGAGGACACGGAAGTCTTGCCCGTTACCAGTCTGGCACGCATGGCTGATTTTATGTTACGCTGCCTTAACCGTGACCCTCGCGTTGTCAAAATGTTGGGTGACGGTCATTACTGGTTGGTGACACTTTTAGACCCTCACTAAAAGGAGAACTTTCACTCTCTTATTCCTGAGGTGGAGAGGTCTACAAAAATGGGGCAGCACCAGAAGGCCCTTGCTGCAGAACTGTTAAAAAAATTCCCATCTGAACACGCTAGCAGCAGAGGTCACAGTTCGTTGCCCAACCAAGGCGTACAGGCAAGAGAGACGCAACTCCAATCCAGCAGAGGCAGAGGAACACTGTCAACGTTCTGGGACAGTTTTCTGAGACCCGCCCAGCTTACAGGCCCTGAGGCGTGGGGTACTCTCACAAGGAGTGGAAAGTTTCAAAAGATGGTGAGGGAGTACCTTGCCGACCGTACCAGCGTCCTCCGTGATTCCTCTGTGCCTTTTAATTATTGGGTATCCAAGCTGGACACTTGGAATGAACTCGCTCTGTACGCCTTGGAGGTCCTTGCCTGCCCTGCCGCTAGCGTGTTATCGGAGCGTGTTTTTAGTGCAGCTGGGGGAGTTATAACTGATAAGCACACTCGCCTGTCAACTGACAATGCTGACAAGCTGACCCTTATCAAAATGAACAAGGGCTGGATTGGGCCAGGCTTCTCATCACCACCAAATGACAGCAGAGTAACATAAATTCAAATCCACTGTGTTATTTCGGGAGGTGTATTTCCATGCACCACTTCACACCCACACATGGGTATATGCTTCCTCATTTCGGCTGTTTTTTGCTCTTCTCCTTATCCTCAGCCTCCACCACCACTATACCACCAGGGTGACCGTGGTCCGTGTTGCCAGCATTGCAAGTTCCTCCGTCTTAATTTTTGTCAGCTTTTGCTTGGAAGGCATAGGCAAAGACTATGGGAGACCCACTCCCCAATAATGGGAATAATGTTTTTAATATGCTGTACTGCATGGCTCTTGTAAGGGGCATTGCAAGTTCCTCCGTCCTAATTTTTGGCAGCTTTTGCTTGGAAGGCATAGGCAAAGACTATGGGAGACCCACTCCACCAATAATGGGAATAATGTTTTTAATATGCTGTACTGCATGGCTCTTGTAAGGGGCATTGCAAGTTCATCCATCCTAATTTTTGGCAGCTTTTGCTTGGAAGGCATAGGCAAAGACTATGGGAGACCCACTCCACCAATAATGGGAATAATGTTTTTAATATGCTGTACTGCATGGCTCTTGTAAGGGGCATTGCAAGTTCATCCATCCTAATTTTTGGCAGCTTTTGTTTGGAAGACATAGGCAAAGACTATGGGAGACCCACTCCCCAATAATGGGAATAATGTTTTTAATATGCTGTACTGCATGGCAATTGTAAGGGGCATTAAAATCGTCTTGTTAAGCTACTGTGAACTCCACGTCTCTTCCAAGGGTTATTGATATTGTCTTTTTATTCCATTGCGATCTCCACCACTCTTCCAAGGGGAATTGATATTGTCTTTTTATTCCACTGGGACCTCCACCACTCTTCCAAGGGGCATTAAAACCGTCTTGTTAAACCACTCTGAACTCCACGTCTCTTCCAAGGGGCATTAAAACCGTCTTGTTAAGCTACTGTGACCTCCACGTCACTTCCAAGGGACATTAAAACCATCTTGTTAAGCTACTAGGACCTCCACGTGTCTTCCAAGGGGCATTGATATTGTCTTTTTATTCCACTGCGACCTCCACCACTCTTCCAAGGGGCATTGATATTGTCTTTTTATTCCACTTTAACCTCCACCACTCTTCCAAGGAGCATTGATATTGTCTTTTTATTCCACTGGGACCTCCACCACTCTTCCAAGGGGCATTAAAACCGTCTTGTTAAGCTACTGTGACCTCGATGTCTCTTCCAAGGGGCATTAAAACCGTGTTGTTAAACCACTCTGAACTCCACGTCTCTTCCAAGGGGCATTAAAACCGTCTTGTTAAGCTACTGTGACCTCCACGTCTCTTCCAAGGGGTATTAAAACCGTGTTGTTAAACCACTCTGAACTCCACGTCTCTTCCAAGGGGCATTAAAACCGTCTTGTTAAGCTACTGTGACCTCCACGTCTCCTCCAAGGGGCATTAAAACCGTCTTGTTAAACCACTCTGAACTCCACGTCTCTTCCAAGGGGCATTAAAACCGTCTTGTTAAGCTACTGTGACCTCCACGTCTCTTCCAAGGGGCATTAAAACCATCTTGTTAAACCACTCTGAACTCCACGTCTCTTCCAAGGGGCATTAAAACCATCTTAAGTTACTGTGACCTCCACGTCTCTTCCAAGGGGCATTAAAACCATCTTGTTAAACCACTCTGAACTCCACGTCTCTTCCAAGGGGCATTAAAACCGTCTTGTTAAGCTACTGTGACCTCCACGTCTCTTCCAAGGGGCATTAAAACCGTCTTGTTAAGCTACTGTGACCTCCACGTCTCTTCCAAGGGGCATTAAAACTGTCGTGTTAAGCTACTATGACCTCCACGTCTCTTCCAAGGGGCATTGATATTGTCTTTTTATTCCGCTGCAACCTCCACCACTCTTCCAAAGGGCATTGATATTGTCTTTTTATTCCACTGCAACCTCCACCACTTTTCCAAGGGGCATTGATATTGTCTTTTTATTCCACTGGGACCTCCACCACTCTTCCAAGGGGCATTAAAACCGTCTTGTTAAACCACTCTGAACTCCATATCTCCTTGAAGGGGCATTAAAACCGTCTTGTTAAGCTACTGTGACCTCCACGTCTCTTCCAAGGGGCATTAAAACCGTCTTGTTAAACCTCTCTGAACTCCACGTCTCTTCCAAGGGGCATTAAAACAGTCTTGTTAAGCTACTGTGACCTCCACGTCTTTTCCAAGGGGCATTAGAACCGTCTTGTTAAACCACTCTGAACTCCACAGCTCTTCGAAGGGGCATTGAAATGTTGTTTTTAATTACCTCTAACCTCCATGTCTCTTCCAACGGGCATTGCATTTCCTCCTAATTTTAGTCAGCTTTTGCTTTTCAATGCATAGGTGAACACTAAGGGAGACCCACTCCCCAATAATGGGTAGAAGGTTTTTAGTACGCTGTAATCCACGTCTGTTTCAAGGGGCATTGCAGTTCCTCATAATTTTTGGAAAGCCTTCCATTCACTGCTTAGGCCAACAGTGTACAGGAGACCCAGTTGCTATAAATGGAAAAAAAGGTTTAGTTAAGGCCCTCTGACCTCCATGTCACTTCCAAGGGGCATTGGAGTGGCTCGAAATTTTTGGTAGGCATTGCACTCACTGTATGCCCTATAACTGTGTAGCCGAACCGCTCCTTTTGGTACAGAAACATATCCTACAAGTCATGTGTGGTTGACTGGCCTGATATTGATGTGAATGGTCCCTGTTCCTCCTGCTCTTTCTCCTTTGCCACCACCTCATCCATCATTCATCACCTGAAGCTTTGTTTTAACGGGAGTCATAGAACTGGGATAGTAGCAGGAAAACATCCAGCAATCCTCGGAGGAGGTAGGAAAATGCGCCAAAACGCTGACCACCTCAGGCCTAGCCGCTACTACATACATGCGCTTGCATTCCAAGGAACAGAAAACTAAGGAGATGGATGGCCTCATGATCATGAATAATTTACTCGTTGTGTAGGAGGCCGACCACTGCTGCTGTCTACCTTCTGAACTTTGTGTTGAAGCCTGATTGACCCAGGACCCGCAATCCTCTATGTCTGGAGGACATGTTGCATCCCAGTGTCCAACTGTGTCCCGGCTTCCACAATATTAACCCAGTGTGAAGGCGTCAGTGAGATGGACCATCCCTGGCCACATTCACTTGTCCACGTGTTTGTGGTTAGGCTGTCCTTCCCACTAAATGCACTGGGGAGGGCACAGGTAATGTTTTGGTATGCGCGCTTGTGTATAAGGCGCACCGGGACAAATAGGGGCGGCTGAGGACCGAGTATGGACACCCGGCCGCCCCCTGGCGTCTGGGGACCAAGCATGGACACCCAGCCGCCGGGCTGCTGGGGACTGAGTATGGATACCAGGCCGCCGACGCAGCCATGACGTGGTGGCCAGATTCTGCCTCCACATGCCTAAAAGGCCCAATTTCAAGTGCAAGCAAGCAAGCAGTATGGTATTGCAGCCTGGGGGTGGGTGGGTTGCAGGCTGCATACTTGCGCTTGCATTGCAAGGAATGGGGGAGATACAATTGAACACTGCCCTGGGACAAGGACTTGCACAGGGATAGTTGCAAGTCTGCATCTTCTGATGCGGCAAGGATCACTTCTGATGGGCACACTTTTAGGCAGTGACCTGGGTGTCAGAGATGCTTCAAGGGGTCTTCCCCGTGCTGTTCCCATGTCTTTTCAGCACTGTATGCATGTGTCACACAGCATATGGGCAGATAAGGTTGTAAAATGTTAAAATTACATTTCCCGGTGAATGCATTTGTCACGGTTGAAAGCAATACAAAAGTGCAAAAACGCATAAAAAATGCTACTTGTGAACATAGCCCAAGGTGTGGAGGAGTATTTTTGTTTTTGGTTATTTATTTTACCTTATACACAAGTCTTTACCCTAGAAAGTATGTTCCTTAACTTCACAGGAAAACAGTTTCAGTTTAGTTTTTGAACGTTTTATTGTGAGCCCGTAAAAGTGGCTTAATACCTCTGACCACGTTGTTGACAGCAGTGACCTGGGGGTCAGAAATGCTTCCTGGGGCGATCCCCATGCTGTCCCCATGTCATTTGAGCACTGTCACTATCGTTTTGGGCACTTTTTAGGCTTTCTACAGACTGCCGGGGGTGCCGCCGCAAAAATTCTCTTGTCTCCCATAGACTAACATTGGGCTCGTTGCTCGGGTCGAGCACCCGAGTATTTCAGTGCTCGCTTAGCACTACTAGTAATCACAACAGATGCCAGCCTCATTGGATGGGGAGCGGTCTTCCTTCACCACACAGTTCAGGGCCGCGTGAGCACCCTAGAAGCATCCCTCCCTATCAACTTGGTGGAGATCAGAGCCATTTACCTCTCGCTCCTCCACTGGCAGAACCTACTGGCTGGCCAACCTGTCCGGATCCAGTCGGACAATGCCACGGCTGTGGCTTACATAAATCATCAAGGCGGCAGAACTGGGCCGCAGACTTCCTAAGTCATCAGAGCCTGTCCTCAGGCGAGTGGTCTCTCCCCCCAGAAGTGTTTGACCAGATTTGTCAAAAGTGGGGCACCCTCGATGTCAATCTAATGGCATCACGTGTGAATCGAAAGGTCCCTCACTTCGTAGCCAGGGCTCGAGACCCACAGGCAATCACTTGCGATGCGCTAGTCATTCCGTGATCGCAATTTCACCCTCCGTATCTCTTTCCTCCCCTTCCATTGATTCCCAGAGTCATCAAAAAGGTAAAACTGGAGGGAGTTCCGGTTCTTCTTGTGGCCCCAGACTGGCCCAGAAGGGCCTGGTATCCAGAACTAATCCATCTACTGTCAGATGTTCATTGGAAGCTCCCAGAGTGCGCAGATCTGCTCTCTCAGTGCCCAATCTTCCACCCGAATTCTCAGTATCTCATTTTAACAGTATGGCCGTTGAAGCCGCGGTACTAAGAGATGCAGGCTTCTCCATTCAGGTCATTCAGACCATGATCAGTGCAATAAAGCCGGCTTCTTCTCGTATATATCATCGCACATGGAAAGCCTCCCATGTCCTTTTCTCTGCTTACCATTTTAGTCTTTCTTCAAGCAGATCTTGGTGCCGGCTTATCACTCAGCACGCTCAAAGGCCAGGTTTCTGCAATCTCCATATTGTTCCAGCGTAATCTAGCCTCCAGACCTCAGGTTAAGACCTTTCTCCAATACGTGGCTCACTTAGCCCCACCGTACTGCCAACCAGTAGACCCTTGAGATCTGAATCTGGTGTTGGGAGCCTTTCAGGCGCCCCCCTTCGAACCTATCCAAGAACTTACATGGCCTTCCTTTCCTTGGAAAGTCGCATTCTTAATAGCCATCACATCCATTAGAAGAGTCTCAGAGTTAGCAGCTCCTTCCTGTCGTTCCCCCTTCCTCGTCCTCCATCAAGATAAGTTTGTTCTTAGACCAGTACCTTCCTTCCTACCTAAAGTGGTCTCCGCTTTCACTTAAATGAGGACATTGTACTGCCGTCCTTTTGCCCTTCTCCCACATATCCTCTCGAAAAGGCTCTCCATAGCCTTGATCTGGTAGGAGCCTTGTGCTGCTACCTCTCAAGATCAGCTTCCTTCAGGCGCTCTGACTCCCTATTCATCCTCTCTGAGGGCCGTCGCAAAGGGCTTCCTGCCTCTAAATCCACCATCGCTCGCTGGATTCGCTCGACTATCCTGGAGGCCTATCGAATAAAGGGCAAATTGCCCCCTCCGGGCGCAAAGGCCCATTCTACCCTGGCGTTGGGAACATCCTGGGCCGTTGACACCAGGCCTCGGCCGTTCAGGTGTGCAAGGCGGCGACCTGGTCATCTCTGCATACGTTTACAAGATTCTACAATGTCCATACCTACTCCTTGGCAGACGCCGGACTATGTAGAAAGGTGCTGATCGCCCGACCTGATAAACGCTTAGTTTTTTCCATTACTTCCCCTCCCTTCTTTTGGGACTGCTTTTGGACGTCCCATAGTTACCTGTGTCCCCCAATAAAGCAATAAAGAAAGAAGGATTTTTGGTACTCACCGTAAAATCTCTTTCTTGGAGTTTTCATTGGGGGACACAGCACCCTCCCTATTTCTGTGCCTATGTCTGTTTCTTAGTGCCTTAAGTTTGCTAAATGTGCTTAATGCCGGCCCATAGGCCTATGTCTGGATCTTTACCATACCTACTTGTATGCTTCTCCTACTGCTTTCTCATTAACTGACAAACTTAGTGCCAGTCGGTGGGTGTATACTGTGAGGAGGAGCTTACACTTTTTTTCTAGCATGGTGTCAGCCTCCTAGCGACAGCAGCACACATCATAGTTACCTGTGTCCCCCAATGAAGACTCCAAGAAAGAGATTTTACGGTGAGTACCAAAAATCCTTCTTTAGGCAACACAAACTTGTTGATCAAAACAGGCATTGATACATATACTCTGATACAACTGTTCGGCACTTTTGCACAGCGACTTTTTTTGCACTGCAGCACTTTATCCTGAGCTTATAGATACTATATATATTTACCTAGAGGTGAATGATTAATTGTTACTTTAATTATCTATATTTTTACTCTTTGATATCGTGTTTGTCAAATTGTAACCTTGTATGGATCTTGATACCTCTCAGCCATCTATGTATTTATTTATTTATCTATTAAATCCATTTATTTGGGACTATCTTTTTTAACTCCCATATCAATTTGCCACCTAGACTATGAGCTCGCTTTTCCTTGTTTGTTCTTCCCACCCTTGTACACTCACTCTTGACCAGAAAAAAAAATTTAATATATTCCACCTTTATTATTGACCTCTTGTCAGTTTTTTCTTCAGTTTTGTGATTTATGCATTTTTTCCGATTGGTCCCTATTTAATATAATCCGCACATGTACCTTAATAACAATGAATATTTCTCCATATATATACAGTAGATGGGCATTGATTACCATGTATATACATATTTATACATTGAGATTTACATGTGTATTGTATTACTCTTGAAGTGTTTCTTTCCCTTTAACAGTTGCACATCCTGTTCTGGTGTTTAGTGACATGAAGTCACATCGCTATACACAGTCAGTCACATTGTTATATACAGTGATATTGCTATATACAGCCAGTTATACAGATATACACAAGCATATTGCTAAGTACAGTCAGTCACAAGTGAAAGATACCACAAAGCCTCAAATTCCTCTGAAAAGATATATAACACGCCGAGCCCTCATATAATTGTATCCAACCCTTTGAACCTCTTTCACACAAACACAGCCTTTATAATGTCAAAGTGACCTTTAAATTTTTAAAATTTAAAATGATACAAATTGATCTTTCTTTGGAGGCAGATACCTGCCGTATATACTGAAAAGCCATGACCTTTTGACAAGCTGTGATCCACAAATGTCCCATTTTTGGCAAATATCAACAGATTTTGTAGTTTGAAAAATGAAGAAGAAATGGCTTTTTAAAGAAGCGCTCCCATCAAAGTTTTTATTCTCTTAATATATTGCAATCATCCTATTATATAGCATTGCGTACTTACAATTGCTCATTTTGCCTTTCTACCCAGATAATTATTCTCTTTTCTTTGCTCTGTATAGAAACAGGAAGTCTCTTTTCATTGCAGAAATCATTCCCATCTTCAACTCCTGACCTAGTTGCTCCCTTCCCCTGCCAAGAACGTTTGCAGTGACTTATGAGTCATGCAGGGAAAATTTACTTCCTGTTTCTACATAGAGTTTAGAAGGATTCAACTGGTCAGTTTTCAATCATATGATGTCATAGACCTAAGAACTGGGTAGAAGGGCAAAATGAGCAATTGTAAGTGCACAGTGCTATATAATATGATGATTGCAATACATTAACCCCTTTACCACAAAGCCTGTTTTCATCTTCCTGACTAGGCTAATTTTTTCAATTCTTACCAGTGTCACTTTATGAAGTATGCAAATTGTCTCCTCAAAGAGGAAGATGACTACAACTCTAGTTCCACCTATTGGAATTAGCAATCCTAAAAGTCAATATCAACCCTTTAATGAACCTTACCACATAACTTAAGATAGAATCCAAACCAGAATCTCAAATTGCAAACAATCTGTTTCTGAGTATTGCCCCTCATCAGTGCTATTTTTCTAATGAACTAGCTAAACATTTACTCGGAGCTAACTATTCTCTTTTTTTGCAAAAAAAAAAAAAAAAATGGACATCACTGTGATGTACGCTCCCCTAATGCACTAGCCAAAAATTTACTCGGCACCAAAACACTGTTTCCATGTCATTTCAGCCCTGTTTCCATTGATTTGGGCAATTTTTAGGCTCTCTGCAGACCGCCGCGGGAGCCGTCTGAAAAATGCTCGAGTTTCTCATAGACTTACATTGGGCTCGTTGCTCGGGTCGAGTACCCGAGTACTCCAATGTGCTCGACCCGAGCATCGAGAACCCGAGCATTTTAGTGCTCGCCCAACACTAGTGACAAACATACAATAGAATAAGAAATCAGGAACGGGGTAAATATTTTTTCACACCACGGAATGTACTTCGCTTTGCAGGAACTCAGCTCACGCAGCGTAGGGCGCATGTCAGATAAGATAATGAAAACTTTGATGGGAGTGTTTCTTTAACAAGCATTCCAAAAATTATACCTTTTTTGGGAGCAGCAATAGGTGTGCTGTTTGGTGGTGAATAAGCAATACTTATCCCTTTTTTAGGAGTAGTTTCAGGTTTCTTACATTTAACTTGTGCAGGATAGGGTTTCCAGCAGCATTACAGTATAGATATCGAACATAATGGAGAGGCATGTGATTTACCTATTGGCAGTGGGAGTGGCAGCAGCAGAAACGGCAGCACAGTGTAGAATATGATGGAACAGGTAAGAGGATGTTTGTAGAACACAATGGACACATAGGAGATATGTGGCTGTCTACTGGCAGTGGCAGCAACAGTGCAACATACAACAAAAAGGACAGGCAGGTGATACCCAGTTACTTGGGGGCACTGGCACTGATGGCAGCAGAACAGTATAAAACACAATGGACTGGCAAGTAGATACTATGGTTGGTGCAATCAGCTGTAGTTGAATGAAAATCCTCACTGACTCATGCTTAATTTATTTTGATGAATGGCAGAGGACAATCTGATCTGCTTGGGCATGACAAACCCACCTGTCATGCTGAATACCCTCTCTGACAGTACACTGGAAGCTGGACAAGACAGTACACCAATGTCAAACTGCATCAGTTCTTACCATTAGTTCAATCTGACCTGACCTAGAAGTCCATAGGGTCAGGGCTCAAGGAATATGCCAGAGAAAGGATACTGTCCAGGCATGACTGAATAGTGCTTCTGTGTTCATATGCGTCAGGTTGACACAGCAGCTGATGAAACATCTGATTTATCATGTCATATACACTACCGTTCAAAAGTTTGGGGTCACCCAAACAATTTTGTGTTTTCTATGAAAAGTCATACTTTTATTTATCAAATGAGTTGCAAAATGATTAGAAAATATAGTCCAGACATTGACAAGGTTAGAAATAATGATTTTTATTAGAAAGAATAATTTTCTCCTTCAAACTTTGCTTTGATCACAGAATGCTCCCTTTGCAGCAATTACAGCATTGCAGACCTTGAGAAATGTCCCCCCATGCTTTCTGAAGCCCCTCACACAAGTTGGATTGGCTTGGTGGGCACTTTTTGCTTACCATACGGTCAAGCTGCTCCCACAACAGCTCAATGGGGTTGAGATCTGGTTACTGCGCTGGCCACTCCATTGCAGATAGAATACCAGCTGCCTGCTTATTCCCTAAATAGTTCATAAATAATTTGGAGGTGTGCTTTGGGTCATTGTCCTGTTCTAGGATGAAATTGGCTCCAATCAAGCGCTGTCCACAGGGTATGGCATGGTGTTGCAAAATGGAGTGATAGCCTTCCTTATTCAAAATCCCATTTACCTTGTACAAATCTCCCACTTTACCAGCACCAAAGCAACCCCAGACCATCACATTACCTCCACCATGCTTGACAGATGGTGTCAGGCACTCTTCCAGCATCTTTTCAGTTGTTCTGCGTCTCAGAAATGTTCTTCTATGTGATTCAAAGACCTCAAACTTTGATTCGTTTGTCCATAAAACTTTTTTCCAATCTTCCTCTGTCCAATGTCTGTGTTCTTTTGCCCATATTAATCTTTTCCTTTTATTAGACAGTCTCAGATATGGCTTTTTCTTTGCCACTTTGCCCTGAAGGCCAGCATCCCTGAGTCGCCTCTTCACTGTAGACGTTGACACTGGTGTTTTGCGTGTACTATTTAATGAAGCTGCCAGTTGAGGAGCTGTGAGGCGTCGATTTCTCAAACTAGAGACTCTAATGTACTTGTCTTGTTGCTCAGTTGTGCAGCAGGGCCTCCCACTTCTCTTTCTACTCTGGTTAGAGCCTGTTTGTGCTCTCCTCTGAAGGGAGTAGTACACACCGTTGTAGGAAATCTTCAGCTTCTTGGCAATTTCTCGCATGGAATAGCCTTCATTTCTAAGAACAAGAATAGACTGTCGAGTTTCACATGAAAGTTCTCTTTTTCTGGCCATTTTGAGAGTTTCATAGAACAAACAAATGTAATGCTTCAGCTTCTCAACTAGCTCAAAGGAAGGTCAATTTTATAGCTTCTCAAATCAGCCAAACCGTTTTCAGCTGAGCTAACATACTTGTGCAAGGGTTTTCTAGGGTTTTCTAAACATCCTTTAGCCTTCTTACACAGTTAGCAAACACAATGTACCATTAAAACACTGGAGTGGTGGTTGTTAGAAATGGGCCTCTATACACCTATGCACTGTAGATATTGCAATAAAAACAAGACGTTTGCAGCTAAAATAGTCATTTACCACATTAACAATGTATAGAGTGTATTTCTGATTCATTTAATGTTAGCTTCATTGAAAAAAAATGTGCTTTTCTTTCAAAAATATTGAAATTTCTAAATGACCCCAAACTTTTGAACGGTAGTGTATATACTGTAATAGCTGCAGCTGCTTTAGTTACTCATTATAGCAGTAGTGCTGCACAGGCAAGGGAGTGCTGAATCTGCAGGCAGTATATACGTAAGGTCTCCTGGTCAGACATGCAGTCGGCAGGTACAAACAAAACAATACTGCAGCACCCTGTAAGCACTAAGATGTATGCAAGCATTGCATATATCAAATTTGAACTCCATTACTGCCCTATAGAATATACTTATAAAATTGAATGTACTTAGTGTGATTAGCCAATTTATGAAAGTCTACCAGCAGCGACAAGGCGTACCTTTCTTTGATGGGACCCTAAACCTAATATTTAACAAACATGCCTCTCCTGGGCTAAAAACCTACAAATTTAAAGGGCAGGTAGAATCCAACACTAATTATAAACAGCCTGAGACCCCCTTCACATGTCAGTGTCTCCTGTACGAGTGGTGACAGTTTTACTGGAGACACTTACATGCAGACCCATTTAAATCTTTTGGGCTGTGCACATGTCCGTCACTGCAAATCAATCTGGCTCTCACAATGCCCGCTATGTGAACTGGTGGCTGTGAAGTGCAGTAACCTTACTGACGTCACTGCTGGTCACAGCAGCTGGTTTCCCGCGCTGCGCAGCATTAGAACTGACAGTGGCTGCTGCTCCAGTCTATGAAGCTTCATTCTCTGAATGGGGCTCCATACGCTAGTCGAAGAAGATGGGGATCGCCGTAGAACCTCCATATGGACTACGGCGGACAGGTGTGGATTATTTTTTGGGGGTAATAAAGGGGGGAAAAGGGAAATTGTCGGAGAGTGATTTTTTCAAGTAAATGACTTTTCTGTGTGTGTATTTTTTTCTTTTGACTACGGGGCTAGTAATTTGGATGTCTGACAGACACCTCTCCATTACTAACTCCTGAGCTTGATGTCAGAGGACATTACAAAGCTGTCATAAACCCCAAAACCTTTACCCCGATTGCCAATGCACCAGGGCAATCGGGAAGTGCCGAGACCAAGAGCAAGAATTGGCACATCTAATGGATGCGCCATTTCTGAGGTGTCTAAGGGCTGGTATTTTTAGACAGGGAAGTGGCAAATATTCATGGACTTTCCCAGCCTATTAACATCAGTCTGCAGTTGTCTGCTTAGCTTTTGCTGGTTATTAAAAGTAGGAGGGACTCCACGTCATTTTTTTAGGGTCCCCCAATTTTAATAACCAGTAAAGGCTAAGCAGACAGCTCACCATTTTTTACCTAAATACATGCACAGTAAACTACACACTCCTGACACTAAGGATATATCTCACAAATATATATATATTCATTTATCTATCTATCCTTTATCTTTGCACATCTAACACCTAAATTCTGTCATTTCTGTTCTGCATTCTATTCCAGTAGGTGTCACACTGATGGTGCACACGGACGGCACACGGATGACACATGGATTGCACACACCGACACATGGAGACAGATAGCACCGGTACTAGATCAAGATCAGACTGAAAACAAATCACAGCATGCTGCGAGTGGATGCGAATTTCAGATCGCAATAGTCAATGCAAGTCAATGGGTTTGAGAAAATAATCGCACGGGCACTCGGACCATGCAAGTGCCATCTGATTTTTACTCATCTATCTCACAGAAAACCCGACAATTCATCAGCCGCATACAGTAAATTCACAGCTTGAAAGCAGCAGAATAGAATAGATATATAGGTAGATGAAAAAAATGGTGTGGGATCCCCCTAATTTTTATTAACCCCCTGAAGGAAAGTGGACAGCTGCGAGCTGATGTTTATAGCCTGGGAAGGGGGTAATACCCATGGAGATTTCCAGGCTATTAATATCAGCTCACAGATATATTCTTAGCCTTTACTGGTTATTACAATGGGGGGACCCCTCCAAAAAATGACTTGGGGTCCCCCCTATTTTAACAATCAGCAAAGGCTAGGCAGATAGCTGTGGGCTGATATTAATAGGCTAGGAAGGGGCCATGGATATTGGCACCCCCCAGACTAAAAACATCAGCTCTCAGCCACCCCAGAACTGTGTTTTTTATTTTTTAATAAATGTGTAAGGGAGTTGAGTTTTATTTCAAATAAAGGATTGTATTCTTGCTGTGTGTTTATTTAAAACTTACTATGGGGTTAGTAATGAGGGTGTCTGCTAGACGTCTCTCCATTACAAACTCCTGGGCTCAGCTGTCAATACAAAGCTTACATAAACCCCAACCATATTACCCCACTTGCCACCGCCCCAGGGCAAATGGGAAGAGCTGAGGCTAAGTGCCAGATTTGGCACACCTTATGGATGCACCATTTCTGAGGTGGCTGAGGGCTGGTATTTTTAGACTGGAAAGTGGTAAATATTCATGGACTTTCCCAGCCTATTAACATCAGTCTGCAGTTTTCTGCTTAGCTTTTGCTGGTTATTAAAAGTAGGGGGGACTGCATGTCATTTTTTTAGGGTCCCCCCATTTTAATAACTAGTAAAGGCTAAGCAGACAGCTGTAAGCTGTTATTAATAGGCTGGGAAGCTGCATGGCTATTGGGCTCTTCCCAGACTAATAAGACCAGCTCACAGCTGTCTGCTTTCCCTTAGCTGGTTATTAAAAATAAGGGGGACCGCTCACCATTTTTTACCTAAATACATGCACAGTAAACTATACACGCCTGACACTAAGGATATATCTCACAAATATATATATTCATTTATCTATCTATCCTTTATCTTTGCACATCTAACACCTAAATTCTGTCACTTCTGTTCTGCATTCTATTCCAGTAGGTGTCACACTGATGGTGCACACAGACGGCACACGGATTGCACACACAGACACATGGAGACGGATAGCACCGGTACTAGATCAAGATCAGACTGAAAACAAATCACAGCAAGCTGCGAGAGGATGCGAATTTCAGATCGCAATAGCCAATGCAAGTCACTGGGTTCGAGAAAGTAATCGCACGGGCACTCGGACCATGCAAGTGCCATCTGATTTTTACTCATCTATCTCACAGAAAACCCGACAATTCATCAGCCACGTACAATAAATTCCCAGCTTGAAAGCAGCAGAATAGAATAGATATACAGTACAGACCAAAAGTTTGGACACACCTTCTCATTTAAAGATTTTTCTGTATTTTCATGACTATGAAAATTGTACATTCACACTGAAGGCATCAAAACTATGAATTAACACATGTGGAATTATATACTTAACAAAAAAGTGTGAAACAACTGAAAATATGTCTTATATTCTAGGCTCTTCAAAGTAGCCACCTTTTGCTTTGATGACTGCTTTGCACACTCTTGGCATTCTCTTGATGAGCTTCAAGAAGTAGTCACCGGAAATGGTCTTCCAACAATCTTGAAGAAGTTCCTAGAGATGCATAGCACTTGTTGGCCCTTTTGCCTTCACTCTGCGGTCCAGCTCACCCCAAACCATCTTGATTGGGTTCAGGTCTGGTGAATGTGGAGGCCAGGTCATCTGGCATAGCACCCCATCACTCTCCTTCTTGGTCAAATAGCCCTTACACAGCCTGGAGGTGTGTTTGGGGTCATTGTCCTGTTGAAAAATAAATGATGGTCCAACTAAACGCAAACTGGATGGAATAGCATGCCGCTGCAAAATGCTGTGGTAGCCATGCTGGCTTAGTATGCCTTCAATTTTGAATAAATCCCCAACAGTGTCACCAGCAAAGCACCCCCACACCATCAAACCTCCTCCTCCATGCTTCACGGTGGGAACCAGGCATGTAGAGTTCATCCTTTCACCTTTTCTGCATCGCACAAAGACACGGTGGTTGGAACCAAAGATCTCAAATTTGGACTCATCAGACCAAAGCACAGATTTCCACTGGTCTAATGTCCATTCCTTGTGTTCTTTAGCCCAAACAAGTCTCTTCTGCTTGTTGCCTGTCCTTAGCAGTGGTTTCTTAGCAGCTATTTTACCATGAAGGCCTGCTGCACAAAGTCTCCTCTTAACAGTTGTTGTAGAGATGTGTCTGCTGCTAGAACTCTATGTGGCATTGACCTGGTCTCTAATCTGAGCTGCTGTTAACCTGCGATTTCTGAGGCTGGTGACTCGGATAAACCTATCCTCAGAAGCAGAGGTGACTCTTGGTCTTCCTTTCCTGGGGCGGTCCTCATGTGAGCCAGTTTCTTTGTAGCGCTTGATGGTTTTTGCAACTGCACTTGGGGACACTTTCAAAGTTTGTCCAATTTTTCGCACTGACTAACCTTCATTTCTTAAAGTAATGATGGCCACTCGTTTTTCTTTACTTAGCTGCTTTTTTCTTGCCATAATACAAATTCTAACAGTCTATTCAGT
Source organism: Phyllobates terribilis (assembly GCF_046119375.1). NCBI lineage: Eukaryota > Metazoa > Chordata > Amphibia > Anura > Dendrobatidae > Phyllobates > Phyllobates terribilis. The sequence continues at coordinate 110,971,308 of NW_027362761.1, forward strand.
AGGACTATCAGCTGTGTATCCACCTGACTTCTGCACAACACAACTGATGGTCCCAACCCCATTTATAAGGCAAGGAATCCCACTTATTAAACCTGACAGAGCACACCTGTGAAGTGAAAACCATTTCCGGTGACTACCTCTTGAAGCTCATCAAGAGAATGCCAAGAGTGTGCAAAGCAGTAAGCAAAGCAAAAGGTGGCTTCTTTAAAGAACCTAGAATATAAGACATATTTTCAGTTGTTTCACACTTTTTTGTTAAGTATATAATTCCACATGTGTTAATTCATAGTTTTGATGCCTTCAGTGTGAATGTACAATTTTCATAGTCATGAAAATACAGAAAAATCTTTAAATGAGAAGGTGTGTCCAAACTTTTGGTCTGTACTGTATAGGTAGATGAAAAAAATGGCGTGGGATCCCCCTAATTTTTATTAACCAGCTGAGGGAAAGTGGACAGCTGCGAGCTGATGGTTATAGCCTGGGAAGGGGGTAATACCCATGGAGCTTTCCAGGCTATTAATATCAGTTCACAGATATATACTTAGCCACTTAGCCTTTACTGGTTATTACAATGGGGGGACCCCTCCAAAGAATGACTTGTGGTCCCCCCTATTTTAACAATCAGCAAAGGCTAGGCAGATAGCTGTGGGCTGATATTAATAAGCTAGGATGGGGCCATGGATATTGCCCCCCCCCCCCAGACTAAAAACATCAGCTCTCAGCCACCCCAGAACTGTGTTTTTTATTTTTTAATAAATGTGTAAGGGAGTTGAGTTTTATTTCAAATAAAGGATTGTATTCTTGCTGTGTGTTTATTTAAAACTTACTATGGGGTTAGTAATGAGGCTGTCTGCTAGACGCCTCTCCATTACAAACACCTGGGCTCAGCTACCAATATAAAGCTTACATAAACCCCAACCATATTACCCCACTTGCCACCGCCCCAGAGTAAGTTTGAAGAGCTGAGGCTAAGCGCAAGATTTGGCACATCTTATGGATGTGCCATTTCTGGGGCAACTGAGAGCTGATATTAATAGCCTCAGAAGGGGCCAATATCCATGGCCCCTTCCCTGGGTATTAATATCAATTTTTTTTCTGGGGTCCCCCTGTAATCTAGCCGGTAAACGCTAATCAATTAGCTGTGAGCTGTTATTAATAGCCAAGGAACATTTTTTGCTAATGGCCCCTTTCCCTGGATAGTAATATCAGCCCCCAGTGGGCAGCTTTCCCTCTGCTGGTTATGAATAACCGGTGGGATCCCACGCCATTTACTTTATTTAATTCTTCATTTTAAACAGGAAGTACACAGTGGGTGCTGAATACAACTCCTATCATTGTCTCCTGGTCGCGCTGATCTCAGCGTGAACAGGCAGCAATGATGAGAGCTGCCTTCAGGCACCGGTACGTGTCATACTGATGACACATGGATGTCATCCATGTGTCATCAGTGTCCACGTGTGTGACACACATTTTGTCCGTGCTGCTGAAAACAAAACTGACATGTCTGTGAGTTTTTCACATGTGAAGGGAACCTAGAAGCTAATGTTAAAATCACATTATATGCGAATTGCATTCACATGTCATTTGGATGTCATTGGGATGCTCGGTGAGAAAAATCGTATTGTACTCACATGACACTCACATGACACTTGCATTACACTGGTCCTACTTTTCTGGATCAACATTTGATCGATTTTTTAAATGCTAGTGTGTCTCCAGCCTAAGAGTAAAGACTGTATGCAAACATTGTTGGTCATCATAGCCAGCATTGGTGTCATGTATTTCACAATGACTGTCAGCCTTATCCCCTGCTTGTGCCTGCAATAACTTAATGTCCCTCTCCACATGCACCCACTGCTGCTTCTTGTCTTTCACATCTTATTGCATGTGACATTCTCTAGGTTCAACATGTAGAAGTAGCTGTTCGTTCTCCAGCCCTCATTGCATCCTTGGAAGTGTTTTCCAATATAAACATAATATACACAGTAACAGGCCTCAGTATGGGTGTGGCATGTATGGACATCAAATTTGACTAAAAAACAAGTGTGTAAAAATTAAATAATTTGTGAAATGCACACTTTGTGAGGAATTCATAGTGTTCATCATATTTCTTTAATGGGCAATCATCATTTTAATTTTTATTTCATAAATCAAGTCATACCTCCCAACTTTTGGAAAAACAGGAGTGACAAATCATGTGGCAAGCGTAGCACGTCGCGGCAAATTTTGGCCACGCCACTGGCCACACCCCAATCCTCTCCCATTTACCATTATCTTTCTCCCCCGGAAGGAGGTGTTGTAAAAGGGGCACTGGCAGAGAGGGTAATTCAGCAGACGCCCGAGAATGCAGGTTGCAGACCCAAATCAAGGACTGTCCGCTGAATCCAGGAAGGTTGGGATTAGAGATGAGCGGATGGATTCACGGGACTGCAGTCCAGTGTCCAGATCAGTGGTACCTGGACAGGAGTCCGCGAAGCTCTTAACTTCCGGGACAGCGCGACATCATCTATGTGTCCTGCTCATCTCAAATTGGGACCTGAGGGTTTTTCTTTTGTTCCCTCATTCACAGTCGAAGCCGCCAGAACTTTCTCATCATTATGTAGCTTTATTTTACGACGTCCGGCTTTTTTGTGTATGTAAGTCCGTGTTCACATGTTGCAGAAATACGTTTTTTAGTTTTCAGCAGATGTCCGCACCAAACTACACAATAACAATGTTCTCCCCCTTATTTGATGCATTTCTGGTGCAGATGTGAAGCCGCGTTTTTAATGTGCTTTTTACTGTACAGAAAAGCTTTGATTCTGGACTTCATAAAGTATCTGCATTTTTTTAGGTTCCACGTAGAAGCATCTAGAGAAAAAAAAAAGCACCAAAACCGCACAGTTCAGCAGCGTCCTTGGGCGCATAGCGGGCACTTTTTTGTTAAAATAGTTTTTATTAAGGATTTTTTACATAAATGGGGTAAAGTTAAAGAGGGGAGACATTATAAATACACAGTAATATTTAAAAAAGGGGGAAGGCTTATTATTAATACACAGTATTATAGAAAAAGGGGGGAGACATAATATAAATGCACAGTAATATAGAAGAAAACAAGAACAAAATAAAAGCAAAAAAGCTTTGTTCTGTGGGGGAGGTTATGTTTTTCGCAATGTGTACCAACCTGACATTATTATAAGTATTTACTGGTTACCCCCTGAGTGGGCTGATTCGACACATTCTATTTCTATCTTATATACCATGTGTCCGGATTTGTATCAATACTTTTGCTATTTGTTACTTATGTGATACACAATTTTATATGCTGTTTTTAATGGTGTGTGTGCACTCCTGCTGTACAGTGCCACCATATAGCCATTGGTTGTTTAATAAAGGTTTTTAATTTATTCTTTTGGTTTTGACTCCTTTCATGACCATCATTTCGGGTGCCTTTCTTCCTTTGGCCCCTGTATAACTGTATATTACACTGTCTGTAATATGGGCACTTTCTATAGGATGCAATACTTTGAGTGATAATAGGAGACGGTCACAGATGCTACGGGCTGATGATGGTATCAATAACCATGCTAATCCGGTTTCCTAATCAATGGTCCTGAGTAATGGTCCAGGAAAAATTTGTTGAAAGCTACCATGGGTGACACCTGGCTTCCTCCTCTCTAAGAAGTGACCTGTGAGTTCTGATTGTGCTGCCTACTTTATGATTAGGGGATAGGAAGTACAAGAGAAGGAAAACCTCTTCTCCCTTTCTCTCCCTACATTACGCGGACTGTGCATGACCCTCTCGCCTCCCCTAAAAAGATGCTAGATTTTCTAATAAGTCTGAGTGAGAGGCGGAGAAGTGTGTTAAAAAATGATACTTTTTTTTCTGTCAGTTGATGTCGCCCTCTCCCCAAGGTGTTGCCCTAGGCACGGGCCCTCTAGTTCCTAGTAGAAAATGTCATTGCACCTGTGAGAAGCAGTCCAGGTGCCTTGATGTACCCCCAGTGCACTTCCAACTTGATTTGCATATGCTTCCAACTGAACTCTACAAAAAAAGTACCCTTTTTATTGGGCAACAAGCACATATATAGCCATGGAACTACTTACATATAAAAAGCATGCTGACAGGTTTTCTTTACTAAAATATATAAAATGATAGACCCTAATAGATCTTTCAATAGTATGCTGTAAGTTAGCTGAGTAAAGCCCTCTGATGTAATCAGATAGGCTGTTTAGTCTGTTGAATTTCTGATTTTTATGTTAACATGACTAACACTGTTTTGCTTTTTATGCTTCATATTAATGCTGTTGCAAAGCCTTTGAAGAAAATATTCCCCAGTTTCCCATTCCAGCAATTACATTTAATTTTCTAGAAACTGAAGACAAAAGGAAAACACAAAAGATATATACATGAATTATAGAGCTGTTGTGCTACCATCATGAAGGTTTCAACACGTAGGTCAATGGCTTCCAGCCAGCCTCCATAAATGTTTAAAGTTGGGGGAGGGAGATTTGAAGGGTGATGTGTACTGTCTATAGAGAAAGACCGGTCACAGCATAAAACAGCACTTTCTAAAGGCAGATCACTATATCCATCCTCCTAAAAACCTCAAAACAGTCAACGCTCTAAGGATGGAGGGACTTCTGCCCACCCACGTTTTATGGCTGCGAATTAAAGAAGTTATTCTACAATCTATTCCGATTTTATTGGGAGTCCAAATGAAATTCTTTGTCTTTCTTCCTATTTTAAAAGAAAATTTGGAGGAATCTTTGCCACATGATGAGTAGCGGACAAGAAAATGCTATATTGCAATGACTTCTTTCAATCCTTTACTTGGCATTTATTTGGCACAATCAGTGACAGCTTTAGGCATTTTATTACGGTGAAAATATCTTCAGTTGACCTAAAAGAAAGGATGGAGTAAAAACAGTAAAATGGCTATTAAGCTGAGCATGCTTAAATTATCACGCTTCTTTTTGGAGTGTCTTAGAATATTATATGCAGTTGTTATTTTACAAAGGTCTAAATAATCAGCTAAAACTATTTTTTATTTTTGTACATTTCGCAATATACTATAAAGAACTCCTTACATGGTATTAATATGGCTACAATTTATAGTAATAAATATTAAATAGGTCAACTGTTGCCTCGTGTTTTGTGAGAATGTGGTTTTCAGATGTTACTCTTCTTTAAAGGGAATCTGTCAGCAGGTTTTTGCTATCTCATATGAGAGCAGCATAATGTGGGAAAATAGACCCTGATTCCAGCGATGTGTCACTTAGTTTACTGGGTGCAGCAGTTGAAACACAATCAGAGTTTTTAGTTGTAGCAGAGCTGAGAAAGCTAACCCCGCCCACACCACAGTTTTCTGTGTACACTGTCTATTGACAGTGAGCTGCTATCATGAGAGAGGGTGTGGTCGGACCACTTGGTGTGAGGGAACTAATCTGGGCAGTGCTAATCTCCTGGTGCTGCTGTTTTCATACAATAAATCTTTTATCATGAGGAGATTATCACTGCCCAGACTAGCTCCCTACAAAAGAAAAGAGGGGAAAGGTCCACTAATCGGCTACACGTTTCAATGCCATGATTACGTATATTGTTTAAAATGCTTAGTAGATTAGGGATTAGGAACTCTCCCCACATCCCATCCCTTTTAGACCTTAACTATGGACAGTCATGTTAGTATTGCTCTTTACTTTCCAACTAGTTATGATTTTTTTTTAAATAATAGTGATCTTTAGAGGGGTTGTCTGGCCTTCGGCTACAAGTCTGCAGTCACTCTATGTAACTACAGACTTGTGAATCCTCCCATCGCATGCACTGAGGGATGTGAGGATTCTCTGGTGTCGTCGTTGGGAACGGCGGTCATGTGTCCACAAGTATATGATATGCATACTCCAGGCTACATTCTGACTAGATGGTCGTGGCCTCGTTCAATACAAGTGTAGGCTGGATGCATTCTAGTCAGAATGATGCTGGGAATATGCATATCTTGCATACTTGTGGTCACATGACCGCTCTTCCCAGCACCAACACCCGAGAATACCCACAGTGCAAATATTATGAAACATTTCTTGACAAATGATATTCTTTTGAAGGACTAAAATAACCTCCTAAGAATTCTTTCCATATATTTGATGACCAACTGAGTTCAGTAGACAGTTGTTATTTTGCTAAACAATACTGTTACGTTTTCTGTTGTCCATTAAAACATGTTAGATTTATGCACTTAGCACTGTTGGCTCAGTGGTTAGCATTCTTGCTTTGCAGGGTTGGGGTACTTTTATTTTGGAAATCCATACTTTAAAGTTCTATGTTGTCCTTTAAGAGTGTGTTACATTTACATAGTTAGCATGCTGACTCAGTGGTTAGCACTGTAGCCATACAGCGCTGGAGGCCTGGGTTCAAATCCCTCAGAACATTGACAAGGAGTGTTGCATCTGGTCCCTGTGTTTGCATGAGTTTCCTCCTATACTCCAAAGAAATACAGATATGTGAGCCCCTGTGGGGACAGTGATGACAATGTTTGTAAAGTGCTGTGAAATAGCATGGTGCTATACAGTAGAAGTAAAATAAATAAGGAATGTAAGAAAAACATCTTACTAAACAATTAGTACATGTATGAAAACTAATTGTTAATAATTAAAACATTAATTATGGATTATTATGTTGAAAGACTTTGTTGTACATTTGTAAAGTGACTGAGGGTGGTAGCCGTGGTCAAGCTGCTGCTCCTTAATGCCCTGGCACTTTACAGGAAAATCGTGTCTCAGTCCCAATGTGCTGTCAAGCTGTTGGGCGCATCATACTCACTTGTAGGCCACAGGCCTCCTCTGTCTCCAGGTCTTCATCCTCGCCGCACATAACTCAGGGGACACGCAGCTTATTGTAACAAGCAAACGTATACTGGACAATTCAACTTCATCAGAGTTCGGGCACAACACTTCTTATTCTTTGTTTCCTCAATACAGTACATTTCCAGCATTACTATCGGTTGCTCCTGGACTATCCCTATGTTTACTGGTTTCCCGTCCAGTACCGCAGTGCACCTGGGATCTGGTACCTTCCTTTAATGCAGTTCCACATTCAACTTCCTCTGTAAGCCAGAGGATAAGGCACTCTTCATAGTACCTGAACCAGGCGTTAGGCTCTGGACGTTGCAGGAATGTCCGCAAGGGATCCAGTAAGGCTTCTCACTGCATTGAACGATAACTGCTCGCCCACTGCAACTTGAACTTGACCTTGGTTACTGTACTTCCCTATCTGACTAACTATCAGGAAGTAGTCCTCTTTTACTAGGGCTTTCTCCTCTCACTATGGGCTAGTCCCAAACTTTAACTATGTCTGTCCCTATGTTGCTAGCTGGCACATATACGTTTACAAACATTATGCATGGCATTTGCATACATTAAACATATTACATTTATACTGCTGACCAGAGTTTATCTTATCCTATGGTCACTACCTTGTGCCCTAAAAACCTAACCAATGTATTATATAATTTATCTTATACTTTACATTCTCTATAGCAGAGGTCCCCAACCGCCGGTCCGCGGACCAGGACCGGGCCGTTGGGGTTTTTCAGCCGGTCCGCGGGGAGAGGGGGCCCCTCCAGCCTCCAGCAGGGCCGCCATCAGGGCATGACTGCCCTGACTCCAGTATGGGGCCCGGCCGGTAGGAGCCCCCTCGGAGCCCCCCTCTTGTGCGTCTCTCTCCTCATGGGGCCCCCGGCCGCATGCTAAGCGCCGGGTCCGGGACATCTTAGCGCTGCGCTGCTGCGGCAGCACCTTCATGATTCCCCTGACTTCCGGTCATGTGACGGCGCCGTCACATGGCCGGAAGTCAGGAGAACCTGGTGTCAGCGATTTGGACGAGCGCCAGGATTCTGCAGGGATCGCATGGGGTAAGTATAGCAAGTTTTATTTTTTTTTAAATACAATTAACTAGGAGTGGGGGGAATGGGAGATGCACATGGGGGGAGGAGAGAGATGAGAGATGCACATGGGGGAGGGGAGAGATGAGAGATCCACATGGGGGGGAGGGGAGAGATGAGAGATGCACATGGGGGAGGGGAGAGATGAGAGATCCACATGTGGGGAGGGGAGAGATGAGAGATGCACATGGGGGGAGGGGAGAGATGAGAGATGCACATGGGAGGGAGGGGAGAGATGAGAGATGCACGGGGGGGTGAGAGATGCACGGGGGGGTGAGAGATGCACGGGGGGATGAGAGATGCACGGGGGGGTGAGAGATGCACAGGGGGGATGAGAGATGCACGGGGGGTGGATGAGAGATGCACGGAGGGGATGAGAGATGCACGGAGGGGATGAGAGATGCATGGAGGGGATGAGAGATGCACGGGGGGTGGATGAGAGATGCACGGAGGGGGATGAGAGATGCACGGAGGGGGATGAGAGATGCACGGGGGTGAGCTGCACATGGGGGGGTGAGAGATGCACATGGGGGGGTTATGTTTACATAACTTTGTTGCCTTATGAAGGGCGGGGGGGGCCCCCAAAAATTTCTTGCACAGGGGCCCACTACAGTCTGTGTCCGCCCCTGGGATGAAGTAAATGCAGCTGAACAGCAGCTGTCAGGACAGCTGCCCTGTCCTGCTACAGGGCGTGATGGGGCCTCAGTGATGCGGCTCCTGGCACAGCACATTATGTGGGGCTCCTGGCATAGCTCCTGGCGGGGACCTGGTCTACACTATATGATAAGTATGCACTAAACTCCAAATCCCTCCATTACCCCGCCCCCATATGACCAAAGCCCCGCCCACCCCACCCCCTCCTTGCTGGGCCATGGAAAAATGATCTTGCTTCAAGCCGGTCCCTGGTGCAAAAAAGGTTGGGGACCACTGCTCTATAGATGTGCTGCACACTATGCCTATTATACTAACAATACTCATCACACTGTATGCATTTCAGAATATATCTAAAACCGCATGACGCTATTCACATTATAATATACTGCACAGCGCGATTGGTGTCTACAGGGGTAGGAACACAATAGTACAGTCCACCGCTCTTACACATGTTAAAATAATTCTTATCCATGTGCAATACTTGCTTGTTAATATTTTATATGACTTGTCAGTACATGTATTTGGCGACAATGTAACTTTCCCATAAAATACGACGTTTAATCCTGAGATTTAGAGAAGGATTGAGGCGCCTGTGGAGTAGCTCTAATAATGACACGGCAACATGAACTGGGACATTCCTTTGTGTGATCTCAGACACACTAGATATCATTCGGTTACGCATCTGAATGGTTACTGCCATTTTCTAATCTCAGCTTTTCATGCTTGTGATGCAGAGATCACATGTATGAATTTTCACATAACTGGTCACAAATATAGACTTTCTCAAGACTTATAAAATAATTCAGGGAAAACCCCTTGCTCTATTTTCAATAACATGGCTATTGTTATACTGTAGGTTTGGGCACGTATTAAAATAATAGGTAAACTAAGTGAACTTACGTGTCTTTGTGTGATATGTAGACATGACTAGTAAAGAGTGTCTCCATTGCTGCATTGCACAATAGCTAAAAATTAATTGTTATAGCCGTACTAGAAAAGCAATCTTGAAGTATTAGGATGACAACATTTTTCAAGTAATACTACTGCATTTTATTAATTAAACATACAACAATCACTTTCTTCCTATAGTTGTCTGACTTTATTATTATTAAATTGCTTACTTATATAACACCATCATATTCCACAACACTTCACAGACATTATCATATTTGTCCCCATAAGAAATCTAGATTGTGAGCCCCAATCAGTATGTCTTTGAAGAGTGGGAGGAAACCCAAGCAAACACGGGGAGAACATACAAACTCTTTACAGATATTGTCCTTGGTGGGATTTGAACCCAGGACCCCAAAGCAACAGTGCTAACCACTGAGCCATTGTGACTTTTTAAGCATCAACTTCTAAACATTGTCATTGTCATTATCAATATAAAACTCCATTCCATAATTAAATATACAAATTAAAGTCAGTCTATTGGAATAATGCTGCTTGTACTTATCCCACCCATGCTTCCTAAATCATAAAAAAACCTTTACCCTCAATATAGATCTCACTATTCTCTATGACTATGACTCAAATGGTTACTCAATAATGACAGGAAACATTTATCATTGCATTTGCAGCAAAAAAAATTGCCCACTTTGCAACTTTTTCACCACTTTTCATTGAAGAATGTTAAGGTATTAAGAGTAATTCTAAAATAACAATGGAAATTATTATTATTATTATTTATTAATATTGTACCATTCATTCCATGGCATTTTACATGTGAAAAGGGGTATACATAATAAAAACAAGTACAATAACCTTAGACAATAGAAGTCACTGACTGGTACAGGAGGAGAGAGAATCCTGCCTGTGAGGGCTCACAGTCTACAAGGGATGGGTGAGGATACAGTAGGTGAGGGTAGAGCTGGTCGTGCAGCAGTATGGTGGAACGAGGGTTACTGTAGGTTGTAGGCTTGTCGGAAGAGGTAGGTCTTCAGGTTCCATTTGAATGTTTCCACAGTAGGCGAGAGTCTGATATGTTGGGTTAAAGAGTTCCAGAATAGGGGAGATGTATGCGATTATGGGAAGAGGAGATAAGAGTGGAGTAAAGAAGGAGATCTGGTGAGGATCGAAGGTTGCGTGCAGGTAAGTACTGAAAGACTAGGTCACAAATGTATGGAAGAGACAGGTTGTGAAAGGTTTTGTATGCCATGGTTAGGATTTTGAACTGGAGTCTCTGGCAATGGAGAGCCAGTGAAGGGATTGACAGAGGGGAGAGGCCAGGGAATAGCAGGGGGACTGGTGAATTAGTCGGGCAGCAGAATTTAGGATAGATTGGAGGGGTGCGAGAGTGTTAGAAGGGAAGCCACATAGCAGGAGGTTGCAGTAGTCGAGGCAGGAGATGATGAGGACATGTACTAGTGTTTTTTCAGATTCTTGAATCCGGGAGATATTTTTGAGTTGGAGTTGGCAGGAAGAGGAAAGGGCTTGGATATGTGGTTTGAAGGAGAGATAAGAGTCCAGGGTTACTCTGAGGCAGCGAATGCGCAGGATTGGGGAGAGTGAGCAGTTATTTACTTTAATTGATAGGTCTGTTTGGGGGGGTTGAGTGAGATGGGGAAAAGATGATGAATTCTGTTTTGTCCATGTTAAGTTTTAGAAATCTAGCAAATCTAGGAAGGATGAAATAGCGGGCATTCATTGTGGGATTCTGGTCAGTAGAGAGGAGATATCAGGTCCAGAGGGGTAGATCTGTGTGTCATCAGCATAGAGGTGGTACTGGAAGCCGTGAGACTTTCCCAGGCCAAAGGTGTAAATGGAGAAGAGCAGGGACCCTGTGACTGAACCTTACGGGACACCGACAAATAGGGGACGAGATGAGGAGGTGGTGTATGAGTGAGAGACGCTGAATGTCCAGTCTGTTAGGTATGATGAGATCCAAGCTAGGGCCAAGTCTGTGATGCCAAGAGATTAGAGAATCTGTAGTAATAGGGAATGGTCCACTGTGTAAAAAGCAGAGGACAGGTCCAGGAGGAGGAAGACACAGTAGTGTCGCTTGGATTTGACAGTTACAAGGTCGTTGGTGACTTTAGTCAGGACAGTTTCAGTGGAGTGATGTGGTTGGAAGCCAGATTGCAAGCGGTCAAAGAGGGAGCAAGAGGAGAGGTGAGAGGACAGTTCAAGGTGGATGTGTTATTCCAGTAGTTTTGAGGCATAGGGGAGAAGTGATATGGGGCGATAGCTAGACACAGAGGATGGATCAAGGGAGGGATTTTTGAGGATGGGTGTGATTGAGGCATGTTTAAAGCATGAGGGGAAGACACCAGTTGTTAGTGATAGGTTGAAGAGATGGGTTAGAGTTGGGGTAAAGAATGTGGTGAGATTTGGGATGAGGTGAGACAGGATCGAGTTGAGTGCACAGGTGATGAGATGTGATCTTGAAAGTAGAGCAGAAAGTTGATCTTCTGTGATGGCGGAGAAGCTAGTTTTGGAGATGGAGGGCAGAGGTAGTTGTGAGGAGGGGCTGTGGGGATTGTAGGTCAAAGCTTACTCTGATATTATCAATCTTCTGCTTGAAGAATGAGGCATAGTCTTCTGCTGAGATGAGAGGAGAGGGTGGAGGCGCTGGGGGATGGAGGAGAGAATTGAAAGTGTTGAACAGCTGTTTAGGGTTGTGAGACAGGGAGGATATGAGAGATTAGAAGCTTTTTTGTTTTGCTGCAGTGAGTGTGGACTTGAAAGTAGTGAGGGACTGTTTGAATGCGATGAAGTGCTCTTTGGAGTGGTATCTTTTCCATCTCCGCTCAGTAACTCTGGAAGCCTGCCTTAGATATTTCGTCAGGCCGGTGTGCCAGGGTTGCCTGTTGGTTTTGCAAGCTTTGCTTTGTGTGAGAGGGGTGGCCGATTTGAGAGCTGCAGCTATTGTGGTGTTATATAGAGCAGCAGCAGCATCTGCATTGTGTAAGGAAATTATGTCTGTAAGAGGGAGAAGGGATTCAGAGAGTGAGTGTAGATCAAGGTGTGCAGGTTTGTGGAGTAGGGGTTGTGGACCTGGAAAGGAGAGGGAAGATAATTTAAATAGGTTGTGGTCAGAAAGAGGGAGAGGTGAGTTAGAGAGGTTATATAGGGAACAGAGGTAGGTGAAGATGAGGTCCAGAGTGTGGCCCTCTTTGTGAGTGGCTGCGGCAGACCATTGAGTGAGGTCAAAGGAGGAAGTGAGAGATAGAAGCTTAGAGACAGCTGAGAGGGAAGTGTCAATGGGGATGTTGAAGTTGCCCATGATGATAGTGGGGATATCAGTGGAAAGGAAGTGAAGCAGCCAGGTGGTGAAGTGGTCGAAGAAGGTGGTGGCTGACCCGGTAGGGGGGTGGAAAATGACAGCCAGCTGGAGGTTGGAGGGGGAGTAGATGCACACACAGTGCACCTCAAAAGAGGGGAGGTTAACGGAGGGTGGCAGTGGAATTGGAGTGAAGGAGCAGCTATCTGACAGGAGAAAACCAACTCCTCCACCATGCTTGTCAATGGGGCAGAGGGGTATGAGAAAGATGGAATCCACCGTACAAAAGTGCAGCTGGTGAGGCTATGTCAGAGGGGGTAAGCAGGTTTCGGTGATGCCAAGGAAGGAACGTTTGTTAGTAATGAAAAGATCATGGATGTATGAGAGTTTGTTGCAGACAGAGCAAGCATTCCATAGGGCTCATGTAAGTGGTACTGGGGAAGCGGGGGCTGGGCAGATGGGTATAAGGTGAGAAGGGTTATGGAAATTTGTGGTAGATCGTGGATAGGAGGTAGAAGTGACTGTAGGGATGTGGTGAGGAGGGCCAGGATTTGGAGAGATATAGCCGGCAGTGAGGAGGATCAGAGAAAGTTTTAGCAGTTGGGAGCAGGAGAGGGCATGAGGTGGCTTTCTGTGTTTGGAGTCACAGGATTGAATGCTGAGGAATAGTTCTGAGGGGGAGGTGAGATGGATGAGGGAGATGGAGGGAGCGATGGCCAGTTCCTTACTAGGTGTAGTGATTAGGGGTGGTTGTAAAAGGTGAAGGATTATAGGGGTGAGAGTGAAAACAAACAAAGACATTGTTTACAGTGTCCAGTTCCCTTCAGTTCCCTTCAGGTTCAATTCAGGTATAATTCTTATTTCTACACTTAAGCAATGATACACTTTAGGCGATGAACTGCAGACTAAAGTCTATGCAGACAAGTAACTCACAATATATATGGAAATGATAATAAACAGCATGTGCTGGTGAAAACTGATCAACGGATTCAGCAAGCAGATAACAACAAGGTGGAAGGAACTGACTTAACTGTTTATTTCCCTAATGCAGGAATGGGAGGGATTGGTTTAACAGGACTATATAATGTATAGAACAAAGTAAATACAATATGAAACATACAATGTTGTTATCAGCACACTGTGATTTTTATAGCAAGTTCAATATATTGTCTAGCTAATCTTCGATGCTGATAGTGTCCACAGGCATATAAAGTATTATCACAATGTTCCCCTTTCTTTCTTCTAGATCCTAGTGGGGGTCTCCTGCTTTTACTGCTAAAAAAAGCGAGTCACGCAATATTCTCTGGGCTTTTCTCAAACTGGCCGGTCCCTCCCTCATCTGCTCCAGACTGCCCCCTGTACCGTATGTTAGTGCCGGAAATAACGGCCCAGCTCACTCGCGCCTCTGGTTCACAGTCACGTACGTCCACTCCAGGGTTGGGGTCCCCACCGGATCTTCGGTGCTTGACCTGCTATGATTGCCTATCTGGCCTGGTTGAGCAATGGCTGGGTCCCGGGTATTGACGAGCGCAGAGTGGTTCTTGGATCTTACCTGGCTCCAATCTGGACTTCAGGTTTTGACTGGCGTGGTCTGGTTCATGGACCTTGACCAGCGGTGTCTGGACCCTGCTCACTGGCACACCATAACCCACTGGTTTGGGCTTCCTGGCTCGTTCCGGTATCTCAGACTCAGCGTCCCCCTGCCCACATGTCCTGCTCTCACCAGTTGGCACCCAATCTCTCCCCGCCTTGCTTCTCTGGCCTTCCTCTGTCAGGGAACTGCGTCATCAAGGTCACATGACTCGGTGCTCCATCTAGACTCTTCCTCCCCGAAACTCTTTCTCTTCCTATTAGTTCCGCAGTGTTACGATTGGGCAGCAGGTGGCAGCCTCTGGACATAAATACCACATAGTGCTGGGGAATGTTATCCTTTGCGGCACACCCTCTTACACTAGTGTAAGGAGTAAATCCACATGCTTCTGACACCACAACACATGACATCTTGTGTGTACACTTTGCCTGCTGTAAAACACAAACACGTAAAAGCCTTTTTAATGTGTGTTAATGAAAATATAAACTTAAAAATGTAAACACTATTGTATAATTTTTACAACCTAAAATGTTAAGAAAATTTACTAGACAATGATAAAAAGGAAAAACCACTAAGGTTATGTGCCCACGGTCAGGAAATAGCAGTGTTTTGAACGCAGCATATTTTCGCTTCTTCCAAAATGCTGCATTCTAATCACTCAGTTAAATCCGTATGTGTTCATTGAACCATGCAGATTTACCGCATCTAAAGAATGGTTATGGGTGAAACTACGCAGCGGAGACAAGCATCCCCGCTGCAGATAATTAATATGCTGCGGCACGTAAACCTGCACCGCGGATGAGTTTGCGCAGCGTTAAATAGAAGCACAGTAGGCATAGGATTTCTATAAATCTCATCCACTGTGCTTCTAATGTAGAACGCAGCGTTTTGGATGCAGCGCGGGTGAGCTGTATCCAAAAAGCTGCTTTTCCTGATCATGGGCACGTACCCTAAGAGTAAGTTCACACACATACTACAAATATGCAAATACTGATGTGTTGGCAGGAAAAACGCAGCATAAAATATTTGCATTTTTGATGCATTTTCACCACTTATTAGTATGGATGAAATCTGCAGCAAAAACGCTGAAAGAATTGACATTCTGCTGATTTAAATCTGCTGCATATCTGCAAGGAGAAAATAAATCACATGTGCATGAGACTTCAGGATTCACATTTACTTTGCTGGTACTAGGAAATCCTTTTCTGTGACAAACCTGCACAGAAAAAACGTGACTAAACTGCAACAGACCATAAGGTTTTATTTAATATCAAGTTATGTTAGTTGTTTTTACATAATAAGAAACAAATGAGATGTCTTCTAGTTTAGCCATTGAAGTTAGTTTTTCATCTCAATGTAAATAAAGTCAGTTTACCGTAATTCAGATGACTGATATACTACTGTCCCAGTAAGGCCACGGCCCCACTATCAGTATTTGGTCAGTATTTTTTCTCAGGAGTGGGAGCCAAAACCAGGTGAGGAACAATCAGAGAAAAGGTATAATAGAAACAAGAAACAAGTCACCAATTCTGCATTTATCACCCACTCCTGGCTTTGGCTCCCACTCCTGAGAAAAAATACTGACCAAATACTGACCAAATACTGATAGTCGGGCCGTGGCCTAATAACCACTTTCTCCTCATTGTCTGTGCTGTTACATTCAAACAAACTGCTTACACCATTATCAATAATGAAACATCATGTCTCTTCGTAGTGTGGAGTCCTGCTGCGCATTGGTGCCACAGATCCTAGAGGGGTGCATGGACGGATTCCTCCACAAGAGGCCCTCATAGCATACACACACCTCCACCTTCCACCTCAGACCAGCAGAGGGAGCCCGGATAGGGACATAAAAGGGAAGGTGGAGCTAGGCAGTCAGTCTGGAATCTACAGCCTGGAGTATGCAGTCTAAAGTCTGCTGCAGCCAGAGAGGTTGTCAGGTCAGTACAGACTCAGTGAGCTCAGTTAGTGAGCCTAGGGCGTGCCGATGCCAAAAGAGCAGTGAAGAGTAGCGAGGCCTACTGCCAGTGTGAAGCCTAGTGAGGGCCCCGAGCGTGGCCGAAGGCAAGTGGAGTAAGCGAGCTACATAGGGGGCAGAGGAGCTTAGTCTGCTCACCCCAAGACCATATACCGGACACTGGGTCCGTGTCTGCAGGGATCTCTACGACCAGCAGAAACAACCGGAACCCCTGGCAAACTATATGTCCCAGGAACACCAAAAGCTGACTGTCATACCAGGGTCAGGGGAGTGTGATCTCCAACAGAAGGCCCTACCACCAGGTCAGCAGGTGCAAGACAGAGACCAAGTTAGGCCTAGCTCCAGGCAGGTCATAAACTTATCAGGAAAAGGCAAGAAACAGGAGGCCCCACACCCGCTCACTGGGGAGAGTCCTGATATGCACCCTTCACCCTACAGTGCCCTGGATCGTGCCTGAAACACCACCAGTAAAGGTACTGAAGTGAACTCTAGTGTGCGTGCCTATTCTTCTACCCTTCCGCACCAACTAAGCTGCCTGAACACCGGCCTCAGAGGACTGTCGCAGCGCTGGTGAACCTCACCAGACACCACAGGTGGCGTCACGAACATTCCCCTTTCCCATACACCTTTCCCCCATTCCTTGCTTTTAAGAGTGACCCCAGGGTACGGGCCCGGGAGCCGGCCACCGCGACATCCCCCCAAAACTAACAGTAAGGCCCGGGCGCCGAGTCGTCCCCATCCCCTGGGCACGTCATCTCATTCATACCCTTCAGAGTTATTTTTTTATATTGAAAATTCAAAATGTTTATCTTGTAAGTAGTAGGATTTGTGAGTCACCTCCTCTAGGCGATTTATTAACTTTGTCAATAGAGCAAACAAGAAAACCATTAATACGTCCTCCATGTTTTTGAGCAAAGAGTTTGGATGCACAAGAGGTGTTCTTGTTACCAGCTTACTGATAGTAGTGTTTACACCTATTTGTATGCATAAATAATATAGTGATTAGTGATGTCCGAGCGCGCTTGATACTGCTGAATACTCGATCATGCATCGGGGTGATCAATCGAGTAGCGAGCAGTGCCGAGTATAACAGCTACTTACTAGTGTAATGCAGCGCCTTGCTTGGCATTACTGTATGGTCCAGGATATGTTTTGGCCGACCAGGTACCTCCCCCTCAGCTGACTGGTCACATGACTGTGACATCACACAGGTCCTTTTGCACACAGAAGGTCTGAACACATGACTGTGACATCAGCTAAGGTCCTGTCTCTGTGTGTGTGTGTGCTACAGGATATATAAACCCTGGTAGTCTTGAGACAGTGTGTGATAGGCGTGAGGCCTGTTCCCCGTGTGTGGGACACCGTTCGTGTGAGGCCTAGTGAGGCCGAGTGAAGCCTGGCAGCCTGAAAGGTCGAGCCTGGATCCTGTGTGTGGATGCTAGTGGCCTTGCAGGGAAAGCCGGCTTGGTGAAGAGTCCTGAAAGGCGCAGGCTGCATGTCAAGTGTGAAAGACATACCAGTAGCCTTTAAGGGTACGAGGGCTGCAGACCCCCATCTGGGAAAACCGGCTTGCTGAAGAGTCCTGAAAGGTGCAGGCTGGATGTCAAGTGTGAAAGACATACCAGTAGCCTTAGAGGGAGCGACGGCTAGAGACCCCCATCTGGGAAGCCGCAAAGCTACAGTGGTGGCGAACCAAATGGACTGAAGCAGCTAAAACCCACCAAAGGTAATACACTGCGTTATATGGACATTGATATGGACATTGCTATATTATTACCTTGCTGAAGGCTGTACCTGGAGCGAAGTGGGCCCGTCTGCCACTTGGGGCTCGTAGACATTATATGTGTGAACTGCGGTTTATGGTAAAATAATAAACTGCTGCATTCTGAGATACTGAAAAGACATTTCTGGTGTGCATTAATTGACCCAGTGCAGCGAGTATCCACCAGTATGATGACTAGCGCTGCCTTACATGTGGTTCGAGAATGCGGGTAACTGCAGTCCGGTTGCTAGGGGCAACGGCAGTCCGGTTGCTAGAGGCAACTGCAGTCCGGTTGCTAGCGGCAACGACAACCCTCTTGCTAGGGGCAACTGCAGCCCGGTTGCTAGGGGCAACGGCACAGGACGACGAGTGTGGATAAAGCATCTTGCTGTGGCTCGGCGGGGTCACGAAGATTAAAGCATCTGGCTGCAACTCGGTGGGGTTGCGAAGATTTTCGTCGCACTCAAATCCGGTTTTGCTGTGACTCGGCGGGGTCACGAAGCTTAAAGCATCTTGCTGTACCTCAGCGGGGATTAGGAAAATTGTCCTCGCACTCAAACCTGGTTTGCTGTGGCTCGGTGGGCCACGAAAATTTTACGGGGAGAGCGGTGAAGTTCTAGTGTGAACAGCGTACCACGATGGCTGTGAACGAAGCAGCAGATGTGTCTGAAGCTATTGAGTGATTAAAGGGCCGGTTAAAACCGAAGCAGGTATTTGAGAAACTTTTACAGGACGTGGTGCAGGAACTGCAGGAGCTGTGGGCACCATATAGAATGGCGGCAGTGGACCATTCTATGAACTCTCCGGGGGCGCCAGTATTGTCCCAGAGTGCCCGGGGAGGTGGTAAGAGATGTTGTGGACTGAGTCCTAAGACTAGTGCTGATTTTTTTTGTAAAAATTACCCTGCCAGTGTGGTTGTTAAAAAGGGGGCAGAGTCTAAAAAAGGGGCGGATTTTCACAAAGGTGAGGAGTGTAGAAAACTGAAAATTGTTACTGGTTGTGGGTTGGTACCTCCTAAAAATGACAATGTGACCGTTGATAACGGAGTAGCTCCAGTAGAAGGGGGTGACGTCAAAGTGGGAGGTGACCTGTTAGTCCACAACACCATGGGGAGTGACACAGACCCCGTAGCTGATGGTGACACTACGAAAGTAGAAGGAGAGGTCAGTCAGGAGGGGCTAGACGAGGTGAGAAAGTCCCCATCTCGTAGACGGCGCAAGGGCCACAAAAAGGTTGCTCCTGTAGTCTTCACTGAAAAAGAAAATAGAAAAAATGTAATGCTGTGTGCCGTTGTTTCAAGGATGGATCCTCCTTTCGAGGCAGAAGAGGAGGTGACGTTGCCAGTAGCAACCTCCGGTACAGTACCGAGTCAGAAGGATCTGACAGCCCTGAAAGAGGAGGCGGCCAGTTGTGACCAAGAGCTGGAGCCTATCAGGCAGCAGTGTCAGAGTGACGTGCAGCAACTATGTGGAAACCTGGAGGTCGTGTCCTCAGACCAGCAGAGCCTGGAGTCTGAAAGGCAGAAATTATACCAGGTTGTGAGTAATTTCCCGCGAGACCTGAAGGGAAGCAACGAGGAAATTAACCAGTGGAAGGAAATGTTCTACGAAATTAAGGAGGACCGCCGCAAAATCAAGGGAGAGGTTTTGCAGTTGAAGCTTGAGAAGGAGACGCGGCAGGATGGAGTTTCTGGATGTGATCAGGTACTAGAACGACTGCGCGAACAGTTCAACCAGGAGCTGTGTGAATCCAAAAAGGAGTATGGTGAACTCATGAGGGAGCTGCAGCAATTCCAGGACCAAGTAAAGCCACTAATGCAGGAGAAGGAGCAGCTGGAGGACTCTCTGTACCAGCGAGACTGGGAGCTATCCACCATGAAAGAGGCAATAAAAGTTGAAGTGTCTGGTCACGACCATGAGGCAGAAAAGAGGCATGAAAAGTTCAGTGAGGAACTGCAACAGATTAAGAGAGATTATGAGGATCTCATCAAGGTTAAAGAAAAACTAGAGGAGGGTAAGGCGGATGCAGAGCAAGTGCGCCAAGTGGTTGAGACCGCTCTGCAAGACACCCGTGATGAAAATGGTGATCTCCGCAGAAAGACCTTAGGTCTGGAAGCTCAGGTGAAGGAGCTGCAGACGTTCTGTGATAATCTCCAGAGGGCAGAGACGTGCCTTAAGGAAATGCTCAGCAAGATGGAAGCTGAGCGGGAAAAGATGGAGGAGTCCATCGGAGAAGCCACAGACCAGGGCCAGGAGTTGGCCGCTGGTGGTGGGAGGTATGAAGCAGATACCTCCTTGAGTGATGTGAGCTCGGATGATTCGGTGGATGTAGGAGCCGAGATCAAGGAGCTCAAGGAGTCACTACAAACCCATTGGAAGCAAGAGAAGCTTGAGAGACTGGCTGTTGAGAGCCGATTGGGCGCATTGGAGACAGAGAGGTCTGATAAAACTCTACTGTTAAAGGAACAGTTGAAGCAGGAAGAGCTTCAGAGATGGGCCGCTGAGAGGCAAGTGGCAGAGCTAGAGGAAGAAGTTTCCGGGCTCAAAAGTCGCCTGACAAAGTATCACTCAGTGAACGAGGCCTCCTTGGAGAAGGAAAAGGGCAAACAAGTTGCACTCACTCCCTTATACCATGAGAAGGTGGACCTGAGGAGAGCTAAGAGAGTGTTAACAGAAGATAAATATGAGATGGAAGTGGTCAAGACAAAAATTCGTGAATTTGTAGCTGTGAGTCAGCTCAGGGGAAGCATACAGGGTGAAGAATCTGGAAGTCAGTTGTCCCTGAAACCTGAGCTGGTTGATCGTCTGGAAACCACTGGTGAGACCGAAACGTCTCGGTACAAGTGCCTCGTAGATGTACCCGAGGATTTGAGGGAAGAATGCACCAGTGAGTCCGTGCATGAGGAGTTTAAGAAGGCCGTGGGAGCCTGTAAGGTGTACTTGACCTCAGAAGCTAAACAGCTGGTGGTCCTGTCCACGACCGAAGTCACAGTGAAGAGGGTGGCTATCCTAAGTGACATGCACTGACGATGTATTCGCACGAAGCGGTTTCTCCGGTTGAAGACGGAACAAGCCGTTAGACAACTGGAGCTTATGAGAAAAGCTCACAGTCTGCGGGAACAGGTCATCCGGGTGCCTCATGTTCTGGTGAGAAAGCTCGTTGGGAGAAATGGTCGAGCCATGCAGAGGATGGTCAAGAAGTCTGGTGTGGTGAAAGTAAGCAGTCCACGTGATCGTCAGGACTGGATACCAGATGAAGACGGCATGGTGTCATTCTCCGCTGTAGGAACGGAAGAAAGTCTTGAATATATGAGCATGCTGATAGAGTACCGAGTGACCTACCTGCGACAGGTAGAACAGTTGAATCTCGCTAGACTGCGAGTGGATAGACAGCATCATCTGAGCAGCAGAAGATGGCAGCCGTCTAGAAATTGTGAGACCAAACAGAGAAAGGGCCCCCTAAACAACAGAACAGCTATAGCTGGAGTTAGGGACCTTTCAAGATGTCCTGAGAGTAGTGGGCATGGGTTTAGAGGTAGTGAGACATCCAGTAACTCAGGTTTGAGAGGCCCATACAAACGACCCAATAGAGTACAGGACAGTACAGAGTCTAACAGGACCTTAGATACCAGGGCATGTGAGTCACACTGCTGTATGACTGACCACTGGGAGCGGGGGAGGCCTGACAAGGTTATGACTGACCGCTGGGAGCGGGGGAGACCTGACAAGATTACGACTGACCGCTGGGAGCGGGGGAGCTCTGACAAGGTTACGACCCGGAAAGGTGACCTGACGAAGTCAGTGACCTTGACAGATGGTAGGTCCCTAAGGAATGGGCTAATGTCGATGACTAATGTTCCAGGGGCTGGACAACGCAAACGTCAAGTACATGGTCTCGGTGTGAACTGTGGGTTATAGTGGTTTGTGTATGTTATGTGTTCAACCCCACAAGTTTGAACAGAGGGGGGGATATGTAATGCAGCGCCTTACTTGGCATTACTGTATGGTCCAGGGTATGTTTTGGCCGACCAGGTACCTCCTCCTCAGCTGATTGGTCACATGACTGTGACATCACACAGGTCCTTTTGCACACAGAAGGTCTGAACACATGACTGTGACATCAGCTAAGGTCCTGTCTGTGTGTGTGCTACAGGATATATAAACCCTGCTAGTCTTGAGACAGTGTGTGATAGGCGTGAGGCCTGTTCCCCGTGTGTGGGACACCATTCGTGTGAGGCCTAGTGAGGCCGAGTGAAGCCTGGCAGCCTGAAAGGTCGAGCCTGGATCCTGTGTGTGGATGCTAGTGGCCTTGCAGGGAAAGCTGGCTTGGTGAAGAGTCCTGAAAGGCGCAGGCTGCATGTCAAGTGTGAAAGACATACCAGTAGCCTTTGAGGGTACGAGGGCTGGAGACCCCCATCTGGGAAAACCGGCTTGGTGAAGAGTCCAGAAAGGCGCAGGCTGGATTTCAAGTGTGAAAGACATACCAGTAGCCTTAGAGGGAGCGACGGCTAGAGACCCCCATCTGGGAAGCCGCAAAGCCACAGTGGTGGTGAACCAAATGGACTGAAGCAGCTAAAACCCACCAAAGGTAATACACTGCGTTATATGGACATTGATATGGACATTGCTATATTATTACCTTGCTGAAGGCTGTACCTGGAGCCAAGTGGGCCCGTCTGCCACTTGGGGCTCGTGGACATTATATGTGTGAACTGCGGTTTATGGTAAAATAATAAACTGCTGCATTGTGAGATACTGAAAAGACATTGCTGGTGTGCATTAATTGACCCGGTGCAGCGAGTATCCCCCAGTATGATGACTAGCGCTGCCTTACACTAGTTAATTATGTGCTATAGGCAATGGGAACATAAATGCTGCTAAAATAGAAAGCCAACAGCACCGGTCAACTACATTTCTTGAATAAAAATGTGCGATATTAATTATTAAAAAATAAAAATATATATCTAGCTGAAATACGTGCTGTGTGGTGCTCTGCAGATAGTAGCAATAATGAATAATGATAGTAGCAATAATGAATTAGAAATATGGTAACAAAAATATTATAGTGTACCACTGGTAATGATCACAAGCAGTCCAAGGCCATGTGCACACGTTCAGTATTTGGTCAGTATTTTACATCAGTAAGTATGTGAAAAGTGCAGAAGTGGTGCACAGTTTCTATTATACTTTTCCTCTGATTGATCCACTCTTGATTTTGGCTTACAGATACTGATGTACAATACTGACCAAATGCTACCATATGAGCATGGCCCAGCAAAAAACATGTACATGAAAAAATGGTACCAGTGTCATCTGTGTTTTGGATCAGTGTTTGGTCCATGTGTCCTTTTTTACTATCAGTGTATCATCAGTGTTTTTCATGGATGAATAAATAAATGACAACGCTTCCCCTATGCTCTGCAATGTTAAATACGGACTGTTGTCACAGGTGTGTCTGGGTTGACAGACCCAGCGGTGATCCTCCCATTGCTTGGAGATTATACCTTTCCCTTTAGGACCTTGCTTTATCCTCACCTTTCTGCTGTTAATCAGCACTTCCTTTCAGTGTCCTTAAATACACTCAGATCCTCAGAGAGTTTGCTGGTGATAGCGTGTTATACTTATTCAGGCCTGGGACTCAAGTAGTCGACTAGAATTACCTTGGATTTTCTTCGTGGATTGTGCCTGAGCTTTCTCCTATGTCATCTTGAAGCTAAGTGTATTCCCCTGTTTGTTTCCCCTGTGTGTTCTTTAGTTTTTAATGGGGCTGACTTAGTGCTCACCCCGCCAGCTCTCTTCCTAGGGCCTAGTCTTAGGGTCTGTTAGGGCGCGGTATCTTGCTCGGCGATAGGTGCAGAACCTATTTAGGGTTGATAGGGGAGTTAGGGTTTGATAATAGTTCTGATTAGGGGTCTCCACTCTCCCCTGCCCTAGATTTAGGGCTCCCTTCCCTTTTCCCGTCATTATACGCTGGGTTTTCCCCATTCCTAGCGTGACATTTGTACACTGATGCCATCCTTGTGGTCTATGTGTTTTTCATGGACCTATAGACTTGCATTTTCCCTTTTCTTCCGTGCTGCCAGAAAAAAATGGACATGTCTCCGTGAATAGCATCATAGACTATAATGGGTAGGTGTTCTATCCATGGAAAAACACAGATACAACACGTACATGCAAAGGACGCCTGAATGAGTCCTAAAGTAGTACAAATATTAGCTATAGTGTTGTTGGGTGCAGGCTAGAAAAAAATGTAAAAAAGTGGTACATAGATAATATAATAAAGACTTCACCATACAGCAAACACTTCCAATACAATGATCTCCACTAGGGAAAAGCATTTAAACAGAAATACCTTTTGGTAGACTTCAAACTGGAAAGCCAGTACTGATATAAATGTCCCATAATGTGCGGACATAAACCATTGCTTAAAGTTTTGGTCTATAACCAAGGAGCCCCTGCTGGTGGCGTTCCTAGTCTGTAATGAAAATGCTGAGCGGTAAGGAAGGTCTGGCATGTGACGTCACACTCTGCAGGTAATGATGCCTGATGAGTCCAAAATCCCTTTCAGCTATATATATATATATATATATATATATATATATATATATATATATACATATATATATATATATGTTATAGAATAAAAAAAATATATATATATATATACACACAGTATAGACCAAAAGTTTAGACACACCTTCTCATTTAGATATTTTTCTGTATTTTCATGACTATGAAAATTGTACATTCACACTGAAGGCATCAAAACTATGAATTAACACATGTGGAATTATATACTTAACAAAAAAGTGTGAAACTACTGAAAATATGTCTTATATTCTAGGTTCTTCAAAGTAGCCACTTTTGGCTTTGATGACTGCTTTGCACACTCTTGGCATTCTCTTGATGAGCTTCAAGAGGTAGTCACCAGAAATGGTCTTCCAACAATCTTGAAGGAGTTCCCAGAGATATTTAGCTCTTGTTGGCCCTTTTGCCTTCACTCTGCGGTCAAGCTCACCCCAAACAATCTTGATTGGGTTCAGGTCTGGTGACTGTGGAGGCCAGGTCATCTGGCGTAGCACCCCATCACTCTCCCTCTTGGTCAAATAGCCCTTACACAGCCTGGAGATGTGTTTGGGGTCATTGTCCTGTTGAAAAATAAATGATGGTCCAACTAAACGCAAACCGGTTGGAATAGCAAGCCGCTGCAAGATGCTGTGGTAGTCATGCTGGTTCAGTATGCCTTCAATTTTAAATAAATCCCCAACAGTGTCACCAGCAAAGAACCCCCACACCATCACACCTCCTCCTCCATGCTTCACGGTGGGAACCAGGCATGTAGAGTCCATCCGTTCACCTTTTCTGCGTCGCACAAAAACACGTTGATTGGAACCAGAGATCTCAAATTTGGACTCATCAGACCAAAGCACAGATTTCCACTGGTCTAATGTCCATTCCTTGTGTTCTTTAGCCCAAACAAGTCTCTTCTGCTTGTTGCCTGTCCTTAGCAGTGGTCTCCTAGCAGCTATTTTACCATGAAGGTCTGCTGCACAAAGTCTCCTCTTAACAGTTGTTGTAGAGATGTGTCTGCTGCTAGAACTCTGTGTGGCATTGACCTGGTCTCTAATCTGAGCTGCTGTTAACTTGCGATTTCTGAGGCTGGTGACTTGGATAAACTTATCCTCAGAAGCTTAGGTGACTCTTGGTCTTCCTTTCCTGGGGCGGTCTTCATGTGAGCCAGTTTATTTGTAGCGCTTGATGGTTTTTGCAACTGCACTTGGGGACACTTTCAAAGTTTGCCCAATTTTTTCGGACTGACTGACCTTCATTTCTTAAGGTAATGATGGCCACTCGTTTTTCTTTACTTTTTTCTTGCCATAATACAAATTCTAACAGTCTATTCAGTAGGACTATCAGCTGTGTATTCACCAGACTTCTGCA
Source organism: Phyllobates terribilis (assembly GCF_046119375.1). Lineage (NCBI taxonomy): Eukaryota > Metazoa > Chordata > Amphibia > Anura > Dendrobatidae > Phyllobates > Phyllobates terribilis. Next base: position 110,997,371 of record NW_027362761.1, read on the forward strand.
CAACACAACTGATGGTCCCAACCCCATTTATAAGGCAAGAAATCCCACTTATTAAACCTGACAGGGCACACCTGTGAAGTGAAAACCATTTCCGGTTACTACCTCTTGAAGCTCATCAAGAGAATGCCAACAGTGTGCAAAGCAGTCATCAAAGCAAAAGGTGGCTACTTTGAAGAACCTAGAATATAAGACATATTTTCAGTTGTTTCACACTTTTTTGTTAAGTATATAATTCCACATGTGTTAATTCATAGTTTTGATGCCTTCAGTGTGAATGTACAATTTTCAAAGTCATGAAAATACAGATAAATCTTTAAATGAGAAGGTGTGTCCAAACTTTTGGTCTGTACTGTATATACAGTGGTGGCCAAAAGTATTGGCACCCCTGCAATTCTGTCAGATAATACTCAGTTTCTTCCTGAAATTGATTGAAATCACAATTTTTTTGGTATTATTATCTTCATTTAATTTTCTTGCAAGGAAAAAACACAAAAGAGAATGAAGCAAAAATCAAATCATTGATCATTTCACACAAAACTCCAAAAATGGGCCAGACAAAAGTATTGGCACCCTCAGCCTAATACTTGGTTGCACAACCTTTAGCCAAAATAACTGCGAACAACCGCTTCCGGTAACCATCAATGAGTTTCTTACAATGCTCTGCTGGAATTGTAGACCATTCTTCTTTGGCAAACTGCTCCAGGTCCCTGATATTTGAAGGGTGCCTTCTCCAAACTGCCATTTTGAGATCTCTCCACAGGTGTTCTATGGGATTCAGGTCTGGACTCATTGCTGGCCACCTTAGAAGTCTCCAGTGCTTTCTCTCAAACCATTTTATAGTGCTTTTGGAAGTGTGTTTTGGGTCATTGTCCTGCTGGAAGACCCATGACCTCTGAGGGAGACCCAGCTTTCTCAAACTGGGCCCTACATTATGCAGCAAAATTTGTTGGTAGTCTTCAGACTTCATAATGCCATGCACACGGTCAAGCAGTCCAGTGCCATAGGCAGCAAAGCAACCCCAAAACATCAGGGAACCTCCGCCATGTTTGACTGTAGGGACCGTGTTCTTTTCTTTGAATGCCTCTTTTTTTTTCCTGTATACTCTATGTTGATGCTTTTTCCCAAAAAGCTCTACTTTTGTCTCATCTGACCAGAGAACATTCTTCCAAAACGTTTTAGGCTTTCTCAGGTAAGTTTTGGCAAACTCCAGCCTGGCTTTTTTATGTCTCGGGGTAAGAAGTGGGGTCTTCCTGGGTATCCTACCATGCAGTCCCTTTTCATTCAGACGCCGACGGATAGTACGGGTTGACACTGTTTTACCCTCGGACTGCAGGGCAGCTTGAATTTGTTTGGATGTTAGTCGAGGTTCTTTATCCACCATCCGCACAATCTTGCGTTGAAATCTCTCGTCAATTTTTCTTTTCCGTCCACATCTAGGGAGGTTAGCCACAGTGCCATGTGCTTTAAACTTCTTAATGACACTGCTCACAGAAGACACAGGAACATTCAGGTCTTTGGAGATGGACTTGTAGCCTTGAGATTGCTCATGCTTCCTCACAATTTTGTTTTTCAAGTCCTCAGACAGTTCTTTGGTCTTCTTTCTTTTCTCCATGCTCAATGTGGTACACACAAGGACACAGGACAGAGGTTGAGTCACTTTAATCCATATTAACTGGCTGCAAGTGTGATTTGGTTATTGCCAACAACTGTTAGGTTCCACAGGCAAGTTACAGGTGCTGTTAATTACACGAATTAGAGAAGCATCACATGATTTTTCAAACAGTGCCAATACTTTTGTCCACCCCCTTTTTAGGTTTGGTGTGGAATTATATCCAATTTGGCTTTAGGACAATTCTTTTTGTGTTTTTTTATTGAAGACAAATTAAATGAAGATAATAATACTAAAGAATTTGTGATTGCAATCATTTTCAGGAAGAAACTGAGTATTATCTGACAGAATTGCAGGGGTGCCAATACTTTTGGCCACCACTGTATATATGTTACACGCACGCCGCTAGGTTCAGATAGGGTGAGACGGGTTTCATGAATTCGTTGGAATCCTGGGGGAACCATTACTCAGGGCAACCATAGGCTGCAGCTTCTCTCAGGCGCAGGATAGAGTCAATTGCTGGCCAGACACATCTGACAAGAGTCTTTTTCAACAGTTTGACAGTGGAATTTAATCTGAAGCACGGTCAGTGCAATTCAGGGATATTACCGCAACAATCTTCATTACAGTACAGTCTAATAAAGCAGGCACAGTAACGTCAGTCTCTTCAGTGGCATAATTCAGCACAGATTAGATCTCTTAGCAGCATACTTCTATGCATACACAACCACAGGCTTTTCCTTCACAAGGACTCAATAGTACACAGCATTCTTTATCCTGCATGGAGATGGAGAAGAGGAGGGTTTGATGAGGGAGAAGAGCCCTATGACATGATTCCTTCCAGTCCTTATCTTTCTGCCCGATAATACTTCACACTGTTAGCTCAGGGAGCCTATCTGACCCATGTTTAGCTTCCCTCCTGACCTGAATTTTGTTCCCTTGCCTTCTGTGAGATACATGTCACACACCACCTTTCTCTTCGGCTCCAGCCAGACAGTAAACAACTTCCCCACAATCCCCCTGGGGCTCTGCTAAACACTTCCTGTCTCCTGTGACTGTGTAACCCCTCTAGTTGCTATATGTTTCTGGAGCACAACATTTCTTGTCCTGTGCTTGTGTTACTTCTAATAGTTGCTGGATGCTTTTGAAGCAACAGCACTACTTCTGCGTGTCACACTCTTCCCTCCTTTTTGAATGTCGTCCTCGACATTCGTCTTAATTGGTTAATCTGACCAATTCTGAGACAGTGGTGAAAGTTGAATAACTTTATATACAAATTGGCATTGTTAAATTGGTATAACGTTCATAAACATTAATAACAACCTATTCTTACGACCTTTTTCTTGTAGGACGCCTGCAAGAAATAAACAACACAATTAAAAAAATCAGCATGTCTTCAGCTGGAGCTTTTCGTTCGTCTTCAATCAGCTCTCTCTCACTAGGCTTTAACAGTTCTTTGTTTCTACAAAGTCTTTTAAGGAAAATCAAAGCATGAAAACAAGTCTTTCCACCAGGCAACATCTTCCATACTGCCTCTCGGTGGTAAATACCACTCAGTGGGCTTACATGGTTCGTAGGCAGAGATCCCTGTTTCCAGTCGACAGTCATTGACACTTGAATCAGTTCACCAAGTGTCTCATACGTCAACATCACGGGCCTCCGCACTTCTCGAATCAACATCCTCCTGGTGGGTTGTTCCTCAGATACCACGGGTTCTTCGGTCACAGGAGTTTCTTCCGCCACACTCATTTCCCGTGCTTCCTCAGATGCTCTTTGAGCTGCCTCTGTAAGTTCCTGTACTTCTCCGGAATCGCCTGTTTCCACAAGGTCTGGTAATTCCGCTCCTCCTGAGTGTCGATCGGTCTCTTCAAGGACCAGTGTTTGATCATCAGATCTGAATTGGACTTCATCTGTACTCCTTGGTACAAACTCTGGAGCCTCGGGACTTAGTTCACTCTCCTGAGGATGGTACATCCCTCTCCTCCGGAGCTTCAGTCTGTGGTGGTCCCTTAGTCAATCTCGGACGATGTCGGTCTACTTCTGAGAAGTCTTGTTTTAGTGGGAGATAATCACAGGATAGTAGTAAATTCCGATGGACTATTCTGGTTTTCTTGTCTCCCGTTTCCAATTGGATTTCATACACTGGGCTGTCATCGGCTTTCCTTCTAACGACCACATACACCTTGTCTTCCCAGTACGAATGAAGTTTTCCTGGACCGCCTTTCTCACATACGTTCTTGACTAACACCCGGCTTCCCAGTGTCAATTCTGCTCCATAACATTTTCGATCATAGTACTCCTTACTCTTGCTCTGTCCTTTCGTAACCACTTTGGACACTATGTTGTATGCCTCTGCTATCTGTTCCTTCCATTCCCGAATGTACTCCGGATACGTTTTGTAAGTCTTTGCACAGTTATAGGCATGTACCACTTTTGACAGAGAACTCTTCCAGTCTTTCTTCTCATCAGCTGTTAAAGTGCGCAACATCGACAATAATGTCCGGTTAAAACGTTCCACTTGTCCATTACCCTCTGGGTGGTAGGGCGCTGTGTGGGATCTCTGAATTCTCCAGTACTTTCCTAGCTTGGCAAAGAGCTGGTTCTCAAGTTCTCTTCCTTGGTCATGGTGTAACCTCGTATGGAACCCAAACCTCAAAACAAAATCATTGAAGATCTTCTCTGCCGCTGTTCGACCCGCTTTATTGATGGTGACATATGCTTGAGCAAATCGAGTAAAATGGTCCATCATCACCAAGATGTATTCGTAACCATCCTTGCACGTCTCGAGATGTAGAAAGTCTATTGAGACCATCTCAAACGGATACATAGTTTGGATGTTGCCCATAGGTGCCCGGGTTGATGTGTTGGGACGTTTATCTTTCAGACACCCACACTCCCTGGTCACGTACCTCTCAATATCTGTCTGCATGTACGGCCAGAAGAAACGTTCACGGATCAAGTTTGTTGTCCTTTCCACTCCCTGGTGTCCCATGTTTTCATGGAGTTCTTTGAAGACCAACCTACGGAATACTCTGGGTAGTACCAACTGCTGGTTTTGTCCTCCTTTACGATACAGGATACCATCTTCACTGAGGTAGAGCTTCGTCCATTCTTTAACTAAAACAGATACTGCTGGTGACTCATTATATCTCTCCCGTTTACTTGGAAACCGATTTTGGTCCACATAACGTAGTATTCTACCAATTATCTGATCTTCTCGTTGTGCTCTATGGATTTTTCCTTTTGGTAGTTGTTGAATAGACAGGGGGTGATCTTGTTCTCTCACTTTTATGGTGGTTTCCACCGTCAATGGACACCACAATGGTGTGTCTTCCTCTTGATAAGCTTGTAGTTCTTGGGTAGTGCTCTCAATTGCTTCCAGACTGACTGTTAGAACCTTGCTCTTAGGTTTTTTTTCCTTTGCTGGTCACATGACCTTGTTGACCTATTTAATCCTGCTCCGCCCTTCTGGCTTTGCTGGACTTCATTGTATTTCTACTTTCTAGCTAGCCTGTGCTCTGTGTCTTGCTCTGTTAGTTTGCTTGGTCTACTGACCTCTATGTTCTATATATTTTGTTTGTTCGTCTGTCTGCTACTATTTCTGTTAGGAGGTGTCCCATATTCCTCCCAGTCCTTAGTACTTGTAGGGATTCCTTCCCCACATCTATAGGTCTCCGTACAGACTAGCTTAGGACTTTAGCAGGTCTGATCGCAGGATCAGGTCCCCTGTTACATCGTAGGGATTAAGCTGAGTTCTATCGTAGGGACAGATCTCCTCTCTTTCCTTAGCTCTGGTAGCAGAACATAACACTGACTTCCTCTGAGCATTCTTGTATGAACTTCTCAGTCTCTAGTGGCATTCTCGACAATCCGTCAGTACCAGCATTGCATTTTCCTGGCCTGTACTTGATGCTGAAATTGAAGTCAGCTAGTTCAGCGACCCATCTCTGACCCGATGCATTCAGTTTGGCTGTAGTGAGGACATAGGTCAAAGGGTTGTTGTCAGTGTATGCCTCAAACTCTTTGCTGTAGTAGAGATAATCTCTAAATTGTTCACAGATAGCCCATTTCAATGCCAGGATCTCCAATTTTCCGAAATGTTGATGGTAATTCTTCTCGGCGTTTGTCAACGTTCTAGAACCGTAACCGATGACTCTCAATTTTCCATCTTGATGCTGATACAGGGCAGCTACCAGTCCAACTTGAGAAGCGTAACAATGAAGAACAAATGGTAAATTGAAATAAGGATATCCCAAGATGGGTGGTTATACCAGGTAGTCTACTAGTTCTTCCAATACCTTCTGGTGGTCTTTTGTCCAGAGAATGGACTGTTGGGACGAAATGGCGTTGTTTCTTTTAAGCCCGGTCCTACCCGCGTTCTTCTTTTTCTCCGTGGGTGTTGTTGACTCTGTCGTTCCCCCCAAGAGGAGGTATAGTGGCAATCCTGGAGAAGTTCCATACGTAAGTACGATAGTAGGAAAGGAATCCTAATATCTGCCTCAACTCCCCGACAGTAGAGGGCCGTTTGTCTTTTAAGGCCAGTACCGGAGCAATTTCTGCTGGGTCCATGGTATATCCTTCTCTGGACACAATTTTCCCTAGAAATCGGACTTGCCTTTTGAATAGTCCACACTTCTTTGGGGTCAACTTAACTCCGTATTGTTGATACCGCTGTAATATGGTCCTCACATGTTCAACATGCTCCCAGAAGGTTTTGCTGTGTACCACATAGTCATCCAAGTATGGCTGGCAGGTCTACTGGATTCTTCAACAAACCCTTGATGGTATGCTTTACCCTGATCGAGGACAGAGAACCTGATAGGCTATCCAGCATACCTTGAATCTTTGGTATCGGGTGCCAATCAGGTACTGACTTTCGATTTAGTTCCCGATAATCACAGCAGAGTCTCAACGTACCATCCTTCTTCCTAACACAAACAATAGGAGAGGAATAAGACGACTTCGACTTTTGGACCAACCTCTGTTGATTAAGTCTTGTAAATACTCTTTCACTTCCCGGTGTAATGGTTTCAGCACAGACATGTAACTTCTGGATACTGGGGTCGTGTCTTTCAAATTGATTTTCAACTGCAACGACGGGAAACAGCCTATATCAGCGTCATCTTTGGAGAATGTATGACACTCTTCTCTCAGCATCTGTTTTGCTACCGCTCGATCTTCAGTACACAAGTGTTCCAGGGGTACTGGGGGATCCCAGGACCCCGAAGTGGGTCGTGCAATTTCCTCCCCTGGGTAACTCCTGTTCCTTGGTGGGGAGACTGAATTCATGGTAGACCCCTGAACGGGTCTCACACTGGCTGAATATACCGTTTTAATGGTTTCGATGTGACCTAAAACAGTGTTTGGATCCACTCTAATTTTGTGCTTCATAGTATTCATCACTGGTACTTTCCCTCGAGCAAACCCACCAGTAGGTATCCTAAGCATAGTCTCACCTTGAACTAGGCCTTCCGGAAGTTCTGAGGAGTCTTTTGGTACGAACAGTCTTTTCTGGACTTTTATTCCCGGTTCTACCCGGACTCCACACCTCACCCCCATCATTTGGTTTGCAGGGATGATAGTTGGGCGCCAGCCTACCTTGACTTCTTTTAGGTCCATTGTATTCTGTGCTTTTTTTACTCTATGAATCACAATTTCCCCCACGGTGTTGGGTATGGCAAGAGATGTGGCAATTGCATCCAACACCAGCATCCCTGACTTGTGTTTCGTGATGACCTCACTGATTACATTATAACCCAGGATAGGATCCTCTGCCACATTCTGATCACTGGTTATGAGAAAAAGTACAAAAAGCTCAATGGTGTTGCTGTTTTTCGTGGCCCTCAATTGGAAAGTCACTTCCACCCAGCCTATGAAAGGGATTTTGGTCTGGTTGACAGCTTTGCCGTGGAGTTCCACTGGTCCTAAGAGTTCTTTTAGCGAGCGAAGGCAGGTATGTGGCAGGTAGCGCCTTCTCCATCCTTCATTTAAAAGGCTCGCTTGAGCTCCTGTATCCCAAAGTGCTTTTACCAGGAGTCCATCTAGCTGGCACTGTATAAAGCACCTTTCACTGATTAGGCTGATGAGGCTATCTTTACTGACCGAAGAATCCTCCTCCCAGGAGTACATTGTTTGACCTCCACACTGGGTATTATGTAACTGATGCCCCTGTCTCTCTTGCAGCTGTTGTAGATGGGAACACACTTGGAGATAGTACTGATGCAGCCGTTTTACCTCATGAGCCGTTCTGGGGTTTGGTGAGATTTGGATTTGCTTCTGGGGCCTCCTCTGTGTCGCGGTTACCAGTCGCCCCGCAATGGCAATCTCCTGTCTTTTAACCCAAATGACCGTGACCATTGGCATTCCTTGGCATAATGTCCTTCCTCACCACATCTTAGACAGTGGACACACACTGTACTCTGATTTGATGAACAGCACGCTTCATAAGCCGAGTATCTTCAGTTTTGGAACTCACTCCTGGATCTGAGGGATACAGGTTCTGGCCTGAAATGAATCAACTTTTTTCACCTCAATCAACTCGTCTCGCAGTTCTCCTATTACTTCCTCCAAGTCAGCGCTGGCTGTCCTCTCTTTTGTTGGTGCTTTAAGGTTCCCTCTCAGAGTTGGCACTGGAGGGTCTCCATGATGATCTTCAGACTGGCCACCTTGGGTCTCCAACTTCAGCTGACTCATTTTGGTGATTTTAGGAGCAGAGCCCTTCTTTAACTTTTGCTCACTCTCTGACTCCAAACTAGCTGCCTCATTCATTTTTTTCAATTAGGATTTCATCCAGAATGCCAGGATCTTCTAGGTACTGTTTCAGCTGCAACTTGATGTCTTTGCTGATTAACCCCGTTCCCAATGATCTCAAGAACTTCTTCTGGACTAGTCCAGTATCAAACTTCTCCTCCGCTTCTTCATCTCTGGTTGCAAACAACAGTCTATCCTTCAGTTCAATTGCTCTGAACAAGAAACTTTGAGGTGATTCTATTTTTCTGTGAGAGGTTAATAAGTTGATGGAACAATTCTGAAGTACCCTCTTCTTTATAGTGCCCTTTTAAAATCATCTTCAGCTGTTGCAAGGTCAATTGACTCTTCATTTTTAGCATACTGCGGAGGTTCAGTCCTGCGCTGATCACTTTCACCACCCCCTCAACGATCTTATCTGGCTGGTAGCCTTTCTGTAAGCATGCATCGATCTGGTGCAACAAGTTCATATAAGACAGTTTCTCTTTCTGTTCACACTCTCCAATCTGTCCCAGGATCTTGAATTCTTTCCTTATGGTGATTTGTGGTGTTAGAGAGGACTGTCTTCCTTATTTATCTAACCCGAGCAGGTTAACGGTTCTGTCAGAGTCTGTCACCCATTCAGCAGTTTTGGTCGATTCCTTCAGGGCTTTTGTTAGGGCTTTGAATTGTTCTTTCAATTCCTGTAGTTCAGTCTGCGGACAGAGATTCCCGCTTTTGGTAATTGGTGTCGCCCCTCCATCCTTCAGCTTAAACCTGGTTAGAAACTGTGTTTTCTCCTGGAGGAACATCCCCATGACGTCTTCAGCTTCTTTCGCCCCTAGCTCATCCATTTTTGCATTAATAGCAGCTAACATTTGCCTGTGGTTGTGTGCTTTAGAAATCTGTTCTTCTGACATCTTTATATGTTCTGCTACTGTTCTCAATTCTTCACAGGTTAACTGAAGAAACAGCTCACTAATTCTGTCCATTTGTATTTCCACATCCATTGCTGCTAGTGAGTTTTCTTTAGGGCTGGTCCCCTTTAACTGGTGTAGCAGAGTTGAGTTGAGGTACTGTGCTGCTGTGTTTTTCCAGACACTTTTCCTCTTCTCTCTCTACACGCTAATTCCCACTCTGGACTCACCGTACGAGTCATCAATGTTAAACGCACGCCACTAGGTTCAGATAGTGCGAGACGGGTTAGATGAATTCATTGGAATCCTGGGGGAACCGTTACTCAGGGCAACCATAGGCTGCAGCTTCTCTCAGGCACACTATAGAGTCAATTGCTGACCAGACACATCTGACAAGAGTCTTTTTCAACAGTTTAACAGTGGAATTTAACCTGAAGCACGGCCAGTGCAATTCAGGAATATTACAGCAACAATCTTCATTACAGTACAGTCTAATAAAGCAGGCACAGTAACGTCAGTCTCTTCAGTAGCATAATTCAAGACAGATTAGATCTCTTAGCAGCACACTTCTATGTGTACATAACCACAGGCTTTTCCGTCGCAAGGACTCAATAGTACACAGCATTCTTTATCCTGCATGGAGTTGGAGGGGAGGGGGGTTTGATGAGGGAGAAGAGCCCTATGACATGATTCCTTCCAGTCCTTATCTTTCTGCTTGATAATACTCCAAACTGTTAGCTCAGGGAGCCTATCTGACCTGTGTTTAGCTTCCCTCCTGACCTGAATTCTGTTTGAAGCAACAGCACTACTTCTGCATGTCACATATACATATATATATATACAGTTAGGTCCATATATATTTGGACAGAGACAACATTTTTCTAATTTTGGTTCTAGACTTTACCACAATAAATTTTAAACAAAACAATTCAGATGCAGTTGAAGTTCAGATTTTCAGCTTTCATTTGAGGGTATCCACATTAAAATTGGATGAAGGGTTTAGGAGTTTCAGCTCCTTAATATGTGCCACCCTGTTTTTAAAGGGACCAAAAGTAATTGGACAGATTAAATAATTGTAAATAAAATGTTCATTTCTACTACTTGGTTGAAAACCCTTTGTTGGCAATGACTGCCTGAAGTCTTGAACTCATGGACATCACCAGACGCTGTGTTTCCTCCTTTTTGATGCTCTGCCAGGCCTTCACTGCGGTGGTTTTCAGTTGCTGTTTGTTTGTGGGCCTTTCTGTCTGAAGTTTAGTCTTTGACAAGTGAAATGCATGCTCAATTGGGTTGAGATCAGTTGCCTGACTTGGCCATTCAAGAATATTCCACTTCTTTGCTTTAATGAGCTCCTGGGTTGCTTTGGCTTTATGTTTTGGGTCTTTGTCCATCGGTAGTATGAAACGACGACCAATCAGTTTGGCTGCATTTGGCTGGATCTGAGTACACAGTATGTCTCTGAATACATCAGAATTCATTCGGCTGCTTCTGTCCTGTGTCACATCATCAATAAACACTAGTGACTCAGTGCCACTGGCAGCCATGCATACCCAAGCCATCACACTGCCTCCGCCGTGTTTTACAGATGATGTGGTATGCTTTGGATCATGAGCTGTACCACGCCTTTGCCATACTTATCTCTTTCCATCATTCTGGTAGAGGTTGATCTTGGTTTCATCTGTCCAAAGAATGTTCTTCCAGAACTGTGCTGGCTTTTTTAGATGTTTTTTTAGCAAAGTCCAGTCTAGCCTTTTTATTCTTGATGCTTATGAGTGGCTTGCACCGTGCAGTGAAATCTCTGTATTTACTTTCATGCAGTCTTCTCTTTATGGTAGATTTGGATATTGATACGCCTACCTCCTGGAGAGTGTTGTTCACTTGGTTGGCTGTTGTGAAGGGGTTTCTCTTCACCATGGAGATTATTCTGCGATCATCCACCACTGTTGTCTTCCGTGGGCGCCCAGGTCTTTTTGCATTGATGAGTTCACCAGTGCTTTCTTTCTTTCTCAGGATGTACCAAACTGTAGATTTTGCCACTCCTAATATTGTAGCAATTTCTCAGATGGGTTTTTTCTGTTTTTGCAGCTTAAGGATGGCTTGTTTCACCTGCATGGAGAGCTCTTTGACCGCATGTTTACTTCACAGCAAAACCTTCCAAATGCAAGCACCACACCTCAAATCAACTCCAGGCCTTTTATCTGCTTAATTGAGAATGACATAACGAAGTGATTGCTCACACCAGTGCATGAAAGTCAATTGTCCAATTACTTTTGGTCCCTTTAAAAACAGGGTGGCACATGTTAAGTAGCTGACACTCCTAAACCCTTCATCCAATTTTAATGTGGATACCCTCAAATGAAGAAAGCTGAAAGTCTGAACTTCAACTGCATCTGAATTGTTTTGTTTAAAATTCATTGTGGTAATGTCTAGAACCAAAATTAGTAAAATGTTGTCTCTGTCCAAATATATATGGACCTAACTGTATAGTTATATAGTTATACTGTTTATACAGTACAGACCAAAAGTTTGGACACACCTTCTCATTTAAAGATTTTTCTGTATTTTCATGACTACCTCTTGAAGCTCATCAAGAGAATGTCAAGAGTGTGCAAAGCAGTCATCAAAACAAAAGGTGGCTACTTTGAAGAACCTAGAATATAAGACATATTTTCAGTTGTTTCACAGTTTTTTGTTAAGTATATAATTCCACATGTGTTAACTCATAGTTTTGATGCCTTCAGTGTGAATGTACAATTTTCATAGTCATGAAAATACAGAAAAATCCTTAAATGAGAAGGTGTGTCCAAACTTTTGGTCTGTACTGTATGTACCGTATTTTTCGGACCATAAGACGCACTTTTTTCCCCCAAAATTTGGAAGGAAAATGGGGGGTGCGTCTTATGGTCCGAACGGTACTTTACCGGTGGTGGTGGAGCGGGGATCGCAGGCTCCTCCGGCGGCGGCAGAAGTGAGATGCGGCTGGAGCCAGGGCCTGTACTTGTGCTGGTGTCGGGTGGTGAGGCAGAGGAGCCGGGGCCTCTGCCGGGCTGTGAGTGGTTTCCAGCGATGCGGCAGAGCAGCGCATGCGGCTTCCGGTGGCCACGGCCGAGATCCACAGGAAAATGGCCGCCGGAGCCGGCGCATGCGTCAACCCGGAGCTCCGGGGGCCATTTCCCTGTAGATCACAGCCTCAGGAAGATGGCCGCGGCCACCGGAAGCTGCAAACGCTGCTCTGCCGCATCTCTGGAAACCACTCACAGCCCGGCAGAGGCCCCGGCTCCTCTGCCTCTCCGCCGGACGCCACTCACAGCCCGGCACAGGCTCCGGCTCCGGCTCCTCTACTTCACTGCCGGACGCCGCTCACAGGTCCAGGCCCCAGGCAAGTCCACAGGCCCCAAGTCCCAGGCAAGTCCACAGGCCCCAGACCCCAGGTCAGTCCACAGGCCCCAGACCCCAGGTCAGTCCAAAGGCCCCAGACCCCAGGTCAGTCCACAGGCCTCAGACCCCAGGTCAGTCCACAGACCCCAGACCCCAGGCCAGTCCACAGGCCCCAGGCCAGTCCACAGGCCCCAACTAGACACCGGCATCTCACCTCTTCTGCTGCCGCCGGGTTCCTGAGGCAGGGAACGGAGGGACCTGCGATCCTGCTCTACCATCACCGCAACTCACAGCTGCTGGAGCACCAGCTTCATGCATCCAGGGTGTGCAGCATTCCTCCACTTCCGCCGGGCCGGTTTCCTGAAGGGCCCTGCCTCCTGCTCCACCACCCTTCAGGTAAGATACCTAATCAGACTATAAGATGGACCCCATCTTATAAAAAATATCTTTTTTCCTATTTTCCTTTCCAAAATTTGGGGTGCGTCTTATGGTCTTGTGCGTCTTATAGTCCGAAAAATACGGTATATATATATATATATATATGTATATGTATATACAGTGCCTACAAGTAGTATTCAACCCCCTGCAGATTTAGCTGGTTTGATAAGATGCAAATAAGTTAGAGCCTTCAAACTGCAAACGAGAGTAGGTTTTATGAACAGAAGCATAAATCTTACAAACCAAAAAGTTATGTTGCTCAGTTGAATTTTGTTAAATTTTAAACATAAAAGTGTGGGTCAATTATTATACAACCCCTATGTTTAATATTTTGTGGAATAACCCTTGTTTGCAATTACAGCTAATAATCGTCTTTTATAAGACCTGATCAGGCCGGCAAAGGTCTGTGGAGTTATCTTGGCCCACTCCTCCATGCAGATCTTCTCCAAGTTATCTAGGTTCTTTGGGTGTCTCATGTGGACTTTATTCTTGAGCTCCTTCCACAAGTTTTCAATTGGGTTAAGGTCAGGAGACTGACTAGGCCACTCCAACACCTTGACTTTTTCCCTCTTGAACCAGGCCTTGGTTTTCTTGGCTGTGTGCTTTGGGTCGTTGTCTTGTTGGAAGATGAAATTACGACCCATCTTAAGATCCTTGATGGAGGAGCGGAGGTTCTTGGCCAAAATCTCCAGGTAGGCCGTGCTATCCATCTTCCCATGGATGCGGACCAGATGGCCAGGCCCCTTGGCAGAGAAACAGCCCCACAGCATGATGCTGCCACTGCTTGACTGTAGGGATGGTATTCTTGGGGTCGTATGCAGTGCCATCCAGTCTCCAAACGTCACATGTGTGCTTGGCACCAAAGATCTCGATCTTGGTCTCATCAGACCATAGAACCTTGAACCAGTCTGTCTCAGAGTCCTCCAAGTGATCATGAGCAAACTGTAGACGAGCCTTGACATGACGCTTTGAAAGTAAACGTACCTTACGGGCTCGTCTGGAACGGAGACCATTGCGGTGGAGTACGTTACTTATGGTATTGACTGAAACCAATGTCCCCACTGCCATGAGATCTTCCCGGAGCTCCTTCCTTGTTGTCCTTGGGTTAGCCTTGACTCTTCAGACATGCCTGGCCTCGGCACGGGAGGACACTTTCAAAGGCTGTCCTGGCCGTGGAAGGCTAACAGTAGTTCCATAAGCCTTCCACTTACGGATGATGCTCCCAACAGTGGAGACAGGTAGGCCCAACTCCTTGGAAAGGGTTTTGTACCCCTTGCCAGCCTTGTGACCCTCCACGATCTTGTCTCTGATGGCCTTGGAATGCTCCTTTGTCTTTCCCATGTTGACCATGTCTGAGTGCTGTTCACAAGTTTGGGGAGGGTCTTAAATAGTCAGAAAAGGCTGGCAAAAGAGATCTTTAATCCACACATGTGAAGCTCATTATTCTTGGTGCCTGAACTACTTCTTAATACTTTTGGGGGACCAAACAGAATTCTTGTGGTTTGAGGGGTTGAATAATAAATGACACTCTGAATTAACTTTTAACGTTTTTTAAAAAAAAAATAAAAAAAAAATTTGCTGCAGTGCATTTCCCACTTACAGGCTGATCTACAGTACAAATGTCACAATGCCAAGTTAATTCCGCATGTGTCAACCAGCTAAATCTGCAGGGGGTTGAATACTACTTGTAGGCACTGTATATATATATATATATATATATATATACTGCTCAAAAAATAAAGGGAACACTTAAACAACAGAATATAACTCCAAGTAGATCAAAATTCTGTGAAATCAAACTGTCCACTTAGGAAGCAACACAACACTGATTGACAATCAATTTCGCATGCTGTTGTGCCAATGGAATAGACAATAGGTGGAAATTATTGGCAATTATAAAGACACTCTCAATAAAGGAGTGGTTCAGCAGGTGGGGACCACAGACCACATCTCAGTACCAATGCTTTCTGGCTGATGTTTTGGTCACTTTTGAATGTTGGTTGTGTTTTCACACTCGTGGTAGCATGAGACGGACTCTACAACCCACAGAAGTTGCTCAGGTAGTGCAGCTCATCCAGGATGGCACATCAATGCGAGCTGTGGCAAGAAGGTTTGCTGTGTCTGTCAGGGTAGTGTCAAGAGGCTGGAGGCGTTACCAGGAGACATGCCAGTACACCAGGAGACGTGGAGGGGGCTGTAGGAGGGCAACAACCCAGCAACAGGACCGCTACCTCCGCCTTTGTGCAAGGAGGAACAGGAGGAGCACTGCCAGAGCCCTGCAAAATGACCTCCAGCAGGCCACAAATGTGCATGTGTCTGCACAAACGGTTAGAAACTGAGTCCATGAGGGTGGTATGAGGGCCCGACTTTCACAGATGGGGGTTGTGCTCACAGCCCAACACCGTGCAGGGTGCTTGGCATTTGCCATAGAACACCAGGATTGGCAAAGTCGCCACTGAGAGACCATATGCTGGTGCGGTTGGCCCTGGGTTCCTCCTTATGCAGGACAATGCCAGACCTCATGTGGCTGGAGTGTGTCAGCAGTTCCTGCAAGATGAAGGCATTGAAGCTATGGACTGGCCCGCCCGTTCCCCAGACCTGAATCCGATTGAGCACATCTGGGATATCATGTCTCGCTCCATTCACCAACGTCACGTTGCACCACAGACTGTCCAGACTGTCCAGGAGTTGGCGGATGCTTTAGTCCAGATCTGGGAGGAGACCCCACAGGAGACCATCCGCAACCTCATCAGGAGCATGCCCAGGCATTGTAGGGAGGTCGTACAGGCACGTGGAGGCCACACACAATACTGAGTCTCATTTTGACTTGTTTTAAGGATATTACATCAAAGTTGGATCAGCCTGTAGTGTGTTTTTCCACTTTAATTTTGGGGGTGACTCCAAATCCAGGCCTCCATTGGTTAATAAATTTGATTTCCATTGATGATTTTTGTGTGATTTTGTTGTCAACACATTCAACCCTGTACAGAACAAAGTATTCAATGAGAATATTTCATTCATTCATATCTAGGATGTGTTATTTGAGTGTTCCCTTTATTTTTTGAGCAGTGTATATAATTATTAAAAAATATTTATTTTTTTTTATAATTATTGAAGAAATGTAGTTGACAGGTGCTGTTGGCTTTCTGTTTAAGTAGCAATTATGTGTTTATTACCTATAGCACATAATTAACCAGTAGGTAGCTGTTACATTTTTTTCACTGTTGTTTGTGGTACAATAGTATATTTATTATATCACTACATTTAAAATTTCTTTATCCTGGACTATGGAAAGGGCATGAATGTCCGTTGTGAATTTTCAATGATTATTTTTCCAAATATTTTATGTCCTGATATTTTTATCTGCTGCGAAATTCAGCTGTTTAAATCAACCTTCCCAAGTCATCTTCCTTTGTCTAATTTTCAGTGAAGCATAGTAGGGACAGCTGGCTAAAACCAAAGAGGCATCATGCCTACTGGGTTTCTGTGCCAGTATACTTACAAGTTTTTATTCGCCCAATTTATTTGATCTCAGGCTATGAGTCAGTCTTTCTTCCCCATATGATTGCTGTTGTGCTAGGTGAAGATTCTATTGAGGGAAAAAATCAATAGTGGTTTACAGAAAATCAAGACTGTCCCATTGCAGGAAAAAAGCCAAAGTCTGTTTCCCAGACTGACCATCTGGGTTTTTATGGCATGAAGTCAACCACAAAAGCAAAAAGCAGCAGAGAGGAAAGAGGTATTCATTTAGACTTGGATTGCATTACTACAACTTTTTTTTAAGAGGAAGAGATTTCAAAGTAGAAAATATGCATTTTTTATGGTAATGTTTGGTTTGTGCTTGTGTCAGATATTTGTATTGGTTTGATGGTGCAAATCCTGAAAACTTAAATGTTGTCCATTTTTTCAGGACTGTGTGATAGGAGAAGCTTGAGAAACCTTCATCATTTTTTTTCTTCATATGAGAAAAACTGATGAAACTCTGATAAAAAAACTGACACACTGACCAAACATTGATGTACTGTACATCTAATCAAAAACACTGATGAAACATAGACACATAGACTGCTTTATTACGTACAAGAAAATATCTGATATCTAAATGAGAACTTAGACTGCAAAGGGACACACCATTTTGATAATAGAAATAGTAATACTCAGTTGTCAATTTATTTATGAAATTCAAGGAGCAAATAGGTGGTGTCAGGCAAACTTGAGACAATCCAAATGGTTGTTTTGGACAGCAGTGACTTACTTTATGTTCTACCATGATCACATTCGAATTTTTTCCAGTGAACACACAAACAGAATTTTTTGCGACTTGTAGAGTCTTCAGCCGGTCTACGGCTGTTACTCCTTGGGAGTAGTCTTAACAGGTCATCCGTTCCTAGAGAGCAGCAAAAGTACAACATTTTCTCCATTTATAAATAATTTTCTAACTAGATAGCTGTGGGTAGCATTTGAGCTTCATGAATCTTCTATAACATTTATATATTATATATAAAAATATACATCTATATTAGTAATGGGCGAGCACTAAAATGCTCGGGTACTCGATGCTCGGGTCGAGCAAATTGGAATGCTCAGGTGCTCATGCTGGCCTGGCAGGTGGTGCAATTGGCCTTTTTGGGGTTATCGGCAGAGTCTTTAGAAAACAACCAGACTTAGGGAAGACCTAACAGTTGTACTGGTAACTTCCATTGTGTTGGTGTTACGGGGAACGGTGGCCCGCCTACTGTCTGCAGCCACCACACTGCTTCTTCCTGCCTGTTGGAGTGCTCTGCTTCCCTCCCCCTGTGTGCTGCTGTCCTCGCTCTGCATGTCCTTCTGACAGGTTGGGTCACTTACTATATCATCCACCACCTCGTCTTCCACTTCCGCACCCTGGTCCTCCTCCTGACTTTCTGGCAATTGTGTCTCATCATCATCCACCTCTTGTGACAGTTTCCCATTGTCGCCTTCGTATGACCGTGGCTGCTCAATTTGGGCATTGCTACATGCTATTTCCTCTTGCCCCGCTTCAAGTGGACAGTGGACCAGACAAGAGGCCCGAATCTTTAAATGGAAAATAACCTTTTCACACTGCTGTGTGTTCAATAGTGGTGTTCTGCGGTCCCCTATGAATTGTGACAGGAAGGTCGAGAGAGAAGATGTGGGTGTTTGTTGCGGCACAATTTCAGCTTGCCCACGGCCTCGGCCTCGGCATGCACCATCATCATCACCATCACGTCCAGTTACCCGTACCTTGCACCTTGCCCATTTTAAATGGAGGACAATATCTTCCACGCTCACTACAAATGGTTGAATTTGGAGCGAGCTTATATGTGATCCGTGTGACGGACAAACCACCGTTTTAAATAGCTGGCCTGTAGGTAACTATTTTTAACAGCGCCGACCACATGTCAATAAGTTCGCTGACACACTGCAACAAAATTTCAATGGAGGTCAGAAATGGCAATATTTTCAGCGTAATTATAAGTGATCCGTGTGACTGACAAACCACAGTTTTAAGTATCTGGATTTTTAGTCCTGTAATATGGAAAGGACCTGGCTGTATTCTGCAGTGCCAACAAGTAAATGGCGCAGGAAAACGGTGTACTCTGGATTGCTTTTTAAGCAAATAATTAGGATTAAGATAAAAAAATATATATTCCTGGCCCCTGATACCTGGGGCTATTTCTACAAATATCTGTAAAAGCACCAGCAAACAGATCTGGAATGGACCCTCTTGCTATGTGCACTGCAGTCTGCTATATACACTGCCTGCCTAGCACTGATATCTCTGCAGCTGGATTAGTCCTCAGAAGGACTGTTAGTTGAGATGGATATGTAGAGAATGCAGTGGAATACCTACACTAACTAATAAACCACCAAATCTCTCCCTAGCTCAGCAGCACATCTCGCTACACTGCCTGATTGCGGAGTAGACTGTGGCGAGCCAGGTCTGATATAGACCTGATGATGCTGTGCGGCCAGCCAATCACTCTAATGCCACAACCAACATGGCTGCGGCATTACAGTGTGTGACAGACAATCCCTGCATGTTGATTGGTGCTCTAAAGAGCGCCAAACATGCAGGGAGAGGGCCTGAGCTCCCGCCGAGCAACCCCAGAAATACTCGGCGAGCGCCAAGCATCTCGAGCAATGAGATGCTCGGGCGAGCACCGAGCAGTAGTGAGCATGCTCGCTCATCACTAATCTATATCTTCTGAAGTCTTCGAAAATGACTATGCTTTTTGCATAGTTTAACTTCACTGAAACTGATGCAATCACAACGCTTTCCAAATTATTAAATAAATGCCATTTTTCTCTGATTTTCCTATATGGTTGATTCAGATGAGACAGTATAATGTTAAAATCATCAACTTTATATATCACATTTTATTGGGCAAACCTCCCAATGAGAACAGTCATTTTTTCAAAACTAAAAAAAGTCAAAATGCACTGTTCCAAATTTATATCCACAACAGAGTTTCCAAACATTTTCTAGGTTGTATAGACCTGAAAATGGTCATTTGTTGAATTTCCAACATTAAGTATTTGGTCAGTATTTTACAGTATTCATAAGCCAAAACCAGGAGTGGGTGAAGAATGCAGAAATGCAAATGTTTCTATTATACTTTTCCTCTGATTTTTCCACTCCTGGTTTTGGCTTACAAATACTGATGTAAAATACTGACCAAATACTGAACGTGTGAACATGGCCTAAGAGGTCACATTTACTGAAATCTAAGCTTTTTCATTCAAAAACATCTTAACAGGCCAAGTTACATGTTAACATAGGACCCCTTCTTTAATAACATATGACACCTTCACAATCCTTGCATCTATTGAACTTGTGAGTTTTTGGATTGTTTCTGCTTTAATTTCTTTGCAGGATGTCAGAATAGCCTCCCAGAGCTGCTGTTTTGATGTGAACTGCTTCCCACCCTCATAGATCTTTTGCTTGAGGATGCTCTAAAGGTTCTCAATAGGGTTGAGGTCAGGGGAGGATGGTGGCCACACCATGAGCCAATGACTGAGATGTATTCTTTGCAGCATTAGATGATGCATTGTCATGTGTGAAGATGATTTTACTACGGATAACACTATTCTTCTTTTTGTACCATGGAAGAAAATGGTCAGACACAAGCTCTATATACTTTTCTGAGGTAATTTTCACATCTTCAGGGACCCTAAATGGGCTACCAACTACTCATGATTCCGGTCCAAAACTGGACTCTGCCACCTCCTTGCTGACGTCGCAACCTTGTTGTGACATGGTGGTAATCCACCAACCATCCACGGCACTCATCAGTAAACAAGACTTTTATAATTAGTCTTCATGTATGTCTGGGCAGTTTTTGTTGTGAGCACTGTTTAGGAGTGGTCGAATAGAAGGTTTATGCGCAATTGCAAGCCTCTGGAGGATTCTACACCTTAAGGTTCGCGAGACTCGAGAGGCACCGACAGTTTCAAATACCTGTTTTCTGCTTTGTAATAGTATTTTAGCAGCTGCTCTCTTAATGAATTTGTCTGGCAGAAACCTTATTCATTATGCCTTTATCTGCGCTAACCTGTCTGTGCGCTGTATCAGCCACAAATCTCTTTACAGTACGATGATAACTTAACCTTTTTGTTAAATATCCTATGTTTCCACACCTTGTCCAAGGTACTGCATTATTTGAATATTTTCAGCAGCAGGGAGATCCTTTTTCTTTCCCATAATGCTTGAAATCTGTGACCTGCTTAATAATGTGGAAAGCCCTTTTGAGGCAATGTGCACACAAAGCGTTTTTGATGGCTCTTTTTCCGCCACAGAAACGATGCGAAAACGCTTGTTAGTAGGTCTGTCAGGTATAGCAATGCTAATCCTGATGTGCTCAGGATTAGCATTGTGGAAAAAAACGCAGCATGACCATTATGCCCAGCGTTTCCAGAATGTTTCCCAGAAATATTTATACCTGCGGATTTGCTGCGTTTCAATTAAAGCCAATGAGTGGGAAACGCTCTGGAAACGCGGTGCAGGGGGTACCCGGGTAGGGACAGAAGGACTACAACCCCTCTCATCCGACCGCCGCTCCCACTGATAACAGAGAGAGCGGCGCTGCTGAGGGGAGTAGTAGTTCTCAGCAAAGCCGGGAACCACCAGCAGTGAAAAAAAAGGAAAAAATAAAACAACAATCCTTATACTCATCTGTCCGGCAGCCCCTGGTGTCCTCGGTCCCGGCGATCCTCTCCTCCCGGCGGCCAGCAGTACACTGCTGATCGCTCACGTGACCTCACCCTGGGAACATTCTGAAGAATGTTCCCAGGGTGATGGTGGTGAGAGCTCACCAGGGCTGATCAGCTGATCTTCAGCTGATAAACCCCAGTGACCTCCTGCACAGCAATGTACACTGACAGGGGTGATTTTACACTCCTGTCAGTATACACTGCTGTCTTCTACCGCAGTGACATCAGTGATTGCTTCTCAAATTATCTCCCAATCCAATTTATCCTGCGATTTCCTCCAAGCACCACCGAAAGAAACATGAGGAAGAGATTGGGAAAGGGAGCTCCGGCATCTAACTAACATTGAACTCCACTGTGCCACACTGACCGAATACATACGCGTTCAGCGCATCCCACGAGGTTTGAGGGTACCACTCCGCCCTACTTTGTTCAGCGACCAAGGGGATTACTGTACAAAATTTGAACATATCTTAAGCAAATGCTCTTTTGACTTAATGACTCTTACCATTGAATCCCTGCAGAAAGCCATTTCTTCTTCCAAGGAACAGATTATCAACATCGAGACACAACTATCGACCCTAATTCCCACTGAGGAATTCGAAATTCTTAAGACCAAGATTCAGGCTACCATCGAACAACACAGACGTGACACCGAGAACAGGAAACAAACCAAATTTACTAGACGCAGAAGATTATCAACAGGACCACGTCTATAGATGGTGAGACAAGCGGGCTCCTAGACGAAACTACACACGCTTTGGGCACTCCTCTACAGACCGATCTACTTCTGGATCGGAGGTAGACAGACGCGACCTTACCACATCTACTCATTTTTTAGGCAACCACAAGAAAAACTTCAGAAGAAAAGGACCAGGAGAGGAGGGACCCATAAGAGGCAACGTGGATTTCGTCCGGGTGACCAGCTCCCAGGTATATCCCCACTTGTAGTGAACATTTCCTCACGTTCATTAAGTATTGCCGTCCGTCCAACAGATGCAATACCTTTACATTAGATATGGAACTGCAGAGATTCTTCCGTTCGGTCAGATTTAAAGCACACTTCTCACAAGAGTCCACTCCAGACACAACCACTACACTATCCACTACGTGTCCGACTACACCCCACATTACAGCAGCCAGCCTAGGGTTAAAACTATCGACCCCCACGCAATCAACATGCTGTGGAAACTTTTATTGAATTTATTGATCAGTCTTTCCAAAAATTACGATCGGACATGGATAGGGAATATGTACATTATCATCACAATATCTTCCAATGTGGACAAACAAGCCCTGAAATCCCTACAAGCTGACCAATCAGTCATAATTAAACCGGCTGACAAAGGTGGGGCTATAGTCATAATGGACAAAACCACCTACCTGACAGAGATCCAGCGCCAACTTGATGACACGACAGTATACCTGAAATTACCTAATGACCCCTCAAACAACATTAGGATACTTATTACAGAGACAATTGACCGACATCTGAGAAAGGGCACGATTGATCTTAAAACACGAGATTACCTAATAAAAAATTTCCCATAACCCCCGTTTTTTACATACTTCCCAAAATCCATAAATGTCTGGACCATCCACCAGGACGTCCAATAGTTGCCTCCACTGACTCCATATTGGCCCCATTGTCAATCTTTTTAGAAAAATTATTTACCCCACTGATAAAGGAAAGCCCATCATTCCTACTTGACACAGGAGCCTTTCTCAGCATAATTCATACAATCCACCGAGTCCACCCAGATGCCCTTCTAGTGACCTTGGACTTCAACAATCTTTACACCTCCATTCCACATGAAAGAGGCATCCAGTGCGTTGAGGACCTACTGGATAAATCTGGCATATCCCCAGAGGTACGAGATCTCTGCATAGACCTCCTCACCTTAGTTTTGACTAAAAACTTTTTTCTGTTCCAAGATTCTTATTACCTCCAAAGACAGGGTACTGCTATGGGCTCAAATGTAGCCCCCCCTTATGCCAATTGCTACATGGCTACATTTGAAGATAGCATTATTTACCCCCACGCACTATATAAAAATCATGTCGTCTTATGGAAAAGATACATAGACGACATATTCTGCATATGGAATGGTCCAATTGAGTCACTCACAGATTTCTTTAATACCATCAATTCAGCATGGGAGGGACTCAATTTCACTATCTCCTCTGACACGGACTCCATTAACTTCTTAGACACAAGAGTCATTAAGAACAAAGAGGGCACACTTTCCACTGACCTCTATGTTAAACCCACTGATCGCAATGGACTACTTCGTTTTGATAGTTTACACCCTAAACCTACT
The DNA here is from genome assembly GCF_046119375.1 of Phyllobates terribilis. Classification (NCBI taxonomy): domain Eukaryota; kingdom Metazoa; phylum Chordata; class Amphibia; order Anura; family Dendrobatidae; genus Phyllobates; species Phyllobates terribilis. The sequence continues at coordinate 111,020,971 of NW_027362761.1, forward strand.
ATCTTTTCAGTCCCCAAGTCACAGTTTCATCGGGTGAAACGGATAGTAAGTGATCCGGCCACCCGTTGCCTCAGACTCAAAGAAATGCAAAGTAAATTCGAAGAGAGAGGATATCCCTCTGATGTACTACAAAAATCCATGCAACCCACAGCTAACATACGCTCCACCACCTCTAACCGTATTCCATTTGTCCATACATACCATCCGGCTGTACTTATCCTCCACAAGAAAATCAGATAACACTGGAAAATACTACAAACAGCATATCCCTCTGTACCCGAATTCAATCCTCCCTTTTTACCTTGTTTCAAAAGAGCCCCTAGCATCAGAGACCGACTCATCCGAGTGGATATTGGCACCACTAAAACCTCCACACAACAAAGATTTCTCTCCATCCCGAAAACCGGTACATTTCCCTGTCTACAGTGCTATCAGTGTAGCAACGTCACCAGAGGGAATACATTCTACCACCCACATTCAGGCAAACAATACCAGATTAAGGACTACTATACCTGCAATTCGTCCTTTGTAGTCTATCTGATTATATGTCCATGTGGGCTCATTTACATTGGAGAAACGACTCAATCCGTCAAGGACCGTATATCGAAGCATAAGTCCACAATACGCTGTAAGAACCTACTACTTCCATTACCTAACCATTTCATTACAGCCGGACACACAATTTCACAACTCAAATTTCAGGTTATTGATCATGTACCCCTACCACGTCGAGGTGGTGACCGTATTCATATGCTCAAGTACCGGGAGGCCTACTGGATTCATGAACTACAATCTCTCACACCCAGGGGCCTCAATCGAGAATATGATCTTCTCTCATTTACTTAGAACCCTAATTGCCATCTACACAATTATATCGCTTCATAACTTTTCTGCATTGAACCCATACTAATTCGGTCATGAACACAGAATTCTTCTAGCTGGTTAAACAATGGGATCTACTGTTGTTATTTCATTTCTTTTATTTCTTCGTTTGTTATTCTATACAGGTCAGGATATCCTCATATCATAATTAGAGAGTTAAGTTTGAATTTAGTGACAATATATAAGAATGCTACCATACCTGTTCACTTATTTATATATAATTGTCATCATTATTGAATAGTACAACGTGATACTTATTTTGTGCCATCTAATGGTCTTTTTCTTGTTTTATAGAATCATCCCTAGATCCCTGCTCCTTCCCTGATTCCTCCTGAGGTCCCCTCCTTGGATTCTCTCTCTCTCCAACTTCACCATACTTCTAGTTCTATCCATTCACATCTACAGCCACACAGTGGAACGCACAGCCCTGGCTTTGGAACGCAAGCGACGTGTCACTTCGGCCCACGTGACCGCCGCTATCCAATAGGACCTTGTGATGCGACCGCCGCGTCACTTCCGGTCCGGCAGGTCCTCACAGATACACGAGGAATCACGGCGCTACTCTGCCACCAATGCCAGCCCACCTTTCCACACCAGGTCCACCCACCACTCACATAAAAGCCTGCCCACCATATCCCATAATCGACACTATAGGAACAAGCGGTGGACGCCGCGTTCCCACACACCCATATTCTATCTACTCAACACTAAGGTATGTGCCTATCTCTGTGCTTCATCTTGGGTCCACAGCTTTTCCATAACCTACATCCTTACTCTCCACAGCCATACTGTGGTCACAGCCCACTCCTGGCAATCATACTTCTGTATACCGGTAGGTTCTCTTTCCTACTTCTTTGTAACTCTGGTGCATCTATGTCATGTTCCCTTCCCTTCCTGCCCTGTCCTCTCCCGTTCCTTTTCCCATACCAAGCAGTTCACTACCATCATACCTATATGGAATGTACTACATAATGATATACATTTTTTGACCATTGTAATAATATAATGACCGTCATTCATGTTTTCATTTCTGTTTTGTTATTATAGTACACTGACGAAGGTCCTAAGTAGAGATGAGCGGTGTTCGACTCGAACTGTTCGCCAATCTCAAATTCGAGCTGTTTTGGGCGGTGTTCGAGCCGTTCGGCGAACACGAACGATTTGAAAAAAATTTGGCTGTTCGAGGTTATGTTCGATAACTGTTCGTGCACCAAAATCATAACTGGATTTTTTCTCAGTAATGCTGAAAATTAATGTTAATACGCAGTTTGAGTGTACAGCGGGGCGGGGGGAGGGGCAGAGGATGGATCTCTGCAGAAATAATGAAGATCTCCATTTTTTTTCTCTTTCCCGCATTTAGAGTGGGGAGGTGCAATCTGTCAACCTATCAGCAGCGCACACACGGAGCGAACTGCTTTTTTTCACACAAGCAAGGGCATGTGTCATTGGCAGTGTATGTCACATGTCCTTTCCCTATAAGACCCAGCCATTTTCCCCGTCGCCACCATTTTCTCACTGCTGCAGCTGCGTGTTAGACGGCACCGCTGTTGCTGTGTGCACTATACTTTGTTAATTTCAAGCCAATTTTCGCACAAATCTACAGATAGCTTGGGAGTAGGGAATAGTTGTGATTGCAGTCCTTTTAAGGACTAGGTTACATCATTTCCTACGACTTTTATCAGGCAGGTCTGTGATCTTAAATAGATAGGTTGGGAGTAAAGACTAATTGTAATTGCAGTCCTTTTCAGGGCTAGGTTACATCAGTTCCTATCACTTTTATCAGGCAGGTCTGTGCTCTTAAATAGATAGGTTGGGAGTAAAGACTAATTGTAATTGCAGTCCTTTTCAGGGCTAGGTTACATCAGTTCCTATCACTTTTTGCCAGGCAGGTCTGTGCCAGTGCTGTGCAAGTTTTTTCACAGCATTTGGCTAAATCTAGCAAAGCAAATCCTTTTTGTCCTCTTGCAGTGTGTGTTAGTCAGTGGAGAAGCCTATCTGTGTTGCAAGCTACACCACCTGTGTATAGAATACAAATTTTTTTACTGCACCTAGTGAAGTAAAACCTTTTGGGCATAGCATCATTCTATTAGTCCATCTATACTAACCTCCACCAGGTTGCAAATTCAATATAATTTTTTTCTGCATCTAGCTCTGAAAAAATATTTCGGCTTGTAGCAGTGTGTGGGACTTGTTCTATTAGTCCATCTATACTAACGTCCACCAGGTTGCAAATTCAATCTAATTTTTATCTGCATCTAACCCAGCCAATACTTTTGGGCTAATACCACAGTTTGGCCACTCAGCTCTGCTCGGTTCCCATCCATTGTTTTTTGTGCAAACAACTCCAGAGTTGTGAAATAGTTAACCACCAAAATGAGTGGAAAAAGGCCTGCTGCTGGTGGAAAGGGGAATAGGCATGTTGGGAAGGGAAAAAAAGGTTGTGTCCGTGGGGTAGGTGTTAAAGCAACAGTAACATCTGCAGAAGAAAGACCATCTTCCAGCCAAACTGTCTACTTCTTTTAGCGGACAATGTGATAAGATCCCTTTCTTACGGCCACGCCAATCGCTACAAATTCCAGATGAGGCACAAAAACAGCAGGTGCTTCAACGGATATCAAGCGCTCTTTTAAGTGGGCTCTCCTCCACCTCAACTTCAACATCACAAATACTCCAGTCCTCAGAGGTGTCACCCCAATCGCACTTGCTTCCTCACAGCTCCCAAGTCTGCAGCTGCCCGTCTGAGTATGGGGTAGAACAGATGGTTGAGTCTGCAGAGCTGTTTACTCATACTATAGCCTGGGAATCAGAGGTCGGCTCCAGAGCTTCTGTGAATCCAGATGAGGAAATGATCTGCACTGATGCCCAGAATCTTTATGAGTCGGATCCAGGACCAGACGCAGAAGTTTCTGACCATAATGTAGACCCTTGTTCCCAAACTGTAACTCCTGTTGGTGGAGACAATGAGGAAGATGATGATGAGACTCAAATACCTGATTGGAGCGACAACTTTAGTTTTTTGTCAGGGCAGGAAGAGGTTGCCTCTGAGGATGACGGGTGTGATAACACACAGGGTGATGATGACGAGGTTGGAGATCCCACTTACTGTCAACCCACAGTCAGCCAGTCGATGAGGTCAGCAGAGGAGGTGGAGGAGGATGCTAGTGACGACGAGGTGAGGTTGCGCCTTCCTGGACAGAGACGTAGCACTGGAAGCACGTCAACAACTGCATCCTCAAACACAACTCTGCATCTGACTAGAGATGAGCGTTGTTCGACTCGAACTGTTCGCCAATCTCAAATTCGAACTGTTTTGGGCGGTGTTCGAGCCGTTAGGCGAACACGAACGATTTGAAAAAAATTCGGCTGTTCGAGGTTATGTTCGATAACTGTTCGTGCACCAAAATCATAACTGGATTTTTTCTCAGTAATGATGAAAATTAATGTTAATACGCAGTTTGAGTGTACAGCGGGGCGGGGGGAGGGGCAGGGGATGGATCTCTGCAGGAATAATGAAGATCTCCATTTTTTTTTTCTCTTTCCCGCATTTACAGTGGGGAGGTGCAATCTGTCAGCCTATCAGCAGCGCACACACGGAGCGAAGTGCTTTTTTTCACACAAGCAAGGGCATGTGTCATTGGCAGTGTATGTCACATGTCCTTGCCCTATAAGACCCAGCCATTTTCCCCGTCGCCACCATTTTCTCACTGCTGCAGCTGTGTGTTAGACGGCACCGCTGTTGCTGTGTGTGCTATACCTTGTTAATTTCAAGCCAATTTTCGCACAAATCTACAGATAGCTTGGGAGTAGGGAATAGTTGTGATTGCAGTCCTTTTAAGGACTAGGTTACAGCATTTCCTACGACTTTTATCAGGCAGGTCTGTGCTCTTAAATAAATAGGTTGTGGGAGTAAAGACTAATTGTAATTGCAGTCCTTTTCAGGACTAAGTTACATCAGTTCCTATCAGTTTTTGCCAGGCAGGTCTGTGCCAGTGCTGTGCAAGTTTTTTTCACAGCATTTGGCTAAATCTAGCAAAGCTAATCCTTTTTGGCCTATTGCAGAGTGTGTTAGTCAGTGGAGTAGCCTATCTGTGTTGCAAGCTACACCACCTGTGTATAGAATACCAATTTTTTTACTGCACCTAGTGAAGTACAACCTTTTGGGCATAGCATCATTCTATTAGTCCATCTATACTGACCCCCATAAGGTTGCAAATTGAATATAATTTTTTTCTGCATCTAGCTCTGAAAAAATATTTGGCCTTCTAGCTGTGTGTGGGACGTGTTCTATTAGTCCATCTATACTGACCTCCATCAGGTTGCAAACTGAATATAATTTTTTTCTGCATCTACCTCTGAAAAAATATTTGGGCTTCTAGCTGTGTGTGGGACTTGTTCTTTTAGTCCATCTATACTGACCTCCATCAGGTTGCAAATTGAATATAATATTTTTCTGCATCTAGCTCTGAAAAAATATTTGGGCTTCTAGCAGTGTGTGGGACTTGTTCTATTAGTCCATCTATACTGACCTCCATCAGGTTGCAAACTGAATATAATTTTTTTCTGCATCTAGCTCTGAAAAAATATTTGGCCTTCTAGCAGTGTGTGGGACTTGTTCTATTAGTCCATCTATACTGACCTCCATCAGGTTGCAAATTGAATATAATTTTTTTCTGCATCTAGCTCTGAAAAAATATTTGGCCTTCTAGCAGTGTGTGGGACTTGTTCTATTAGTCCATCTATACTGACCTCCATCAGGTTGCAAACTGAATATCATTTTTTTCTGCATCTACCTCTGAAAAAATATTTCGGCTTCTAGCAGTGTGTGGGACTTGTTCTATTAGTCCATCTATACTGACCTCCATCAGGTTGCAAATTGAATATAATTTTTTTCTGCATCTAGCTCTGAAAAAATATTTGGCCTTCTAGCAGTGTGTGGGACTTGTTCTATTAGTCCATCTATACTGACCTCCATCAGGTTGCAAACTGAATATCATTTTTTTCTGCATCTACCTCTGAAAAAATATATCGGCTTCTAGCAGTGTGTGGGACTTGTTCTATTAGTCCATCTATACTGACCTCCATCAGGTTGCAAATTGAATATAATTTTTTTCTGCATCTAGCTCTGAAAAAATATTTGGCCTTCTAGCAGTGTGTGGGACTTGTTCTATTAGTCCATCTATACTGACCTCCATCAGGTTGCAAATTGAATATAATTTTTTTCTGCATCTAGCTCTGAAAAAATATTTGGCCTTCTAGCAGTGTGTGGGACTTGTTCTATTAGTCCATCTATACTGACCTCCATCAGGTTGCAAATTGAATATAATTTTTTCTGCATCTAGCTCTGAAAAAATATTTGGCCTTCTAGCTGTGTGTGGGACTTGTTCTAATAGTCCATCTATACTGACCTCCATCAGGTTGCAAACTGAATATAATTTTTTTCTGCATCTAACCCAGACAATAGTTTTGGCCTAATACCACAGTTTGGCCACTCAGCTGTGCTCGGTTCCCATCCACTGTTTTTTTGTGCAAACAACTCCAGAGTTGTGAATTAGTTAACCACCAAAATGAGTGGAAAAAGGCCTGCTGCTGGTGGAAAGGGGAATAGGCGTGTTGGGAAGGGGAAAAAAGGTTGTGTCCGTGGAGTAGGTGTTAAAGCAACAGTAACATCTGCAGAAGAAAGACCATCTTCCAGCAAAACTAAAATGTCTACTTCTTTTAGCAGACAATGTGATAAGATCCCTTTCTTACGGCCACGCCAATCGCTACAAATTCCAGATGAGGCACAAAAACAGCAGGTGCTTCAACGGATATCAAGTGCTCCTTTAAGTGGGCTCTCCTCCACATCAACTTCAACATCACAAATACTCCAGTCCTCAGAGGTGTCACCCCAATCGCACTTGCTTGCTCACAGCTCCCAAATCTCCAGCTGCCCGTCTGAGTATGAGGTAGAACAGATGGTTGAGTCTGCAGAGCTGTTTACTCATACTATAGCCTGGGAATCAGAGGTCGGCTCCAGCGCTTCTGTGAATCCAGACGAGGAAATGATCTGCACTGATGCCCAGAATCTTTATGAGTCGGATCCAGGACCAGACGCAGAAGGTTCTGACCATAATGTAGACCCTCATTCCCAAACTGTAACTCCTGTTGGTGGAGACAATGAGGAAGACGATGATGAGACTCAAATACCTGATTGGAGCGACAACTTTAGTTTTTTGTCAGGGCAGGAACAGGTTGGCTCTGAGGACGACGGGTGTGATAACACACAGGGAGATGATGATGAGGTTGGAGATCCCACTTACTGTCAACCCACAGTCAGCCAAGAGATGAGGTCAGCAGAGGAGGTGGAGGAGGATGCTAGTGACGACGAGGTGAGGTTGCGCCTTCCTGGACAGAGACGTAGTACTGGAAGCACGTCAACAACTGCATCCTCAAACACAACTCTGCCTCTCACCACAAGTCGTGGTGGCTCTTCAGGTCGCATGGGTGCTAAGCCTTGCATAGCCTGGGCATTTTTTCAGATCGATAAAGATGACCCAACTCGTGTTATCTGGAACATTTGTCAACAAAAGCTAAGTAGAGGCCAAAAAATACATAGTTTGAGTACTTCATACATGAACCGGCACATGGACATGAAGCATAAGTTGCAGTGGGAAGCTCACTGTGCTACAATGCGGCCTAGCCGGCCGGGCCAACCACCGTCTGCCCCATCTTGTGCATCTGCGGCCTCTTCATCCTCTGTGACTGGGGGGACAGCAGTCACACCTGTTTTGGGACGCACCACTTCTTTACCCGCAACAGCCAGCGTGATTGGCAGGTCATCATTTTCTTTGGAGGTGGTAACACCAGCTGGTGTTGAGCGCTGTCCGACATCGATAGCACCACCTTTGGATCAAGGCAACCTAACATGTCCGCCTGCATCTTCCTCACAGACCGGCAGTTTGCCGGGGACACCCTTATCAACCCCGTCTAAGCACAACAGCCAGCCCTCGGTCCCTCAGATGTGGACAAGTAAAAGACCATTTCCTCCTAGCCATGAGAAAGCTAAGAGGTTGAATTTCACCATCTGCAAGCTCTTGGCTACAGAAATGCTGCCTTTCCGCCTGGTGGACGCAGAGGATTTTCGAGACCTTATGTCCGTCGCAGTGCCCCAGTACCAGATGCCCAGTCGGCACTACTTCTCAAAGAAAGGTGTGCCTGCGCTCCACCAGCATGTCGCACACAACATCACCGCTTCTTTGAGAAACTCTGTGTGTGACAGGGTGCATTTCACCACAGACACTTGGACGAGTAGGCATGAACAGGGGCGTTACATGTCGCTGACTGGGCACTGGGTAACTATGGTGACAGCAGGACAAGGGGCTGCTGTCCAAGTCTTGTCGTCCCCACGAGTTGTGCGTCAATCCTCTTTATGTCAAAGTTCCTCCACTGCTTCTGCCTCCTCAACCTCCTCTCGGTCCTCCACCTGCACCCAAAGCCTGTCTGGTCATGCCACAAGCTTTCTAACTGCACAGAAGGGATCCTGCACACCTCCTTACTATGCTGGCAGTAGGGCTCAACGTCATCAGGCGGTTTTTACTTTGAAATGTCTGGGAAATGTGAGTCACACAGCTGAGGAGTTGTGGTCAGCTCTGGAGAACCAATTTCATGAATGGTTGTCTCTACTGGACCTGAAACCAGGGAAGGCCGTGTGCAACAATGCTGCAAACCTGGGTGCGGCCCTTCGCCGGGGCAATGTCACACACGTGCCTTGTATGGCTCACGTGTTGAACCTGGTTGTCCAGCAATTTTTAGCCCACTATCCCGGACTAGATGGCCTTCTGCAGAGGGCACGGTCGCTGTGTGCTCACTTCCGCCGTTCGCATCCCACAGCTCAGCGACTTACATCTCTACAGAAGTCGTTGGGCCTGCCACTTCACCGGCTAAAATGCGATGTGCCTACCCGGTGGAATTCAACTCTGCACATGTTGCAGCGACTGTGGCAGCACCGACAAGCCTGGTGCAATACGTTCTGACGTATAGCCTGGGCCAACGGGATCCAGAGGTGGGGCAAATCACGCTGGAGGAGTGGTCTCAGATCAGGGACCTATGCACCTTTCTGCACAGTTTTGAAATGGCGACGAAGATGTTTAGTGCTGACAATGCCATTATCAGCATGACTATTCCGGTGATTTACATGCTGGAGCACATGTTAAACAGAATTTGGAGTCAGGTGGTGGCACAAGAGGAGGTGGAGGAAGTAGAGGAGGAGGAGTTGTATGCGGAAGGGTTAACATCTGCAAGGTCCAGACGGTCGGCAGCACCAAGGCGGGAGGCATGTGAGGGTGGGGTAGATGGTTTTACCAAGGCACATGGTAGCAGCCAAACTAGTGAGGAAGGTGCAGGAGCCCAGGAAGAAGTGGAGGACGAACTGATGGAAGACTCATCAGATGAGGGAGACCTTGATCACATTTCTGTTGTGCGAGGTTGGGGGTAGAGGACAGAGGAAGGAAGCATGATTGTTACCTCGCCACCAACACAACAGGGACTTGGTGCTCCTGGATGCGCAAGACACATGAGTGCCTTCTTGCTGCACTACCTGCAACATGACCCTCGAATTGGGAGAATTAGAAATAATCCTGACTACTGGGTTGCCACACTGTTAGATCCCTGGTACAAAAGTAAATTTGCAGAAATAATTCCTGCCATAGAAAGGGATGCACGCATGCAGGAGTATCAGCAGAGACTGTTGCAGAATCTTACATGTGCTTTTCCACAAAACACCAGTGGTGCACGTAGTGAATCTCACACTTCCAACTTGCCAACCATGGGACCGTCGAGTGTTCAGCACTCAAACCGTAACAGAAACACAGTATCTGCTGGTAACATCAATTTTGCGGAATCATTTCACCACTTTTTTAGCTCATCCTTTGACACATAGTCAACGCCTAGAGACGATGGTACAGGAGTATCTCCAAGTAAACATTGAAGCTATGACTGTGTCACTGGACTCTGGCTCTTTTTGGGCTTCCAATCTGGATAAATGTCCGGAGCTCGCCACTTACGCCTTGGAGATCTTGTCATGCCCCGCAGCCTGCGCTCTATCTGAACGTGTGTTCAGCGCTTCTGGTGGTGTGCTGACAGATAAGCGCACGCGGCTCTCCACTGATAATGTAGACAGACTCACGTTCATAAAGATGAACAAATCATGGATCCGAAACGACTTTTCTACCCCTGTGTCATCCTGGGGAGAGTAAAAGCTTGATGATTGGTTAAAATCACCTCACCAACCGTTTTAAGCTTTCAAATTACTAATCATGTTTATCTGCATCTTGGCTGGAAAATTATTTGGGCTTTGTAGCAGTGTGCAGTAATGATTCTATTAGGCCATCTATACTAAGCTCCACCAGATTTAAAATTACTAATCATGTTTATCTGTATCTTGGCTGGAAAATTATTTGGGCTTTGTAGCAGTGTGCAGTAATGATTCTATTAGGCCATCTATACTAAGCTCCACCAGATTTAAAATTACTAATCATGTTTATCTGTATCTTGGCTGGAAAATAATTTGGGCTTTGCAGCAGTGTGCAGTACTGATTCTATTATGCCATCTATACTAAGCTCCACCAGATTTAAAATTAATAATAATTTTTAGCTGCATCTGACGCGCCCCTGGGCCTGTGTCGCGCTGCGGTGCGCACGCGGGAGCTTACCCGGAGCCGGATCCGTGGAGGGTTGTAATCTCGTGGCGGTGACCCGGTCCGTGCCCAGGGAGTCAAACTAGACGGCAGTCTATTAGTAGTAAATAGTTGATGACTACGCCACCCGTTGAGTGCAGCCAGGAAGCTGCTGCTGCAGGGCAGACCGCTGAGGCCGGTGGTAGGATTGTGCAGCGTGATAGTATAACCCCCAACGGGAGGGGTATGGCCTCAGGGCAGCCGACGTGGATGATGGGGGTAGCAGGAACCACTCAGAGACGGTACGGTGTAGTTCAGGGTCTTTACTGGTAACAACGACAGACCCTCCCGGAGTACTTGCTAGCAAACGGGGCCTGGTCAGTCTTTGAGCAGATGGGATCTCCCCTGGCCAGGCGTAGTTGTAGGCCTCCCAAACTGACTGTACTCTTCTGGCTACCTTGCTAGAAGCTGATGTAAGTAGCCCACGTCCCTGAGTGTACCGTGTGGTGATCACCCGTATGGCCGGTGACTCGGGGCCTTCTAATGGCTTCCGCTCCACGATGGCGGTGCTGGTCCCACACGTGTGACCGTGCCTTCGGGCTTCTGGGCCAGAGGACCTGAAATCCCCTGCCCGACGGATTCTGCTGCTGGGTAGGAGTTAGTCCCCACAGCCTCGGACTCCGGGTCCGGTAAAGAATCTTCTTAGTCAGGGCGGGCTCTGCAGCTGCCAGCCCCTGACTCCTTGTAACTCTGCTGTTTCCTATGCTGCTTCTTGTCTCCACTCTCCTTGTCTGACTCACCCTGCCTCAGCCCCGGGTTTATACAGGGGAAGTTCTTCCCCTCCCAAGACTGGGCAGGAGGTGTGGCATGCACAGGATCCCTGACCAAAGGACCTCCCACCTGCTCTCAGACATAACATTACATTACTGTGGAAAACCAGACCCCTGGGGTGCCACATTCCCCCCTAGTGAAATTTAGTACTCCGGGACTAAACACATTTAGAAAAACATAACAAAGTATAACAATAACAACACAATAAGAAAAACACATAAGATGGTTGCGGCGTGTCCGCAACCGGGTGCAGTCTTTGAAGAAAAGCAAAGGTGTCCATTTCACCAACACAGGGAGACGTAACCAGGTAGGGGTCTGTCCTACCCCGAGTCCTTAACAGTCTCTAGTCCATCCTGGGTTACGCTCCAACTATATACAAGGATTCCCGGTAAATCCACCAAGGTTTCCTAAAAACAACTGGAAACACACAATTATTCACAAGCAACAATACACAGAAAAACATAAATAAAACAATTTATACACTTTAAATTCTCCAGCGTGCGGGTAACTGGCCTCTAGTGGCCCAAGTGGACCTACGGAGCTGACTGTCTGGCCCTGAACTACAGGGTGTAGGAGCTGTCAAGGGTAAACTGGGCAGCTGTCTACCGGCTCTTTGTCTCACTAGGGGTACGGCAGGCTCACTATAAGCAGAGGGTTGATTCTCCTGTTCTGCTTGTGTGGAGTCTTCTGCCTCCTGGACCGGCTGTTCTTCCAGCTCTACCCGTTGCTCCGTAGGTTCTTGGGATGATGGTTGGAGGAAGGTGAGTACGGGTACCACAACTGCACCATTGACTTGAGTCCAAGACTGAGGAAAGTCCCCGAGCACGGTACTAACCATATCTTCCCTTTCTTCCACGGGTCGATGGTCTTCTTGTTCCTCTTCAGGGTTCCTCAGTTGTTCGGGACACTTCTTCAGGTGGTCCCGGGATACAATGGCTGTGGTTTCCCCTCCGTCTTTACTGATGGTACAGACCTTCGGGTTCTCGTGGCTTGAGGGCAGTACGGTGTACGGGTCCTTCTCCCACTGGTCGTCCAACTTGTGGAGCCGTCTCTTCCTCTTCAAGACCTGCTCTCCGGGTACCAGGGGAACAGCGGGAGCATACTGGTTGTAAGTTTTCTCTTGTCTTTCCCTAGCCTGACAGAGACTTCGCTCCACGCTCTCCTGTACTCTCCGGTACTGCTGCTGCCTCTCTGTGTCCCAGTCTGTTTCTGGTGAAGTGTCCTCGGGGGTCAGGACTCCCATTTCCAGGTCAACAGGTAACTTACCAGGTCTTGCCCTCATTAGGTAAGCCGGGGTACAGTTGGTGGAACCTACCGGGATGTGGTTGTATAGGTCCACCAGATCGGGCAACTTTTCAGGCCACAGACTGCGTTCTTCCAGGGGCAACGTTTTTAGAAGATCCATTACCACCTGGTTCATTTTTTCACAAAGTCCATTAGTCTGCGGATGGTAGGGTGTCGTCCTTATCTTCCGGCAGCCATACAGATTGCAGAATTCCTGAAAGACCTCCGCTTCAAAGGCAGGTCCCTGGTCCGTCAGCACTTGGTCCGGGTACCCGTGTGGACGGCAGAAGTGCTGCTGGAAGGCTCTAGCTGCTGTTTGAGCCGTTAAGTCCTTGACGGGGACGACAACCAAGAACCGGGAGTAATGATCCACGATGGTTAACGCGTAGACGTAGCCACTTCTGCTTGGGGTCAGTTTTACATGATCCAAGGCTACCAGTTCCAACGGTTGCCGGGTGACGATGGACTGCAGGGGAGTCTTCTGGCTGGCTCGGTCCTTCCTTCTCAGGTTGCACGGGCCACAATCTCTGCACCACTTCTCGATGGTTCCCCTCATGCCTACCCAGTGGAACCGCTCGCGCAGCAGGAACTCCAGCTTTTTCCACCCAAAGTGTCCAGCTCCGTCGTGGTATGCCTCCATCACCATGGCTGCGTCTCTTCGTGGCACCACTACTTGCCAGAGTAATTCATGCGTCCGGGAGTTAACCATTCTGCGGCACAACTTCCCTTTGTAAAGGAACAGTCGACTCTTCTCTGCCCATAGTTGTTTGGCTTCCTCCGGAGCGTCTGGTTCAAGGCGAGCCTCCGGCCGAGTCAGCATCTCCTTCACCAGTCGGATGGCAGGGTCGCTGTCTTGCGTTTCCGCCCAGTTGTAGTGGGGTAAGGGGTTCAACGTAGCAGCCTGCTTACTCCTTACCCGGTGGGAATACTGAATAGTCCCATGACGGTGGAACGCAGGGAGTTCAACTTCTTCCAGTCCCTCCGGATCTTCTCCTCCGTCCGGCAGGTTGGGCATCCTGGACAGGGCGTCCGCGTTGGTATTGGAGCGTCCTGCCCGGTATTTAATTGTGAACTCGTAGTTGGACAGACGGGCCATCCACCTCTGCTCCAGGGCACCGAGTCTTGCCGTGTCCAGGTGTGTCAGCGGGTTGTTATCCGTGTACACGGTGAACCGGGAAGAAGCGAGGTAATGCTTAAAGCGCTCAGTGATTGCCCATACTACGGCCAGGAACTCTAACTTAAATGAGCTGTAATTCTCGGGGTTCCTTTCGGTGGGTCGCAGTTTTCGGCTGGCGTAGGCGATTACTCGTTCCTTCCCCTGCTGGATCTGGGACAGTACGGCTCCTAGCCCGATGTTACTGGCGTCGGTGTAGAGGATAAAGGGCTGGCTATAATCCGGGTACGCCAGGATTTCGTCCCCCGTGAGGGCCATCTTCAGCTGGCGGAAGGACTCTTCTTCCAGCTCTTCCCATTTGAAGGGCGGCTTCTGGTTCTTGGCCTTCCGGGACTGGCCTATCAGGAGGTCCTGCATAGGTGCTGCCTTTTTGGTGAAACCGGGAATAAACCTTCGGTAGTAGCCTACCAACCCGAGGAACTGCCGCACTTCTTTTACGCTGGAGGGGCTTGGCCATCCCTTAATTGCGGTGATCTTATCGGGGTCGGGAGCCACTCCGTCAGCGCTCACCACGTGTCCCAGGTACTGCACCTTTGGTTTCAGGAGGTGACACTTGGAGGGTTTCACCTTTAGGCCGTAACTCGCCAGAGCCTCGAACACTTCCGCCAGGTGTTTCAGGTGGTCCTCATACGTCTTGGAATATACGATGACATCGTCCAGGTACAACAGGACCGTCTCGAAGTTTCTGTGGCCCAGACAACACTCCATTAGGCGTTGGAAGGTTCCTGGTGCGTTGCAGAGTCCGAACGGCATGCAGGTGAACTCGCTAAGTCCCATCGGGGTGGTGAATGCGGTCTTCTCCCGGTCCGCCTCTGCTACAGGAACCTGCCAGTACCCGCTAGTGAGATCCAAGGTAGAGAAGAAGTTAGCAGATCTTAAAGCAGCCAATGACTCCTCTATCCTTGGTAAGGGGTACGCATCCTTGTGTGTGATACGGTTGATTTTCCGGTAATCTACACACATCCTCATGGTGTTGTCTTTCTTTTTGACTAAAACTAGTGGGGCTGCCCAGGGGCTACAGCTATCCCGGATTACCCCAGCCTCCTTCATGTCTCTAAGCATCCCCTTGGCGTGTTGGTAATGTGCAGGGGGTACGGGTCGATACCTCTCTTTTATGGGAGGATGATCTCCCGTGGGGATGCGGTGTTCTACCCCCTTGACTCGCCCGAAGTCTAACGGGTGTTTACTAAACACTCTCTCATACTCTTGAACCACCCGATAGACTCCTTGTTTCTGATGTGAGGGAGTGGAATCAGTACCCAAATGTAGTTGCTGACACCAGTCCTCCATGTCTTTCTTAGAGCCGTTACCTTCCTCCGGGTGAGATGGAGGCAAGGGTTCCACAGATTGTATAGAATTTTGATTAGTGGTATATAATTTGGCTAGCGTGGCATACCGGGGCAGGTACACTTCCCTCTCCCCGATATTTATTATGCGAATGGGCACCCTCCCATGGCGTACATTGACCACCCCCCGTGCTGTCAAAATGGTGGGCCTACTGTCTGAGTAAACTGGTTCTACCATTGCCTGGTAATCTCTTCCTCTCAGACCAATAGCTGCCCGGCACCAAATCATCATTTCACTTTTTGGGGGCATGGCAATAGGAAAAGGGTCACACATTCTTACGCTACCAATCTCACCGCCGGAGAGTTCCACTTGTTGCCGTTGCATCAGTGCCCGGATCTCTTTCTGGAGCACCCGCTGCTCGCCGGAGCTGGCGTTCTTGGCAACCTGCTGTAAAAGGAAAATCACCTCTGCAAGACAATTTTCAATTACGTTAGTTCCTAGAGTTATTTTTGGGTGACTCTCATGTTTATCAATATCTACAATGATCAGTCCCTGTGCGGCCAGTTCGACTCTACCGATTTTGAGGGCCACCTCCTTAAATCCGATCTGTGGCACGGGCTGGCCATTGCTGGCGATGATACTCAAGTCGTCGTCAGGGTAGTGGGTAATATCCGAGTCATTCCAGTACTGCTTGAAGAACACGTACGGGATGGTGGTGACCTGTGACCCGGTATCCAGTAGGGCACTCATGGGAATGCCATCCAGTACCACAGGCAAGACTGGACGTCCTCCCACATATCTGTCGCGCCAGTTCGATGGGCCTGGTGATCTTTTTCCTGGGGGTTGGCCCTCTACCCCAGGTTGTGCCCGTTTAAAGAACAGTACCTTTCCATATGTCCGGGTTGATTGCAGCGGCGGCAGATGGGTCGTCCGTCCTCGCTGTATCGGTCACTGGGTCTTCCTCTGGCCGGTGGGGTCCTCCTTGGTCGACGCCACGGGATGTCCTCCGGTCCGGATGCCAGCTGGATCTTCCCTGGGGTGGAAACCTGTAAAGACTGCACAGTTCGGGTTAGCGCAGCAACGCTCTTAGCTAGCTCTTGGACCTGATGGTGTAGGTCTGGAGCCGGGTCATTGTCCAAAGCCTGCGCATCAGCTCCCACAGGCCCTGCTGACAAGGGCGCCGCCTCCTGGTAGTAAGTGGTAGTGGGGCGTCTGTGGGTCACAACGCCACCTGGTGCCGGTTCTCGGAGCACCCGGATGGCTCTGTCCTTGAACTGTGCAAAGTCCAGATGGGGATCCTGTAAGGCCATTGCCCGCAACTGGGTTCGGTGGGCATTGCAATATAAACCCTCTATAAATTGTTCAGTCAACAGCCTGTCCTCGTTTCCCACCCCATCAGGGTCAGTCTGCTTTATGGCCCTCAGGGCCTCTTGTAGGTTTAGTGCATAGTCCCTTATACTCTCATGCGCTCGCTGCTTGCACCCGTAGAATCTAAGCTTAATCTCGGCTGAGGTGTGGGTATCAAAGGTGTCCTTCAGCCGGGTTAGTATCCCTGCGACAGTCTTCCTCCCAGGTGGCCAGGATTTTACTTCCCTTTTGGCTGCCCCGGTTAGTTGGGCCACCAGGATGCTCACTTTTTGCTCTTCTGTGAGGGGGTACACCTGGAAGAGGCTATCCAGCTTTTCTCTAAAGTCATGCAGGGTATGTGACTCCCCTGAGTACTGGGGTAGCCAAGCTGCTCCCGGGATATAGGGCATGGTGAAGGGCATAACTGCAGCAGCGGTAGCGCTGGCGGGGGTTGGGGCAGTGAAGCTCTCCTCCGTATCCGACATCTTCCTCCCCCCTAGTGGACCGTGGCCTACCTTGCGATGATCCTCTTCCGTAGGCCGCGGCTCCGCAGTGGATCGTCAGGGTTGAGGACCTTCCGTCGCGCTCCTGTGACGTCGGCGTCTGCTGGGCTCCTTCCAGGACCTTACGCAACGTCCGGACGTGAGGCGGGGCTTCAGTTCTCGCGCGCTTTCGGAGTCCACGCCCCTCTTCTTCCCGCGCGGCGTCCTCAAGATGGCGTCCAATGGCGGGAAAACTCCACGGATGGCGGGAAGAAGGTCGAAGATGGCGCCGGATGGCGGGAAAACTTCGCGGATGGCGGGAAGAAGGTAGAAGATGGCGCCGGATGGCGGGAAACCTTCACCACTGGTAAGTTTGAACAGTCTTTGCTTTTCAGGCACGCAGTACCCGGTGGTTGCGGGCACGAAATCCTGCCGACTACGCCAAAGTGCAGCTGCCAGCCCCTGACTCCTTGTAACTCTGCTGTTTCCTATGCTGCTTCTTGTCTCCACTCTCCTTGTCTGACTCACCCTGCCTCAGCCCCGGGTTTATACAGGGGAAGTTCTTCCCCTCCCAAGACTGGGCAGGAGGTGTGGCATGCACAGGATCCCTGACCAAAGGACCTCCCACCTGCTCTCAGACATAACATTACATTACTGTGGAAAACCAGACCCCTGGGGTGCCACACATCTAGCCCGGAAAATAATTTTGGGGCTCCGAGATGCGCAAGACACATAAGTGCCTTCTTGCTGCATTACCTGCAACATGACCCTCAGATTGTCAGAATTCGAAGTAATCCTGACTACTGGGTTGCCACACTCTTAGATCCCCCACACTCTTCGATCAACCTTTTCATTTTAATAAAGACCAAAAAAATGGTCATTTTTGAAATTATAAGCATTAGCAGGTTATTAGAAACTGAAATCAAACAGTTTTCAACTCAAAGCTTTATTCTAGATGATGTTACATTTGCACATAGGACCCCTTGTTCGAAAGGAGCTTCCGAACTCTCTCGTCCATTGAATTTGTCAGGTTTTGGATGGTTTCTGCTTCAATTGTTTTGCATGAGGACAGAATACCCTCCCAGAGCTGTTGCTTAGATGTGAACTGCCTCCCGCCATCATAGACACTCCTTTTGATGATGCTCCAGAGGTTCTGAATGGGGTAGAGGTCAGGGGAGCATGGGGGTCACACCATAAGTTTGTCCCCTTTTATGCCCATATCAGCCAGAGATGCAGATGTGTTATGTGCAGCATGAGACGGTGCATTATCATGCATGAAAATGATCTTGCTGTGGAACACACGGTTCTTCTTCTTGAACCATGGCAGGAAGTGCTGTTTGAGAAACTCCACATACATTATGGAGTTCATCTTTACCCCTTCAGGGATCCTAAAGGGGCTGACAATCTCTCTCCCCATGATTCCAGCCCAAAACATTACTCCACCTCCTCCTTGTTGGCGCTGTAGCCGTGTTTACGTGGGGTGTCCATCAACCAGCCATCCTCCACTCCATCCATCTGGACCATCGAGCGTTGCACGGCACTCATCCATGAACAAAACAGTTTTGAAATCAGTCTTCATGTAATGTTTGGCCCACTGGAGCCGTTTCTGCTTGTGTGAAGTGGATAGAGGAGGTCGACAGGATGGCATACGCACAGCTGCAAACCTCTGAAGGACCCTGCATCTTGTTGTTCGGGGGACGTTGGAGGCACCAGCAGCTTCAAAAACTTGTCTGCTGCTATGACAAGGCTTTTTTGCCGCTGCTCTTTTAACCTGATGTAATTGCCTGGAGGAAAGAGTCCTCAATTTTCCCTTATCAGCACGCAAACGTGTGTACTGTGAATCAGCTACATACTTCTTGATTGTGCGATGATCAGGATGAAGTGTCTTGGCAATGTTGATTGTAGTCATGCCTTGACCTAAACACTCCACAATTTGTTGCTTCTCAGCAGCCGACACATCCTTTTTCTTTCCCATTTTGGCAGGAAATGTAGGCTGCTTAATAATGTGGGACAGCCTTCTTAAGTAGTCTTGCCTTTCATTGGACACACCTGCCAAACTAATTAGCTCAGGTGTCTGCAATTGCTTACAGTGATATAAAGAGCCCTGACACACATCACCATCAATGAGTTTAGCTGACAAACAAAAAAATTCTTACATTATCACTCCTAAACACTTTTTGCATAATAATTTGGAACACAGTGTACATGCGCTTTTCCACAAAACACCAGTGGTTCACATAGTGAATCTTACAGTTCTAACTTGCCAACCGTGGTCTGTATGGAGTTGTTCAATAAAGGGCCCAAAATTAAGATAACATAGACGGGAGAGGTCTCTATGAATACAAATTCCTAAGTATTTGATACCCTGTGAGGGCCAGGCAAAGGGAAAGTTGGACTGGATGGAATCCTGTATGGATTTGGGGAGGGAGACATCGAGGGCCTCAGACTTCGCTGCATTGATTTTAAAATTTGACCATGTAACAAAGTGATCTATTTCAGCCATAACAGCAGGAATGGATATATGTGATTGAGTGATGTATACTAGGACATCATCAGCAAATGCAGAGCACTTGTACTCGGTGCCTCCCACCTCAATCCAACTAATATTGGGGTTATGGCGAATTGATGAGAGTAGGTGCTCCGTCACTAGGATGTATAAGAGAGGGGACAGAGGACATCCCTGCCTTGACCCATTGGTGATTATGAAAGGTGATGAAAATGTTCCATTTATCTTCAGCCTAGGTGACGTATTGCGATACAGGGCCGTGATTTTGGCTATAAAAGGGTCCCCTAGACCCCTACCCCAAGCTTTTTAAGAGAATAATATATGGCGTGCCAGGAGACTCTATGGAATGCTTTCTCAGCATCCAACGAGAGTATCTAATTACAAATTTTTAACTGCATCTAGCCCAGGAAATACTTTGTGCCTAGTAGCAGTGTCTGCTAGTCAGCGGATTATCCCAGCTGTTAAGCAAGCTACACCACCTATAGTTTGGACACTTAATTTTTTCAAAGGAAATGGTTCGGGCCCCCGGGGCACTCAGTGAAGAGCATCGGGGAGGCACCCCAAGGCATAGGGGCTGGGACTGGCGGTAGGACGCCTTGCGGTGGACCGCCGAGCTCGATCCTTATAAAAGCTTTTTAACTGCAGCAGCTTTAGTGGACGCTACTGGAGCTGGAATTACGCGGCTGCTGGCATGAGACTTGCCCTCCAATAGATCCTTGTAAAAGGATTTAAAGTGTACTCATTCAAATTAGAGAGACAATTTAAATTAAAAAGATTAGACCTGCCTCCACCGCAGGGGGGCTCGCTCGACCCACCAGCGGACAGGCACCAGTATTGGGAGAGGGGGGCTGGCCGTCAGGGTCCACCGCGGCTCTGGCACAAACCCGGCGACACGGAGGTCGCACGGGCAGGAACGGACTGACCGTGTCGGCTTCGCACTTTTTTGGTTTTAGAAGGGCATGACATGCCTATATCTGTGTCTCCCCCTCCTTTTACTCCTCCACCTCTTTTTTTTTCGCATGACTATATGTACTTGTCACTTTTCCATGTGTTAGTTGTGTCTTCTGAGCAGTTTGTCAGCTTTTGGACACCTTTGAAGGTGTTTTCTATGTGTTTCTATGTGTTTTTGTTTGCCTGCCATTGGTTTTAACGGTGTTCGAAGGTGTTCGACGAACAGTTCGACGAACAGTTCGGCGAACATACGGGTGTTCGACGAACCGAACCGAACTCGAACACTACGGGGGTGGCTCAACACTAGTCCTAAGCGACCGAAACGTTCATTGAATCTCCAAGTGCCGGGTTTTACTTCTTCTTGCTGTATAAGTGACCCAGATCACCGTGAGACAGTCGTTGGCGGTACGTGGACTGCGTAGTTGATGGCGGACAGGTGAGAGATGTGGTTGTTTCTTACTTTACGTTTTTTTCAGAAGATCGATGGCTTCGTGGGCCCGTACAATAATTTGTTTAAAAAAAACTGTGTGTTTTTTTATTTCATTAAAATACTTTATTCTGGCAATGTATTTATTGAAAAAGCGGCGACCATTTTACTACACGGTTAGTAATGGGGGCGTCTTACACTAACGTGGGTTTCACGTCAGCCACCAATACAAGGCTGATGTGAACCCCAACCCCATTACCCCACTCACTACCACTACAGGGCAGTGGGAAGAGCGGAGGCTAAGTGCCAGATTTGGCGTATCTTATGGATGCGCCATTTCTGGGACTGCTGAGGAGTGATATTAATAGCCGGGGAGGGAGCTAGTATTCATGGCCCCTTCCCTCTCTATTTATATCAGCCAGCAGCTGTCTGCTTAGCCTTTGCTGGTTAGATTTTATAGGGGGGCACTACGTCAATTTTTTTCTGGGGTCCCCCTCTAATCTAGCCGGTAAAAGCTAAACAAACAGCTGTGGGCTGATATTAATAGCCAAGGAACATTGTTGGCTAATTGCCCCTTGCCCGACTACTAATATCAGCCCCCAGAGGTCGGCTTTCCCTTTGTTGGTTATAAAATTGAAGCGGGAGCCGACACCATTTTTTTAAAAATTTTAAGCTCTGTGCCCACGATCCGGACGTAGAAGCGCTTTTTTGCTGCAGCGCTTTTTTGCTGCAGCGCTTTTTTTGCTTTTGCTGCGTCCAAAACATTGCATTCTATTGAACGCAGGTAAATCCACATGTGTTCACTGAACCATGCTTATTTACCACATTTAATACATTCTAGTGGTCAAATTTATGTTGCGGAGGCTACACTGTGTTCCAAATTATTATGCAAATAATATTTTCTCAGATTTTCCCAAATTACCTATATGAATTGCAGTCATTGTAATTTTCCAGTCAAATAACTATTAGAGTACAATTGAAAGGTTTTTGTTCAAACTGCCTATGATAACAGTATATTTTTAATGCCCCGTCTCATGCTGCACATAACACATCTGCATCTCTGGCTGCTATGGGCATAAAAGGGGACAAACTTATGGTGTGGCACCTATGCTCCCCTGACCTCAACCCCATTGAGAACCTCTGGAGCATCCTCAAAAGGAGTGTCTATGATGGCGGGAGGCAGTTCACATCTAAGCAACAGCTCTGGGAGGGTATTCTGTCCTCATGCAAAACAATTAAAGCAGAAACCATCCAAAACCTGACAAATTCAATGGACGAGAGAGTTCAGAAACTCCTTTCGAACAAGGGGTCCTATGTGCAAATGTAACATCACCTAGAATAAAGTTTTTTTAGTTGAAAACTGTTTGATTTCAGTTTGTAATAACCTGCTAATGCTTATAATTTCAAAAATGACCATTTTTTTGTTCTTTATTAAAATGAAAAGGTTGAAAACTCTGCTATGCATAATAATTTGGAACATGCATTTTGAGTGCAGTTTGAGTTTTTTATTTTTTTAAAAATATACTGTTATCATTGGCAGTTTGTACAAAAACCTTTCAATTGTACTCTAATAGTTATTTGACTGGAAAATTACAATGACTGCAATTCATATAGGTAATTTGGGAAAATCTGAGAAAATATTATTTGCATAATAATTTGGAACACAGTGTAGTGACTCTGCAAAAGAATTTGACATGCTGCGGTCCTGAAAGACGTGCCGCATATCAGTGTCCGCGGGTGATGCCTCAGATGCACACAGTGGACATGGGATTTCTAGATATCCCATCCACTATGCTGTAATATCTGGACGCTGCGAGTTTGATGCTGTATGAACATGCAGCATCAAACCTGCAGTGGCTCCTGATCGTGGCGACGTACTCAAACTCACCAACAGCATGTCAATTTCTGTAGTGGACACGCCAGTCTCCGCTGCAGATTTTGACCTATTGAAGTGTCATTATATGCGGTGGATTTACATGTACCAGAAACAAAAGTGCAGCATTAGAACACCGCGTTTTGGACGCTGCAAAAATATGCGGCGACCAAGGCGCTGCTTGTTGCTGTTCTTGGGGACGTAGCGGCTAATGAACCAGCTGTGAGCTGTTAATAATGGCCAGGGTCCATGTTTGCAAATGGCACCTTCCTAAGCTAAAAATAGCAGCTCACAGCTGCCGCATAAATTACATGAATGGAAATGCTAATGAAATTGGGCAAATGGGATTAGCTGACACCTAGCTTTTCTGGGGGACTCCAGAAAAAAATTGACGCGTGGGTCCCCCTATAAAATCTTACCAGAAAAGGCTAAGCAGACAGCTGCTAGCTGATATTAATAGCCAGGGAAGGGGCATGAATACTAGCCCCATCCGTAGGTAATAATATCACCCCTCAGCAGTCCCAGAAATGGCGCATCCATAAGATGCACCAAATCTGGCACTTAGCCTTCCCTCTTCCCACTGCCCTGTAGTGGTGGCGAGTGGAGTAATGGGGTTGAGGTTCACATCAGCCTTGTATTGACGGCTGACGTGAAGCCCAGGTTAGTAATGGAGGGCATCTATAAGACGTCCCTATTTCTAACAACGTAGTAAAGTTATCGTCGCCTTTTCAATAAAAGACATGGCCAGAATAAAGTATTTTAATGAAATAAAAAACACATGGTTTTAAAAAAATTGTTTATTGTACGATGCAGTCCACGATTACGCCAATGATTGTCCCTCGGTGATCCAGGTCACTTCTACAGCATGACATCAGCAATCATTGATGTCACTGCTGTAGAAGACAGCAATGTACACTGACAGGGGTGTAAAATTACTCCTGTCAGTATACATACTGCTGCATGAGGTCACTGGGGTTCATCAACTGAAGATCAGCTGAGCAGCCTCGGTGAGCTCATCACCATAGGCACATTCTTCAGAATGTTCCCACTGTGAAGTCACGTGAGCGATCAGCTGATCGCTCACGTGACCGCAGGTTCTAGCAGCGCAGTACACTGCGGGGAGCGAGCGCGCTCCCCGCAGTGTACTGCCAGTCACCGGGAGGAGAGTATAGTGGGTTTTTTTTACTTTTCTTTTTTTTTTTTTACACCAAGTGGTAGCCGGCTTTGCTGAGGGGACTACTGCTTCCCCCTAGCCGAGCCGCTCTCGCTGTTATCAGCGGGAGCGGTGGTCGGATGAGAGGAGTTGTAGTCCTCCTCTGCCGACCTGGGTACCACCTGCACCGCGTTTCCGCAATGAATTCACACCTATTGGCTTTAATTGAAATATTGTACCTGCGGATTTGCTGCGGTTCAATTCAAGTCAATGGGTGCGAATTTGCGGCGGAAACGCCCGCACAATGGTCATGCTGCGGTTTTTACGGCAATGGTAATCCTGAGCGGAAATTTCTGCATCATGTGCACAGCACATCAGGATTACCATTGCTATAGCTGGTATACCTATTAACAAGCATTTTCGCAGTGTTTCCGAGGCGGAAAAAACGCCACGGAAGCGCAGTAAAAACACTAGCCTTAAGTAGTTTTCCTTTAATAGGGTTAAACGGGCAAATTAATTATCATAGGTGTTTGAGACTGATTTCAGTGATCTAAAGAGCCCTGAGACACAATACCACCCATTAGTTTATTTGAAAAACCAAAAAATTTATATCTTTATGATACTTAAATCAAATTTACATAATAATTTGGAATGCGTTGTAGTTCCCTAAAGGATAAATAAACTCTATTCACTGTCAAAACCTGCTAGAGTATATTAGTGATGAACTGTAACTTTTATTTCCTAATAATAATAAAATAAAATAGCTCAAATTATATTCTTATATATAAAATAAAGTTGGCAATGACAACTGGAGCCACCATTATTTAATATTCCAATGACTAGCCTATTATGAATAGGAAGAACTATCACTTATTATGTGCTTCTAAATCATTTTGCCATACTGTGATGTGCAATAAATATTATCCTATATTGCACAAATCCCAATACCAGTATTATGACTATGTTAAAAATACGTTGACAATTGATGCCACGCTAATATTTACAGGATCTAGCTATAGTTTATCTTTTTTGCAGGATTTAAAATTATATTGCTACAACCCCTGACAAAAATTATGGAATCACCGGGCTCGGAGCATGTTCATTCAGTTGTTTAATGTTGTTGAAAAAAAGCAGATCACAGACATGGCACAAAACTAAAGTCATTTCAAATGGCAACTTTAGGGCTTTAAGAAACACTAAAATAAATCAAGATTAAAAATGTGGTACTCAGTAAGGATAGTAGAGGGGAAAAATTATGGAATCACTCAATTCTGAGGAAAAAATTATGGAATCATGAAAAATAAACACACAAAAGAACACTCCAATACATCACTAGTATTTTGTTGCACCACCTCTGGCTTTAATAACAGCTTGTAGTCTCTGAGGCATGGACTTAATGAGTGACAAACCGTACTCTTCATCAATCTGGCTCCAACCTTCTCTGATTGCTGTTGCCAGATCAGCTTTGCAGGTTGGAGCCTTGTCATGGACCATTTTCTTCAACTTCCACCAAAGATTTTCAATTGGATTGAGATCCGGACTATTTGCAGGTCATGACATTGACCTTATGTGTCTTCTTTCAAGGAATGTGTTCACCGTTTTTGCTCTATGGCAGAATGCATTATCATCTTGAAAAATGATGTCATCATCCCCAAACATCCTTTCAATTGATGGGATAAGAAAATTGTCCAAAATATCAATGTAAACTTGGGCATTTATTGAAGATGTAATGACAGCCATCTCCCCAGTGCCTTTACCTGACATGCAGCCCCATATCATCAATGACTGTGGAAATTTGCATGTTCTCTTCATGCAGTCATCTTTATAAATCTCATTGGAACGGCACCAAACAAAAGTTCCAGCATCATCACCTTGCCCAATGCAGATTTGCGATTCATCACTGAATATGACTTTCATCCAGTCATCCACAGTCCACGATTGCTTTTCCTTAGCCCATTGTAACCTTGTTTTTTTTCTGTTTAGGTGTTAATGATGGCTTTTGTTTAGCTTTTCTGTATGTAAATCCCATTTCCTTTAGGCAGTTTCTTACAGTTTGGTCACAGACATTGACTCCAGTTTCCTCCCATTTGTTCCTCATTTGTTTTGTTGTGCATTTCCCGTTTTGGAGACATATTGCTTTAAGTTTCCGGTCTTAACGCTTTGATGTCTTCCTTGGTCTACCAGTATGTTTGCCTTTAACAACCTTCCCATGTTGTTTGTATTTGGTCCAGATTTTAGACATAGCTGACTGTGAACAACCAACATCTTCTTCAACATTGCGTGATGATTTACCTTTTTTTAAGATTTTGATAATCCTCTCCTTTGTTTCAATTGACATCTCTCGTGTTGGAGCCATGATTCATGTCAGTCTACTTGGTGCAACAGCTCTCCAAGGTGTGATCACTCTTTTTTAGATGCAGACTAACGAGCAGATCTAATTTGATGCAGGTGTTAGTTTTGGAAATGGAAATTTAAAGGGTGATTCCATAATTTTTTCCTCAGAATTAAGTGATTCCATAATTTTTTCCCTCTGCTTGGTCTGAAAAAAAATACCCTTACTAAGTATCACATTTTTAATCTTGATTTCTTTTAGTGTTTCTTAAAGCCCTAAAGTTGCCATTTGAAATTACTTTAGTTTTGTGTCATGCCTGTGCTCTGCTTTTTTTCAACAACATTAAACAACTGAATGAACATCCTCCAAGCCCGATGATTCCATAATTTTTGCCAGGGGTTGTATTATTCCTGCTGTTATTGCTACTAATTTCACAATCCAGCAAATAAATATCACAGAAGTACAATTTTAATCTGTGGATTAATTAGAGCTCATATCTATAATCCAACACTATGGTTGGTATGTATGTGATGCCATCCTAACTACCAATTATCCTAAATCAGGAAGAATATGCACCGTTAACGTATAGAGCCAAAATGTAAAACATGATCATATTGTGACCTAACTAATCATCATATTGTGACCTGACTAGTCATCATATTGTGACCTAACTAGTCATCATATTGTGACCTAACTAGTCATCATATGGTGACCTAACTAGCCTTCATATTGTGACCTAACTAGTCGTCATATTATGACCTGACTAGTCATATGATGACCTAACTAGTCATCATATGGTGACCTGACTAGTCATCATCAGGTGACCTAACTAGCCATCATATGGTG
Organism: Phyllobates terribilis; assembly: GCF_046119375.1. Taxonomy (NCBI): domain Eukaryota; kingdom Metazoa; phylum Chordata; class Amphibia; order Anura; family Dendrobatidae; genus Phyllobates; species Phyllobates terribilis. The sequence continues at coordinate 111,047,999 of NW_027362761.1, forward strand.
ACTTAGCTAGCCATCATATGCTGACCTAACTAGTCATCATATGGTGACCTAACTAGTCATCATATTGTGACCTGACTAGTCATATGGTGACCTAACTCGTCATCATATGGTGACCTGACTTGTCATCATATTGTGACCTAACTAGTCATCATATGGTGACCTAGCTAGTCAGCATATTGTGACCTGACTAGTCATCATATTGTGACCTAACTAGTCAGCATATTGTGACCTAACTAATCATCATATTGTGACCTAGCTAGTCATCATGTGGTGACCTAACTAGTCATCATATTGAACATCCCTGTGTGTTTCATCAGCTCAGATAACAGCATTGATTCATCAGGGGCTAGGGCAGTACACTAAATGTCCCAATTTCTAATTTATTAGAACAATGCTAATGGTGTGCACTGTAGTGTGCACATACTGACAAGGTTGCTGGCCTGCCTAGCCCCTGATGAATCAAGGCAGTTATCTGAGCTTCTGTTCCAAATGTGTCTCACAATCTAATTTTACTGTACCAGATACAAACAATAGGGACAATTTTATAGAAAGCCTTTTATCAACCAATATGTTTTGGATCTTTACGGAGCATCAAATAGGTAGATTAGAAATATTTCATGCAAATATGTTGCTTGATTAATTTTAAACCTAGGACCCCAACATCTCAGCCACTATTACTGCATGAGAAAATGAGCTTTCTCTCAAAGGCAAGAAAGACAGAACTCAACACTAGTTTAAGAGCAACATCAATGAAAGCAAGAAAACTTCTTGAAATATATAGATAATTAGATTTATTACTTCAGCATTTACTGCAAAACTGAGGCAAGGTGTTACTATAAGAAGAAGCGAATCTCTACTGGACTAACGATTGAAGATAAAAGTAGATGGAAACTGCTCAAAGCATTCTACAGATGTAGAAGACCATATCACTATCAATTATGTGTAGACAGTGGTCAGTAAATATTGGATGACTCATTGCAACAGGATTCTTTCATCAATCATTCTGGGATCGTGATACAACTGAACAAAAACCCATTTCACATGGCTTTGTTAACTGACAAAATCCTACTAATAACTATACCCTTCTAGAAATCTATTGAAAGTACTGTTTACTGGCAGAATGACAGCAGGTGATTTAAGGTCCATTGGCACACTGCCTGTGAAACACTTACTTCGCTTTTTATCTGAAGCTTCTCTAAACTGTTTTATTGTGTGTTCTAATTTTGGAGATTTGGCTCATGCAGAAAGTTTATATTGCTAAAGTCAATGTTACAATGGAAGTCGGTATTTTAGTAAAACAGAAGTCTTGCACTTTAGTCTTTCTAACAGGAATCTGTATACTTTTTTTTTACAGCAAATTGGAAATATTTTGAACAAATACAAAGTATGCAGTAAAGTGACAACCAAACTAGATGCTTGGCAAAGTAGCTGATGTTATAAAATGATGTTTACAAGGAAAGTCTAATTAATATATAGATTTGGTAAGTCGGTGTGAATATAAGTGAAAGTATGGTTTCATAATGAAAGATCTAGGCAGGTGTAAAAATGTATAATTATCCAATTCAAAAATTTACTTAAATTTATTTGTTTTATTTGGACTATTCCCAATGTATAGTCATTTCTATAAAACATTTTTAATCTGGTATTTTCAGTGACATTTGCAAATGTATTTCTGGGTATACAAACTGAAATTATTTCTCATAAATGAATTTTGAAACAAGTGTTTCCTGTTAGCGATGGGAGGTATTATCACAGTAAAAATGAAGTGCCTTTTCCAATGGATCACAAAAAAGTGTTTAATAACTTCTGACACCTAATTAAAATTCATAGGAGACCATAACAAAACAATTAATAGTAACTATTAGCTGGTGATATATCAGAAATAAAAAAGCCTTATTTTATTGTTCCACTGTGGCTTGTATTGAAAAACCCTTAATAATATGTTATTATTTATAGGATGAAATTTAGCACACGTGTAAAATGTGACAACAGTTTGCTCTTTAAAGAAAAACGCTTAAAAAAACAACTTCTTATCAGGAGTAGTTGTAATTGCAATTCTTATGTCCCTATAACCACACTTCAGATCTGTATTTCTGTCCCTATTATGACAGGGTTGTTGTACGGATCTAAATCACTCACCTATATACGATACATATACAGTGGCATGTAAAAGTTTTGGCTCCCCTGGTCAAAATTACTGTTATTTTGAACAGTTAAGCAAGTTGAAGATTAAATGATCTCTAAAATACCTAAAGTTAAAGAGGTTGTCCGGCACTTTTTTTTTCTTTACTTCTGGGCTAAGTACTTGTCTGTAGGTAGTTAGTAACTACCTAACTGATCCACTGTGAGTCTGTCTCTCCTGGCTAAAAGCGGTCACGTGACTGCTCCTGCGGGGGATTTTCTTCCTGTGATGTCACATCTACTGAGCAGAGGCTTATCTTCTGCTCTGCTGTGTTGACGGGCATCACTGACAACGTCACCTTGATTGATGGCCAGCTCCCCGCTTCCTAACTCAGCACAGGCGCAGGGCAGTGGTGCCCCTCGAAAGGGCAGAGCGGAAGATAAGCTTCTGCTCTGTAGACCCATTGCTGAGTTAGTGCCGACTTCTTTGACCTGCCCCTGAACTCTGCGACTAGTAAAGTTGGTGAACTGGGTTGGGGGGGTGTAATTAAGAAATAAAATATATTTTAAACGATACCATGTGTCTTCTTTTGTCTAGCACTTTGTCTATTAACATCAATTGAATGCTCTGCAAACTATTCCAGGTGTGTATGCATGTGTGCATGTAGGTATATATACGTGTAATCCCCCAAAGTTGTTGTGTATGTACCTTTAAGTTGTAGCAGAGATAACAGCTACCTCATTATGTTTGAACAATGTTCATTTTCCCCTTTGCAGATAATGTACATCAGGATCCAGTACATAGAAGTGGTTTAAATATGCATTAAAGTGTGGTACATATTATGTTCTGCTATTAGGAGATTACTAAAATTTAATAATTCAGCTCTGCTTTCCAGATATGGCAATAAGGTCACATAGTTTGACCACATGACCAGGTCCTGGGCTTAGCACCCAGAGAGAGAAGGAAATATTTTGTGGTGTTGTCTTTGCCTGTGATAAGCTGAAGGAGCAGGTAGGAAAATCAGAGCTCCTGTACATGAGAGACCACAGCCTCAGCTGCAATCAGCAAAAAAGAGCTACAGAGTTTTTTGAGGCGGCAAGTGGAACAAGGCTTAATCACCAAAAAAACGGCTGAGAAGTTGTACCTAGAATTTCCTAGGAAACTGCAATGGTACTTCATTCCCAAAGTACACAAATGTATGAAAAAAATACCGGGACGCCCTATTATATCAGGGATGGGGTCAGTAACTGAACCCCTGTCAAAATATATGGAGTGGCTATTAAAACCATTATTAAAATCTGTTCCATCTTATTTAAAAGACACCACTGCTCTTCTGCAGGTTGTGAAAGATTTTGTATGGCAGGAAGGTTTTTCATTAGCATCTATTGACATAGAAAGTTTATACATGAGAATTCCACAAAAGTTGGGTGTTGATGCTATCAGATCCATTCTGATTAATACAGATATTAGCCACAACATGGTGGATTTCATTTCGGAAGGTATTAATTTTATACTTACCCATAATGCATTCTAATTTATGAATGAATGGTTTATTCAACACAACGGCACGGCGATGGGAATGCCAGTGTCTTGTACCTTCGCTAATCTATTCTTAGGCTGTGTGCACACTATGCGTTTTTTAAGCATTTCCGCAGTGGCAATTCCACTGCAGAAACGCTTAAAAACTGCTTGGTAGAAGGTCTGCCATGTTCCCCAATCATAATCCACATGTGCTGTGCACATGCTGCGAAAATTTCCGCTGCGGATTATCATTGCGGAAAAATACACAGCACTACCAATTATTTTGCGGAAGCGCTGTGTTTTCGCCTCCATTGACTTTCATTGGAACGCATGGAATCCGCATCACTGCATCTGTACATGCGGAATCCATGCGTTTCAATGTGCGGATGGTACCCAGATTTGGAGAAGAGGAGACTCTCCTCCGAAACCAGATACCATAGAACCTGTAAAAAAAAGAATAAAATAAAAAATAAATATTATACTTACCTTCTGATGGCCCCCGGTGTGCTTGTCTTGGCTTGCCGGCAGCTTGCGGTAGACTAAAGGACTTGCGCTGAAGTCATAGTTACATAGTTACATAGTTTATAAGGCCGAAAAAAGACAAGCGTCCATCCAGTTCAACCTATTTCTTGTGCACTGCAGCTATTCCGCAGCGTTGATCCAGGGGAAGGCAAAAAAAACCCATGCGGTATAGGCCAATTTACATCATTGAGGAAAAATTCACTTCCCAACTCCAATCTGGCAGTCAGATTAAATCCCTGGATTAATTAACTATCACTAAGCATAAGATGTAATTTTATTGTTCTCAAGAAAGGCGTCCAGGCCTCTCTTGAACTCATTAATTGAGTTGGACATCACCACTTCCTCTCCCAGAGAGTTCCAGAGTCTCACTGCTCTGACCGTAAAGAATCCCCTTCTATGCTGGTGCAGGAACCTCCTTTCTTCCAGACGCATAGTGTGCCCCCTCGTCTTTGTCACCATCCTTGGTATAAACAGGTCATGGGAGAGATCTCTGTACTGTCCCCTGATGTATTTATACATGTTTATGAGGTCTCCCCTAAGCCTTCTCTTTTCCAACGTAAATAGGCCTAATTTTGACAACCTCTCTGGGTATTCTAGTCCCTCCATTCCCTTTATTACCTTAGTCGCCCTCCTTTGCACCCTCTCTAGCTCCAATATGTCTTTCCTGAGCACCGGAGCCCAGAACTGTGCACAATATTCTAAGTGCGGCCTTACCAGCGCTTTAAACAGAGGAAGAACAATGTTCTCATCATATGCCCCTATTCCTCTTCTGATGCATGCCATGACTCTATTTGCCTTCGCAGCTGCTGCCTGACACTGGGCACTCCAATTTAATTTGCTGTTAACCAAGATGTCCAGGTCCTTCTCCATGTCAGATTTCCCCAACAGTTTCCCATTTAATATGTATGGGTGACTGCTGTTTTTCTTTCCCATGTGCATGACCTTACATTTATCGGCATTCAACCCCATCTGCCATTTTTTGGCCCAACTCCCCAATTTATCTAAATCCTCCTGTAGCTGTGTCCTATCCTTATCTGTATTAACTACTTTACAAAGTTTAGTATCATCTGCAAATATTGCTATTTTACTATGCAACCCTTCCACTAGATCATTAATAAATATATTAAATAATATAGGGCCCAAGACAGACCCTTGAGGCACCCCGCTAGTAACCCTGACACACCCTGAGCTTACTCCATTGATAACCACCCTCTGCTTTCTATCACTCAGCCAGCTATTTACCCACTTGCACACATTATCCCCCAGACCAAGCATTCTCATTTTATATACCAACCTTTTGTGTGGCACGGTATCAAACGCTTTGGAGAAGTCAAGGTATACAACATCCACTGACTCTCCCCGGTCCAGCTGTGAGCTCACCTCCTCGTAGAAGGCGATCAGGTTTGTTTGGCAGGAGCGATCCCTCATGAATCCATGTTGATATGGAGTTAGACAGTTATTATCATTAAGATATTCTACAATAGCATCTCTAAGAAATCCTTCAAACAATTTACCCACAACAGACGTTAAGCTTACTGGTCTATAGTTCCCAGGGTCACTTTTAGACCCCTTTTTGAATATTGGTACCACATTTGCTTGGCGCCAGTCTAGTGGGACAGTCCCTGTCCATAAAGAGTGCTTGAATATAAGATACAGCGGTCTGTCTATCACATTACTTAATTCTTTTAGTACCCGGGGGTGTATGCCATCTGGGCCTGGTGACTTGTCTATTTTGATATTATTTAGGCGTTTCTGAACTTCCTCCTTGGTTTAAGTGGGTGATATTTAGCGGAGGGTTAACTTTATCACTCTGCATTTCCTCCTATAAATTGTTTTCTTTTGTGAAAACAGTGGAGAAGTCATTTAGTCATGTGATGGGTCACGCGACCGCTGACGTCGGCAAGTCCTTAATTCTACCGCGAGTTGCCGGCAAGCCAAGACAAGGACACCGGGGGCCATCAAAAGGTAAGTATATATTTATTTTTTATTTTTTACCATTCATTCGGTCACACTATATAAATCCATGCCGGTTGCATGGATTTATATAGTGGGACCAAGTTGTCAAGCACTTTCCAAGTGGTGCTAAAATCGCTTGGAAAGCGCTTGTCAACCCGCATGCGGAAATGCATGTGAAGAACGCTTCACATCCGCTTGTCCCTGGCAGGAAAAACGCATGTGCGTTTTTTCTGCCATGGAGATGCAGAAACACTCAGGAAAAAATCCTGAGTATTTCTGCATCGTGGGCACATAGCCTTAGCCATTTTCGAAGAGAGATACAGTACAGACCAAAAGTTTGGACACACCTTCTCATTTAAAGATTTTTCTGTATTTTCATGACTATGAAAATTGTACATTCACACTGAAGACATCAAAACTATGAATTAACACATGTGGAATTATATACTTAACAAAAAAGTGTGAAACAACTGAAAATATGTCTTATATTCTAGGTTCTTCAAAGCAGCCACCTTTTGCTTTGATGACTGCTTTGCACACTCTTGGCATTCTCTTGATGAACTTCAAGAGCTGGTCACCGGAAATGGTCTTCCAACAATCTTGAAGGAGTTCCCAGAGATGCTTAGCACTTGTTGGCCCTTTTGCCTTCACTCTGCGGTCCAGCTCACCCCAAACCATCTCGATTGGGTTCAGGTCTGGTGACTGTGGAGGCCAGGTCATCTGGCGTAGCACCCCATCACTCTCCTTCTTGGTCAAATAGCCCTTACACAGCCTGGAGGTGTGTTTGGGGTCATTGTCCTGTTGAAAAATAAATGATGGTCCAACTAAACGCAAACTGGATGGAATAGCATGCCGCTGCAAGATGCTGTGGTAGCCATGCTGGTTCAGTATGTCTTCAATTTTGAATAAATCCCCAACAGTGTCACCAGCAAAGCACCCCCACACCATCACACGTCCTCCTCCATGCTCCACGGCGGGAACCAGGCATGTAGAGTCCATCCGTTCACCTTTTCTGCGTCGCACAAAGACACGGTGGTTGGAACCAAAGATCTCAAATTTGGACTCATCAGACCAAATCACAGATTTCCACTGGTCTAATGTCCATTCCTTGTGTTCTTTAGCCCAAACAAGTCTCTTCTGCTTGTTGCCTGTCCTTAGCAGTGGTTTCCTAGCAGCTATTTTACCATGAAGGCCTGCTGCACAAAGTCTCCTCTTAACAGTTGTTGTAGAGATGTGTCTGCTGCTAGAACCCTGTGTGGCATTGACCTGGTCTCTAATCTGAGCTGCTGTTAACCTGAGATTTCTGAGGCTGGTGACTCGGATAAACCTATCCTCAGAAGCAGAGGTGACTCTTGGTCTTCCTTTCCTGGGGCGGTCCTCATGTGAGCCAGTTTCTTTGTAGCGCTTGATGGTTTTTGCGTCTGCACTTGGGGACACTTTCAAAGTTTGCCCAATTTTTCGGACTAACTGACCTTCATTTCTTAACGTAATGATGGCCACTAGTTTTTCTTTACTTAGCTGCTTTTTTCTTGCCATAATACAAATTCTGACAGTCTATTCAGTAGGACTATCAGCTGTGTATCCACCAGACTTCTGCACAACACAACTGATGCTCCCAACCCCATTTATAACGCGAGAAATCCCACTTATTAAACCTGACAGGGCACACCTGTGAAGTGACAACCATTTCCGGTGACTACCTCTTGCAACTCATCAAGAGAATGCCAAGAGTGTGCAAAGCAGTCATCAAAGCAAAAGGTGGCTACTTTGAAGAACCTAAAATATAAGACATATTTTCAGTTGTTTCACACTTTTTTGTTAAGTATATAATTCCACATGTGTTAATTCATAGTTTTGATGACTTCAATGTGAATGTACAATTTTCAAAGTCATGAAAATACAGAAAAATCTTTAAATGAGAAGGTGTGTCCAAACTTTTGGTCTGTACTGTACGTATATGCCCCTTCCAATACATATCTGAGGTATATCAGATCATACCTCAGATATGTTGATGATATTTTTGTAGTTTGGTCAGGGACAAAGGAATTGTTTGAAGAATTTGTCGCACATCTTAATGCATATAATGACATGAATATGCATTTCACTTCTTGTTTTGGGGGTGCCAACTTAGAGTTTTTAGATGTCAGGATTACAGCTGACGAGAACACCATTAAAATGGACGTTTTCAGGAAGTCCTCCTCTACAAATGCATTATTACATTACAATAGTATTCATCCTATGTATATGAAAAACTCTCTTCCATATAGTCAATTTCTAAGACTTAAAAAGGATTAATTCTCATGAAGATTGTTTTTTTGAGCAAGCAAATGAACTAAAAGGCAGATTTATGAGGAGAGGTTATCCTGAAAACATCCTGGAAACAGCTTTCCAAAAAACAACGGGGGTAAGTCAGGAGGTCTTATTAAAAAGTGGTCTAGATAAACAAAAAGAAAAAAGAGAAAAGAGATTTACTGTATTTTTCGGACTATAAGACGCACTTTTTTCCTCCAAAATTTTGGAGGAAAATGGGGGATGCGTCTTATAGTTTGAATGTTGGGGGGGAGGGGGTATACATATACACTGTGTGGGGTGTAGGGGTAGCGGTAGCGGTGGAGGAGCGGGGCACAGGAGGCAGCAGCCACCCGCTGCAGCCTACACTGTCCCCGCTGCTAAAGAAAATGAATATTCACTGCTCCCCACGCCCATGGGGCGTGGGGAGCACTGAGTATTCATGATCCTTAATAGCAGCACACAGTGTAGCCGCGATGCAGCTCCTGCTGCTGCTGGAATAGCTTGTGCCCGCTGTGGGGAGGGGGTGAATATTCATGCCCTTTAATGAGCGGGCACACGAGATAGCCAGCAGCTGCAGGAGCCACAGTGCGGCTACACTGTGTGCCGGCTATGAAGGACAGTGAAGTCACTGCTCCCCGCGCACACAGTCCCGGCGTGGGGAGCAGTGACTTCCGGCAGCTGATCTCTCCATGTGAGCCGCGCATGGCAGTGACGTCATGCGCGGCTCACATGGAGAGATCAGTGTGGGCAGACAGAGGACGCAGCGCTGGAGGAGAGAAGAGAGGTAAGTAAGAGTGTTTATTTTTTTTTATGTGCAGCATGAATGGGATTAGGGGGACCATGCATACTAGGACAGGGATGAGGGGGCCATACATACCAGGGTAAGGATGAGGGGGCCATACATACCAGGGTAAGGATGAGGGGGCCATACATACCAGGATAGGGATGAGGGGTGCCATGCATATCAGGATAGGGATTAGGGGTGCCATGCATACCAGGATAGGGATTAGGGGTGCCATGCATACCAGGACAGGGATGAGGGGTGCCATGCATACCAGGATAGGGATTAGGGGTGCCATGCATACCAGGATAGGGATGAGGGGTGCCATGCATACTAGGATAGGGATTAGGGGTTCCATGCATACCAGGATAGGGATTAGGGGTGCCATGCATACCAGGATAGGGATGAGGGGTGCCATGCATACCAGGACAGGGATGAGGGGTGCCATGCATACCAGGATAGGGATGAGGAGTGCCATGCATACCAGGACAGGGATGAGGGATGCCATGCATACCAGGATAGGGATGAGGGGTGCCATGCATACCAGGATAGGGATGAGGGGTGCCATGCATACCAGAATGGAGGGATGCCAGGATGGGGATGGAGACCACGTATAAAAGGAAGGGGGGGGGCATATATACCAGGATGGGGGATATTGTCAGAATTGAGGGACATTACCCCTATACCAGTGTCAGCAGAAGACCCCCTCCCCCTTACAAGTGCATCATGACCACATTTTTTGCTTACATTTTTTTTTTATTTTCCTCCTCTAAAACCTATGTGCGTCTTATGGTCCGGTGCATCTTATAGTCCGAAAAATACGGTATCTTTAATTTCAGATTTAGTCCAATGGATAGAGCTATCAGATCTGCTATACAAAAGAACTGGCATATTCTAAAAGGTGATGAGACATTAACAGAGATTGTAGAAAGGGGACTTGTAGTCTCCTGTAGACGTACCAAAAACCTGAGGGACATGTTGTTTACAAACAGATTTAAAAAAGTATAAAAAAATTGGTTAGATACGGATTCCCCGAGAGGCAATTTCAAATTGGACATTGCAATTTTTGTCAGTTCCATATCACTGCTAAATTTCTTAAAATAGGTTCTATTGATCATTTGGTACATGATTTTATTTCTTGTCGTACAAAATTTGTTGTTAATGTAATCATGTGTCCCAGTAATTATTTCTATATAGGTAAACCTATCCGTCCACTTTTTGTGAGGTTCCGAGAGCATTTTAAATCAATTCAAACCAAAAAAGGTTCCAAAAGATGGATTGACCACATTTGCGATTTCCATTCGGGAAATCCACTGGTCCTGCGGTTTACAGGATTGGAGCAGGTCCGTTTGCCAATACAAGGTGGGGACTTACATAAACTTTTTCTTAGGAGAGAGGCGTGGTGGATCCTCCACTCACAGGCGCAGGGTCCGACCGGCTTAAATGATAGAAATGAAATGTCAGTGTTCTTATAGTAATCTTAGAATGGCCATAGCCGCAATCCCGGTTTGATGTTCAAAATATAAAAATATAAAGGAGATGAAACAGTATCTTGGTTATGTATTTGAATACGATCTATCTTGGCATGTCTTATATTGTGTTTTTAATTGATCTTTTTAATTTGCAGCTGTATGGTGTCATGGGATTGGACGATTATAGGTTGCACTTTAGTTAAATGTAGTTACCTCCGTCACTTCCCCCATACTTGTCTGACCCGTTGAAGCGCATTTGTGAGAAACGGCCGTCATCAATACAGGTGTAACACATATACCTCCCAGCTTGTGTTTTTATTTATGAAACAATAAAGAATCAACTTTTATTCAGACCAGTGAATGCCTTCTAACTTTTTGCACTATATGGACACTTGTATTTTTACATAGAAATTTAGCACCCAGTCTTAAGGGATAGGTGATTAGTCCTGTTTAACGGAGGATATACAGTGGGTACGAAAAGTATTCAGACCCCTTTAAATTTTTCACTCTTTGTTTCATTGATGTCATTTGGCAAATTCTAAAAAGTTCATTTTTTTTCTCATTAATGTCCACTCAGCACCCCATCTTGACTGAAAAAAAACAGAAATGTAGAAATTTTTGCAAATTTATTAAAATAGAAAAACTGAAATATCACATGGCCATAAGTATTCAAACCCTTTGCTCAGAATTGAGTAGAAGCACCCTTTTGAGCTAGTGTAAGGTGCTACCCAGCGAGGTAGTCGTGGGCGAGCTGTAGCCCCCTCTCGTTCTGGCACCCTACAGACAATTCGTGTCCTCCCTCTGATGTGTGGCTGTGTATGTGGATGTGTATCTCTCCCCCACGGCTTAGCCTGGAGTCCTATTTATCTTCCTCTGCTTCCTGCAGACTAGAAGTGCCCCGGGTCCTCAATATTTCCTTTGAGTTTCTCCGGCCGGCTAACAGGACTCTTGCTCTTGCGTAGGGAGACTTTCACACTGGTGATCCCACTGTCTGAGGGTATGGAGCTCCCGTCTACCCTAGCAGCCACCATATATTCAGGCTGCCCATAAGGTTCACTGTCCTATCTCTTACTGAATATCTCTTCCTGCTTCTGGAAACTAAGCAGGGATTTTCCTAAAGTGCCCACCCTCTGTGAGCTGTCATCACTCAGCATTAACCCCATCACTGTCTGTAACACTGCTAGCAGACTCAACCTAACATTTGTGTGTCATCCTGGCCTGGATGCCACAAAATGTAATAAAGCTGTGTCTGAGAGCAAGGGGGAGGTTCTCTAGTCAGGGGAACATTAGCATGCAGTACCTCCTGTCTCAGGCCAGTTGGGGGAGCTGGCTGCCCCTATAAAAGCTGGTGCTGGGGGCAGGGTTAGAGAGAGCTGGACGACCTGTCTCAGGATTCAGGTCCCAGAGCAGAGAGGGACAGTTGTATTGCACCCTAAGAGGAAGTGTGGCAGGAGGAGAGCCACAAGCCAGAGACAAGAGGCGAAGAGAGCCTGTCTTGGCAGATAACGGACTTAATTTACCAGACTTTGGTGTCTGAGGCTGGGAGGATTCCACATTCTCCAGCAGATAACCAGTCCGCAGGGGACTGTATATTCCTTGGCCTAAGAAGCCTGGAGGCCATGCCACAACAGAAGGGACCAGCAAAGCCATACAAGGCTGGGAGCAGAAAGGAACCCACGTCGCAGGCCATACAGGCGAGAATACACGGAAAGCTAGGAAACGTGGGCTGTTACCCTATAAGGAGGAGATAGCCAGAAGGAGCACAGAAAGCACGGTAGGCCTACACCCTCACCCTGACCAGGGCCAATTTCCCCGTTGCTCTCAGACATCCAGGTCCCCTCCTAGCCGGGACTGTTTGTGGGTCAATTTACCTGTTCTAGTAAAGACCCTGGACTGCAACCTGTTGTCTGCGTGCTCCTTGCTCCTCCAGCACTATCAGCACTGGGACTCTCACTACCATCACTCCCAACATCCACTACACTGCCCTGGGGCCGCACTCTTCCCGTGGGGAGTCACACCATCCCAGCTGCATACATCATCAGCCCCAGCGGTCTGCCTTGCAGCGGCGGTTCCTAATGACCGCAAATCCACGGGTGGCGTAGTCGGACATAATCAACAGCACATAACGGACTACCACTGGCCTGACCACCCTGAGCCACGGAACCGGGTTGCCACTACTACTCCCATCGTTCCCCTATTGCCCGGATCCGAGTGCCCCACGGCCCAGGGGGCGAGTCATTTGCACCCAGTACAGTGGCATCTTGTGGCTGATTACAGGTACTGCAGCCCACAAGGAATTATGCCAGGAACAAGCTCTACAACACTCAAGTCTTGATCAGGGCACTAAGTTCCCCCTCTACTCTACTGACTGGACAACTGAAGCTAACCCCTTAGCTTGGCCTACCAACAGTTCAGAGAGGTCTAACTACAGGAACACTTCTTTTAACTACCTCAGTGCCAAGGGAAGGCTACATCCTTCCCCACTATTACACTAGTACAGTCATTTGTTTTCTTGGGAATGATGCAACAAGTCTTTCACACCTGGATTTGGGGATCCTCTGCCATTCTTCCTTGCAGATCATCTCCAGTTCCATCGGGTTGGATGGTATACGTTGGTGGACAGCCATTTTCAGGTCTCTCCAGAGATGCTCAATTGAGTTTAGGTCAGGGCTCTGGCTGGGCCAGTCAAGAATGGTCACAGAGTTATTCTGAAGCCAGTCCTTTGTTATTTTAGCTATGTGTTTAGGGTCATTGTTTTGTTGGGAGGTGAACCTTCGGCCAAGTCTGAGGTCCAGAGCACTCTGGAAGAGGTTTTCATCCAGGATATCTCTGTACTTGGCCGCATTCATGTTTCCTTCAATTGCAACCAGTTGTACTGTCCCTGCAGCTGAAAAACACCCCCATAGCATGATGCTGCCACCACCATCTTTCACTGTTGGGATTGTATTGAGCAGGTGATGAGCAGTGCCTGATTTTCTCCACACATATCACTTAGAATTATCACCAAAAAGTTCTATCTTTATCTCATCAGACCAGGGAATCTTATTTCTCATAGTCTGGGAGTTCTTCATGTGTTTTTGAGCAAACTCTATGTGGGCTTTCTTATGTGTTGCACTGAGGAGAGGCTTCCATCGGGCCACTCTGCCATAAAGCCCCGACTGGTGGGGGGCTGCAGTGATAGTTGACTTTGTGGAACTTTCTTTCATCTCCCTACTGCATCTTTGGAGCTCAGCAACAGTGATCTTGGGGTTCTTCTTTACCTCTCTTACCAAGGCTCTTCTCCCATGATTACTCAGTTTGGCTGGCTGGCCAGGTCTAGGAAGACTTATGGTGGTCCCAGACGTCTTCCTTTTATGGATTATGGAGGCCACTTTGCTCTTAGGAACCTTGAGTAATGCAGAAATTATTTTGTAACCTTGGCCAGATCTGTGCCTTGCCACAATTCTGTCTCTGAGCTCCTTGGGCCGTTCCTTTGAGCTCGTGATTCTCATTTGGTCTGACATACACTGTGAGGTGTTAGGTCTTATATAGACAGGTGTGTACCTTTCCAAATCAAGTCCTGTCAGTTTAATTAAACACAGCTGGACTCCAATGAAGGTATAGAACCATCTCAAGGAGGATCACAAGGAAATGGACAGCATGTGACTTAAATATGAGTGTCTGAGCAAAGGGCCTGAATATTTATGACCATGTGATATTTCAGTTTTTCTTTTTTAATAAATTTGCATAAATTTCTACATTTCTGTTTTTTTCAGTCAAGATGGGGTGAAGAGTGTACTTTAATGAGAAAAAAAAATGAACTTTTTAGAATTTACCAAATGACTGCAATGAAACAAAGAGTGAAAAATTTTTAAATAGGTCTGAATACTTTCCGTACCCACTGAAAAGGTATACACTGGTGCTGGTGTTCTAATTGACTTCTTGTGACAGCAATCAGCTTTGTGATAGACTGTGAATATAAGCAGAAGCTGGAGCTCAGGAATCACTGCACCATTTATATATCTGTATTACTATACTGGAATATAACTGTGCTTGCTGCATTGGAATTGAAACTTTGCTAAACCATCGTTTGTCTGGATTTACCTGTGTTTGTATGCAACAAGTAAAGCTAGCTTATCAATGGCCTATTGGCCTCTGTTTTTCTGGACAATCGGGTGCACTACATAACATCACACAAGGAAACAGAAGTTAATACAGTGCACCCTGGCGTCACAAATTACATTTTCTTTTACTTTTATTTCTGCTGTAGTGAAGTGGTAATGTCCGCACACCACATGGTGTGTCACATATGGCAGAGCAGTGCATCACTGGCATTGCAACTCTTCTGGCATCCACGAATAGGATCCTACTAAATGAAAGGTGCGCAAGAAATCCCAGCCATTGTGACTGCAGCATTTATTGAACTGTACATGTGTTAATGGCCGCAGTGAGGACAAGCACAGCACCAGAAGGAAGTCCCGCCTTCTTCATCATGCCTCAGCCTATTGCAGCACAGCACACCAAGGAAGAGGAAGTCCCGCCTCAGATACAGGATTACAGTGCAGCATCAGTGATTCCTGCAGCAAAATAGAAACAGATCATAGCCGAAATTAAAGGCACAGCATCCCTGGAAGAGGGTAAGCAAACTGTACCAGCACCTGACTATAATAGACTGTACAAAATGTCTCAGGATTAGAGATGAGCGTTGTTCTACTCGAACTGTTCGCCAATCTCAAATTCGAGCTGTTTTGGGCGGTGTTCGAGCCGTTCGGCGAACACGAACAATTTGAGAAAAATTCGGCTGTTCGAGGTTATGTTCGATAACTGTTCGTGCACCAAAATCATAACTGGATTTTTTCTCAGTAATGATGAAAATTAATGTTAATACGCAGTTTGAGTGTACAGCGGGGTGGGGGGAGGGGCAGGGGATGGATCTCTGCAGGAACAATGAAGATCTCCATTTTTTTTTTCTCTTTCCCGCATTTACAGTGGGGAGGTGCAATGTGTCAGCCTATCAGCAGCACACACACGGAGCGAAGTGCTTTTTTTCACACAAGCAAGGGCATGTGTCATTGGCAGTGTATGTCACATGTCCTTGCCCTATAAGACCCAGCCATTTTCCCCGTCGCCACCATTTTCTCACTGCTGCAGCTGCGTGTTAGACGGCACCGCTGTTGCTGTGTGCGCTATACCTTGTTAATTTCAAGCCAATTTTCGCACAAATCTACAGATAGCTTGGGAGTAGGGAATAGTTGTGATTGCAGTCCTTTTAAGGACTAGGTTACAGCATTTCCTACGACTTTTATCAGGCAGGTCTGTGCTCTTAAATAGATAGATTGTGGGAGTAAAGACTAATTGTAATTGGAGTCCTTTTCAGGACTAGGTTACATCAGTTCCTATCAGTTTTTGCCAGGCAGGTCTGTGCCAGTGCTGTGCAAGTTTTTTTCACAGCATTTGGCTGAATCTAGCAAAGCTAAAGCTTTTTGGCCTATTGCAGAGTGTGTTAGTCAGTGGAGTAGCCTATCTGTGTTGCAAGATATACCACCTGTGTATAGAATACCAATTTTTTTACTGCACCTAGTGAAGTAAAATATTTTGGGCATAGCATCATTCTATTAGTCCATCTATACTGACCTCCATCAGGTTGCAAATTGAATATAATTTTTTTCTGCATCTAGCTCTGAAAAAATATTGGGCTTCTAGCTGTGTGTGGGACTTGTTGTATTAGTCCATCTATACTGACCTCCATCAGGTTGCAAACTGCATATATTTTTTTCTTCATCTACCTCTGAAAAAATATTGGGCTTCTAGCTGTGTGTGGGACTTGTTCTATTAATCCATCTATACAGACCTCCATCAGGTTGCAAACTGAATATATTTTTTTCCGCATCTACCTCTGAAAAAATATTGGGCTTCTAGCTGTGTGTGGGACTTGTTGTATTAGTCCATCTATACTGACCTCCATCAGGTTGCAAACTGAATATATTTTTTTCTGCATCTACCTCTGAAAAAATATTGGGCTTCTAGCTGTGTGTGGGACTTGTTGTATTAGTCCATCTATACTGACCTCCATCAGGTTGCAAACTGAATATATTTTTTTCTGCATCTACCTCTGAAAAAATATTGGGCTTCTAGCTGTGTGTGGGACTTGTTCTATTAATCCATCTATTCAGACCTCCATCAGGTTGCAAACTGAATATATTTTTTTCTGCATCTACCTCTGAAAAAATATTGGGCTTCTAGCTGTGTGTGGGACTTGTTGTATTAGTCCATCTATACTGACCTACATCAGGTTGCAAACTGAATATATTTTTTTCTGCATCTACCTCTGAAAAAATATTGGGCTTCTAGCTGTGTGTGGGACTTGTTCTATTAATCCATCTATACAGACCTCCATCAGGTTGCAAACTGAATATATTTTTTTCTGCATCTACCTCTGAAAAAATATTGGGCTTCTAGCTGTGTGTGGGACTTGTTCTATTAATCCATCTATACAGACCTCCATCAGGTTGCAAACTGAATATATTTTTTTCTGCATCTACCTCTGAAAAAATATTGGGCTTCTAGCTGTGTGTGGGACTTGTTGTATTAGTCCATCTATACTGACCTCCATCAGGTTGCAAACTGAATATATTTTTTTCTGCATCTACCTCTGAAAAAATATTGGGCTTCTAGCTGTGTGTGGGATTTGTTGTATTAGTCCATCTATACTGACCTCCATCAGGTTGCAAACTGAATATATTTTTTTCTGCATCTACCTCTGAAAAAATATTGGGCTTCTAGCTGTGTGTGGGACTTGTTGTATTAGTCCATCTATACAGACCTCCATCAGGTTGCAAACTGAATATATTTTTTTTTGCATCTACCTCTGAAAAAATATTGGGCTTCTAGCTGTGTGTGGGACTTGTTGTATTAGTCCATCTATACTGACCTCCATCAGGTTGCAAACTGAATATATTTTTTTATACATCTACCTCTGAAAAAATATTGGGCTTCTAGCTGTGTGTGGGACTTGTTGTATTAGTCCATCTATACTGACCTCCATCAGGTTGCAAACTGAATATATTTTTTTCTGCATCTACCTCTGAAAAAATATTGGGCTTCTAGCTGTGTGTGGGACTTGTTCTATTAATCCATCTATACAGACCTCCATCAGGTTGCAAACTGAATATATTTTTTTCTGCATCTACCTCTGAAAAAATATTTGGCCTTCTAGCAGTGTGTGGGACTTTCTCTATTAGTCCATCTATAATGACCTCCATCAGGTTGCAAATTAAAAATAATTTTTATCTGCATCTAGCTCTGAAAAAATATTTGGCCTTCTAGCAGTGTGTGGGACTTTCTCTATTAGTCCATCTATACTGACCTCCATCAGGTTGCAAATTAAAAATAATTTTTATCTGCATCTAGCTCTGAAAAAATATTTGGCCTTCTAGCAGTGTGTGGGACTTTCTCTATTAGTCCATCTATACTGACCTCCATCAGGTTGCAAATTGAATATAATTTTTTTCTGCATCTAACCCAGCCAATAGTTTTGGCCTATTACCACAGTTTGGCCACTCAGCTCTGCTCGGTTCCCATCCATTGTTTTTTTGTGCAAACAACTCCAGAGTTGTTAATTAGTTAACCACCAAAATGAGTGGAAAAACGCCTGCTGCTGGTGGAAAGGGGAATAGGCGTGTTGGGAAGGGGAAAAAAGGTTGTGTCCGTGGGGTAGGTGTTAAAGCAACAGTAACATCTGCAGAAGAAAGACCATCTTCCAGCCAAACTAAAATGTCTACTTCTTTTAGAGGACAATGTGATAAGATCCCTTTCTTACGGCCACGCCAATCGCTACAAATTCCAGATGAGGCACAAAAACAGCAGGTGCTTCAACGGATATCAAGTGCTCCTTTAAGTGGGCTCTCCTCCACATCAACTTCAACATCACAAATACTCCAGTCCTCAAAGGTGTCACCCCAATCGCACTTGCTTCCTCACAGCTCCCAAATCTCCAGCTGCCCGTCTGAGTATGAGGTAGAACAGATGGTTGAGTCTGCAGAGCTGTTTACTCATACTATAGCCTGGGAATCAGAGGTCGACTCCAGCGCTTCTGTGAATCCAGACGAGGAAATGATCTGCACTGATGCCCAGAATCTTTATGAGTCGGATCCAGGACCAGACGCAGAAGGTTCTGACCATAATGTAGACCCTCATTCCCAAACTGTAACTCCTGTTGGTGGAGACAATGAGGAAGACGATGATAAGACTCAAATACCTGATTGGAGCGACAACTTTAGTTTTTTGTCAGGGCAGGAACAGGTTGGCTCTGAGGACGACGGGTGTGATAACGCACAGGGTGATGATGATGAGGTTGGAGATCCCACTTACTGTCAACCCACAGTCAGCCAAGAGATGAGGTCAGCAGAGGAGGTGGAGGAAGATGCTAGTGACGACGAGGTCAGGTTGCGCCTTCCTGGACAGAGACATAGTACTGGAAGCACGTCAACAACTGCATCCTCAAACACAACTCTGCCTCTCACCACAAGTCGTGGTGGCTCTTCAGGTCGCATGGGTGCTAAGCCTTGCATAGCCTGGGCATTTTTTCAGATCGATAAAGATGACCCAACTCGTGTTATCTGTAACATTTGTCAGCAAAAGCTAAGTAGAGGCCAAAAAATACATAGTTTGAGTACTTCATGCATGAACCGGCACATGGACATGAAGCATAAGTTGCAGTGGGAAGCTCAGTGTGCTACAATGCGGCCTAGCCGGCCGGGCCAACCACCGTCTGCCATATCTTGTGCATCCGCGGCCTCTTCATCCTCTGTGACTGGGGGGACAGCAGTCACACCTGTTTTGGGGCGCAGACCTGCCACCTCTTTACCTGCAACAGCCAGCGTGATTGGCAGGTCATCATTTTCTTTGGAGGTGGTAACACCAGCTGGTGTTGAGCGCTGTCCGACATCGATAGCACCACCTTTGGATCAAGGCAACCTAACATGTCCGCCTGCATCTTCATCACAGACCGGCAGTTTGCCGGGGACACCCTTATCAACCCCGTCTAAGCACAATAGCCAGCCCTCGGTCCCTCAGATGTGGACAAGTAAAAGACCATTTCCTCCTAGCCATGAGAAAGCTAAGAGGTTGAATTTCACCATCTGCAAGCTCTTGGCTACAGAAATGCTGCCTTTCCGCTTAGTGGACACAGAGGATTTTCGAGACCTTATGTCCGTCGCAGTGCCCCAGTACCAGATGCCCAGTCGGCACTACTTCTCAAAGAAAGGTGTGCCTGCGCTCCACCAGCATGTCGCACACAACATCACCGCTTCTTTGAGAAACTCTGTGTGTGACAGGGTGCATTTCACCACAGACACTTGGACGAGTAGGCATGGACAGGGGCGTTACATGTCGCTGACTGGGCACTGGGTAACTATGGTGACAGCAGGACAAGGGGCTGCTGTCCAAGTCTTGCCGCCCCCACGAGTTGTGCGTCAATCCTCTTTATCTCAAAGTTCCTCCACTGCTTCTGCCTCCTCAACCTCCTCTCGGTCTTCCACCTGCACCCAAAGCCTGTCTGGTCATGCCACAAGCTTTCTAACTGCGCAGAAGGGATCCTGCACACCTCCTTACTATGCTGGCAGTAGGGCTCAACGTCATCAGGTGGTTTTTACATTGAAATGTCTGGGAAATGTGAGTCACACAGCTGAGGAGTTGTGGTCAGCTCTGGAGAACCAATTTCATGAATGGTTGTCTCCACTGGACCTGAAACCAGGGAAGGCCGTGTGCGACAATGCTGCAAACCTGGGTGCGGCCCTTCGCCGGGGCAATGTCACACACATGCCTTGTATGGCTCACGTGTTGAACCTGGTTGTCCAGCAATTTTTAGCCCACTATCCCAGACTAGATGGCCTTCTGCAGAGGGCACGGTCGCTGTGTGCTCACTTTCGCCGTTCGCATCCCGCAGCTCAGCGACTTACATCTCTACAGAAGTCGTTGGGCCTGCCACTTCACCGGCTAAAATGCGATGTGCCTACCCGGTGGAATTCAACTCTGCACATGTTGCAGCGACTGTGGCAGCACCGACAAGCCCTGGTGCAATACGTTCTGACGTATAGCCTGGGCCAACGAGATCCAGAGGTGGGGCAAATCACGCTGGAGGAGTGGTCTCAGATCAGGGACCTATGCACCCTTCTGCACAGTTTTGAAATGGCGACGAAGATGTTTAGTGCTGACGATGCCATTATCAGCATGACTATTCCGATGATTTACATGCTGGAGCACATGTTAAACAGAATTCGGAGTCAGGTGGTGGCACAAGAGGAGGTGGAGGAAGTAGAGGAGGAGGAGTTGTATGCGGAAGGGCTAACATCTGCAAGGTCCAGACGGTCGGCAGCACCAAGGCGGCAGGCATGTGAGGGTGGGGGAGATGGTTTTACCAGGGCGCATGGTAGCAGCCAAACTAGTGAGGAAGGTGCAGGAGCCCAGGAAGAAGTGGAGGACAAACTGATGGAAGACTCATCAGAGGAGGGAGACCTTGATCACATTTCTGTTGTGCGAGGTTGGGGGGAGAGGACAGAGGAAGGAAGCATGATTGTTACCTCGCCACCAACACAACAGGGACTTGGTGCTCCTGGATGCGCAACACACATGAGTGCCTTCTTGCTGCACTACCTGCAACATGACCCTCGAATTGTGAGAATTAGAAATAATCCTGACTACTGGGTTGCCACACTGTTAGATCCCCGGTACAAAAGTAAATTTGCAGAAATTATTCCTGCCATAGAAAGGGATGCACGCATGCAGGAGTATCAGCAGAGACTGTTGCAGAATCTTACATGTGCTTTTCCACAAAATACCAGTGGTGCACGTAGTGAATCTCACAGTTCCAACTTGCCAACCGTGGGACCGTCAAGTGTTCAGCACTCAAACCGTAACAGAACCACAGTATCTGCTGGTAACATCAATTTTGCGGAATCATTTCACCACTTTTTTAGCCCATCCTTTGCAAGGCCACAGGAGACAAGAAGTCTGACACATAGTCAACGCCTAGAGACGATGGTACAGGAGTATCTCCAAGTAAACATTGAAGCCATGACTGTGTCACTGGACCCTTGCTCTTTTTGGGCTTCCAATCTGGATAAATGGCCGGAGCTAGCCACTTACGCCTTGGAGATCTTGTCATGCCCCGCAGCCAGCGTTCTGTCTGAACGTGTGTTCAGTGCTGCTGGTGGTGTGCTGACAGATAAGCGCACGCGGCTCTCCACTGATAATGTAGACAGACTCACGTTCATAAAGATGAACAAATCATGGATCCGAAACGACTTTTCTACCCCTGTGTCATCCTGGGGAGAGTAAAAGCTTGATGATTGGTTAAAATCACCCTACCAACCATTTTAAGCTTTCAAATTACTAATCATGTTTATCTGTATCTTGGCTGGAAAATAATTTGGGCTTTGTAGCAGTGTGCAGCACTGATTCTATTAGGCCATCTATAATAAGCTCCACCAGATTTAAAATTACTAATCATGTTTATCTGTATCTTGACTGGAAAATAATTTGGGCTTTGTAGCAGTGTGCAGCACTGATCCTATTAGGCCATCTATACTAAAGCTTCACCAGATTTAAAATTAATAATAATTTTTAGCTGCATCTAGCCCGGAAAATAATTTTGGGGCTCCGAGATGCGCAAGACACATAAGTGCCTTCTTGCTGCACTACCTGCAGCATGACCCTCATATTGTCAGAATTCGAAGTAATCATGACTACTGGGTTGCCACACTCTTAGATCCCCCAAACTTTTCGATCAACCTTTTCATTTTAATAAAGACCAAAAAAATGGTCATTTTTGAAATTATAAGCATTAGCAGGTTGTTAGAAACTGAAATCAAACAGTTTTCAACTCAAAACTTTATTCTAGGTGATGTTACATTTTCACATAGGACCCCTTGTTCGAAAGGAGCTTCTGAACTCTCTCATCCATTGAATTTGTCAGGTTTTGGATGGTTTCTGCTTCAATTGTTTTGCATGAGGACAGAATACCCTCCCAGAGCTGTTGCTTAGATGTGAACTGCCTCCCGCCATCATAGACACTCCTTTTAATGATGCTCCAAAGGTTCTGAATGGGGTAGAGGTCAGGGGAGCATGGGGGTCACACCATAAGTTTGTCCCCTTTTATGCCCATATCAGCCAGAGATGCAGATGTTTTATGTGCAGCATGAGATGGTGCATTATCATGCAGAAAAATGATCTTGCTGTGAAATACACGGTTCTTCTTCTTGAACCATGGCAGGAAGTGCTGTTTGAGAAAATCCACATACATTATGGAGTTCATCTTTAGCGCCTTCAGGGATCCTAAAGGGGCCGACAATCTCTCTCCCCATGATTCCAGCCCAAAACATTACTCCACCTCCTCCTTGTTGGCGCTGTAGCCGTGTTTGCGTGGGGTGTCCATCAACCAGCCATCCTCCACTCCATCCATCTGGACCATCGAGCGCTGCACGGCACTCATCCGTGAACAAAACAGTTTTGAAATCAGTCTTCATGTAATGTTTGGCCCACTGGAGCCGTTTCTGCTTGTGTGAAGTGGATAGAGGAGGTCGACAGGATGGCGTATGCACAGCTGCAAACCTCTGAAGGACCCTGCATCTTGTTGTTCGGGGGACGTTGGAGGCACAAGCAGCTTCAAAAACTTGTCTGCTGCTATGACAAGGCTTTTTTGCCGCTGCTCTTTCAACCTGACGTAATTGCCTGTAGGAAAGAGTCCTCAATTTGCCCTTATCAGCACGCACATGTGTGTACTGTGAATCAGCTGCATACTTCTTGATTGCCAAGACACTTCATCCTGATCATCGCACAATGTTGATTGTAGTCATGCCTTGACCTAAACACTCCACAATTTGTTGCTTCTCAGCAGCCGACACATCCTTTTTCTTTCCCATTTTGGCAGAAAATGTAGGCTGCTTAATAATGTGAGACAGCCTTCTTAAGTAGTCTTGCCTTTCATTGGACACACCTGCCAAACTAATTAGCACAGGTGTCTGCAATTGCTTACAGTGATATAAAGAGCCCTGACACACATCACCATCAATGAGTTTAACTGACAAACAAACAAATTCTTCCCTTATCACTCCTAAACACTTTTTGCATAATAATTTGGAACACAGTGTACATGTGCTTTTCCACAAAACACCAGTGGTTCACGTTGTGAATCTTACAGTTCTAACTTGCCAACCGTGGTCTGTATGGAGTTGTTCAATAAAGGGCCCAAAATTAAGATAACATAGATGGGAGAGGTCTCTATGAATAGGAATTCCTAAGTATTTGATACCCTGTGAGGGCCAGGCAAAGGGAAAGTTGGACTGGATGGAATCCTATATGGATTTGGGGAGGGAGACATCGAGGGCCTCAGACTTCGCTGCATTGATTTTAAAATTTGACCATGTAACAAAGTGATCTATTTCAGCCATAACAGCATGGATGGATATATGTGATTGAGTGATATATACTAGGACATCATCAGCAAATAGAGAGCACTTGTACTCGGTGCCTCCCACCTCAATCCACCTAATATTGGGGTTATGGCGAATTGATGAGAGCAGGTGCTCCGTCACTAGGATGTATAAGAGAGGGGACAGAGAACATCCCTGCCTTGTCCCATTGGTGATTGTGAAAGGTGATGAAAATGTTCTGACGCGCCCCCTGGGCCTTGGGACACCCGGAGCCGGACCCTTTTTGGTGGATGCTGGTGGTTGTAGTCTCCGTGGCGGCAACCCGGTTCCGTGGCTCAGGGCGGTCAAACCAGTGGCGGAACTATTTATGTGGTTTTGATGTTTAAATGTCCGACTACGCCACCCGTGGATTGCGGTCAGAGTGAACCGCCGCTCCAGGGCAGACCGCTGAGGCTGGTGTTGTGGGTGCAGCAGAGCGTAGCATAACTCCCCACGGGAGCAGTATAGCCTCAGGGCAGTGTATGCGGAGGATGGGGGTGATGGTGCAGGGCAGCAGCAGTAATGACACGGAGTCAGTGATGCAGTCCAGGGCCTTTACTCACAGTTCTTATTATCCAGACCACGTCTGCAGGTAACGGCTGCCCACGTCGTACTGTGCTCACCAGGTGAGGGGCTCAGACAACTCCCAGATAACTTTGGAGTGCTTCACAGGACCCCCTTTGTGTGACCTTTGTCTGGCCTTTCTTACCAACCCTTCTGTCCGGCTGCCTCGGGCCTCCTCTTGGTAAACTTGGCGCCAGTTTCCCTGACCCTATGTGGTGCCTTCCTAGCGGGTGTAGCGAGGGGCTGCGCCACATAAAATGTCACAGCCTCCTGTTTCTAGCTGAGGGTCGTTTCCTGCCTCCACTAGTTTCGGGGACCGGTCTCCCCCTTTGGTCTGACCCCTCCACGCAGGTGGATTCGGGCGTGCGGTGGCGACTCGCCCGTCCGCACCCCTGAGATCCCATCGTTCCTCGTTCCTGGAGCCTTCTCCGCTCCTCTTCCTTCCTTCTCCCTCTTCCAGGCCTGGGCCTCTGTTACTAGGCCCGCCTCCGGAGCAGAGCTCATGCAGAGCCCCTGCTCCCTGCCACTTCTGCTCAGACTTCTCTGCACTGAACTAAGATGGTGCCCACCTTTTATACTCCCTTCTCAATGCACCCAGGAACTGCTTCCTCCCTGCTCCTGCACTACAGGGTTCCCCTTCCTCAGTGTTCCCTCCCCCCACTCCAGCCAGGGACAGGGACTGTCGTGCCCATCTCAGGGGCATATTGGTCGCCCTGCCCCACGGCAATGTGGTGTAATGCATGCAGGTGTCGGGTCCTGATCCACACTACATCCTTACCTGAGAGTGAGATATCACACCTCTGGGTGAGGTGCAATACCTCTGTAGCAACCGAGCCCTCAGGGTGCTACAGTTCCATTTATCTTCAGCCTAGGTGACGTATTGCGATACAGGGCCGTGATTTTGGCTATAAAAGGGTCCCCTAGACCCCTACCCCAAGCTTTTTAAGAGAATCATATATGGCGTGCCAGGAGACTCTATGGAATGCTTTCTCAGCATCCAACGAGAGTATCTAATTACAAATTTTTAACTGCATCTAGCCCAGGAAATACTTTGTGCCTAGTAGCAGGGTCTGCTAGTCAGCGGATTATCCCGGCTGTTAAGCAAGCTACACCACCTGTAGTTTGGACACTTAATTTTTTCAAAGGAAATGCTTTGGGACCACGGGATACTCAGTGAAGAGCATCAGGAGGCACCCCAAGGCATAGGGGCTGGGACTGGCAGTAGGATGCCTTGCGGTGGACAGCCGAGCTCGATCCTTATAAAAGCTTTTTAACTGCAGCAGCTTTAGTGGACGCTACTGGAGCTGGAATTACGCGGCTGCTGGCATGAGACTTGCCCTCCAATAGATCCTTGTAAATGGATTTAAAGTGTATTTATTCAAATTAGAGAGACAATTTAAATTAAAAAGCTTAGAGCTGCCTCCACCACAGGGGGGCTCGCTCGACCCACCAGCGGACAGGCACCAGTATTGGGAGAGGGGGGCTGGCCGTCAGGGTTCACCGCGGCTCTGGCACAAACCCGGCGACACGGAGGTGGCACGGGCAGGAGCGGACTGAACGTGTCGACTTCTCACTTTTTGGATTTTAGAAGGGCATGACATGCCTATATCTGTGTCTCCCCCTCCTTTTACTCCTCCACCTCTTTTCTTTTCACATGACTATATGTACTTGTCACTTTTCCATGTGTTAGTTGTGTCTTCTGAGCAGTTTGTCAGCTTTTGGACACCTTTGAAGGTGTTTTCTATGTGTTTCTATGTGTTTTTGTTTGCCTGCCATTGGTTTTAACGGTGTTCGAAGGTGTTCGACGAACAGTTCGACGAACAGTTCGGCGAACACACGGGTGTTCGACGAACCGAACCGAACTCGAACACTACGGGGGTGGCTCAACACTACTCAGGATAAAGAATGCGAGCTGTCCAGCAATAGTGGAGCTTACAGAATGGATCACACAATGCCTCTAACTATGCCGTATTATTTTGGTGCACCGTGGCTCCCAAGCTATAAAGGGGATGCCCATGAATTAAGAGACTTTAGAGAAAAGATGCAAGCTATGTTTAGACTTTATCCAGTGTCCACAGAGCAGAAGGTGGAAATATTAATTCAGCAATTGAGTGGAGCAGCTCTGAGGGAGGTGAAGTCCTGGCCCCATACTGAGAAAAAGACTGTTGAACAAATGTTTGAGAGACTGAGTGCCACTTTTGATACTAGAACTGTCCCAGAATTAAAAATGTGGTTCTTTGGCAGAAAACAGCAGCTTGCAAGAAGCACTGCATGCTATACGTCAGATAGACCATCATGAAATGATGAATGCAGATATCGCCCTAAGAAACCAGTTTGTAGAGGGGGCAAGGACAGAGTCTATCAAAGCTCAACTGAGAATAATGTCCCTACAGAACCCAGACAGCTCATTCTTAGACTTCAAGGAGATGGCCATTAGAGTCCAGGGAGTAGAAGCAGATTCCAGCCAAGTTCCCACTTGTAGTAGCCCATGTAACCAGAATAAGAACCAGATAAGTGCTTTCCCTAGACTGAAATAGCGCCACCAACTGGCCTCAAAGAAACTATTACCAATTGTGCTCAAGTTCAAACCCATGATGCTGCAGGTGACCTGCGTGAACAAGTAGTAGAACTCACCAAGAGACTGAAAGATGTGTGTGAGGAGCTAAAAGATTTAAAGCAACATCAGTACCAGCAACCTGAAGACTCCTGATTCCACAGAGACAGATGGCACTATGGCTCCAGAGAAAGTGGCTTTTACAACCCAGGTAGACGGCCTACAGATCAGTTTGACACTCGAGGGAAACCTTTCTGCAGGAAGTGTGGGAGAAGTGGCCATAACGAACAGGAGTGCCAACAGTTAAACTGGAATGCCCCAAGGGGGGAGGACCAACCCACGTTAGAGGAACGCCTAGGTCCAGACTATCCAAAATTGGCCTCTAGATACATTGGCAGGTGTCGAGTAATCACCATTGAAATTTACGGATTCCTTT
This sequence comes from Phyllobates terribilis, assembly GCF_046119375.1. Classification (NCBI taxonomy): domain Eukaryota; kingdom Metazoa; phylum Chordata; class Amphibia; order Anura; family Dendrobatidae; genus Phyllobates; species Phyllobates terribilis. The sequence continues at coordinate 111,075,667 of NW_027362761.1, forward strand.
CTCAGCTTTGCTCGACACTGGCTCCCAAGTCACCACCATTCAAACCTCCTACTATGAACGCTGCTGGCATCCTGACCAGTTTCTGCACCTTCTAGAAGCCTCCATAAATGTTATTGGCAGCAATGGACAAGCCGTTTCCCAGCAAGGTTATTGGGAACCCACAATAAAAATCGGCCAAGCGGAGCTTCCAAGACAGGGCCTAATTGTTGTAGATGTCCAAGATGATGGATTTCCCCCTGTTGTCCTGGATATGAATGTTTTGCAAAACTGCCTGCAAGAGATGCTGGATGCCCTGAAGCATGAACTGACTCTGGCCACACCCACAGAAACAGAGGTGATTAAGAGGACCATCCGCCTACTGCATGGACATGAAAAGTTTCCTGGTCCAGATGGAACCATCGGTATGGCCTGGGTGGTGAGTAGATGTCCTGTCTTTTTGCCCGCAGGTGCTGAGACGGTGGTTTGGTGCAAAGCACGAATAGGTCCACGAGGTCAAGATTATGATGTCCTAGTGGAACCGGTCCCGACGAATGGTGAAGTGTCCGTTCTGACCCCCCAGAGTCTAGCTACGGTAACTGGAGGAAGAGTTCCTATTCGTTTGCTGAATCTCAGTGATCAATGGGTGAAGTTGGGAAAATACTGCACTGTTGCCAAGCTGTCAAGAATGTCCGTCCTGGATATCCTGAGTCAAGAGGTGCTGAACTGCCAACAAAGTGCTCAGACAGAGGTTAGTCCCGTGAAAACCCCTGAAATCCCATGGTGGAAAGAGATTCATGTGGGAGATCAGAACACGCCAGACATGTGGAGGAGTGGAGTTCTAAATGTCATGAAAGAACACCATCCAGTCTTCAGTAAAAATCCAATGAACTTTGGGAAAGTGGAAGTCATCCAGCACACCATCCCCACTGGTTCACACCCACCTATCAGGCAAAGACACCCGGTCCATCCTTCCAACGATGTACCAGCCAGTGAAAAAGTTAATCCAGGACATGAAAAGCACAGATGTTATTAGAGACAGTCACAGTCCCTGGACACCACTTGTCCTTGTGAGAAAGAAAGATGGGAACATCCGCTTCTGTGTGGACTATAGAAAGCTGAATGGTGTCACCCACAAAGACGCCTACCCCATGCCATGTATTGAGGAATCCTTCACAGCTTTAAAGTCTGCTGCATTCTTCTCAACATTGGACCTGACCAGTGGGTATTGGCAAGTACCTGTAGCGCCAGAAGACCGAGAGAAAACAGCCTTCACAACGCCTATGGGTCTGTTTGAATTCAATTTTATGCCATTTGGACTGTGCAATGCCCTAGGTCACAAGAACTTTGAGATGGTCCTGATTTACCTGGATGATGTGATTGTGTCTTCCAGAACATATGACGAACACCTTGAGCACCTGTCAGATGTCTTCAAGACTCTTACTAGCTATGGAGGTCAATTGCAGACTGTGTATTTGTGTAAATGTGTTGCAGCCATCTTTGAATACATCATATATAACTAATAATAACTCTGGCCATTAGGACTCACCACTGTCTATCTTAACTTGATCCTTCCTCTTTTAATTCCTCATATACAGTGGTGTGAAAAGGTGTTTGCTTCTTTCCTGATTTCTTATTCTTTTGCATGTTTGTCACACTTAAATGTTTCAGATCACAAACTAAATTTAAATATTAGACAAACATAACACAAGTAAACAAAATGCAGTTTTTAAATGAAGGTCTTCATTATTAAGGAAAAAAAATCCAAACCTACAGGCCCCTGTGTGAAGAAGTGATTGCCCTTCCCCTCTAAAACAGAAATTAACTGTGGTTTATCACCTCTTTGTGAAGCTGAGTTCAATTTTCCTAGCCACACACAGGCCTGATTACTGCAACACCTATTTCCAATCAAGAAATCACTTAAATAGGACCTGCCTGACAAAATGAAGTAGACCAAAAGATCCTCAAAAGAGAGACATTATGCTGAGACCCAAAGAAATTCAGGTACAAATGAGAAGCAACGTAGTTGAGATCTATCAGTATGGAAAAGGTTATAAAGCCATTTCTAAAGTTTTGGGACTCCAGCGAACCACAGTGAGAGCCATTATCCACAAATGGCAAAAACATGGAACAGTGGTGAACCTTCCCAGGAGTGGCCGGCCGACCAAAATTACCCCAAGAGCACAGCGACGACTCATCCAAGAGGTCACAAAAGACCCCAAAACAACATCCAAAGAACTGCAGACTTCACTTCCCCAATTAAGGTCAGTGTTCATGAATCCACCATAATAAAGAGACTGAGCAAAAATGGCATGCATGGCAGAGTTCCAAGACAAAAATTTCTGCTGAGCAAAAATAACATAAAGGCTCATCTCAGTTCATCTTAGAAAACATCTTGATGATCACCAAAACTTTTGGGAGAATACCCTGTGGACTGATGTGACAAAAGTTGAAATTTTTGGAAGGTGTATGTCCCATTATATATGGAGTAAAAGTAACAAAGTATTTCAGAAAAAGAACATCATACCAACAGTAAAATATGCTGGTGGTAGTGTGATTTTCTGGGGCTGTTTTGCTTCTTCAGGACCTGAAAGACTTGCTGTGGTAAACAGAACCATGAATTCAGCTATCTACCAAAAAATCCTGAAGGAGAATGACCGGCCATGTGTTTGTTACCTCAAGCTGAAGGGCACTTGGGTTATGCAGCAGGTTAATGATCCAAAACACACCAGCAAGTCCACCTCTGAATGGCTTAAGAAAAACAAAATTAAGACTTTAGAGTGGCCTAATCAAAGTCCTGACCTTAATCTGATTGAGATGCATGGCATGACCTTAAACAGGCAGTTCATGCTTGGAAACACTCCAATGTGGCTGAATTAGAACAATTTTGCAAAGATGAGTGGGCCGAAATTCCTCCAGAGCGTTGTAAAAGACTCATTGCCAGTTATCACAAATGGTTGATTGCCGTTGTTGCTGCTAAAGGTGGCCCAACCAGTTATTAGGTTTAGGGGGCAATCACTTTTTCACACAGGGCCCTGTAAGTTTGGATTTCTATTTCTCTTAATAATAAAGACCTTAATTTAAAAACTGAATTTTGTGTTTGTGTTATCTTTGTCTAATATGTAAATTTGTTTTGTGATCTGAAACATTTAAGTGAAACAAACATGCAAAAGAATAAGAAATCAGGGCCTGGGGAAACACTTTTTCACACCACTGTATGTATACTTGTTGCATGATATACGTTTTTAAATTGTGCTTAATAAAAATTTATTTTACTATTCAAGTGAGTGGTTTAGTGAATACCTTGGCATTCATATGTAGGTTGTTAATCAGTTCATTTTGCTGTGATTGATATAGACAATAACACTGGCGATATGCTAAAGCTTTGTTTTGCATTTTGGGGTTGCACATAGATCTCTGCATCATAAAGATCTTTATGTTTGTAATGATTAATTTCACCCTAAGCAAAGTCAAAATGACAGATTAATCAGGCAGAATCTGAAATCTAGATTGCAGAAGAAGATGTCAAGTGGAAGACGTGATCTTATTTTCCCAAGAGAATCGCAGCTTTATTTAACAAGAATCATGCAGATGAAAAGTGAAAATAATAAAAGAGTTTAGTAAAATGAAATAGAAACGTCTTATAAAACCATTCAAAGTTTGTGCAAGATTGTTATGACACTTGACCTCCTCACATAAGTCTTCTCCCGTTCTTAGCTTGATGGCTTCAAACCAACTTTTACAAATTTTCTTTTTTTATTCTTTAAAAAAAAAATATTCAAAGCCTAGTCTTCACTTGTGGCAAAATGTTAATAATAGTCACCAAGAATAAAAGTATGACATTCACATTGTAATATTTATCTTGATCACAAAACCTCATATTATGCTTCCGCCAAAATTATATGTTCTAAAAAAAATCACAGCAGCATAAGTGGAAACAATTCATTTTCTTATACGCTGGCAAAGTCTATAGGAAACATATATTTATAGTGAAAAAGAGAGTAATGCTCTCCAGCACTGCAAGCTCCAGGTAACAGCTACTTAGGAGAGAGATGGAAACCCCCATCCATGGATCTTAAAACACTCCCCAAGGCTACTAGAAAAGTAAACACAGTTAGTGGTGCTCAGCTCATTGTGAGAACTATGTTAGAATCTAGATAAGAAAAAATAGCAGCACTCAATACCAAATAAAGTGCTGAGCTTTTATCGAAGCATGAAATTGCTAAGTCGGGCAGATGAAAACTCAGTCGGCCAACGCCGTTTTGCGTGAACACACGATTCTCAAGGTCTCATGGGAAAAGTACACACCCTCCCAGTGTTAAATAACAGACAAAAGAAATCACATGACAACAATCACTTCGGGTAGCCGTTTATCTAAATTTATTACTTCCACGATGCGAGATGCTGGGAGTTTGCACTATCCAATGTTTTTTGATAATGTAACCACAGAAGAACGACAGTCTATTAATGGGTTTAAAAAGAACCCATATATTAAAACCTACGGACAAGGGTAGGAATCGCGTCATCCAACTTATGGATGCTGAAACATATGCCTCCTTAAAAAAACACCCTACTTTAGACTATGTGGTTAAATTAAAATCTTTACTCTAGAGAACTGTAGTACGGCACTCCTGACAGCAAGTGCACAAGTAGGAGCCCAATTCGTAGTATAATATCTATGAAGAACTTCACACTCAATTGATGTAGAAATTGAGTTGGCCAGGTGGTTCAGTGACTTGTGAATCTTGGGTAAGAAATACCAATAAGGTTTTATAGGACTTTTTGGTATCAAATTTTCAGCCATGTTTCTAGAAATATCTATGAAGAACTTGACACACAATTGTTGTTGAAAAAAGATGATTTATTTGCAATCTATAATGAACATATATGACATTTCGGTCTCAGTTTAGACCTTCGTAAGATAAACGGATAGCCATAAAAGAATATAGGGCTGAATCTATACAGGATACAGTGTATCTGGAAAGTGAGAATACTACTAAAGATATGACACCTATAGAAGTCAGCATGCCATACCTTTTCCTGATGCACTTATGCTTATCCTGTATAGTTTCTGTTAGAACCTTGCTCTTAGGTTTTTTCTATTGCTGGTCACATGACCTTGTTGGCCTATTTAATCCTGCTCCGCCCTTCTGGCTTTGCTGGACTTCATTGTATAACTACTTTCTAGCTAGCCTGTGCTCTGTATCTAACTCTGTTAGTTTGCTTGGTCTACGGACCTCAGTGTTCTATATATTTTGTTTGTTCGTCTGTCTGCTACTATTTCTGTTAGGAGGTGTCCCATTTTCCTCCCAGTCCTTAGTACTTGTAGGGATTCCTTCCCCACATCTATAGGTCTCCGTACAGACTAGCTTAGGACTTTAGCAGGTCTGATCGCAGGATCAGGTCCCCTGTTACATCGTAGGGATTAAGCTGAGTTCTATCGTGGGGACAGATCTCCTCTCTTTCCTTAGCTCTGGTAGCAGATCATAACAGTTTCAGCATTGAGTCCTATATTATTTTATGGCAATCCGTATATCGGAAGAATGTCTAAACTGAGGCCGAAACGTTGTATATGTTCACTGTGGATTACAAATAAATCATCTTTTCTCTACATTAATTGTGTGTCAAGTTCTTCATAGATATTTCTAGAAACATGGCTGAAAATTTGATATCAAAAAGTCCTATAAAACCTTATTGGCATTTTTTACCCAAGATTCACAAGTCACTGACCCACCTGGCCACTCAATTGTGGCCAGTTGTGTGTCCATCACTGAATTTGTGTCCCAATTCCTAGAGTGGTATTTCAGACTCCTCCTACACACTATCCCATCATATCTGATGGGTATGTAAGAGGGTGTGACACAAAGCATGGGAATCCCCTGCGCTGTGCGGCACTTGTGTATAAGGACTGCCATCCAAATGACACCCTGTGTAACCCACCGGAAGAGGGATCATTTCAGGAGGGATGAGTTTAGATGGAGCACCGGGTCTGGTGACCTTGATGACGTAGTGCCCTGGTATAAGAGACCAGCGAGACAAGACAGGAGAGGATTTGGCGCCAACAAGAGTGACGGTCAGGACGTGTGTCGAGGAAGAAGCAGAGGCCGAGGTGGCAGGCTGTGACAGAAAACTTGAGTCAAGGGGTTGTGACTCATCTGGAAACAGAATTTAGACAATGCCAGTCTAGGTTCGAGAACCAGACCGGACTGAGCAGTATCCGGGACCCAGACTTGCGTCAGGCAAGATCCAGAATCCAGATGACGCTAGTCAAGGCCCGAAGACCAGACTTATGCCGGTCAATATTCGGAGCCCAGACAACTCTGGCCAAGAGCAGAGGCTTAGCCCTCATCCTACCGGGTACAAGAGACATCTGTTGCTAGTCAAGTACCGAAGATTCGTTGAGGATCCCCGCTCGGGGGTGGAAGCTTGTGATGGTGAACAGGAGACATGAGTGAGCCAGGCCGTTGCTTCCAGCACCGACGTGCGGTATAGGGGTTGGCCTGGGGTAGTACAAGAGACAGGAAAGGACCGGTCGATGCGAGAGAGGCCAAGTGAGTTTTGTTAGACTTTGTCAGAAGGACTTGCGGCTTAGCGGGAAAAACAGAGACCCTTGCTAGGGCCTGTCCTAGAGAAAAAAACAGTACTGAGACTACTACCTCTGTTGTAAGATTATATAATGAAAGAGTGTTATAATAGTTATAGTGAACCTGAGAATTGATTGTATATCTGATATTGTATATTGTGTGCTGTAATTATTCTGCTTAGCACTATTCACCGCTGCCACAGTTACGCAAATAAAGATATAAACAGTATAATTGGTTACTTCTGGCCTATCCCTATATGCATGTTGCATCTGGTCCTGCTTACATTTAGCATAGCTGGCAAGATGCAACATTTCGCCAGGGTGCACATTCCTGTGGGGGCTGTGCTTACTAACCTCCCAAAGTTTATGGAAAGTAATTTATTGCTGTGGGACTGGGAGGAGCATGCTACGCATCTATCCCATGACCCCCTCCATACAGGTGCAGTTGGCCCTATTTACCCTAGACGGAGAGAATGACAAACGGTCATGTACCGGCAGCCAAGGGACCGTGACACCGTAGATAAAGTAATTAGAATTTTAGAAGACATTCACTGTGACACCATGGACCTAGGTAACTTTCGCATGTGCCTCTTCCGCCAGATCCAAGAGGAGGGAGAGAATGTGGCCCAGTACATAAATGCTCTGCAGGAAGTGATGGCCCACATCACTTAGAAGACCCAGGATGGATACAGAGGAGTGGGACCACTAGATGAGGTGATGCAGGATCAACTGGTTGCTGGTCTGAGAGACCCCTATTTAAGGCAGATCTTGAAAGAACGCCTACTCTATAACCTCAACATGAGCTTCCTGGAGGTTGAGGCAGAGGCCAGAGTCATGTAATAATAAGCCCCTGTTTGGACAGGTATGGTCTGGAGCCATGAAGTGGCCACCTCTAGAACAACAAGTATGGAGAATGACTGGGCAAGGGACCTACACCAGGAGATCCAGGACATCAGAGGCGAATTGCGCAGTATTAAAGGAACCCCTGCTAATGTTACAACGCCTAGCACTGCGGTCTGATATGAAGAGAGGTTGGAGAGGGAATACAACCCCCTCGTGCCCAATCCCCTTGCAACCATTGTCCATCAGAAGAATGTGTAGTGGACTGCTTGACTTGCGGTGGAAGGGGGCACATCTCCCGGAATTGTCCAAACCAGAAAAGAAGAAGGGGGCATCTCTTAAACTAATAAGAGAGAGTGGATGAAGACTCCGAGGATAACATTTCCGAGAGACCCATTACCTGGGCTGAGTTTAATAGACAACGCATCCGATGTTTGATGGACACTGAGTCCCAGGTGACCACAATGCCCAAAGAGTACTTCCAAACAGATTTTGCCCATTCCAGAAAGGAGTCAACCTTTCGTCTGGTGGCTGCTAATCAGTTGCCCATCCCAGTGGCTGAAGTAGTGTGGATGTCTGTACAGTGCGGGAAAGAACTTGGCAGAAAAGGGATCGTATTGGTAAAAGGCCCCCTGAGGAGGGGGACCCATCTTGACTCTAGGGATGAATGTCTTGAGACAATTCTTGGCCGATGGACAACGAAGGACCGGAGAAACTTGCTAGCATGCAAGTAAGAGAGTGTTTCAACAGCTCGTATGGGTCAGCTAGATTCAAAAGTTCCCAGCACCTCGGTAAGGTGGTGGAACACCCAGAAGCTACAGTGACCTTACCAGCGGGGCAGACCATACTCACTATGCTGGTGCGGGACCATGTGTCATTGGAAGGAGTTGATGTACAAATTGAACCTACGGAAGGAGGAGAAATGACCACAGGATTGCTGGTTGCCTGCACGCTAGCCACCGTAAGTCAAGAATGCGTACCCATGTGCTGCATAAATTTAAGTGGGACAAGTCTGCAGTTGACTACCCAGAAGGAGGTAGCTCAAGTGTAAGTGATGCCGAAAGGCCTCACAAGGTGCGATTCCATAGAATTGACGCCTGTGAAGAAGGGCCCATGGACTTTGTCAGTGTCCCTCAATGCAAAGGAAAGTAAGGGTGTGGTCGGTGCCACCATCACCTAGAGCTAATGGAAGCAAATCTCATGGAGTTCTCCGTGGGACAAGTGGGGCAGGTAGAAAATCTGCTACAACGGTATTACGGAGTGTTTGCTCGACAAGAAGATGACTATGGGTGCATCCAGGCCATTGAACACAAGATCCCCATGGGAACTACAGCCCCCATTTGAGAGAGGTATAGGCAAATCACACCTCAGATGTACCAGGAAGTAAAAGGAGTTGCTGTCACATATGCTGTGAAATGGAATGATACAGGAGAGCCAAAGCCCCTGGGAAGCGCCTTTTGTACTAGTTTGAAAGACGGACAGACCGTTGAGATTCTGTGTAGACTACCAACGGCTGAATGCCTGCAACGTGTGAGACTCTTACCCTCACCCTCAGATGAGACCAAAATAGAACTTTTTTGTATCAACTCCACTCGCCGTGTTTGGAGGATGAAGAAGGATGAGTACAACTCCACGAACATTTTCCCAACCTTGAAGCATGGTGGGTGAAACATTATACTTTGGGAGTGTTTCCTGCAAAGGGGACAGGACGACTGCACTGTATTGAATGGAGGATGGATGGGGTCATGTATCGTGAGATTTTGGCCAACAACCTCCTTCACTCAGTAAGAGCATTGAAGATGGGTCGTCGCTGGGTCTTCCAGCATGACAATGAACCAAAACACACAGCAAGGGAAACTAAGGAGTGGCCTAGCCAGTCTCCAGACCTGAACCCAATAGAAAATCTTTAGAGGGAGCTGAAACTCAATGTTGCCCAGACAGCCCTGAAACCTGAAAGATCTAGAGAAAATCTGTATGGATGAGTGGGCCAAAATCCCTGCTGCAGTGTGTGCAAACTTGGTCAAGAAATACAGGAAACATCTGACCTCTGTAATTGCAAACAAAGGTTTCTGTACCAAATATTAAGTTCTGTTTTTCTATTGTATCAAATACTTATTACATGCAATAAAATGTAAATTAATTTAAAAATGTAAAAAAAGTACAATGTGATTTTCTGAAGTTTTTTTTAAGATTCTGTCTCTCTCAGTTGAAGAGTACCTACGATAAAAATTGCATACCTCTCCATTCTTTGTAGGTGGGAAAACTTGCAAAATCGGCAGTGTATCAAATACTTATTTCCCCCACTGTATATACAGGTGCTTCTCACAAAATTAGAATATAATCAAAAAGTTAATTTATTTCAGTTCTTCAACACAAAAAGTGAAACTCATATATTATATAGAGTCATTACAAACAGAGTGATCTATTTCAAGTGTTTATTTCTGTTAACGTTGATGATTATGGCTTACAGCCAATGAAAACAAAAAAGTCATTATCTCAGTAAATTAGAATATTTAACAAAAAACACCTGCAAAGGCTTCCTATGTGTTTAAAAAGGTCCCTTAGTCTGTTTCAGTAGGCTCTACAATCATGGGAAAGACTGCTGACCTGACAGATGTCCAGAAGGCAGTCATTGACACACTTCACAATGAGGGTAAGCCACAAAAGGTCATTGTTAAAGAAGCTGGCTGTTCACAGAGTGCTTGATCCAAGCATATTAATGGAAAGTTAAGTGGAAGGAAAAAGTGTGGTAGAAAAAGGTACACAAGCAACCGGGATAACCGCAGCCTTGAAAGGATTGGTAAGAAAATGCCATTAAAAAATTTGGGGGAGTGGACTGCTGCTGGATTCATTGCTTCAAGAGCCACCACACACAGACATATCCAGGACATGGGCTACAAGTGTCGCATTCCTTGTGTCAAGCCACTCATGACCAATAGACAACGCCAGAATCGTCTTACCTGGGCCAAGGAGAAAAAGACATGGACTGTTGCTCAGTGATCCAAGATGTTGTTTTCAGATGAAATTAAATTTTGCATTTCATTTGGAAATCAAGGTCTCAGAGTCTAGAGGAAGAGTGGAGAGGCACAGAATCCAAGCTGCTTGAGGTCTAGTGTGAAGTTTCCACAATCAGTGATGGTTTGGGGAGCCATGTCATCTGCTGGTCTAGGTCCACTGTGTTTTATCAAGACCAAATTCAGCGCAGCCGTCTACCAGGAAATTTTAGAGCACTTCATGCTTCCCTCTGCCGACAAGATTTTTGGAGATAGAAATTTCATTCTCCAGCAAGACTTGTCACCTGTCCACACTGCCAAAAATACCAATACCTGGTTTAAAAACAACAGTATCACTGTGCTTGATTGGCCAGGAAACCTGGTTACATTAACCCCTTACAGAATCTATGGGGTATTGTCAAGAGGAAGATGAGAGACACCAGACCCAACAATGCAGATGAGCTGAAAGCTGCTATCAAAGCAACGTGGGCTTCCATAACACCTCAGCAGTGCCACAGGCTGATCGCCATGCCACGCCACATTGATGCAGTAATTGATGCAAAAGGCGCCCCAACCAAGTATTGAGTGCATTTATTGAACATATATTTCAGTAGGCCAACATTTCGGATTTTAAAATCAGTTTCCAAGCTGGTATTATAAAGTAACATAGTAACATAGTTTTTAAGGTTGAAGGAAGACTAAGTCCATCTAGTTCAACCCATAGCCTAACATGTTGATCCAGAGGAAGGCAAAAAAAAACCCATGTGGCAAACACTAAGCTCCACATTGGGGTAAAAAATTCCTTCCCGACTCCATACGACAATCAGACTAGTTCCCTGGATCAATGCCCTATCAAGGAATCTAGTATATATAACCTGTAATATTATACTTTTCAAGAAAGGCATGCATGCCCTTCTTAAATTTTAATAGTGAATCACTCATTACAACATCAAGTATTCTAATTTAATGAGATAATGACTTTTGTGTTTTCATTGGCTGTAAGCCATAATCATTAGTGATAGGCGAGCACTAAAATGCTCGGGTGCTCGATGCTCGGGTCGAGCACATTGGAATACTCGGGTGCTCGACCCGAGCAACGAGCCCAATGTAAGTCTATGGGAAACTCGAGCATTTTTCAGGCTGCTCCCCCCGCCGGTCTGCAGAGGGCCTAAAAATTGTCCAAATCGATGATAACAGTGTCATTTTAACATTTTACAACCTTATCTGGCCATGTGGTGTGTGACATATCATCAGACACATCGTGTTTCATTTATGAAGGAGGGACTCTGAAAGTCACAAATCCTATTTTTATAGAGCCATCAGGCGGCCTTTACTATTCTTAAAGGGCCAGCAGTCGGCCCTCACTATTCTTAGAGAGCCATCAGCTGGCTATGTTTTATTGTTCCCATTACAAAAGAGTGGGTCTCCTATACTGTTATTGCGTATGCAGTGAGTGGCAGGGCTGCCCAAAATTTGAACGCTCCCCAATACCCCTTTGAAGAGACTTAGAGGAGGGCCTCCTGAAAACAATGTTCCCATTATTAGGAAGTAGGTCTCCCATTGTGTTTGCCTATGCAGTGAATGCAAGGGTTGCCAAAAATTTGGAGGCACTCCAATGCCCCTTGAAAGAGACGTGGAGGTCAGAGGGCCTCCTGAAAACAATATTCCCATTATTAGGAAGTGGGTTTCCCATTATGTTTCCCTATGCAGTGAATGCAAGGGCTGCCAAAAATTTGGAGGCACTCCAATGCCCCTTAGAAGAGACATGGAGGTCAGAGGGCCTCCTGAAAACAATGTTTCCATTATTAGGAAGTGAGTCTCCCATTATGTTTGCCTATGCAGTGAATGCAAGGGTTTACAAAAATTTGGAGGCACTCCAATGCCCCTTTGAAGAGACATAAAGGTCAGAGGACCTCCTGAAAACAATGTTCCCATTATAAGGAAGTGGGTCTCCCATTGTGTTTGCCTATACAGTGAATGCAAGGGCTGCCAAAAATTGTGAGGCACACCAATGCCCCTTGGAAGAGACATGGAGGAGGGCATCATAAAAAAATGTTCCCATTAGAAAGGAACGGGTCTCCTATACTTGTAATGCCCATGCACTAAGTGTATGGGCTAACCAACATTTACCCCTGGGGGGTATACATGAACATACTGTATAAAAAAAATGTTTTTCCGGGCATCATAAACACAATTTAAAAAAATTATGTGGGTATTGCATCACGGACCACGTTCACCCTAGTGATATGGTGGTGGAGGATGAAGAAAAGGAGGAGAACGAGAGCAAATGAAGGGTGTGAAGAGGTGCATGGGAATACACCTCCCAAAAAAAGACACTGGATTTGAATTTATGTTACGCTGCTATCATTCGGTGGTGTTGAGAAGTCTGGCCCAATTCAGCCCTTGTTCATTTTTATAAGAGTCAAACTGACAGCATTTTCAGATGACAGGGGGATGCGTTTATCAGTTATAATTCCACCAGCGGCACTAAAAACCCGCTCTGATAAAACACTGGCGGCAGGGTAGGTCAGGACCTCCAAGGCGTAGAGCCAGTTCATTCCACGTATCCAGCTTGGATACCCAATAATTATAAGGCACAGAGGAATCACGGAGGACGCTGGTACGGTCGGCAAGGTACTCCCTCAGCATCTTCCCAAACTTTGCACTCCTTGTGAGAGTACTCCGCGCCTCAGGGCTTGTGCGATGGGAGGGGCTGAGAAAATTCTCCCAGAACTTTGACAGTGTTCCCCTGCCTCTGCTGGATTGAAGTTGTGTCTCTCTCACCTGTACTCCTTGGTTGTCCAACGAACTGTGACCTCTGCCGCCAGCATTTTCTGATGGGAATTTCTTTAAAAGTTCCACAACAAGGGCCTTCTGGTATTGCCCCATTTTTGTAGACCTGTCCGCCTTAGGAATAAGAGATATAAAGTTCTCCTCATAGCGTGGGTCTAGAAGTGTCACCAACCAGTAATGACTGTCGCCCAAAAGAACGCGAGGGTCATGGGAAAGGCAGCGTAACATAAACTCAGCCATGCGTGCCCGACTGCTAACAGGCAAGACTTCCGTGTCCTCACCAAGAGGATGACTGACCATGCTCTCCTCCTCCTCCTCTCTGTCCTCTGGCCATCCACACTGAACAGACAGTTGTGCAGGTAGTACCATCTGTAGCACATGAAACAAGCTCCTGTTCTTCCTCCTCCTCCTCTTCCTCATTGTCACCCAATCCACATTGGGATGAGATGAGGCTGGGCTGTGTGTAATCACCCTGTATGGTTCCTTGCTCCATCTCATCGTGCTCCGCCTGCAATGCATCCTCTTTGATTGTGAGCAGAGAGCGTTTCAGAAGACAGAGAAGCGGGATGGTGACGCTAATTATGGCGTCATCGCCGTTCACCATCTTGGTGGAGTTCTCAAAGTTTTGGAGGATGGTACATATGTCTGACATCCATGTCCACTCCTGAGGTCTTATGTGTGGAGTCTGAACTGAATACCGACGGCCTTGTTGATGCTGGCACTCAACAACGGCCCTTTTCTGCTCACAAATGCTTCCCAACATCTGCAGTGTAGAGTTCCAACATGTGGGGACATCACACACCAGTCTGTGAGCCGGACGCTGCAAACGCTGCTGAAACACGGCAAGGGTGGCGGAAGCTGTAGGTGACTTTCTAAAATGGGCACACAGGCGGCACACTTTAACAAGCAGATCCGGCAGCTCCGGGTAGGATTTGAGAAACCGCTGAACCACGAGGTTAAGCTCATGAGCCAGGCATGGTACGTGTGTGAGCTCGCCTCGCCTCAGAGCCGCCACCAGGTTCCGGCCATTATAACACATGACCATGCCTGGCTGTAGGTTCATTGGTGTGAGCCACAGATCTGCCTGCTTTTTCAGAGCTGTGCACAACTCTTCAGCATTGTGCGGTTTGTCACCTAAGTACATTAGCTTCAGCACAGTCTGTTGCCTCTTGGCCGAGGCAGTGCTGCAGTGCTTCCAGCTTGTGACTGATGTGGTCATTTCGGAGATGGAGACTGAAGAGGAGGCTGAGGAGAATGAGGTGCAGGAGCTGTAGACTTTAGGGGCAACCCTGATTGACCAAGGGCCCGCAATCCTTGGCATTGGGAGGACGTGTTCCTTCCCAAGGTCCGACTGGGTCCTGGCTTCCACTATGTTAACCCAGTGTGCCATCAGCGAGATGTACCGTCCCTGCCCACAAGCACTTGTCCACGTGTCCGTGGTTACAGTGGTGGCCAAAAGTATTGGCACCCCTGCAATTCTGTCAGATAATACTCAGTTTCTTCATGAAAATGATTGCAATCACAAATTCATTGGTATTATTATCTTCATTTAATTTGTCTTCAATGGAAAAACACAAAAAGAATTGTCCCAAAGCCAAATTGGATACAATTCCACACCAAACCTAAAAAGGGGGTGGACAAAAGTATTGGCACTGTTTGAAAAATCATGTGATGCTTCTCTAATTCATGTAATTAACAGCACCTGTAACTTACCTGTGGCACCTAACAGGTGTTGGCAATAATTAAATCACACTTGCAGCCAGTTAACATGGATTAAAGTTGACTCAACCTCTGTTCTGTGTCCTTGTGTGTACCACATTGAGCATGGACAAAAAAAAAGAAGACCAAAGAACAGTGTGAGGACTTGAGAAACCAAATTGTGAGGAAGCATGAGCAATCTCAAGGCTACAAGTCCATCTCCAAAGACCTGAATGTTCCTGTGTCTTCCGTGAGCAGTGTCATCAAGAAGTTTAAAGCCCATGGCACTGTGGCTAACCTACCTAGATGTGGACGGAAAAGAAAAATTGACGAGAGATTTCAATGCAAGATTGTGCGGATGGTGGATAAAGAACCTCGACTAAAATCCAAACAAGTTCAAGCTGCCCTGCAGTCCGAGGGTACAACAGTGTCAACCCGTACTATCCGTCGGCGTCTGAATGAAAAGGGACTGTATGGTAGGACATAAAAAAGCCAGGCTGGAGTTTGCCAAAACTTACGTGAGAAAGCCTAAAACATTTTGGAAGAATGTTCTCTGGTCAGATGAGACAAAAGTAGAGCTTTTTGGGAAAAAGCATCAACAGAGTGTACAGGAAAAAAAAAGAGGCATTCAAAGAAAAGAACACGGTCCCTACAGTCAAACATGGCGGAGGTTCGCTGATGTTTTGGGGTTGCTTTGCTGCCTCTGGCACTGGACTGCTTGACCGTGTGCATGGCATTATGAAGTCTGAAGACTACCAACAAATTTTGCAGCATAATTTAGGGCCCAGTGTGAGAAAGCTGGGTCTCCCTCAGAGGTCATGGGTCTTCCAGCAGGACAATGACCCAAAACACACTCGCAAAAGCACTATAAAATGGTTTGAGAGAAAGCACTGGAGACTTCTAAGGTGGCCAGCAATGAGTCCAGACCTGAATCCCATAGAACACCTGTGGAGAGATCTCAAAATGGCAGTTTGGAGAAGGCACCCTTCAAATATCATGGACCTGGAGCAGTTTGCCAAAGAAGAATGGTCTACAATTCCAGCAGAGCATTGTAAGAAACTCATTGATGGTTACCGGAAGCGGTTGTTCGCAGTTATTTTGGCTAAAGGTTGTGCAACCCAGTATTAGGCTGAGGGTGCCAATACTTTTGTCTGGCCCATTTTTGGAGTTTTGTGTGAAATGATCAATGATTTGATTTTTGCTTCATTCTCTTTTGTGTTTTTTCCTTGCAAGCAAATTAAATGAAGATAATAATACCAAAGAATTTGTGATTGCAATCATTTTCAGGAAGAAACTGAGTATTATCTGACAGAATTGCAGGGGTGCCAATACTTTTGGCCACCACTGTAGGTGGACTTTTCCGTAACTGCGTTGTTGAGGGCACAGTTAGTGTTTTGGGACACGTGCTTGTGTAATGTGGGGACGGCACACCGGGAGAAATAGTGGCAGCTGGGGACCGAGTACCGAGGGATGGCCACCCCCATCAGGTTGCGCAATGATTCCATCCCCACGAGCCTAAATGGCAACAATTTGAGCGCAAGCAGTCGCGAAATATGGAAATTTAATAGTGTGGCCTGTGGGGCGTTGGCTGCGTATTTGCGCTTGAGTTCCAAGGACTGGGGTATGGACAACTGAATGCTGCGCCGGGTCAAGGATGTGGACATGCTTCCTGATGCTGCTACTTGAGAGCGTGCAATGACAGGTGCAGGGCAGAAAGCATCTTCGCATGCACCATGGACAGGGGATTACCTTGCATGCACAACAGCGGAAGAAGCAGTGGGGCCACCCGCAGACACTGTTCCTGGATCCTGGGTTTCATCCCACAAATTCGGGTGCTTTGCTGCCATGTGCCTGTTCATGCTGATGCTGGCCTGGCAGGCTGTGCAAATGGCTTTTTTGAGGTTATCGGCAGAGTATTTAAAAAACAACCATACTCAGGAAGACCAAACAGTTGTACTGGCAACTTACTTCGTGTTGGTGTTATGGCGAACGGTTGCCTGTCTTCTGTCTGCGGCCACCACACTGCTTCTTCCTGCCTGTTGGGGTGCTCTGCCTCCCTCCCCCTGTGTGCTGCTGTCCTCGCTCTGCATAGCCTCCTGCCAGGTTGGGTCAGTTACTATATCATCCACCACCTCGTCTTCCACTTCCGCACCCTGGTCCTCCTCCTGACTTTCTGGCAATTGTGTCTCAGCATCGTCCACCTCTTGTGACACTTTCCCATTGTCGCCTTCGTGTGACCGTGGCTGCTCAAACACTTGGGCATCGCTACATGCGATCTCCTCTTGCCCCACTTCAAGTGGACCGGGCGAGAGGCCCGAATCTATAAATGGAAAAGTGAACAGCTCTTCAGAGTGTCCAAGTGTGGGATCAGTTGTCTCCAGGCACTCGGCATGGTGAGAGGAAGGAGGATCAGGGTGAGGAATATGCGGTCCAGACTCACGGCTGCTGAGACTTGACCATGTGGAAGACAGGGTGGTGGTGGCTAAGTGACTGGAAGCATTATCCGCTATCCCACCAACAACCTTTTGACACTGCTCTGGGTTCAATAGTGGTGTGCTGCGGTCCCCTAGGAATTGGGACAGGAAGGTCGGACGAGAAGATATGTGTGTTTGTTGTGGCATAATTTCAGCTTGCCCACAGCCTCGGCCTCTGCATGCACCATCACCATCACGTCCAGTTCCCCGTCCCTTGCCACGTGCCTTGCCCATTTTAAATGAAGGACAATATCTTCCACGCTCACTACAAATGGCTGAATTTGGACCAAAGTTATATGGGATCCGTGTGATGGATAAACCACAGTTTTAAATACCTGGCCTGTAGGGAACTATTTTGAACAGCAAACCGGTGTCAAATCTTTGCTCACACACTGAAACAAATTTTTAATGGAGGACAGAAATGGCAGTATTTTCTGAAAACATATATTTGATCCATGTGACTGAGAAACCACAATTTTAAATACCTGCCTTGTAGGTAACTATTTTGAACAGCAAACCAGTGTCAAAAACTTCGCTGAGGCCAGAAATGGCAGTATTTTCTGAAAACGTATATGTGATCCGAGTGAAGAAGAAACCACAGTTTTAAATAGCTGGATTTTTAGCACTGTAATATGGAAAGGACCTGGCTGTATTCTGCACTGCCAACAAGCAAATGGCACAGAAAAACAGTGTTCTCTGGATTGCTTTTTAAGCAAATAATGAGGATTAAGATCCAAAAAAAAAATATTCCTGGCCCCTGAGACCTGGGCCTATGTCTAGAAATGTCTAACAGCAGCAGCAGCAGACAGAACTGGAATGGAGCCTCTTGTGCTTTATGCACTGCTGTCTGCTATATACCCTGCCTGCCTGCCTATACACACTGCCCGCCTGATATCTCTGCAGATGGATTAGTCCTCAGAAGGACTGTTTGTTGAGATGGATATGTGTAATGTACGGTTTTTCTCCCTACACTACCTAATAAACAAGCAAATCTCTCCCTAGCTCAGCAGCACCTCTCCCTACACTGTCTGATTGCGGAGTAGACTGAGGAGCACAGCGGCGCCAGGTCTGATATAGACCTGATGACGCTGTGAGGCCAGCCAATCACTGTAACGCCACAACCAACATGGCTGCGGCATTACTGTGAGTGGCAGGCAATCCCTGCATGTTCATTGGCTCTGTAAAGAGTGCCAAACATGCAGGGAGGGGACCCGAGCATCCGCCCGAGCATCTCGCAAGTACTCGGCGAGCTCCAAGCATCTCGAGTACTGAGATGCTCAGACGAGTACGGAGTACTTGCGAGTATGCTCGCTCATCACTAATAAACACTTGAAATAGATCACTCTGTCTGTAATGTCTCTATATAATATATGAGTTTCACTTTTGTATTGAAGAACTGAAATAAATTAACTTTTTTGTGAGAAGCACCTGTATAATTGTCTGTGTATACAATGATTGAATGTATGTCATGTGATTTATTTTGTCTGCTATTTAACACTGGGAGGGTATGTTCTTTTCCCATGTGGCCTTGAGAAAGCAGGTGTTCATGTGAAACGGCATTGGCCAACTGGGTTGGCATCTGCCCAGCTTAGAAATTTCATGCTTCAATAAAAGATCAGCAGTTTATTTGGTATTGAGTGCCACTATTTTCTCTTATTTCGATTTATTATATATACTAATAGATCAATCTGATTAGGACTATTGTAATACAGTTCTACAACTACAGACAACATTATCAGATTCATTGGCGCTATAGAACAACTTTCGGTATCATCTCAAAGGAAATTACAATTCACTTGTTCAACCACATTCTCAGCTTTAACTATTCATTTGCATTTAGAATTAATCTGCAAATAAACTTTAGTCATTTTCAAATTTTTCTTTTTGTCACTACAATATTTTTGGAGGAAAAATCGATTTAGATTTAAATTATTTTAGCTAGTTTACATATTATTACAATGGTTACTGCCCAATTACATTACAAGGCATTATTTGTTAGACGAGTGTCTGTCAATATAGTATTATGGTATAAAAGTGGTATCTATCAGTTATTGTAGGGTCCTACTTAAACTACAGTGAAAGACATAACTAAATAAACATTTATTTATTTTTAGACATAGCACAGCTAAATCTTTTTTATAACAGATAGTGGCTATTAAAAAAAACTTTTAATGATAGTGTTGTTCAATATAAGTTATTCCTTTTATGCCTCTTTTCTTCCAGAACCATTGGAATAGGTGCAGCATAGAAACAATTAATACCAATTCAAGTATTTGCAGGCAAATGTTTAAAGAATTTTAGCCTTTGTCCACACCACATTTCTCTATCCCGTTAAAAGGCACTATTTTTCAATATGAGTAAAGGGGAGGGGACCTCTAAAACAGGATGGCTATCAAGTTGCACCCATGACTTCCTTCTGGATCATGGTAAACATAAAAGAAAAAGAGGGCTGCATTATTTTATGTCCCGTCACATTTATTAATAGTAAATTAATTGGTTCCTTTCAAAAGGATGCAAAAAAAAAACAACAGTGCCTTTCCCTCCATTTCTGCAAGAAGGATTACTTATATCTTTCAAAATATGATGGAAGTGAACTACACACATGGAAAAATTATTGGAACCCTTCTGTTAAAGTAGGAAAAACCCACAATGGTCACTGAAATAACTTGAAACTGGCAGAAGTCATTTTCAATTTAAATGTACTGAAGATAAACTAATGAAAATCAGACATTGCTTTTGCATTGTGGTTCTGTTGAGGGAGGGCAGCAATGACCCTTCACGGTTGACCAATTGAGTGTCAAATTATTATGTTACAAGGTTGATTGCAATCAGGAAACCAGACGGAGACAAAGCTCTGTATGGGGGGATTCGAGAATCTCTAACCCCGTTTATTTCTACTTAGCATTATATATTGTTTTGAGTATATCAATAGCCAATCACCTACAGCCATACTACAGGTTTGAACCAATGTTAGTACAATTATTACAGAACCACACATATGGTCATATTATCGTTAGTTCGGTGCATGATGATCATACCGCCAAACAAAAAATGGAACAACACGCGATCAAAAAGACGAATATAAATAAAAATGGTACCGCTGAAAATGTCATCTTGTCCCGCAAAAAACAAGCCGCCATACAGCTCCATCATCCGAAAAATCAAAAAGTTATAGCTCTCAGAATAAAGCGATGCAAAAAAATAATTTTTTCTATAAAATAGCTTTTATTGTGTAAAAGCGCCAAAACATAGAAAAACTATATAAATGTGGTACCGCTGTAAACGTACTGACCTGAAGAATAAAGCTACCTTATCAATTTTACCACACGCGGAGTAGAATAAAAAAAAATAAAAAAAAACAATTCCTGAATTGTTGGTTTTTGTTTATACTGCCTCCCAAAAGCTGGAATAGAAAGCGATCAAAAAATGTTACGTGCCTGAAAATGGCACCAATAAAAACATCAACTCATCCCGCAAAAAACAAGCCGTCACATGACTCAGGAAATATGGAAAAATTATAGCTCTCAAAATATGGCGATGCAAAAACTAGATTTTACAAAATATGTGTCTTTTAGTGTGTGACAGCTGTCAATCATAAAATCCCGATATCATTCTGGTATCTCTGTAGTCGCACCGACCCGAAGAATAAGGTCATCTAATCACTTATACCGCACTAGGAACGGCGCAAAAAATAAACGCTAGGGCTGGGGTTGGGGTTAGGGTTGTGCTAATGTTAGGGTTGGGGTTAGGGTTGTTTTTTTTTCAAAAGTAAAAAAAAAAAAAAAAAGATGACGATATGGCAACTAGTGTTGAATGCGAGTGCTCGCTACTTGAGTTTGCATCGGGTGCTCGGGTATGCATTGAGTATCGCGGGTGCTCGAGTCTCCGCCCCATATGCTTCGCGGGCAAAAAAAAACTCGCGGGGATTGCCTGCCATGCATGACCGATCCCCGCATGGTTTTTTTGGGTTGTCTAATAACCGTGAAACATGCGGGCGGGGACTCGAGCATTTCACTTGAGCACCCGTGATACATGGTGCATACCTGAGTACCTGATGCAAACTCAAGGAGCGAGCACTTGCGCTCAAGACTAATGACAACTTATTCAATATGATGACCTAATGTCATCAAATTCTGTGTCGTACCTCTGGGTTCAAAATGTTCACTATACCCCTTGATAAAATCCTTGAGGGGTGTAGTTTCCAAAATGGGGTCACTTGTGGGGGGTTTCAACTATTTAGGCACATCAGGGGCTCTCAAAACGCGACATGGCATCCGCTCTCGATTCCAGACGATTTTGCGTTGAAAAAGTCACACAGTGCTCCTTCCCTTCTGAACTTTGCCGTGCGCCCAAACACTGTATTTTCCCCACATATGGGGTATTGGCGTACTCAGGAGAAATTGCACAAAAGTTTTTGGGGTCCATTCTCTCCTCTTACCCTTGTGAAAATAAAAAAAATTGGAGCTAAAACATCATTTTTGTGGAAAAACTTAGATTTTTTTATTTTCACGGCTCCATGTTATAAACTTCTGTAAAGGACTTGGGGATTCAAGGTGCTCACCAGACATCTAGATAAGTTCCCTGAGGGGTCTAGTTTCCAAAATGGTGTCACTTGGGGGGGCTTTCCACTGTTTAGGCACATCAGGGGCACATCCGCTAATTATTCAAGCAAATTTTACAATCAAAAAGTCAAATGGCGCTCCTTCCCTTCCGAACCCTGCCGTGCGCCCAAACAGTGGTTTTCCCCCACATATGGGGTATCTGCTTACTCAGGAGAAATTGCACAACAAACTGGCATGGTGCAATTTCTCCTGTTACCCTTATGAAAATGCAAAAGTGGGGGCTGAAAAACATTTTTGTGGGAAAAATGTGAAAATTTTATCTTTACGGCTCAATGTTCTAAACTTCTGTGAAGCACCTGGGGGTTCAAGGTGCTCACCACACATCTAGATAAGTTCCCTGAGGGGTCTAGTTTCCAAAATGGTGTCACTTGTGGGGGCTTTCCACTGTTTAGGCACATCAGGGGCACTTCCGCTAATTATTCAAGCAAATTTTACAATCAAAAAGTCAAATGGCGCTCCTTCCCTTCCGAACCCTGCCGTGCGCCCAAACAGTGGTTTTCCCCCACATATGGGGTATCTACTTAGTCAGGAGAAATTGCACAACAAACTGGCATGGTGCAATTTATCCTGTTACCCTTATGAAAAAGCAAAAGTGGGGGCTGAAAAACATTTTTGTGGGAAAAATGTGAAAATTTTATTTTTACGGCGCAATGTTATAAACTTCTGTGAAGCACCTGGGGGTTCAAGGTGCTCACCACACATCTAGATAAGTTCCCTGAGGGGTCTAGTTTCCAAAATGGTGTCACTTGTGGGTGGTTTCCACTGTTTAGGCACATCAGGGGCTCCCCAAATGCAACATGGCGTCCGCTAATTATTCAAGCAAATTTTACATTCAAAAAGTCAAATGGCGCTCCTTCCCTTTCAAACCCTGCCGTGCGCCCAAACAGTGGTTTTCCCTCACATATGGGGTATCTGCTTACTCAGGAGAAATTGCAAAACAAATTTTGGGGTCCATTTTTTCCTGTTACCCCTGTGAAAATAAAAAAAATTGGGTCTAAAGTAACATTTTTGTGAAAAAAGTTAAATGTTAATTTTTTTCTTTCACATTCCAAAAATTCCTGTGAAGCACCTGAAGGGTTAATAAACTTCTTGAATGTGGTTTTGAGCACCTTGAGGGGTGTAGTTTTTAGAATGGTGTCACTTTTGGGTATTTTCATGAAGACCCCTCAAAGTGACTTTAAATATGATGCGGTCCCTAAAAAAATGGTTTTGTAAATTTTGTTGGAAAAATGAGAAATCGCTGGTCAAATTTTAACCCTTATAGCTCCCCAATAAAAAAAAATTTTGGTTCCAAAATTGTGCTGATGTAAAGTAGACATGTGGGAAATGTTATTTCTTAACTATTTTGTGTGACATATCTCTCTGATTTAAGGGCATAAAAATTTAAATTTTGAAAATTGTAAAATTTTCAAAATTTTCGCCCAATTTCCGTTTTTTTCACAAATAAACGCAAGTGATATCGAAGAAATTTTACCACAGTCATTAAGTACAATATGTCACGAAAAAATAATCTCAGAATCAGGGGGATCTGTTGAAGCGTTCCAGAATAATTACCTCATAAAATGACAGTGGTCAGAATTGTAAAAATTGGCCTGGTCATTAACATGCAAACCACCTTGGGTTGTAAAGGGGTTAAAAAATAAAATAAATATTATTATTAGTTGGATCAATGTGCTGTGCAACAGATTAAACACACTAATATGTATGACAAGTGGAGAGGGCTTTTCCAAACTTAGAACAATATGGTATATAACGCAGAAAAGTACCTATACTGTATATGTATGCGTTACGAGATCAGTAGATGATGCCACCATAGCACAGAAGTAATTATTTTTAATTTGTATCATATTGTAGGGCTCTTTACAGCACTGTTGTTTTGATGCTGCCAAGGTTGGTATTAGAGGGTTAACGGATATGAATGTCTACAGTTCCCATGATTTCTCTATCCGTTTCCACAGCCACTACCTCTACTTACAGTTGCCAGTGTGTCCCTCTATTAGAAGGTATTAGATAGTGCTGCTGTTACTACTTATCTCTTCTGCTCTTCTTTTACCATCCTGTTGCTTAAATGGGTTGTCTGAGACTTTAACATTGATGACCTATCCTTAGGATAGATCATTCATGTCTGATCGGTGGGGGTGCGACACCCGACACATCCAACGATCAGCTGTTCCTGGTATTGGCGGCAGCTGGAACTGCTCAGTTGCGGAACTGCACAGCCCAGCTCCGTCAACGGAATAGTGGCTAGGTATTGCCCATCTACCACTTATTGATTTAAATAGGGGGTGGATCTGCAATACCCGGCTGCGGCCACTATTCAGTCGACAGAGCAGTGCAGCTCCGTAACTGAGCAGTTCCAGACACCGCTGACACCAGGAACATCTGATCAGCCGGGATGCCGGGTGTCGCACCCCCACCGATCAGACATTGACGACCTATCCTAAGGATAGGCCATCAATGTTAAGGTCCCAGACAACTCCTTTAATATATCTTCTTCCAAGCACGTGAAACAATGGACCCTCCAGAGACAGGTAGAAATTGGGTGGATCCAATGAGCAGTACATATAAGAGACATATAATGTGTGGCTTTCTGTACTAGAGGGCAGGAGAGAAGGGGGATAACCATGGTGACATAACAGGAAATGTGACATAATCAGGATATAAAGACCATGATCATGGTCAAAAAACTGCCCGTAAAACTGTCTTAGAGACATCTTGGCTACAGAAACTACTTTTTACTAATTTGCACAAAATTGTTAAAGATTAGAAAACCCCTTTAAGGATTCTTGCTATTTTCAACAGAAGCTCTATTCATCTTTCTGCTCATTTACTTATCAGTAATTCTTTCCTCTCTTCTTAGTTATCCTGCTTTCAAAATGTAAAAATGCATGCTATGGTGTCCATAACATGCAGTCTATATCATATTTCAGGTTGACTTTCCTCAAACCTTCAAGATGATGTAACTAGAGGCAGAGATATATGGTAGATTAAGCCTTTCCCACACTAAAGCCACCAAGTTTTATAACACATGCTCACATACCCAACTTTTGGCAAACAACTACTTTTGGACTTACATGACTTTCTAGAAAAATAACTTCCAGAGGGATAACACATTTAGAAAACTCTTGAATATTACACTGAGTGTGGTTTGATGAGAGAAATATAATACCAGTGATAGATATGTGTGTTTAATCTATTCGGTGTGGTACATAATTCAGTTTTTTTTTTCCAGTTTTCGGTCTACAGAATTATTTAGGGTAATTAAAATGCAATACAAATCATGCTGTTAGTTGAAGGTACAATCTGACAAATCAAAAAATAAAAATGAAATGAAGACATTAAAATATAACCCTAAATACATATGTCCTGGTCTCTGTGGCATCTGTGAACTTTCAGGTTTTTTTTCTTTTTACCTTTAGAAATGTAAGAAAGTGTGAAAACAAATGCACAAAAAAATATATCTCAAGTAAAGAACAAAAATTTACATTATACATAAAATCGGCACCGAACTTGGGAAAATAAAACACTGCCCATAAAGGCAATAAATGCCTAAATCCCAAAGCACATTAAAATACATTTAGACAGAATAATAACAATCACATTTTTGTTCTATGGGTATATATGAAAGGTAGACAGATGACAAAGCTGTATCACTGAATAGTAATATATCAAAATTAGAACACCTATTAATTCAATAAAAATTTGGGACTGTGCAAAAGTGTTAATAGTTTATTGTGATTAACAAAATGCAAAGTGAATGAGCAAAAGTGAAATCAATATTTGGTGCTATACAACAGACTTAGCCCCTATTAAAATCATTTCTGCAGTATACATTTTATGGTATTAGTAGCTGAGAAAATGATTTTTGATGGTATGCAAATGACCACCTTTGGCTTGGTCAAAGGTTCAGTGCTCCTTTACGCCCCTCACCAATTTGTATTTTCATCATTCTCCCTTTTCCTAATTGACATTACTCACTTGCACCGAGGTAGTGCTGCCTGATCTCAAACTGTATCCCTGTGCGTTGATAGGATGATGTCTAAAACTGCACGTAAGAGACGTTCTCCACCCTCTTCTTTGAAGCTGCTCCCTCATTCCACTTCCAGGTGTATCAGTGTGGTGAGCAGTGCTGCAGACAGGATTTCGGGATCAGAGTGGACTTCTGCAGTGTCAGTGCACATGCCTGTGGATGCAGATAGAGTTCAGGCAGCATTCACTCCTGGAAAGAGAGCGCTGTCACTCAGTATCAGGATCGAGTGCTAGAAAGGCCAATTGGGGTGGGGTATAAGAAGGCATCGAGCTGTACTGAAAGTGCGGCACTCGGGAGAAAATGAGTGGTATTCCTCCTGGGACTGTAAGCACGCCCCAAAACTTTGACTGACAGCCGGCTCTGCACTTATGCACTTCTGAACAGTTAGTCAAAGTGCAGGGAGTGCTTACATCCACCATCCAAAGAAAAGTGAGCTTAACCGGCACACCTGCATGACTGAAAGCCACCGACTCCCAGGAGGAATAACGTTATTTTCTCCCGGTTGCTTCATTTTTAGTAAAGGACACATTCATACCGCCATTAATCTGAATAGAGTTCGCCATTAATCTGAATATTAACTCTATAAGTCCCATATATAAACGTTTAAGTATAAATGTTTAAGTAGTTTATATTGCATTTTTGAGGTGACATACTACCTTTTAAGAATTATTCAAGCCTGGGTATGCTGGGTATGTGGTAAACATATATCACTATTTGGGCTTGTGTACATGACAGTATAAAAAAAACATTCAGAGTTGCATCCAGGAAAGTGGGACGATTTTTTTTTCACTTGTTATCCGTTTGCAGACCACAACCCATTTTTTTACTCAGCAGCCATTTATCATTTACAAGATAATTTACAGTTTCCTATGTTACAGAATTGCAATGTATCCAAAAAAACGGACTTTATACTGTGGCTCAATATGGTATCCAAGTTTTTTCTCACACCCATAGACTTGATTGGATGAGTCTCATCCAATTTTGAAGGAAAATCGTCCATACTGTAATTTTTCTCACACACAGATTCAGTCAGTAAAAAAAATCATTCCTCTGCACTGCCCCATTGAATAACATTGGTCCGAGTGCTGTCCATTTTTTTAATGAACAGCACTCAGACAGAAAATACGGCCATGCGCATGAGCCCTAACTATGACTTTTATTTTTGGGGCATAAATTTTATTCTGATAGGTGCTTAACAATAGTCATATTTCATTTCCATGTATTTATTAAAATAAATGATTTAACTAAAGTGAAAAGTTCCTATTACCCATTGTTTATTTTGTATGTCCTTTCAAGTACGCGATGACCACAGTTAACTACAAACCCACCTAATGCTAATCTATTTATTTAAGGAAGGCAATCATATGTAGGCGTAATACCTACAAATGGGACTTTGACATGACACAGTATCCTCACTCGCTTTTATTGACCTTATTAACTAAACTATATCTAATCTTTTTAGACAATGGCCATAAAAAATGTCAGTCAACATGACTTTGTCCCGACCCTAAAAACAGTAATTCAAATAAAAATATTTGCACAGTATATTTAGGAAATAAATAATGGTTTCATTTAACCAAATAATTTTACTTTTTCTTAACAAAAGGTTGAGAGATTTTTCAGACAACCCGTGGCCACGGCTATCCAGATGAATGACAGTTCTTCTAATATTGATGGATGCAATATAGAGAAGAAGGCAGTGTGATGGGTGCTGCTGACCATGATATAGGGCAACATCACTAGTTTACTAAACGCAACACATTTTGCAGTTTGTTTCAAAGCCAGTCCAACTTGAACTTCTTCCTCAGGCATCTTGTAACAAGTTCTTGTAATATAACTGAATGGATTGAGTATTCAAGAAATGAAGCAGGTCTTATAGAGTGGCTTTGTCATAGGCTCAAAGAGGAGATGCTCAGCAGTGGATCCCTCTCTTTGAAGTCTACATTCTAGAGTTTAACTAATTTATTCAAGTGTAATTGAATTTTACTCCATGTTTACAAAAATCTGTATTCTCCAGAATTGTCCATCTGCTATTTTACTGAACCGTGGAGGGCTGGCAAAAGTTTAAAAAAACTAATAATAATTAACACTCGTCTCATTGCTCATCTAATGGCCACCTCCGCTGCACACTGTTCTTGTATAGTCTTCGCCACAGCTTCTTACCATCACAATGCACTGAAACCCGGGCCTCTTTATGCTAAGTCAGGACTTCATGACGTCGGGATGTGCGCTGCGACTAGGCAGGGAAGCCCCAACCCAAGGACAGTACGAGGTACAGTGAACAGTGGAGATGAGTGGTAAAGTGAGTATTGGTTGTTTTTGTTTTGTTTTTTCGTTCTTTTACATGTTACTTTGTGGTCTCTCCAGAAATGTTTTAAAATCTGGTGGATTTTGTGAATTTTAATCTCTTCAGAACTGCTCATCTTTACTTCATACCATTATAAGACATATGGAATTAGGTTTTCTTTATAATACAACCCCTTTAAAGCATAAGACAAGTCACAAGACAATATTTGACCTATATAACCTGGCCATGCGTGTTCAATGACACTGTGCAAATGACTAAAGATATTTTTAGGAATGTTCTTAGAAGGAAGAATCTTTTGTGGCTGAAAGATCTTTTGTTCTATTGTATGGAAAATTCAGATATGGCCAACTTCTTTGCAGTCAAAGAAGATGCCATTGTTCAGCTAAACATATAGTTCATTGTTAAATTGTAGTTGAAGTTGTCCAATTTCATTATCTTTATTCAAATATATATGAGCAATATTAGATATATATTATTCACATATAGAAGAAAAAAAGCATGTAAGGTATGGTCCTTGTTATTACATATGTACAGGCAGAAACCATGTGTTGAAACTGTACTAAAACCAAATACAGTGCATCATATTTTGCATAGGACCTATTAGGCTTCCTTAAATGTTGTTTTTGCTAGTTTTTTAAGATGTCCGCATTTCATCATTCCTCCAGAAAATGTTTGAATCAATTCTAATCTGTGTGTTACCAATCCCCTTCTCAATAGAGTGTGTCCCTTACACTGCTAGCAATGATTAGACATTTTAACCCTTTCACGACCTTTAACGTACATGGACGTCAAAAGACGTGTCCCTGCCTTTAATGCGGGCTCGCACGCCTAGCTTGCCCGCAGATGATGGATGATTTAATCAGCCATCATATGCTTTTAACAGATGTGGGTCTCTGACGGCGGCATTTAACACTCCACCTCCGCATGGTTGGTCCGTCATGTGATCATGGGGCGCCGATGTGTTGCCATAACAGCCGGGGGTCCGCTGATGACCCCCATGCCTGTCATTATAATACTCCTGTGAAAGCACTGCTATGTATAGCACAAGTGATCGAATGATCACAGCTTCAAGTCCCCTAAGGATAGTAAAAAGTATAAAAAAATATTTAAAAAAATATTTAAAAAAACACAAGTTCAAATCACCCCATTTATCCCCTATTAAAAATGAATCAATACAAATACACATATTTCTTATCGCTGCGTTTGTAAAAGTCTGATCTATCAAAACATAAAATAAAGTAATCTGATTGTCTAGCAGTGAAAAAAAATCAGAACCCCAGAATTAATTTTATTTTGGATACAGCAAAATTACAATAAAAAGTAATAAAAGGTGATCAGAACTTCGTATCTATCTCAAAATGGTATCAGTAAAAACGTATGGTCAAGGCACAAAAAATGAGCTCTTACACAGCCCCATATCCTAAAAATTTAAAGTGTTACAGGTCTCGTAAAATGGCGAAACAAGCAGTTTGTTTAACAAATTTCAATTTTTTTTTTCACCACTTAAATAAAAAAAAGCTATGCATGTTTGGTTTCTTCGCAATCATACTGACCTGGGGAATCATATTGCCTGGTCAGTATTACCGTATAGTGAACATGGTAACTAAAACCCCAAAAAACAATTGTGAAATTGTACTTTTTTTCAACGTACTTGGAATTTTTTTTCTGCTTTCTAATGCTTCACATGATAAAATTAATGATGTCATTCGAAAGTACAACTCTTTCCACAAAAAAAACAAGCCTGCACATAGCTATGTAGAAAGAAAAATAAAAAAGTTATGGCTCTTGGAAGAAGGGGAAGAAAAAACAAAAATGAAAAAAAAAAAATTGGAAAATCACCTGGTTGTGAAGAGTTAAAAGTATTTAAGCACACTTTCCATTTACAACAAAGTTGACAATTTATGGCATATATTGCCAAAAGATAACTGCACAAATGAAAAGTTCATTTAAAAGATGCCTCTAAATTGTTACTTCATAGGAGATGAAAGTATTTAATAAAACTGGTTGTCCTTAAAGGGGTTCTCTAGTGAAAACACAGGATAGGTGTAACAATAAAGTAGTAAGAATAAAGTGTAAGTCCGCATGCTCGACTGCCGATCTATTCAGTCCCTGTGGTGCTGCCAAATTCTGCATTACATTTTTCCTACAGCCCCATAGAAAATGAATGGAGCAGTGGTTGGACATCTAACTGACTACACCATTTTGTAACTAGGATAAAAGTGCCCTTTTGGGGCTAAAAATTCCATGATCTGGTGATCGGTACAGGTCCCAGTGGTGGGACATCCACATATCAGCACGTTATTGAAGCGTCGGTGTCCCTGCCTCCTGCTAGGCAGGGACGCTGTTCCCCTCACCTCTCCGCTCCGTGCCCGGCGTCCTCCTCCCGCTCTGCTGGCAGCGTGCGCTGCTTCCCGGCCACTGTGCTTAGGGTGCGCGCGCGCTCCCCCTCTCTTAAAGGGGCCGCGCGAGCCGTCCTAAGGAGTCCCCGGCCAATGGCCGGAGGACCTCACCATATATAAGGCACCTCCTCCAAAATGGAGGTGCCCGAGCAATGTTGTTGCATAGCCTATCACTCTGCTTCAGCCCTCAGGTCCCGTTACCAGTTACCTGCCAGTTACCTGCCAGTTACCTGCCAGATTCCTGCTTGATTCCTGCCTGTTACTTGTCTTTCTACTTGCATTCCTGCGGTCCGACAGTCTGCCTACCAGCCCTGCCAGTCTGTCTATGGATCTGATTGCCCGCTCACCTGGGAGCGCTCATCTGCTACCTGCCTGCTAGCCTACCTGAAGGCTCTGCCGTCATGTGCTGTGACCACCTGCCTGTCCAGAGACTCTTACCCGCTCACCTGGGAGCGTCCGCCTGCTACCTGCCTGCTAGCCTACCTGGAGTCTCTGCCGTCACGTGCTGTGACCACCTGCCTGTCCAGAGACTCTTACCCGCTCACCTGGGAGCGTCCACCTGCTACCTGCCTGCTAGTCTACCTGGAGGCTTAGCCATCACTTGCTGTGACCACCTGCCTGTTCAGAGACTCTTGCCCGCTCACCTGGGAGCGTCCACCTGCTACCCGCCTGCTAGCCTATCTGGAGGCTTAGCCGTCACTTGCCGTGACCACCCGCCTGTCAAGAGACTGTCCCCGTCACTTGCCGTGACCTCCTGCCCTTCTACCCAGAGACTGTCCCCGTCACTTGCTGTGACCTCCTGCCCTTCTACCCAGAGACTGTCCCCGTCACTTGCCGTGACCTCCTGCCCTTCTACCCAGAGACTGTCCCCGTCACTTGCCGTGACTACCTGCCCGCCTACCCTGGGAGCCACCCGCTTCCTTACAAGGACTGCCCCTTTGTATCGTTGCTCAGAGGTTCCACCTCCCAGACCCGTTACAGTTATCACCTATCCCACGCATGAATGATAATTTTTTAACTGGACAATCCCTTTAGGTTAAAAATAGATGGGAAGCTTACGAACAGGGGCCTGACTTCTCATGTTAATTCTAGAATTACGTGTCACTCTGTAATGTCTTATATTGTTTGTATATTTCCCATCTGAATTGTAAAGTGCTGCAGAATTCGCCGGCACTATAGAAATAATAATTATTATTGTCATAGAAAAAATTAAAATCCATAAGGCCTCCCTTGTGAGGGGGCAATCACCCCCTCTCTCACACAGAATCTCCAGAAGGAGAAAGAGCTTTCAATCTACAACCCTCCTTGAAATAGAATTACACAGTTGACATATGGGGTTAATGAAAATTAGTGGCAGCTAAAAAGTGACAAAACTAATTAAAACTCCTTTTGAAGCTCAGACTCCCTGCTGTGGACAGGTAATTGAAGGGGTTGTCTGGGCTTTCTGTGTGTGTGTGTGTGTGTGTGTGTATCTAAGCTGCAGAATGCTGATAATTTGTAATATACTCTCTGTCAGCATTCTGCATGGTGTCCTAGATAGCACACCTAGTCATGCAACCAGCTCTCTCCTGATTCTGGAGGAGCTGTTCACTTCCTGACTAGAGTATCACAAAAGACACAACCCCAGTCTCTGTCAGACCCTCCCCCTGCCTCCTGCTCCAGTCTCCAGTGCAGCTCACAGATGCAGCAGACAGGGCCGGCTCCAGGTTTTCCTGGGCCCCGGGCGAAAGAGTCTCAGTGGGCCCCTTTAACACATACCATGATTCATGATGCACAGATATCGCAGAGAAATATATATATAGTACAAGGCCAAATATTTCACTTCTTACATTACATGAGCGATATCTATTGTAAATTCCACAATAGCTCAGAAACCGGCGAATCGCTCCATACAGAATACTGGCCCCCATAAAATGCTCCATACGGAATACTGGCCCCCATATAACGCTCCATACAGAATACTGGCCCCCATAAAATGCTCCATACAGGATACTGGCCTCCATATGACGCTCCATACAGGATACTGGCCCCCATATAACGCTCCATACAGAATATTGGCCCCCATATAACACTTCATGCAGGCTGTGCTCCCACATAATGCTCCATGCAGGCTGTTCCCCCCACATAATGCCTCATGCAGGCTGTTCCCCCCACATAATGCCCCACACAGGCTGTTCCCCCCCTTATAATGCCCCATGCATTATGTCACCCCCCTTAAAATGCCCCATGCAGGATGTCAACCCCCTTATAATGCCCCATGCAAGATGTCACTCCCCCCCTTTTAATGCCCCATGCAGGATGTCACTTCCCCCCCCCCTTTTAATGCCCCATGCAGGATGTCACTTCCCCCCCTTTTAATGCCCAATGGAGGATGTCACACACCCCCTCCCTTATAATGCCACATGCCTCCATACATTAAAAAAAAAAATCAAATAATCACCTCACTTCTCACCTACTGCCGCTGCTCCGGACTCCTCAGCGTCGCCGGCGTCTTCTCAGGAGAGAGCGCAGTGTAAAGACGTCACCACGCCCTCTGACCTGAGATATCACAGTAAGAGGACGCGGAAGAGATCGGAGGTGCTGCGGAGGCATGGGGAGAGGTAAGTATTGTGCCGTGGGCTGCCAGGGCCCTGAGCAAGTGGGGGGAGCGGGAGCTGACACTGCTCTCCTCCGCTCACGGGTCCCATAGCGCGGCGGGGTCCCCGGCGGCAAGTGGGCAGCAGGGGAATGTCTCAGCTGATCAGACGAACCAGGAAGGAATAGGTTTCTACATAGGTGAGTATAATGTGCTGCGTGCATCCATCCCTCCCTCATCCATCCATCACTCATCCATCCATCCACCCCTCGCTCATCCACCCATCCCTCCCTCTCTCATCCATCCATCCACCCATCCCTCCCTCATCCATCCATCCACCCCTCTTTCATCCATCCACCCATCCCTCCCTCATCCATCCCTTTCTCATCCATTCATCCAGCCCTCATCCATCCATCCATTCCTCCCTCATTCATCCCTCTCTCTACTATCCATCCATCCCTCCCTCATCCATCCATGCCTCCCTCATCCATCCATCCCTTATCCATCCCTTCCTCATCCATCCCTTATCCATCCATCTCTCCCTCATTCATCCATCCATCCCTCCCTCATCCATCCCTCTCTCATCCATCCATCCCTCTCTCATCCATCTCTCACTCCATACACATATAACTATAGACTGAGGTTCTGCAGCAGCTGAGATGTATTATGTGGTATATATGTATGCACATCACCATAGACTGAGGTTCTGCAGCAGCTAAAGTGAATTATGTGGTATATACTGTATGTATACACATCACCATAGACAGAGGTTCTGCAGCAGGTAAAGTGTATTACTATTATTATTATTAGTGATGAGCGAGCACTACAATGCTCGGGTGCTCGTTGCTCGAGTCGAGCAACTCGTAAAGCTCAGGTGCTCGACCCGAGCAACGAGCCCAATGTAAATCAATGGGAAACTCGAGCATTTTTCCGGCGGCCCCTGGAGATCTGGAGGGGACCTATAATTTGGCCAAATCAATGGAAACAGTGCTCATATGATATGGGAACAGCATGGGAAAGACCCCTGGAAGCATCTCTGACTCCAAGGTCACTGCTGTGAACAATGTTGTCAGAGTATTACACCACTTTTACAGACTAATAGTGTTGAGCGAGCACTAAAATGCTCGGGTGCTCGAAGCTCGGGCCGAGCTCACGGTGATACTCGAGTGCTCGACCCGAGCAACGAGCCCAATGTTAGTCTATGGGAGACCCGAGCATTTTTGCTGCGGCACCCCCGGCACTCTGTAGAAAGCCTAAAAAGTGCCCAAAATGATAGTGACAGTGTTCAAAAGACATGGGGACAGCATGGGGATCGCCCCAGGAAGCATTTCTGACCCCTAGGTCACTGCTGTCAACAACGTGGTCAGAGGTATTAAACTACTTTTACGGGCTCACAATAAAACATTCAAAAACTAAACTGAAACGGTTTTCCTGTGAAATATGTTAAGGAACTTCCTTTCCAGGGTAAAGACTTGTGTATAAGGTAAAATAAATAACCAAAAACAAAAATACTCCTCCACACCTTGGGCTATGTTCACAAGTATCATTTTTTATGCGTTTTTGCACTTTTGTATTGCTTTTGTGTCACCCAGGGGGAATATAGGGGACTCGCCTTTTACCTAGGTTAGAAGGTCACGGCAGTCGGCTCCCGGGCCCGTACTCTGGGTCCTTCTTTAAAAAGGGGTTTTAGTGTACAGTTTGTCTTGTGACGCCACTTGTGGTTTCCGGTAATGGTTACCGGCACTGCTGCAGATCTCCGGGGGTGATGGGATGGCAGCTGGGATGTTCCTGCTCCCCACAGGCGGAGCGGGCCCCCGGGGCAGTGTAGGTGCAGATGGTAGTGATGCTGGGGCTTGTAGTGCAGGAGAGATGGCGCAGCAGGAGTAACTGACAGAGACAGGGGATTCACTTCAGTACCTTTACTGGTGCGGATGTCAGGTACGGTCCAGGGTACTCGGTAGGAAGGGTGCACTTCAGGACTTC
The DNA here is from genome assembly GCF_046119375.1 of Phyllobates terribilis. Classification (NCBI taxonomy): domain Eukaryota; kingdom Metazoa; phylum Chordata; class Amphibia; order Anura; family Dendrobatidae; genus Phyllobates; species Phyllobates terribilis. Next base: position 111,110,941 of record NW_027362761.1, read on the forward strand.
TCCCCAGTGAGCGGGTATAAGGACTCCTGGTCCGTGTCTCCCTCTCTCTAAGCTCCTGGCCAGCTTGCAACTGGGCCTAGCTTCTGTGTCGTGCTGTTCCTTCACCTGTCGCTTGGTAGTAGGACCTTTTTCTGGCAACCACTATCCCTGGACGTCGGGGCCTTCGTGGTTCCTAGTCCTGTCCAGGGTTTAGCTTCAGGTCGACCAGGGACTTGTAGTCCTCCTGGTATGCCGGTGATCCCTACTGGGTATAAAGGACCATGAAGGCGTGGACCCGGTGTCCTGTTTGTGTCTTGGGGTGAGCCTATGATGCTCCTCTGACCCCTCAACTCCTCTCTCCTCTCCTATTTGCCTCCGGCCACACTCGGGGCCCTCAATACAGCAGCAGATGTGCTGCGCCTTCACTGCTCTCAGTGGCAGCACACTCTCTCAACAACTAACTCTGACTGAACTGCTTGGCTCCACCCTCCATATATATATCCCTAACGGGCTCCCTCTGGTGGTATGAGGTGGAAGGGTGGAGGTGTTTGTTTGTAATGAGGGCCTCTTGTGGAGAAATCCATCCATGCACCCTTTTGGGCCCTGTGGTACCTGTGAACAGCAGGGTGCCACACTTTCAACCGTGACAAATGCATTCACTGGGAAATGTCATTTTAACATTTTACAATCCTATTTGGCCATGTGCTGAGTGACACATGCATACAGTGCTGAAAAGACATGGGAACAGCATGGGGAAGACCCCTGGAAGCATCTCTGACACCCAGGTCACTGCCTAAAAGTGTGCCCATCAGAAGTGATCCTGGCCGCATCAGAAGATGCAGACTTGCAACTATCCCCATGCAAGTCCTTGTCCCAGGGCAGTGTTCAATTGTACCTCCCCCATTCCTTGCAATGCAAGCGCAAGTATGCAGCCTGCCACCCACCCACCCCCAGGCTGCAATACCATACTGCTAGCTTGCACTTGAAATGGGGCCTTTTAGTTTGGAGGAGGCCGAAGCTGGCCACCACCTCATGGCTGCTTCGTCAGCGAGGTATCCATACTCAGTCCCCAGCCGCCCGACGGCCGGGTGTCCACACACGGTCCCCAGCCGCCTAGGGGCGTCCGGGTGTCCATAAACGGTCCCCAGCCGCCCCTATTTCTCCTGTCAACTTCCCCCACACTTTTCTTAGCCTGGCCTGCTTTAGGGCAGCATTGGAAGAGCCCACCAGAGAACCAGACTCCTCCAGTGGGCCCTGGCTTCTCCATCAGGGGAGTTGAAAGTGCCAAGGTGAGGAGCATGATGATGATGATAGAAGTTAGCATCTGCTTTGTTTTCTTGGAATGCAAGCGTAAGTGTGCAACCTGCCACCCACCCACACCCAGGCTGCAATACTATACTGCTAGCTTGCTTGCACTTGAAATTGGGCCTTTTAGGCATGTGGAGGCAGACGCCGGCCACCATGTCATGGCTGCGTCGGTGGCCTGGTATCCATACTCAGTCCCCAGCCGCCCGGCAGCCGGGTGTCCACACTCAGTCCCCAGCCGCCCCGCGGCTGGGTGTCCACACACGGTCCCCAGGGCCTGGGGGCGGCCAGGTGTCCATATATGGTCCCCAGCCACCCCTATTTCTCCTGTCAACTTCCCCCACACTTTTCTTAGCCTGGCCTGCTTTAGGGCAGCATTGGACGAGCCCACCAGAGAACCAAGCTCCTCCAGTGGGCCCTGGCTTCTCCATCAGGGGAGTTGAGAGTGCCAAGGTGAGGAGCATGATGATGATGATAGAAGTTAGCATCTGCTTTGTTTTCTTGGAATGCAAGCGCATGTATGTAGTAGCGGCTAGGCCTGAGGTGGTCAGTGTTTTGGCGCATATCCTACCTCCTCCGAGGATTGCTGGATGTTTTCCTGCTACTATCCCAGTTCTATGACTCCCATTAAAACAAAGCTTCAGGTGATGAATGATGGATGAGGTTGTTTCAAAGGAGAAAGAGCAGGAGGAACAGGGACCATTCACATCAATATCAGGCCCGTCAACCACACATGTCTTGTAGGATATGTTTCCGTACCAAAAGGAGTGGTTCAGCTACACAGTTATAGGGCATACTGTGAGTGCAATGCCTACCAAAAATTTCAAGGCACTCCAATGCCCCTTGGAAGTGACATGGAGGTCAGAGGGCCTTAACGAAACCGTTTTTTCCATTAATAGCAACTGGGTCTCCTGTGCACTGTTGGCCTAAGCAGTGAATGGAAGGCTTTCCAAAAATTATGAGGAACTGCAATGCCCCTTGAAACAGACGTGGATTTCAGCATACTAAAAACCTTCTACCCATTATTGGGGAGTGGGTCTCCCTTAGTGTTCGCCTATGCATTGAAAAGCAAAAGCTGACTAAAATTAGGAGGAAATGCAATGCCCGTTGGAAGAGTCGTGGAGGTTAGAGTTAATTAAAAACAACATTTCAATGCCCCTTGGAAGAGCTGTGGAGTTCAGAGTGGTTTAACAAGATGGTTTTAATGCCCCTTGGAAGAGACGTGGAGGTCACAGTAGCTTAACAAGACGCTTTTAATGCCCCTTGGAAGAATGGTGGAGGTCGCAGTAGCTTAACAAGACGGTTTTAATGCTCCTTGAAAGAATGGTGGAGGTCGAAGTGGAATAAAAAGACAATATCAATGCCCCTTGGAAAAGTGGTGGAGGTCGCAGTAGCTTAACAAGACGGTTTTAATGCACCTTGGAAGAGACGTGGAGGTCGCAGTAGCTTAACAAGACGGTTTTAATGCCCCTTGGAAGAATGGTGGAGGTCGCAGTGGAATAAAAAGACAATATCAATGCCTATTGGAAAAGTGGTGGAGGTCGCAGTGGAATAAAAACACAATATCAATGCACCTTGGAAGAGACGTGGAGGTCGCAGTAGCTTAACTAGACGGTTTTAATGCCCCTTGGAAAAGTGGTGGAGGTCGCAGTAGCTTAACAAGATGGTTTTAATGCCCCTTGGAAAAGTGATGGAGGTCACAGTAGCTTAACAAGACGGTTTTAATGTCCCTTGGAAGAGACGTGGAGGTCGCAGTAGCTTCACAAGATGGTTTTAATGCCCCTTGGAAGAGACGTGGAGGTTGCAGTAGCTTAACAAGACGGTTTTAATGCCCCTTGAAAGAATGGTGGAGGTCGCAGTGGAATAAAAAGACAATATCAATGCCACTTGGAAAAGTGGTGGAGGTCGCAGTAGCTTAACAAGACGGTTTTAATGCCCCTTGGTAAAGTGGTGGAGGTCGCAGTAGCTTAACAAGATGGTTTTAATGCACCTTGGAAGAGACGTGGAGGTCGCAGTAGCTTAACAAGACGGTTTTAATGCCTCTTGGAAGAATGGTGGAGGTCGCAGTGGAATAAAAAGACAATATCAATGCCCCTTGGAAAAGTGGTGGAGGTCGCAGTAGCTTAACAAGACGATTTTAATGGCCCTTGGAAGAGATGTGGAGGTCGCAGTAGCTTGACAAGATGGTTTTAATGCCCCATGGAAGAGACGTGGAGATTGCAGTAGCTTAACAAGACGGATTTAATGCCCCTTGAAAGAATGGTGGAGGTCGCAGTGGAATAAAAAGACAATATCAATGCCACTTGGAAAAGTTGTGGAGGTCGCAGTAGCTTAACAAGACGGTTTTAATGCCCCTTGGAAAAGTGGTGGAGGTCGCAGTAGCTTAACAAGACGGTTTTAATGCACCTTGGAAGAGACGTGGAGGTCGCAGTAGCTTAACAAGACGGTTTTAATGCCTCTTGGAAGAATGGTGGAGGTCGCAGTGGAATAAAAGACTATATCAATGCCCCTTGGAAAAGTGGTGGAGGTCGCAGTAGCTTAACAAGACGGTTTTAATGCCCCTTTGAAAATTGGTGGAGGTCGCAGTAGTTTAACAAGACGGTTTTGATGCCACTTGGAAAAGTGGTGGAGGTCGCAGTAGCTTAACAAGACGGTTTTAATGCCCCTTGGAAGAGACGTGGAGTTCGCAGTAGCTTAACAAGACGGTTTTAATGCCCCTTGAAAGAGACGTGGAGGTTGCAGTAGCTTAACAAGACGGTTTTAATGCCCCTTGGAGGAGACGTGGAGGTCGCAGTAGCTTGATGTGGCGCCCTGCTGCGCACTGGTGTCACAGAAGCCAGAAGGGTGCATGGATGGACTTCTCCACAAGAGGCCCTCACACATTCACACACCTCCACCCTATCACCTCAGACCAGCAGAGGGAGCCCGTCAGGGACATATATATACTGGAGGGTGGAGTTGGGCAGTGAGTTGAGGGGAGTTCTGTTCCTGCTCAGACGCAGAGAGGGACAGAGCTGAGAGTTGAGCAGAGAGCATGCTGACACTCAGAGAGCAGTGAAGAGGCAGCACGCTGGCTGCTGTGCTAAGGCGATCCAAGGCCTACAGCAGGAGGTGAAGCCTAGTGAGGGCCCTGAGTGTGGCCGAAGGCGAGAGGAGAAGGAAGAAGTAGCGAGGGGGCAGAGGAGCATACCAGGCTCACCCCGAGATATATACCGGACACCGGGTCCGCGCCTACGGGGTCCCTTTATACCCAGTAGGGACCACCGGAACCCCTGGAGGACTACAGGACCCAGGTCTACCAAACGCTGACTACACTAACAGGGCTAGGAGCCACGGAGGCCCCAGCGTCCAGGGAGAGTGATCTTCAAGAGAAGGCCCTACCACCAGGTCAGCAGGTGCAAGAGAGAAACAGTAATCAAGCTAGGCCTAGCTCCAGGCAGGTCAGAAGCTTAGTGAGTAAAGCCACGAATCAGGAGGCCCTATACCTGCTCACTGGGGAGAGTCCAAAAGTGTACCCTTCGTCCGGAGTACCCTGGACCATGCCTGCAGCATCACCAGTAAAGGTACTGAAGCTTACCCCCGTGTGAGTGTCGGTCTTTCCTCTGGGACCGTCCTGCCGTCTCTCACCAGCATCCACCATCTACACCTACACTGCCCTGAGGCCCGCTCCACCTGTGGGGAGCCGTCCTAACAAAGCTGCCCAAACATCTGCCTCAGAGGACTGTCGCAGCGCAGGTAATCATTACCGGACACCACAGGTGGCGTCACGAACTTATTACAAACACTATAAATCCCCTATATCCCCTTTTTATTGACCGCCCTGGGCCACGGACAGGGCCAGCCACCATGATATCACCCCCAGCATCTACTGGCCCAGCACCGGGTACCCCATGGCCCAGGGGGCGCGTCATTAACAAGACGGTTTTAATGCCCCGTGGAACAATGGTGGAGGTCGCAGTGGAATAAAAAGACAATATCAATGCCCCTTGGAAAATTAGTGGAGGTCGCAGTAGCTTAACAAGACGGTTCTAATGCCCCTTGGAAGAATGGTGGAGGTCGCAGTGGAATAAAAAGTGTAGCATCGGTGTCTCTGCCCCCTGCTAGGCAGAGACGCCGTCCCACTCACCTCCTCGCTCCCCGCGCTCCCCGCGCTGCATTCTCCAGCGCACCTCTTCCTGCTGCCGGCGCGCGCAGCTCCCCGGGCACTGTGCTTAGGGCGTGCGAACGCGCTCCCTCCCTCTTAAAGGGGCCGCGGGCGCCGTCCTAAGGAGTCCCCGGCTAATAGCCGAGGATCCTCCCATATATAAGGCACCTCCTCCAAAATAGAGGTGCCCGAGCAAAGAGCAAAAGTTGTTGCACAGTGTTTCTGACCTCTGCTTCAGCCCTCAGGTCCCGCTGCTAGCCTGACTACCAGTCTTGCCCGCCAGCCTGTTACCTGCCTGTTACCTGCCAGCCCGCTCACCTGGGAGCATTTGCCTGTTACCTGCCTGTTACCTGCTGTGCCTGCCAGTCCGCTCACCTGGGAGCACTTGCCTGTTGCCTGCCTGTTACCTGCCATGCCTGCCAGCCCGCTCACCTGGGAGCACTTGCCGTTACCACCTAGAGACTCCTGCCGTCACTTGCCGTGACCACCTAGAGACTCCTGCCGTCACTTGCCGTGACCACCTGCCAGCCCACCTAGAGACTCCTGCTGTCATTTGCCGTGTCTACCTGATAGCCTACCTGGAGGCTTCCGCTCGCCAGCCTGCCTGCTGTGCCTACCTGCTATTCGGGTCAGTCCCTGCCATCTGTACCGTGAGAGTCACCTGCTCCCTTACAAGGTCGTCCCCAGAGTAGCACCTGGTCCCTCGGCTCGGTCCCTCCAGGGTCACGGAGTCGTTAGCCGCCGTACGACCAGGGTCGGTCCGGGTTGATACTTAGCTACGCCCCTCTGGGTCCCACCTTGCACCGTAGCACAGAGGTCCCACCCCCCGGACCCGTAAAAGTTTGCTAGGGCCATGGAACCCGGTGGCCCCCAAGCCCCCTCGCTTACGGACCTGTACCAGGAGGTTTCTCGTCAGAGATCCCAACAGGAAACCATTCTGAACTACCTGCGGAATGTCAACTCCTGTCTGGACACGCTGTCTGTCCCACCTGTATCCACCTCGAGTCGTGTGACTTCCGCTCCAGCAGCACCGCTGCCCACCAATACCACGGCATCCAGCCCAGGTCCCCAGCATGCTGCACTTTAAACTCTTGGCACATCAGTTCATCTCCGACCGGGCCAAGGTGGCATTCATCATGTCCCATCTCACTGGGGAAGCACTGGCATGGCTAAATCCCCTGTGGGAGAGAGGGGATCCCCTGGTGTCCGACCTATCGTCTTTCCTCGCTGCTTTCCAGAGAGTCTTCGATGAACCAGGACGGAAATCCTCTTCAGCCTCCTCTCTGCTACGTCTCCGCCAAGAGAGTCTCACCGTGAGCCAATATGCCATACGGTTCCCTACCCTCGCTTCTGAGCTTGCCTGGGACAACGAGGCTCTGGTGTCTGTCTTCTGGGAGGGTCTTTCCGGTCGGATTAAGGACGAGTTAGCCGGTCGGGACACTCCTACCACCCTGGATGACCTGGTGTCACTAGCCACCCGGATTGACATCCGTTTCCAAGAACGTACCAAAGAGACTACCCGGGAGAGAAAGTTTCCTCGCCTTGCTCCTACTTTCCAGAGACATGCCTCTCAACCAGTCACTCCCCGGGCACACTCGCCCGAACCTATGCAGATCGACCTGACCAAGATGGTCAAATCTCGCCAAGAGTCACGCCAAGCCGAGGGGAGCTGTTTCTATTGTGGCAGTAAGGAGCACTTCATCCATTCCTGCCCGGAGAAGCCGAGAAACTCCAGTGTCTAGGACCGCTCAGAGAGGTCGTCCTAGGCAAGAGTAAGCCCTCTCCGTCCCTGACTTTGTCTGTCTCTATCTCCTGGGGAGAGAAACGTAATTTTGAAATTGCTCATCTGGATTCTGGAGCTGCTGGAAACCTCATTTTCCAGTCCCTGGTAGAGATTCCGGATTCCACCACACCTCTGGCTGAACCATTGTCAGTCGCCTCCGTGGATGGAAGACTCCTTCCGGTGACCATCCTGCTCGTCACTGAATCCATAACCCTGCAGGTGGGAATGCTGCACTCTGAGAAGATCTCCTTCCATGTGCTGTCCGGACTCTCTCACTCCCTATTGCTAGGTCTACCCTGGCTCCAGACACATCAACCCGTGCGGAACTGGCAATCCGGTGAGGTACTCCGGTGGGGGCAGGATTGCCATAGGACCTGCCTGGTTCCGGTTCGTCCGGCTCGTCCTCCACCTACCCCGGCTAATTTACCCGGTCTACCGGCACCTTACTGGTCCTATGCAGATGTCTTCAGTAAAAAGGAAGCAGAGACACTGCAACCTCATAGGCCATATGACTGTCCGATCAACCTGGTACCCGGCGCCACTCCACCCGGTGGGCGTATCTACCCATTGTCGTCGGCCGAAACCCGGGCCATGTCAGAGTACATCGAGGAGAATCTGGCCAGGGGATTTATTCGGAAATCTACCTCCCCGGCTGGAGCCGGATTCTTCTTTGTTAAGAAGAAAGATGGTTCATTACGCCCCTGTATTGACTATAGAGGTCTCAACCAAATCACGGTAAAAAACAAATACCCCCTGCCGCTCATCTCCGAGTTGTTTGACCGTCTTAAGGGAGCTAGGATCTTTACTAAGCTAGATCTACGTGGGGCATATAATCTGGTCCGGATCCGTCAAGGAGACGAGTGGAAGACGGCATTCAATACCCAGGACGGTCACTATGAATACCGTGTGATGCCCTTCGATCTCGGCAATGCTCCCGCCGTCTTCCAAGAATTGGTCAACGACATCTTCCGTGATCTTCTTTACTCTTGCGTGGTGGTGTACCTGGACGATATCTTGGTCTTCTCTCCGGATCTTCCCACACACCGGAGGGATGTTCGTCAGGTCCTGCTTAGGCTCAGGCAGAATCACCTCTATGCAAAATTCGAGAAGTGCCTCTTTGAGCAGACCTCTCTTCCATTCCTGGGATATGTTATCTCCCAGACAGGCCTAGGGATGGATCCCGAGAAGGTCTCTGCTGTCCTAAAGTGGCCCCGTCCGGAGGGGTTGAAGGCGATTCAGCGATTCCTGGGCTTCGCCAACTACTATCGTCTCTTCATCCCGCACTTCTCTTCCCGGACTGCTCCCATATCTGCGCTCACCCGTAAGGGAGCAAATCCCAAGGAATGGTCATCCGAAGCTGAGGAGGCCTTCCTTTCCTTAAAGCAAGCCTTCTCCTCTGCCCCAGTGCTGCACCGTCCGGACTGCAACAAACAGTTCTACCTGGAGGTTGACGCTTCCTCCTCCGGAGCCGGAGCGGTGCTCACCCAAAAATCTTTATCCGGGAGAATGGTAACCTGCGGCTTCTTCTCCAAACTCTTCTCCTCGTCTGAGCGCAACTACTCCATAGGAGACCGAGAACTGTTAGCCGTTAAATTGGCGCTGGAGGAGTGGCGTTACCTGCTTGAAGGGGCTCTATACCCAGTGATCATCTATACGGATCACAAAAACCTGGCATATCTCCAGAATGCCCAAAGACTCAATCCGCGTCAGGCCCGGTGGTCTTTGTTCTTTGCCAGCTTCGACTTCGTCCTACATTTCTGCCTGGCGGACAAGAATGTCAAAGCCGACGCCTTGTCCCGATCCTTCCTGTCCTCTGATCAAGAGGAGGAGTCTATGCACATCATCGACCCCTCCAAGATGATGAATGTGGCCCCCTTGGATCTGACTCGTCTTCCACCCGGTTAGATGTTTGCAGCGGTACCAGATCGTGAGAGGGTTCTTCACTGGGGTCATTCATCTAAACTAGACGGCCATGCTGTCCAAAAGAAGACCTTCCTACTCATTACCTGGCATTACTGGTGGCCTACCCTGCGCAAGGATGTGGTAGACTTCATCTCGGCCTGTTCGTCCTGTGCCCACAACAAAGTTCCCAGACATCTTCCAGCCGGTCGCCTCCTGCCTCTTCCCGTACCTGCTGCCCCATGGCAGCACATTGCCAAGGACTTTATTAGTGATCTCCCTGTTTCTGCTGGTTGTACAGTCATTTGGGTGGTCGCCGACCGCTTCTCTAAGATGGCCCACTTCATCCCTCTGCCTGGTCTCCCGTCTGCATCGGAGCTGGCCAAGGATTTCTTCCGTCATATCTTCCGTCTCCATGGCATACCCCTCCACATTGTGTCGGATCGAGGGGTTCAGTTCACCTCACGTTTCTTGAGAGCTACCTGTAAGCTACTGGATGTCACCCTGGATTTCTCCTCCGCCTACCATCCACAGTCCAATGGCCAAGTGGAGAGTATCAACCAAATCCATACCAGCTACCTCCGGCACTTTGTTAACGCTCACCATACCGATTGGGTGGAGCTCCTACCCTGGGCCGAATTCTCCTACAACAACCATGAGAGCGAATCTACTTCTAAATCCCCGTTCTTCGTGGTCTACGGTCAACTTCCTCGGATTCCGTTTCCCATCTCCGCCTCGGTGGACAACCCTGCCGCGGAGGCTCTTGTCAGCGAATTCTCCACCATTTGGGAAAATACTAGGTCCGCACTTCTTCAGTCCTCCGAGCGGATGAAGAAACATGCTGACAACAGACGTCTGGATCTGCTTCAATTCCGCCCGGGAGATAAAGTCTGGCTCTCTTCCAAGCATGTCCGACTCAAAATACCCTCCTATGAGTTGGGTCCTCGGTTCATCGGTCCATTTGAAGTTCTCAAACAAATCAACCCAGTGGCCTACAAGTTAAAACTCCCGGCCACCTTACGGATTCCCAACTCCTTCCATGTATCTCTCCTCAAACCAGTTGTGTTTAACTCTTTTTCCAATCTAGGTACTCCCCCTGCTCCGGTTTCCGCTGAGGAAGTTTTTGAGGTAGAGAACATTCTGGCCACTAAGAGGGTAAGAGGAAAACCCTTTTTTCTGGTGCATTGGAAGGGGTTTGGCCCAGAGGAGAGAAATGCAAACCCAGGGAGAACATTCATGCCCCGCTTCTCCTTGAAAAATTCCTTTCTGGCCTAAAAAAGAGGGGGCGTAAAGGGGGGGGGTACTGTAGCATTGGCGTCTCTGCCCCCTGCTAGGCAGAGACGCCGTCCCACTCACCTCCTCGCTCCCCGTGCTCCCCGCTCTGCGTTCTCCAGCTCCCCGGGCACTGTGCCTAGGGCGCGCGAACGCGCTCCCTCCCTCTTAAAGGGGCCGCGGGCGCCGTCCTAAGGAGTCCCCGGCCAATAGCCGAGGATCCTCCCATATATAAGGCACCTCCTCCAAAATGGAGGTGCCCGAGCAAAAGTTGTTGCACAGTGTTTCTGACCTCTGCTTCAGCCCTCAGGTCCCTCTGCTAGCCTGACTACCAGTCTTGCCCGCCAGCCTGTTACCTGCCTGTTACCTGCCAGCCCACTCACCTGGGAGCACTTGCCTGTTACCTGCCTGTTACCTGCCGTGCCTGCCAGCCCGCTCACCTGGGAGCACTTGCCTGTTACCTGCCTGTTACCTGCCGTGCCTGCCAGCCCGCTCACCTGGGAGCACTTGCCGTGACCACCTAGAGACTCCTGCCATCACTTGCCGTGACCACCTAGAGACTCCTGCCGTCACTTGCCGTGACCACCTGCCAGCCCACCTAGAGACTCCTGCTATCATTTGCCGTGTCTACCTGATAGCCTACCTGGAGGCTTCCGCTCACCAGCCTGCCTGCTGTGCCTACCTGCTATTCCGGTCAGTCCCTGCCATCTGTACCGTGGGAGTCACCTGCTGCCTTACAAGGTCGTCCCCAGAGTAGCACCTGGTCCCTCGACTCGGTCCCTCCCTGGTCACGGAGTCGTTAGCCGCCGTACGACCAGGGTCGGTCCGGGTTGATACTTAGTTACACCCCTCTGGGTCCCTCCTTGCACCGTAGCACAGAGGTTCCACCCCCCCGGACCCGTAACAAAATGACAATATCAATGCCCCTTGGAAAAGTGGCGGAGGTCGCAGTAGCTTAACAAGACGGATTTAATGCCCCTTGGAAAAGTGGTGGAGGTCGCAGTAGCTTAACAAGACGGTTTTAATGGTTTTAAAGGTTACATCATTTCCTACGACTTTTATCAGGCAGGTCTGTGCTCTTAAATAGATAGGTTGGGAGTAAAGACTAATTGTAATTGCAGTCCTTTTGAGGGCTAGGTTACATCAGTTCCTATCACTTTTATCAGGCAGGTCTGTGCTCTTAAATAGATAGGTTGGGAGTAAAGATTAATTGTAATTGCAGTCCTTTTGAGGCCTAGGTTACATCAGTTCCTATCACTTTTTGCCAGGCAGGTCTGTGCCAGTGCTGTGCAAGTTTTTTTCACAGCATTTGGCTAAATCTAGCAAAGCAAATCCTTTTTGGCCTCTTGCAGTGTGTGTTAGTCAGTGGAGTAGCCTATCTGTGTTGCAAGCTACACCACCTGTGTATAGAATACAATTTTTTTTACTGCACCTAGTGAAGTAAAACCTTTTCGGCATAGCATCATTCTATTAGTCCATCTATACTAACCTCCACCAGGTTGCAAATTCAATATAATTTTTTTCTGCATCTAGCTCTGAAAAAATATTTCGGCTTGTAGCAGTGTGTGGGACTTGTTCTATTAGTCCATCTATACTAACCTCCACCAGGTTGCAAATTCAATATAATTTTTTTCTGCATCTAGCTCTGAAAAAATATTTCGGCTTGTAGCAGTGTGTGGGACTTTTTCTATTAGTCCATCTATACTAACCTCCACCAGGTTGCAAATTCAATATAATTTTTATCTGCATCAAGCTCTGAAAATATATTTTGGCTTGTAGCAGTGTGTGGGACTTGTTCTATTAGTCCATCTATACTAACCTCCACCAGGTTGCAAATTCAATGTAATTTTTTTCTGCATCTAGCTCTGAAAAAATATTTCGGCTTGTAGCAGTGTGTGGGATTTGTTCTATTAGTCCATCTATACTAACCTCCACCAGGTTGCAAATTCAATACAATTTTTATCTGCATCTAGCACTGAAAAAATATTTTGGCTTGTAGCAGTGTGTGGGACTTGTTCTATTAGACCATCTATACTAACCTCCACCAGGTTGCAAATTCAATATAATTTTTATCTGCATCTAGCTCTGAAAAAATATTTCGGCTTGTAGCAGTGTGTGGGACTTTTTCTATTAGTCCATCTATACTAACCTCCACCAGGTTGCAAATTCAATATAATTTTTTTCTGCATCTAGCTCTGAAAAAATATTTCGGCTTATAGCAGTGTGTGGGACTTGTTCTATTAGTCCATCAATACTAACCTCCACCAGGTTGCAAATTCAATATAATTTTTATCTGCATCTAGTTCTGAAAAAAATATTTCGGCTTGTAGCAGTGTGTGGGACTTGTTCTATTAGTCCATCTATACTAACCTCCACCAGGTTGCAAATTCAATATAATTTTTTTCTGCATCTAGCTCTGAAAAAATATTTCGGCATGTAGCAGTGTGTGACATTTGTTCTATTAGTCCATCTATACTAACCTCCACCAGGTTGCAAATTCAATATAATTTTTATCTGCATCTAGCTCTGAAAAAATATTTTGACTTGTAGCAGTGTGTGGGACTTGTTAGTCCATCTATACTAACCTCCACCAGGTTGCAAATTCAATATAATTTTTATCTGCATCTAGCTCTGAAAAAATATTTCAGCTTGTAGCAGTGCGTGGGACTTGTTCTTTTAGTCCATCTATACTAACCTCAACCAGGTTTCAAATTCAATATAATTTTTTTCTGCATCTAGCTCTGAAAAAATATTTCGGCTTGTAGCAGTGTGTGGGACTTGTTCTATTAGTCCATCTATACTAACCTCCACCAGGTTGCAAATTCAATATAATTTTTTTCTGCATCTAGCTCTGAAAAAATATTTCGGCTTGTAGCAGTGTGTGACACTTGTTCTATTAGTCCATCTATACTAACCTCCACCAGGTTGCAAATTCAATATAATTTTTATCTGCATCTAGCTCTGAAAAAATATTTTGACTTGTAGCAGTGTGTGGGACTTGTTAGTCCATCTATACTAACCTCCACCAGGTTGCAAATTCAATATAATTTTTATCTGCATCTAGCTCTGAAAAAATATTTTGACTTGTAGCAGTGTGTGGGACTTGTTAGTCCATCTATACTAACCTCCACCAGGTTGCAAATTCAATATAATTTTTATCTGCATCTAGCTCTGAAAAAATATTTCAGCTTGTAGCAGTGCGTGGGACTTGTTCTTTTAGTCCATCTATACTAACCTCAACCAGGTTTCAAATTCAATATAATTTTTTTCTGCATCTAGCTCTGAAAAAATATTTCGGCTTGTAGCAGTGTGTGGGACTTGTTCTATTAGTCCATCTATACTAACCTCCACCAGGTTGCAAATTCAATATAATTTTTTTCTGCATCTAGCTCTGAAAAAATATTTCGGCTTGTAGCAGTGTGTGACACTTGTTCTATTAGTCCATCTATACTAACCTCCACCAGGTTGCAAATTCAATATAATTTTTATCTGCATCTAGCTCTGAAAAAATATTTTGACTTGTAGCAGTGTGTGGGACTTGTTAGTCCATCTATACTAACCTCCACCAGGTTGCAAATTCAATATAATTTTTATCTGCATCTAGCTCTGAAAAAATATTTCAGCTTGTAGCAGTGCGTGGGACTTGTTCTTTTAGTCCATCTATACTAACCTCAACCAGGTTTCAAATTCAATATAATTTTTATCTGCATCTAGCTCTGAAAAAATATTTCGGCTTGTAGCAGTGTGTGGGACTTGTTCTATTAGTCCATCTATACTAACCTCCACCAGGTTGCAAATTCAATATAATTTTTATCTGCATCTAGCTCTGAAAAAATATTTCGGCTTGTAGCAGTGTGTGGGACTTGTTCTATTAGTCCATCTATACTAACCTCCACCAGGTTGCAAATGCAATATAATTTTTATCTGCATCTAGCTCTGAAAAAATATTTCGGCTTGTAGCAGTGTGTGGGACTTGTTCTATTAGTCCATCTATACTAACTGTAACATACCTGGCGGCGTCCTTGCATGGTGGTCCATCTCCCACTGTGCAAGAGCGCGCACTTGATCTCCAGTCCAGAATGTCTCTCTGGCTTCCCTCCATGCTGTCTGTTTGTGTCTGTTTCTGCTGCTTAAGGGCGGCGCCCGATCACTTCCTGCTTTTTGTACCTGCTGTGGGTCACACCCCTTGTGCGTCCTCAGCCTATTGCTGTCTGTCACCTGGTATATAGCTCAGCTGCTCCCATCTATCCCTGCCTGAGCATAGTGTTTCATTCAGTGTGTGCTTTCACTCTGAAGGTGCCAGGTCCCGTTCTTTGTCTCCTGTCTTGCGGTATCAGTTCCCGTGTCTGAACTGAGTCCTGTCTATGTCTCCCGCCTTGCGGTATCAGTTCCTGTGTCTGAACTGAGTCCTGTCTATGTCTCCTGCCTTGCGGTATCAGTTCCCGTGTCTGAGCTGAGTCCTGTCTTTGTCTCCTGCCTTGCGGTATCAGTTCCCGTGTCTGAACTGAGTCCTGTCTGTGTACTCTTGCCTGCTGCCTTTCCTGGAGGCTGTATTTCCAGGCCTGTCTGAACACGCTCCTAGCCTGTTCCTCCCGCCTTCTAGGGGCTGATTACCTAGATCCGTTCCTGTATCTTGTCTGTCCTGTCTGAACACGCTCCTTGCCCGTTTGTCCCGCCTCTCTGGGGGCCGATTACCCAGACCTGCTCCTGTATCTTGTCTGTCCTGTCTGAACACGCTCCTTGCCTGTTCGTCCCGCCTCTCTGGGGGCCGTATTCCCAGACCCGCTCCTGTGTCCCGCTCCTGTGTCGGTCTCGTCCGTACACTCAGTTCCAGTCTGTACTCTCTCCTATCTTTCATCTGTCTTTTCTCTATGTCCGTTCCTTTCCTTTTTCTGCAGAGTCTGAACTCGTACCTAACTCCTGCCTGTTGTCTCTGTACTCCCGTTTGTGAGTTTGTGGTCCACTCGCTACTTCACTGCAAGTACCCTGTGGGTGTCTGGCTCCGCCCTTCCCTTCCTGTCTGTTCCGTGTGAACAGAGCCCTGTCCCCCCTACTCAGCCTTGCCTGCTCTGACTCCTTTGCTCACTGCTCCGGCGGTTCTAGCCTGCTCTGACTCCTTTGCTCACCGCTCCGGCGGTTCTAGCCTTCTCTGACTCCTTTGCTCGCTGCTCCGGCAGCCTTGCTCCGCTCTGACCCTTTTGCTCGCTGCTCCGGCAGTCTCGCTCCACTCTTGCTCACCGCTCCAGGCGGCCTCGTCCTGCTTTACTCTTGCTCACTGCTCCAGCAGTCTCGCTCAGCTCTGATCCTTTGTTCACCGCTCCTGGCGGCCTTGTCCTGCTCTACTCTTGCTCACCGCTCCAGGCGGCCTTGTCCTGCCCTGTTCTCGCTCACCTCTCTGGGCGGACTCACTCTGCTGTGTTTGTCCGCCACATCTGTGGTTCTGTTCCTGAGTCCCAGTGTGTACTGGGTCCTATCCCGCCAGTGTCCCTACCTGCTAGTGCCTCCCTGTCTGCACTCTAGCTGTGCTTGCCTGTACCCCTCTGCCTGTATTGTTCCTGAGTCCCAGTGTGTACTGGGTCCTATCCCGCCTGTGTTCCTACCTGCTAGTGCCTCCCTGTCTGCACTCTAGCTGTGCTTGCCTGTACCCCCCTGCCTGCATACCCGCCTGCCTGCATACCAGTCGTGCCTGCCTATACCCACCAGTCTGTGTGCCAGCCTACCAGTCTGTTCCTGTATTCCCCTGTGTGGGTCAACAGCCGTGTCCGGGGTCTGTCCTGGAGTAGCACCTGGTCCCTCTGCTCGGTTCCTCCTTGGTGCACTGGCGTCGTATGCCGTCGTGCGACCCTGGTCGGATCGGGTGAATACCTAGTTAAGCCCCTCCAGGCATTCACTCTCCGGCACGGTCCAGTGGAATCACTACAATCACACGCACACGCCGCTCAGCCCCGGCGTGTGCATAACAGCATGCTCAGGCAATGGTTCCCGTTGAGCCCCACGGCCTTCGCTCTCTGAGAAGTTTTCCAGCGAATACATGCATTAAAATAAATAACAAATTTTTTCCTTAGCTGAGTTCCAGGCGAATTACGCACCATCCAGATGGATCTATCAGCTCTCGTTCCTGCGGATCCGCCACGTTACTATGGGGATCCAAGACAGTGTCGTGCATTTGTGGAGCAATGCATGCTACACTTTAAGGCCTACCCTCTCTATTTTCCTTCCGATTGGGCTAAAGTGGCCTTTATGATTGACTACCTAGCGGGTGATGCCTTGAAATGGGTCACCCCCCTATGGGAAGCATGGGATCCTGTCGTCCTTGACCTGCAGGCCTTCCTGGTGGCCTTTCGTATGATCTTCGAGGACCCTAACCCTGAAGCCCCTGCTGAAGCTTCACTTCCCAATATCCCGGAGCAGCCCCGACGGGTAATGTGTGTGGGTAGCGCAATAGTCCTCCAGCCCAATGAGACTACTGCCCACCCAGAATCCTCACAGGGTGACTACGCTTTCCGGAATACTTCTCCCAACCTCAAGAGGCAGTCCAGACGTGCTAGACGTAGAGGCAAGCCGTCACGCCAGGGTCTGTCCTCCCTGAGACCTCCTGACCCCAACCTTGAAGTCCCTACTGAAGCTTCATCTCCCTGTATCCCGGAGAAGCCCCAACGGGTAATGTGCGTGGGTAGTGCACCAGTTCTCCTGCCCGAAGAGACTTCTGCCCATCCAGACTCCACACAGGAGAACTTCCTGCACCCGGCATCAGATGCTTCACCCACTTTAACCGGTGTGCATGTCCAAGGATGCTCCAAAGCTGTGGTTACCTCAGAGTCTGTGCACCTCTACTACCTGGTGGAGGACCCCCTGTTGCCTCCTGAATCCTCCGGGATACCACTCGATGACAAATGGAGAGAGACTTCTCTACACCCGGTACTCGATACTTTGTCCGCTTCGTCCTGTGAGCCTGACAATGGGTACCCCAAAGTGGTAGTTACCCCCGAGTCTCTACACCCCTCCGACCAGGCGGAGGACCTCCAGTTGTCTCCTGAACCCTTCGGGGTGCTACCTGGTAGCGAAAGGACAGAGACTCTCCTATACTCTGTACCTGATACCTCGCTCGCTTCGTCCAGTGAGTCCAACCTAGTGTACTCCGAAGCAGAGGTTACTCCCGAGTCTCTACACCCCTCCGACCAGGCGGAGGACCTCCAGTTGTCTCCAGAACCCTTCGGGGTGCTACCTGGTAGCGAAAGGACAGAGACTCTCCTATACTCTGTACCTGATACCTCGCTCGCTTCGTCCACTGAGTCCAACCTAGTGTACTCCGAAGCAGTGGTTACTCCCGAGTCTCTACACCCCTCCAACCAGGCGGAGGACCTCCAGTTGTCTCCTGAACCCTTCTGGGTGCCACCTGGTGGTGAATGGACAGAGACTTTCCTATATCCTAGATCTGATACCTCGCTTGCTTCGTCCAGTGAGTCCGACCTAGTGTACTCTGAAGCAGAGGTTACCCGTGAGTCTCTACACCCCTCTGACCAGGCGGAGGACCGCCAGTTGTCTCCAGAACCCTTCGGGGTGCCACCTGGTGGTGAATGGACAGAGACTTTCCTATACTCGGTACCCGATACCTCGCCTGCTTCGTCCAGTGAGTCCGACCTAGTGTACTCTGAAGCAGATGTTTTCTCTGAGCCTCTGCACTCTTCTGACCCGGCGGAGGACCTCCAGTTGTTTCCTGAATCCTCCGGGGTACCACCAGATAACAAAGAGACAGTGACTTTTCCTCATTATGTACCTGATAACCCGTCTATTTCTTCCTGTGAGCTTGACAAGATGTACCTCGAAGCAGAGATTACCCCCAAGTCTCTGTCCCCCTCCAACCCGGTGAAGGACTTCCAGTTGTCTCCTGTACCCTCTGGGGTGCCACCTGAAAATATGTGGAGAGAGACTTCCTTGTGTGCTGTTCCTGGTACTCCACCCGTTTCGTCTGTTGCTGAGGATGGCTGGATAGGAGGTAGCATCCTAGCTAACCAGATGAGATCAGTTTTTCCTGTGGACAGTGGAAGTGATCTCCTTGAAGTGAACGACTGATCCTCGAATTCCCTGCGGAAGATTCTGGCAGTCCTGAAGAAGAGGGGGCGTAAGGGGGGGGGGGGTACTGTAACATACCTGGCGGCGTCCTTGCATGGTGGTCCATCTCCCACTGTGCAAGAGCGCGCACTTGATCTCCAGTCCAGAATGTCTCTCTGGCTTCCCTCCATGCTGTCTGTTTGTGTCTGTTTCTGCTGCTTAAGGGTGGCGCCCGATCACTTCCTGCTTTTTGTACCTGCTGTGGGTCACACCCCTTGTGCGTCCTCAGCCTATTGCTGTCTGTCACCTGGTATATAGCTCAGCTGCTCCCATCTATTCCTGCCTGAGCATAGTGTTTCATTCAGTGTGTGCTTTCACTCTGAAGGTGCCAGGTCCCGTTCTTTGTCTCCTGTCTTGCGGTATCAGTTCCCGTGTCTGAACTGAGTCCTGTCTATGTCTCCTGCCTTGCGGTATCAGTTCCCGTGTCTGAACTGAGTCCTGTCTATGTCTCCTGCCTTGCGGTATCAGTTCCCGTGTCTGAGCTGAGTCCTGTCTTTGTCTCCTGCCTTGCGGTATCAGTTCCCGTGTCTGAACTGAGTCCTGTCTGTCTGTGTACTCTTGCCTGCTGCCTTTCCTGGAGGCTGTATTTCCAGGCCTGTCTGAACACGCTCCTAGCCTGTTCCTCCCGCCTTCTAGGGGCTGATTACCTAGATCCGTTCCTGTATCTTGTCTGTCCTGTCTGAACACGCTCCTTGCCCGTTTGTCCCGCCTCTCTGGGGGCCGATTACCCAGACCTGCTCCTGTATCTTGTCTGTCCTGTCTGAACACGCTCCTTGCCTGTTCGTCCCGCCTCTCTGGGAGCCGTATTCCCAGACCCGCTCCTGTGTCCCGCTCCTGTGTCGGTCTCGTCCGTACACTCAGTTCCAGTCTGTACTCTCTCCTATCTTTCATCTGTCTTTTCTCTATGTCCGTTCCTTTCCTTTTTCTGCAGAGTCTGAACTCGTACCTAACTCCTGCCTGTTGTCTCTGTACTCCCGTTTGTGAGTTTGTGGTCCACTCGCTACTTCACTGCAAGTACCCTGTGGGTGTCTGGCTCTGCCCTTCCCTTCCTGTCTGTTCCGTGTGAACAGAGCCCTGTCCCCCCTACTCAGCCTTGCCTGCTCTGACTCCTTTGCTCACTGCTCCGGCGGTTCTAGCCTGCTCTGACTCCTTTGCTCACCGCTCCGGCGGTTCTAGCCTTCTCTGACTCCTTTGCTCACTGCTCCGGCAGCCTTGCTCCGCTCTGACCCTTTTGCTCGCTGCTCCGGCAGTCTCGCTCCACTCTTGCTCACCGCTCCAGGCGGCCTCGTCCTGCTTTACTCTTGCTCACTGCTCCAGCAGTCTCGCTCAGCTCTGATCCTTTGTTCACCGCTCCTGGCGACCTTGTCCTGCTCTACTCTTGCTCACCGCTCCAGGCGGCCTTGTCCTGCCCTGTTCTCGCTCACCTCTCTGGGCGGCCTCACTCTGCTGTGTTTGTCCGCCACATCTGTGGTTCTGTTCCTGAGTCCCAGTGTGTACTGGGTCCTATCCCGCCAGTGTCCCTACCTGCTAGTGCCTCCCTGTCTGCACTCTAGCTGTGCTTGCCTGTACCCCTCTGCCTGTATTGTTCCTGAGTCCCAGTGTGTACTGGGTCCTATCCCGCCTGTGTTCCTACCTGCTAGTGCCTCCCTGTCTGCACTCTAGCTGTGCTTGCCTGTACCCCCCTGCCTGCATACCCGCCTGCCTGCATACCAGTCGTGCCTGCCTATACCCACCAGTCTGTGTGCCAGCCTACCAGTCTGTTCCTGTATTCCCCTGTGTGGGTCAACAGCCGTGTCCGGGGTCTGTCCTGGAGTAGCACCTGGTCCCTCTGCTCGGTTCCTCCTTGGTGCACTGGCGTCGTATGCCGTCGTGCGACCCTGGTCGGATCGGGTGAATACCTAGTTAAGCCCCTCCAGGCATTCACTCTCCGGCACGGTCCAGTGGAATCACTACAATCACACGCACACGCCGCTCAGCCCGGGCGTGTGCATAACACTAACCTCCACCAGGTTGCAAATTCAATATAATTTTTTTCTGCATCTAGCTCTGAAAAAATATTTCGGCTTGTAGCAGTGTGTGGGACTTGTTCTATTAGTCCATCTATACTAACCTCCACCAGGTTGCAAATTCAATATAATTTTTATCTGCATCTAACCCAGCCAATACTTTTGGGCTAATACCACAGTTTGGCCACTCAGCTCTGCTCGGTTCCCATCCATTGTTTTTTGTGCAAACAACTCCAGAGTTGTCAATTAGTTAACCACCAAAATGAGTGGAAAAAGGCCTGCTGCTGGTGGAAAGGGGAATAGGCGTGTTGGGAAGGGAAAAAAAGGTTGTGTCCGTGGGGTAGGTGTTTAAGCAACAGTAACATCTGCAGAAGAAAGACCATCTTCCAGCCAAACTAAGATGTCTACTTCTTTATCGGACAATGTGATAAGATCCCTTTCTTACGGCCACGCCAATCGCTACAAATTCCAGATGAGGCACAAAAACAGCAGGTGCTTCAACGGATATCAAGTGCTCCTTTAAGTGGGCTCTCCTCCACCTCAACTTCAACATCACAAATACTCCAGTCCTCAGAGGTGTCACCCCAATTGCACTTGCTTCCTCACATGTTTAGTGCTGACGATGCCATTATCAGCATGACTATTCCGGTGATTTACATGCTGGAGCACATGTTAAACAGAATTTGGAGTCAGGTGGTGGCACAAGAGGAGGTGGAGGAAGTAGAGGAGGAGGAGTTGTATGCGGAAGGGCTAACATCTGCAAGGTCCAGACGGTCGGCAGCACCAAGGCGGCAGGCATGTGAGGGTGGGGAGATGAATTTACCAGGGCGCATGGTAGCAGCCAAACTAGTGAGGAAGGTGCAGGAGCCCATGAATAGGTGGAAGACGAACTGATGGAAGACTCATCAGATGAGGGAGACCTTGATCACATTTCTGTTGTGCGAGGTTGGGGGGAGAGGGCAGAGGAAGGAATCATGATTGTTACCTCGCCACCAACACAACAGGGACTTGGTGCTCCTGGATGCGCAAGACACATGAGTGCCTTCTTGCTGCACTACTTGCAACATGACCCTCGAATTGTGAGAATTAGAAATAATCCTGACTACTGGGTTGCCACACTGTTAGATCCCCGGTACAAAAGTAAATTTGCAGAAATTATTCTTGCCATAGAAAGAGATGCACGCATGCAGGAGTATCAGCAGAGACTGTTGCAGAATCTTACATGTGCTTTTCCCCAAAACACTAGTGGTGCACGTAGTGAATCTCACAGTTCCAACTTGCCAACCGTGGGACCATCGAGTGTTCAGCACTCAAAACGTAACAGAAACACAGTGTCTGCTGGTAACATCAATTTTGCGGAATCATTTCACCACTTTTTTAGCCCATCCTTTGCAAGGCCACAGGAGACGATGGTACAGGAGTATCTCCAAGTAAACATTGAAGCCATGACTGTGTCACTGGACCCTTGCTCTTTTTAGGCTTCAATCTGGATAAATGGCCGGAGCGCGCCACTTACGCCTTGGAGATCTTGTCATGACCCGCAGCCAGCGTTCTGTCTGAACGTGTGTTCAGCGCTGCTGGTGGTGTGCTGACAGATTAGCGCACGCGGCTCTCCACTGATAATGTAGACAGACTCACGTTCATAAAGATGAACAAATCATGGAT
The DNA here is from genome assembly GCF_046119375.1 of Phyllobates terribilis. NCBI lineage: Eukaryota > Metazoa > Chordata > Amphibia > Anura > Dendrobatidae > Phyllobates > Phyllobates terribilis. The sequence goes on from NW_027362761.1 coordinate 111,133,106, forward strand.
CCGAAACGACTTTTCTACCCGTGTGTCATCCTGGGGAGAGTAAAAGCTTGATGATTTGTTAAAATCACCTGACCAACCGTTTTAAGCTTTCAAATTACTAATCATGTTTATCTGTATATTGGCTGGAAAATAATTTTGGCCTTGTAGCAGTTTGCAGTACTGATTTTATTAGGCCATCTATACTAAACTCCGCCAGATTTAAAATTACTAATCATGTTTATCTGTATCTTGGCTGGAAAATAATTTGGGCCTTGTAGCAGTGTGCAGTACTGATTCTATTAGGCCATCTATACTAAACTCCACTAGATTTAAAATTACTAATCATGTTTATCTGTATCTTGGCTGGCAAATAATTTGGGCCTTGTAGCAGTTTGCAGTATTAGGCTATCTATACTAAACTCCACCAGATTTCAAATTAATAATAATTTTTAGCTGCATCTAGCCCGGAAAATAATTTTGGGGCTCCTAGATGTGCAATACACATGAGTGCCTTCTTGCTGCACTACCTGCAACATGACCCTCAGATTGTCAGAATTCGAAATAATCCTGACTACTGGGTTGCCACACTCTTAGATCCCCCACACTCTTCGATCAACCTTTTCATTTTAATAAAGAACAAAAAAATGGTCATTTTTGAAATTATAAGCATTAGCAGGTTATTAGAAACTGAAATCAAACAGTTTTCAACTCAAAACTTTATTCTAGGTGATGTTACATTTGCACATAGGACCGCTTGTTCGAAAGGAGCTTCTGAACTCTCTCGTCCATTGAATTTGTCAGGTTTTGGATGGTTTCTGCTTCAATTGTTTTGCATGAGGACAGAATACCCTCCCAGAGCTGTTGCTTAGATGTGAACTGCCTACCGCCATCATAGACACTCCTTTTGATGATGCTCCAGAGGTTCTCAATGGGGTTGAGGTCAGGGGAGCATGGGGGTCACACCATAAGTTTGTCCCCTTTTATGCCCATATCAGCCAGAGATGCAGATGTGTTATGTGCAGCATGAGACGGTGCATTATCATGCATGAAAATGATCTTGTTGCGAAATACATGGTTCTTCTTCTTGAACCATGGCAGGAAGTGCTGTTTGAGAAACTCCACATACATTATGGAGTTCATCTTTACCCCTTCAGGGATCCTAAAGGGGCCGACAATCTCTCTCCCTATGATTTCAGCCCAAAACATTACTCCACCTCCTCCTTGTTGGCGCCGTAGCCGTGTTTGCATGGGGTGTCCATCAACCAGCCATCCTCCACTCCATCTATCTGGACCATCGAACAAAACAATTTTGAAGTCAGTCTTCATGTATTGTTTGGCCCACTGGAGCCATTTCTGCTTGTGTACAGTGGATAGAGGAGGTCGACAAGATGGCTTACGCACAGCTGCAAACCTCTGAAGGACCCTGCATCTTGTTGTTCGGGGGACGTTGGAGGCACCAGCAGCTTCAAAAACTTGTCTACTGCTATGACAAGGCTTTTTTGCCGCTGCTCTTTTAACCTGACGTAATTGCCTGTAGGAAAGAGTCCTCAATTTTCCCTTATTAGCACGCACACGTGTGTACTGTGAATCAGCTACATACTTCTTGATTGTGCGATGATCAGGATGAAGTGTCTTGGCAATGTTGATTGTAGTCATGCCTTGGCCTAAACACTCCACAATTTGTTGCTTCTCAGCAGCCAACACATCCTTTTTCTTTCCCATTTTGGCAGAAAATGTAGGCTGCTTAATAATGTGGGACAGCCTTCTTAAGTAGTCTTGCCTTTCATTGGACACACCTGCCAAACTAATTAGCACAGGTGTCTGCAATTGCTTACAGTGATATAAAGAGCCCTGACACACATCACCATCAATGAGTTTAACTGACAAACAAAAAAATTCTTACATTATCACTCCTAAACACTTTTTGCATAATAATTTGGAACACAGTGTACATGTGCTTTTCCACAAAACACCAGTGGTTCACGTAGTGAATCTTACAGTTCTAACTTGCCAACCGTGGTCTGTATGGAGCTGTTCAATAAAGGGCCCAAAATTAAGATAACATAGATGGGAGAGGTCTCTATGAACATGAATTCCTAAGTATTTAATACCCTGTGAGGGCCAGGCTAAGGGAAAGTTGGACTGGATGGAATCCTGTATGGATTTGGGAAGGGAGACATCGAGGGCCTCAGACTTCGCTGCATTGATTTTAAAATTTGACCATGTAACAAAGTGATCTATTTCAGCCATAACAGCAGGGATGGATATATGTGATTGAGTGATATATACTAGGACATCATCAGCAAATGCAGAGCACTTGAACTCGGTGCCTCCCACCTCAATCCACCTAATATTAGGGTTATATCGAATTGATGAGAGCAGGTGCTCCTTCACTAGGATGTATAAGAGAGGGGACAGAGGACATCCCTGCCTTGTCCCATTGGTGATTATGAAAGGTGATGAAAATGTTCCATTTATCTTCAGCCTAGGTGACGTATTGCGATACAGGGCCGTGATTTTGCCTATAAAAGGGTCCCCTAGACCTCTACCCGAAGCTTTTTAAGAGAATAATATATGGCGTGCCAGGAGACTCTATGGAATGCTTTCTCAGCATCCAACGAGAGTATCTAATTACAAATTTTTAACTGCATCTAGCCCAGGAAATACTTTGTGCCTAGTAGCAGTGTCTGCTAGTCAGCGGATTATCCCAGCTGTTAAGCAAGCTACACCACCTGTAGTTTGGACACTTAATTTTTTCAAAGGAAATGGTTCGGGCCCCCGGGACACTCAGTGAAGAGCATCGGGGAGGCACCCCAAGGCACAGGGGCTGGGACAGGCAGTAGGACGCCTTGCAGTGGACCGCCAATCTCGATCCTTATAAAAGCTTTTTAACTGCAGCAGCTTTAATGGACGCTACTGGAGATGGAATTCCCGCAGCTGCTGGCATCAGACTTGCCCTCCAATAGATCCTTGTAAAAGGATTTAAAGTGTACTCATTCAAATTAGAGAGACAATTTAAATGAAAAAGCTTAGACCTGCCTCCACCGCAGGGGGGCTCGCTCGAGGCACCAGTATTGGGAGAGGGGGGCTGGCCGTCAGGGTCCACCGCAGCTCTGGCACAAACCCGGCGACACGGAGGTCGCACGGGCAGGAACGGACTGGCCGTGTCGGCTTCGCACTTTTTTGGTTTTAGAAGGGCATGACATGCCTATATCTGTGTCTCCCCCTCCTTTTACTCCTCCACCTCTTTTCTTTTCGCATGACTATATGTACTTGTCACTTTTCCATGTGTTAGTCGTGTCTTCTGAGCAGTTTGTCAGCTTTTGGACACCTTTGAAGGTGTTTTCTATGTGTTTCTATGTGTTTTTGTTTGCCTGCCATTGGTTTTAACGGTGTTCGAAGGTGTTCAACGAACAGTTCGACGAACAGTTCGGCGAACACACGGGTGTTCGACGAACCGAACCGAACTCGAACACTACGGGGGTGGCTCAACACTAAAAATCATCTCCCTTTTTATTGACCGCCCTGGGCCACGGACTGGGCCAGCCACCATGATATCACCCAGAGCATCTACTGGCCCGGCACCGGGTACCCCACGGCCTAGGGGGCACGTCATTAACAAGACGGTTTTAATGCCCCTTGGAAGAATGGTGGAGGTCGCAGTGGAATAAAAAGACAATATCAATGCCCCTTGGAAGAGTGGTGGAGGTCGCAGTAGCTTAACAAGACGGTTTTAATGCCCCTTGGAAGAGACGTGGAGGTCGCAGTAGCTTAACAAGATGGATTTAATGCCCCTTGGAAAAGTGGTGGAGGACGCAGTAGCTTAACAAGACGGTTTTAATGCCCCTTGGAAAAGTGGTGGAGGTCGCAGTAGCTTAACAAGACGGTTTTAATGTTCCTTGGAAGAGACGTGGAGGTCGCAGTAGCTTAACAAGATGGTTTTAACACCCCTTGGAAGAGACGTGGAGGTTGTAGTAGCTTAGCAAGACGGTTTTAATGCCCCTTGCAAGAGACGTGGAGGTCGCAGTAGCTTAACAAGAAGGTTTTAATGCCCCTTGGAAGAATGGTGGAGGTCGCAGTGGAATAAAAAGAAAATATCAATGCCCCTTGGAAAAGTGGTGGAGGTCGCAGTAGCTTAAGAAGACGGTTTTAATACCACTTGGAAGAAGGGTGGAGGTCGCAGTGGAATATAAAGACTATATCAATGCCCCTTGGAAAAGTGGTGGAGGTCGCAGTAGCTTAACAAGACGGTTTTAATGCCCCTTGGAAAAGTGGTGGAGGTCGCAGTAGCTTAAAAAGACGGTTTTAATGCCCCTTGGAAGAGACGTGGAGGTCGCAGTAGCTTAACAAGATGGTTTTAATGCACATTGGAAGAGACGTGGAGGTTGCAGTAGCTTAGCAAGATGGTTTTAATGCCCCTTGCAAGAGACCTGGAGGTCGCAGTAGCTTAACAAGAAGGTTTTAATGCCCCTTGGAAGAATGGTGGAGGTCGCAGTGAAATAAAAAGAAAATATCAATGCCCCTTGGAAAAGTGGTGGAGGTCGCAGTAGCTTAACAAGACGGTTTTAATGCCCCTTGGAAGAATGTTGGAGGTCGCAGTGGAATATAAAGACAATATCAATGCCCCTTGGAGAAGTGGTGGAGGTCGCAGAAGCTTAACAAGATGGTTTCAATGCCCCTTGGAAAAGGGGTGGAGGTCGCAGTAGCTTAACATGACAGTTTTAATGCCCCTTGGAAAAGTGGTGCAGGTCGCAGTAGCTTAAAAAGACGGTTTTAATGCCCCTTGGAAGAGACGTGGAGGTTGCAGTAGCTTAACAAGACAGTTTTAATGCCCCTTGGAAGAGACGTGGAGGCCGCAGTAGCTTAACAAGATGGTTTTAATGCCCCTTGGAAGAATGGTGGAGGTCGCAGTGGAATAAAAAGAAAATATCAATGCCCCTTGGAAAAGTGGTGGAGGTCGCAGTAGCTTAACAAGACGGTTTTAATGCCCCTTGGAAAAGTGGTGGAGGTCGCAGTAGCTTAACAAGACGGTTTTATTGCCCCTTGGAAAAGTGGTGGAGGTCGCAGTAGCTTAAAGAGACGGTTTTAATTCCATTTGGAAGAGACGTGGTTGTCGCAGTAGCTTTACAAGATGGTTTTAATGCCCCTTGGAAGAGACGTGGAGGTCGCAGTAGCTTAACAAGACGGTTTTAATGCCCCTTGGAAGAGACGTGGAGGTCGCAGTAGCTTAACAAGACGGTTTTAATGCCCCTTGGAAGAATGGTGGAGGTCGCAGTGGAACAAAAAGACAATATCAATGCCCCTTGGAAAAGTGGTGGAGGTCGCAGTAGCTTAACAAGACGGCTTTAATGCCCCTTGGAAGAATGGTGGAGGTCGCAGTGGAATAAAAAGACAATATCAATGCCCCTTGGAAAAGTGGTGGAGGTCGCAGTAGCTTAACAAGATGGTTTTAATGCCCCTTGGAAAAGTGATGGAGGTCGCAGTAGCTTATCAAGACCGTTTCAATGCCCCTTGGAAGAGACGTGGAGGTCGCAGTAGCTTAGCAAGATGGTATTAATGCCCCTTGGAAGAATGGTGGAGGACGCAGTGGAATAAAAAGACAATATCAATGCCCCTTGGAAAAGTGGTGGAGGTCGCAGTAGCTTAACAAGACGGTTTTAATGCCCCTTGGAAGAATGGTGGAGGTCGCAGTATCTTTAAAAGACGGTTTTAATTCCCTTTGGAAGAGACGTGGAGGTCGCAGTAGCTTAACAAGACGGTTTTAATGCCCCTTGGAAAAGTGGTGGACGTCACAGTAGCTTAACAAGACGGTTTTAATGCCCCTTGGAAGAGACGTGGAGGTCGCAGTAGCTTAACAAGACGGTTTTAATGCCCCTTGAAAGAGACGTGGAGGTTGCAGTAGCTTGAATAGACAATATCAATGCCCCTTGGAAAAGTGGGGGAGGTCGCAGTAGCTTAACAAGACGGTTTTAATGCCCCTTGGAAAAGTGGTGGAGGTCACAGTAGCTTAACAAGACGGTTTTAATGCCACTTAGAAGAATGGTGGAGGTCGCAGTGGAATAAAAAGACAATATCAATACCCCTTGGAAAAGTGGTGGAGGTCGCAGTAGCTTAACAAGACGGTTTTAACGCCCCTTGGAAAATTAGTGGAGGTCGCAGTAGCTTAACAAGATGGTTTTAATGCCCCTTGGAAGAGACGTGGAGTTCAGAGTAGCTTAACAAGACGGTTTTCATGCCCCTTGGAAAAGTGGTGGACGTCACAGTAGCTTAACAAGACGGTTTTAATGCCCCTTGGAAGAGACGTGGAGGTCACAGTAGGTTAACAAGATGGTTTTAATGCCCCTTGTAAGAGATGTGGAGGTTGCAGTAGCTTGAATAGACAATATCAATGCCCCTTGGAAAAGTGGGGGAGGTCGCAGTAGCTTAACAAGACGGTTTTAATGCTCCTTGGAAAAATGGTGGAGGTCACAGTAGCTTAACAAGACGGTTTTAATGCCCCTTAGAAGAATGGTGGAGGTCGCAGTGGAATAAAAAGACAATATCAATACCCCTTGGAAAAGTGGTGGAGGTCGCAGTAGCTTAACAAGACGGTTTTAACGCCCCTTGGAAAATTAGTGGAGGTCGCAGTAGCTTAACAAGATGGCTTTAATGCCCCTTGGAAGAGACATGGAGTTCAGAGTAGCTTAAGAAGACGGTTTTCATGCCCCGTACTAGAGCCACGCAGTACAGCATATTAAAAACAATATTCCCATAATTGGGGAGTGGGTCTCCCAAAGTCTTTGCCTATGCTTTCCAAGCAAAATCTGCCAAAAATTAGGATGGAGGAACTTGCAATGCTGGCAACACGGACCACGGTCACCCTGGTGGTATTGTGGTGGTGGACCCTGAGGATAAGGAGAAGAGCAAAATACAGCCGAAATCAGGAAGCGTATACCCATGTGTGGGTGTGAAGCGGCGCATGTGAATACACCTCCCGAAATAACACAGTGGATTTGACTTTGTTACTCTGCTGTCATTTTTTGGTGATGAGAAGTCTGGCCCAATCCAGCCCTTGTTTATTTTGATAAGGGTCAGCTTGTCAGCATTGTCAGTTGACAGGCGAGTGCGCTTATCAGTTATAATTCCCCCAGCGGCACTAAAAACACGCTCCGATAACACGCTAGCGGCAGGGCAGGCCAGGACCTCCAAGGCGTGCAGAGCGAGTTCATTCCAAGTGTCCAGCTTGGATACCCAATAATTAAAAGGCACAGAGGAATCACGGAGGACGCTGGTACGGTCGGCAAGGTACTCCCTCACCATCTTTTGAAACTTTCCGCTCCTTGTGAGAGTACCCCGCGCCTCAGGGCCTATAAGCTGGGCGGGTCTCAGAAAACTGTCCCAGAATGTTGACAGTGTTCCCCTGCCTCTGCTGGATTGGAGTTGCGTCTCTCTCGCCTGTACGCCTTGGTTGGTCAACGAACTGTGACCTCTGCCGCTGGCGTGTTCAGATGGTAATTTTTTAACAGTTCTGCAGCAAGGGCCTTCTGGTACTGCCACATTTTTGTAGACCTCTCCACCTCAGGAATAAGAGAGTGAACGTTCTCCTTGTAGCGGGGGTCTAAAAGTGTCACCAACCAGTAATGTCACCCAACATTTTGACAACGCGAGGGTCACAGTTAAGGCAGCGTAACATAAAGTCAGCCATGCGTGCCAGACTGGTAACGGGCAAGACTTCCGTGTCCTCACCAAGATGACGACTGACCATGCTCTCCTCCTCCTCCTCCTCCCCCCTGTCCTCAGGCCACCCACGCTGAACCGACTGTATGACAGTTGTACAGGTACTACCGTCTACAGCGCATGATACCAGCTCCTGTTCTTCCTCCTCCTCCTCCTCTCCCTCATTGTCCCCCAATGCACGCTGGGATCAGATGAGGCTGGGCTGTGTGTAATCGCCCATTACGGCTTCTTGATCCATCTCATCATACTCTGGCTGCAATTCCTCCTCTTTAATTCTCTGCAGAGAGCGTTGCAAAAGACAGACAAGTGGAATGCTGAC